>NW_027362777.1:9607500-10207500 GCF_046119375.1 Phyllobates terribilis
ATAGTATAATGGCCCCACTACTCCATATGTAGTATGATGGACCCACTACTCCAGATATATAGTAGGATGGCTCCACTGCCCGATCATTTAAAAAAATAAAGTTTATTCTCACATAATCCTGATTCCCTACATCACGGCCTCTGTCTCCTCTTCCATGGCGGGACAGCAGAGCAGAGCGATGCAATGATGTCACCGAGCCACCTGCGTGAGTATGCTGACATCTCGTTAACCGCAGGCCTATGGCGATCTGTGGCATATGAAAGAGATAGTGATAGGGCAGGGAGCTTGTGTCCCACTGCTTTATCATGCGACGCCTCTGCATAAGAGACATTAGGGCTACATTAGCTACTTCACAGAAGACACTGGAGCTGGAGTATATAGAATAGGAGACACTGGGGCTGGCGTATATTCATCACAGGATACATTGGGGCTAGAGCATATACATCACAGAAGAAGCTGGAGTATATAGAATAGGAGACACTGGGGCTGGAGTATATAGAATAGGAGACACTGGGGCTGGAGTATATAGAATAGGAGACACTGGGGCTGGCGTATATTCATCACAGGATACATTGGGGCTAGAGCATATACATCACAGAAGAAGCTGGAGTATATAGAATAGGAGACACTGGGGCTGGAGTACATAGAATAGGAGACACTGGGGCTGGCGCATATACAGTTTTGCTCAAAAGTTTACATACCCTGGCAGAATTTTTCTTTTCTTGGCCTTGTTTCAGAGAAAATGAATGATAACAAAAACACTTTTTCTCCACTCATGGTTATTGGTTGGGTGAAGCCATTTACTGTCACATTTCTGTGTTTTCTCTTTTTAAATCTTAATGACAACTAGTGATGAGCGAGCATGCTCGCTACTGCTCGGTGCTTGCCCGAGTATCTCACTGCTCGAGATGCTCTGCGCTCACCGAGTATTTCCGGGTTGGTCGGGCGGGAAGTCGGGTCCCCTCCCTGCATGTTTGGCGCTCTTTACAGAGCCAATGAACATGCAGGGATTGCCTGCCATGCACTGTAATGCCATAGCCATGTTGGTTGTGGGCATTACAGTGATTGGCTGGCCGCACAGCGTCATCAGGTCTATATCTGACCTGGCGCCGCCATGCTCATCACAGTCACTCCGGATCAGACAGTGTAGGGAGAGCTGCTGCTGCGTTAGGGAGAGATTTGATCGTGCATTAGGTAGTGTAGTGAGAAAAACCGCACATTACACATATCCATCTCAACAAACAGTCCTTCTGAGGACTAATCCATCTGCAGAGATATCAGGCAGGCAGTGTATATAGGCAGGCAGGCAGTGTATATAGCAGACTGCAGTGCATATAGCACAAGAGGCTCCATTCCAATTCTGCCTTCTGCTGCTGTTAGATATTTCTATACAAAGGCCCAGGTCTCAGGGGCCAGGAATACTTTTCTTTGGATCTTAATCCTCATTATTTGCTTATAAAGCAATCCAGAGAACACCGTTTTTCTGCGCCATTTGCTTGTTGGCACTGCAGAATACAGCCAGGTCCTTTCCATATTAGAGCGCTAGAAATCCAGCTATTTAAAACTGTTTTCTCCGTCACATGGATCACATATACGTTGTCAGAAAATACTGCCATTTCTGGCCTCCATTTTTTCAGTGTGTCAGTGAAGCAATTCACAGCAGTTTGCTGTTCACACTACTTACCTTCAGGCCAGGTATTTAAAACTCTGTTTTCTCCATCACACCGATCACAAATAACTTCGCTTCAAACTCAGTCATTTGTAGTGAGCGTGGAAGATACTATCCTCCATTTAAAATGGGCAAGGCACGTGGCAAGGGACGGGGAACTGGACGTGATGGTAATGGTACATGCAGAGGCCGAGGACAAGGCCGTGGGCAAGCCGAAATTGTGCCACAACAAACACCCACATCTTCTCGCCTGACCTTCCTGTCCCAATTTCTAGGGGACCGCAGCACACCACTATTGAACCCAGATCAGTGTCAAAAGGTTGTTGGTTGGATAGCGGATAATGCTTCCAGTCACTTAGCCACCACCACCACCACCCTGTCTTCCACACGGTCAAGTCTCAGTAGCCATGAGTCTGGACCTCATATTCCTCACCCTGATCCTCCTTCCTCCCACCATGCCGAGTACCCAGAGACAACTGATCCCACACTTGGACAATCTGAAGAGCTGTTCACTTTTCCATTTATAGATTCGGGCCTCTCGCCCGGTCCACTTGAAGCGGGGCAAGAGGAGATCACGTGTAGCGATGCCCAAATATTTGAGCAGCCACGGTCACACGAAGGCGCCGGTGGGAAACTGTCACAAGAGGTGGACGATGATGAGACACAATTGGCAGAAAGTCAGGAATAGTACCAGGGTGCAGAAGTGGGAGACGAGGTGGTGGATGATATAGTAACTGACCCAACCTGGCAGGAGGACATGCAGAGCAAGGACAGCAGCACACAGGGGGAGGGAGGCAGAGCACCCCAACAGGCAGGAAGAAGCAGTGTGATGGCCGCAGACAGAAGGCAGGCTACCGTTTCCCGTAACACCAACACGAAGGAAGTTGCCACTACAACTGTTAGGTCTTCCCGAGTCTGGCTGTTTTTTAAAGACTCTGCCGATAACTCCAAAAAGGCCATTTGCATCACGAGCCAGACCAGCATCAGCAGGGGTGGCAAAACGACCAGCCTGACCACCACCAGCATGATCAGGCACATGGCAGCAAAGCACTCGACTTTGTGGGCCGAACACCAGGGTCCAGGAACACTGTCTACAGGTGGCACCATTGCTTCTTCTGCTGTTGTGCATGCAAGTCAATCCCCTGTCCATAGTGCATGCAAAGATGCCTCCTGCCCTGCACCTGTCATTGCACACTCTCAAGTAGCAGCATCAGGAAGCACGTCCATGTCCTTGTCCCAGCGCAGCGTTCAGTTATTCATACTCCAGTCCTTGGAATGCAAGCGCAAATATGCAGCCAACGTCCCACAGGCCACACTACTAAATTCTCACAATTCACGACTGCTTGGCTCGAAATGTTGCCTTTTAGGCTTGTGGAGACAGAAGCATTCCGCAACCTGATGGCGGCGGCCGTCCCTCGGTACTCTGTCCCCAGCCGCCACTATTTCTCCCAGTGTGCCGTCCCCACATTACACAAGCACGTGTCCCAAAACATTAGCCGTGCCCTCAACAACGCAGTTACCGGTAAAGTCCACCTAACCACGGACACGTGGACAAGTGTTTGTGGGCAGGGACGGTACATCTCGCTGATGGCACACTGGGTTAACATAGTGGAAGCCGGGACCCAGTCGGACCTTGGGACGGAACACGTCCTCCCGACGCCAAGGATTGCAGGCCCTAGGTCAATCAGGGTTGCCCCCACGGTCTACAGCTCCTGAACCTCATGCTCCTCAGCCTCCTCCTCAGCCTCCATCTCCGAAATGACCACATCAGTCACAAGCTGGAAGCACTGCAGCACTGCCTCGGCCAAGCGGCAACAGGCTGTGCTAAAGCTAATATGCTTAGGTGAAAAAACACACAATGCTGAAGAGTTATGGACAGCTCTGAAAGAGCAGGCAGATCTGTGGCTCAAACCGCTGAACCTACAGCCAGGCATGGTCGTGTGTGACAATGGCCGGAACCTGGTGGCGGCTCTGAGGCGAGGTGAGCTCACACACGTACCATGCCTAGCCCATGTGCTTAACCTCGTTGTTCAGCGGTTACTCAAATCCTACCCGGAGCTGCCGGATCTGCTTGTTAAAGTATGCCGCCTGTGTGCCCATTTTAGAAAGTCAGCTACAGCTTCCGCCGCCCTTGCAGTGTTTCAGCAGCGTTTGCAGCTTCTGGCTCACAGACTGGTGTGTGATGTCCCCACACGTTGGAACTCTACATTGCAGATGTTGGGAAGGATTTGTGAGCAGAAGAGGGCAGTTGTTGAGTACCAGCATCAAAAAGGCTATCGGTATTCAGTTCAGACTCCACACATAAGACCTCAGTAGTGGACGTGGATGTCAGACATATGTACCATCCTCCAAAACTTTGAGGACTCCACCAAGATGGTGAGCGGCGATGACGCCATAATTAGCCTCACCATCCCGCTTCTCTGTCTTCTGAAACGCTCTCTGCTCACAATCAAAGATGATGCATTGCAGGTGGAGCACGATAAGATGGAGCAATTAACCATACAGGGTGATTACACACAGCCAAGCCTCATCTCATCCCAACGTGGATTGGGTGACAATGAGGAAGAGGAGGAGGAGGAAGGACAGGAACTAGTTTCATGCACTATAGACGGTGCTATCTGCACAGCTGTCATACCGTCTGTTCAGCGTGGATGGCCAGAGGATAGAGAGGAGGAGGAGGAGAGCATGGTCAGTCATCCTCTTGGTGAGGACACGGAAGTCTTGCCTGTTAGTAGTCTGGCACGCATGGCTGAGTTTATGTTATGCTGCCTTTCCCATGACCCTCGCATTCTCAAAATTTTAGGTCATTACTGGTTGGTGACACTTCTAGACCCACTCTACAAGGAGAACTTTATATCTCTTATTCCTGAGGCGGACAGGTGTACAAAAATGAGGCAGTACCAGAAGGCCCTTGTTGCGGAACTATTAAAAAAATTCCCATCTGAAAACGCTGGAGACAGAGGGCACACTTCGTTCGACAACCAAGGAGTACAGGCGAGAGAGACACAACTTCAATCAAGCAGAGGCAGGGGAACACTGTCAAAGTTCTGGGAGAGTTTTCTCAGACCCTCCCATCGCACAGGCCCTGAGGCGCAGGGTACTCTCACAAGGAGTGCAAAGTTTGGGAAGATGCTGAGGGAGTACCTTGCCGTACCGTACCAATGTCCTCCATGATTCCTCTGTGCCTTATAAATATTGGGTATCCAAGCTAGATATGTGGAATGAGCTGGCTCTCTATACCTTGGAGGTCCTGGCCTACCCTGCCGCCAGCGTTTTATCAGATCGGGTTTTTAGTGCCGCTGGTGGAATTATAACTGATAAGCGCATCCTCCTGTCAACTGAAAATGCTGACAGGCTGACTCTTATAAAAATGAACAAGGGCTGGATTGGGCCAGACTTCTCAACACCACCGAATGATAGCAGCGTAACATAAACTCAAATCCAGTGTCTTTTCTTGGGAGGTGTATTCCCATGCACCTTTTCACACCCACACATGGGTATACGCTTCCTGATTTTGGCTATTTGCTCTTGTCCTCCTCCTTCTCCTCATCCTCCACCACCATATCACCAGGGTGACCGTGGTCCATGATGCAACACCCACATAATTTTTTTAAAGGGTGTTTGACTCGCCCCTGGGCCGTGGGGCACTCGGTGGTCAGACCAGTGGTAGTCCTTTAGCAGTCCTAAGTGATGTCCGACTACGCCACCCGTGGATTGCGGTTATTATGAACCGCCGCTGCAAGGCAGACCGCTGGGGCTGATGATGTATGCAGCTGAGGTAGTGTGACTCCCCACGGGAAGAGTGCAGCCCCAGGGCAGTGTAGTGGATGGTGGGGGTGATGGTGCAGAGAGTCCCAGTGCCGTTAGTGCTGGAGGAGCGAAAGAGTACACAGACAACGTACTGCAGTCCAATGTCTTTTACTCACAGTTCATGTACTCCGGGTCACTTCTCTCAGCAATGACCGCCCGAGCCGTGCTGCGTGCACCAGGTGAGGGGCTCGGTCAACCCCAGGCAGTTCAGGAGCATGGCACAGGACCCCTTCAATCCTTTCTCTGGCCTGCCTCACCAATGACCCACTTTTGTCCAGCTGCCGCGGACTTGTGTGGGTAAACGTGGTTCCCGTTCCCCGCTGTCCTATATGGTGCCTTCCTAGCAGGTTTGATGAGGTGTCGCACCAATAAATGATCACGACCTCCGGTCTTTGGCTGAGGGCTGTTTCTCCTCCGCCAACTTGGGATCCGGAATCGTTAATCTGCCTGACCCTTCACCCTGTATTCTCGTGGGTTCTTAGGGTCCCTTCTGCCGTCTTCTTCCTGAGCCCTTCTGTTTCTCTCTTTCTCTTCTGTTCCTTTCTGTTCTTGTTCCTTTCTGTTCCTGGCCTTCACCCTAGGCCTGCCTCGTGGAGCTGGGCCCAGACTGAGCCACAGCTCCCTGTCAGCCCTCTCTGGCTGAACTCCTTCTCTTACTCCACTCACTGAACTTCTCTTCTTCTCTTCTCTCTGTGCTGGCTGGGCCTCAGAGGCTAGGCCCGCCTACGGAGAAGAGCCCCTTGCAGAGGCCCCCACTCCGTCACTTCTTCTCTCTGACTGAACACTGTTCTAAGATGGTGCCCACCTTTTATACCTCCCTCTAGAACATGAGCCCAGGTGACCAGCAAACAATGGGCTCCTATCTACGCTCAGGAACCAACCCCTATCTGCTCCTACATCACTGGGTATTCCTACCCCCTCCCCACTCCAGCCAGGGACATGGTCTGTCGTGCCTGCATTTCTGTCTAATGGGAGCACCGTTGAGCTGTCCCTCGGAAATGGGGTGAGTGTGCTGTATGCAGCTAACTGAACCCTGGTCCATACTCCATCCTTACCCGGGAGTGGAATATCACACCTCTGGCAGAGGTGCAATACCCCTGTAGCGGCCAAGCCCTCGGGGCGCTACATTTTTATGATGCCCGTAAAAAAAAATTTTTATACAGTATGTTCATGTATACCCCCCAGGAGTAAATGTTTGTCACCCCATACACTTAGTGCATGGCATTACAAGTATAGGAGGCCTGCTCCTTTCTAATGGTAAAATTTTTTTCCAAGGGCCATTGAAGTGCCTCCAAATTTTTGGCAGCCCTTGAAGTCACTGCATAGTCCAACACTATGGGAGACTCTCTCCTTTCTAATGGGAATTTGTCATTACTGTGGCCTGGTCTATGTGTCTTTAAATTCTTAGTGGGTTTTTTCCTAAACTTGGTCAGCCGTTGGACTCACTGCATACCCTATAACTGTATAGCAGACCCTCTCCTTTCTAATGGGAACATGTCATATCTTGTTACTGTGGCCCTGCTCTGTGTGTCTTTAAATTGATAGTGGGGATTTTCCTAAAATCTGTCAGCCGTTGGACTCACTGCATACCCTATAACAGTATAGCCGACCCTATCATTTCTAATGGGAATTTGTCGTTACTGTGGCCCTGCTCTATGTGTATTTAAATTCTTAGTGGGTTTTTTCCTAAAATTGGTCAGCCGTTGGACTCACTGCATACCCTATAACTGTATAGCAGACCCTGTCCTTTCTAATGGGAGCATGTCGTACCTTGTTACTGTGGCCCTGCTCTGTGTGTCTTTAAATTCTTATTGGGGTTTTTCATTAAAATTTGTCAGCCGTTGGATTCACTGCATACCCTATAACTGTATAGCAGACCCTCTACTTTCTAATGGGAACATGTCGTACCTTGTTACTGTGGCCCTGCTCTGTGTGTCCTTAAATTCTTAGTGGGGTTTTTCCTAAAATTTGTCAGCCGTTGGATTCACTGCATACCCTATAACTGTATAGCAGACCCTCTCCTTTCTAACGGGAACATATCGTACCTTGTTACTGTGGCCATGCTCTTTGTGTCTTTAAATTGTTAGTGTTTTTTTTCAAAAATTTTGGCCACCCTTGCAGTCACAGCATGGGCATTACCACTATAGAAGACCCGCTCCTTTATAATGGGAACATTTTTTTTACTGAGACCCTCCTCTATGTCTCTTCAAAGGGGTATTAGGTTGCGTCCAAATTTTTGACAACCCTTGCAGTCACTGGATGCGCAATAACAGTATAGGAGACCCACTTGTTAATAATGGGAACAACAAAGCATAGCCCTCTGATGGCTCTCTAACAATAGCTAGGGCCGACTGCTGGCCTTTTAAGAATAGTAAGGGCCGTCTGATGTCCCTATAAAAATAGGCTTTATGACTTTCAGAGTCCCTCCATCATAAATAAACAGGATGTGTCTGATGACACCACATTGCCAGATGAGGTTGTAAAATGTTAAAATGACATTTCCCGGTGAATGCATTTGTCATAAAAAATAACATAAAAAAAACATAACAATAGGATCTTTCTTTAGTATAAAAAACAGCATCACCAATTTAACCTCAATGTAATCACATTGTTCAGCTCATGCACCTCCTCCTCCATCTCCGAAATGACCACATCAGTCACAAGCTGACAGCACTGCAGCACTGCCTTGGCCAAACAGCAACAGGCTGTGCTGAAGATAACATGCTTAATGCTTAATTGACAAACCGCCCAGCGCTGCATAGTTGTTGAAAGCTGTAACACAGCAGCTTGATCTGTGGCTCTCACCGCTGAACATACAGCCAGGCATGGTCGTGTGTTACAATGGGCGGAACCTGGTGACGGAGAAATGACAACCGGGGTAGATAAGGTTTCCCTCTATGCCAGTCCTTTCACAGAGCTAAAGAATATGGCTGTGGTGAAATACATCTCCCACTGAGAAGCTGTTTCAGATTGAAAAACATTGTGCCCACCAGAGGATTTGTTTCTGAGGGCTAACCTTTCTCACCCGCTCAAGAGCCCCATAGCAGCTGCAAAGTTAGCGCTATCATGAACTCTCCTGAGGTAGAAGCCAAGGCACACCAGAGAATTCTCTGATGGGACTGTCCAACCCTGCCGAGAAGCAGTCCTGGCTAAGAAAAGTGTGTGGGAAAATTCCAGGACACTCTATTTTTACTGAGGAGGAAACACATGCAAACATGGGGAGAACATACAAATTTCTTGCAGATGTTGTCCTTGCTGGGATTTGAACCCAGGATCCCAGTGCTGCAAGACTTCAGTGCTAACCACTGATCCAATGTGCTGCCGTTCACCCTCTAATATCTAACAGGCTGGAGAAACTTGAACCTACTGCCACTCTATCATCAGCTCCTTTGTGAGAAAATGTATTTGGGCAGCCACTCAGTCTACCAAATAAAATTCCAGAGAAGGAAATTGAGGATGGCTTCGCTACTGGTACTGGGGGCAGTGTTAATACCATAGTGTTGTACCATAGTTTGCTGGAAATATTCCAGGCTGGTAGGAGGCAAGAAAATTCCCACAGAAAAGTACCAGCAGTAATGTTCAGGCCACATTTCAAGTGCAAGCAGCTTTAGAGGACTTCCTGGGAGAAATGACACGCTGGATAGATACGGTTTCCCTCTATGCCAGTCCTTTCACTGAGCTAAATACAGCTCTTATCAAAAAAAGTTGTGGACTGGCTCCGTACCGTCCCTGGCCACATTCACCTGTCCACGTGTTTGTGGTTAGGCAGTCCTTCTTAGTAAGTGCACTGGGGAGGGCACGGGTAATGTTGTGGGACCCGTGCTTGTGGAAGGCGAAGGCGATACCGGGAAAAATACTGGCGGCTGGGGACCGAGTATGGACACCCGGCCGCCGCCTGCATGAGGTTGTGAAAAGCTTCCACCTCCACGAGCCTAAAAGGCCACATTTCAAGTGCAAAGAGCTGCCCAGAAATCTGTCAGTTTAGTATTGCAGCCTGTGGGTGGGTGGCTGCCGGCATTCTTGTGCTTGCGTTCCAAGGAATGGGGTAGGGACAACTGAACACTGCAGTGGGACAAGGACGTGGACGGTGATTGTTGCAAGTCTGCAACGACAGGTGCATGGCGGGAGGCATCTTCGCATGTGCCAAGGATCACTTATGATGGGCACACATTTAGGCAGTGACCTGGGAGTCAGAGATGTTTCCAGAGGTCTTCCCCTTGCTTTTCCCATGTCTTTTCAGCATTGTATGCATGTGTCTGATGATGTGTCACACACCACATGGCCAGATAAGGTTGTAAAATGTTAAAACGACATTTCCTGGTGAATGCATTTGTCTTGGTTGAAAGCAATGCAAAAGTGCAAAAACGTGTCAAAAATGCTACGTGTGAACATAGACCAAGGTGTGTAGGAGTATTTTTGTTTTTGTTTATTTATTTTGCCTTATATACAAGTCATCACCCTGGAAAGGATGTTCCTTACGCCGTAAAAGTGGTTTAATACTCTGGCGACGTTGTTGACAGCAGTGATCTGGGAGTCAGACATGCTTCCAGGGGTCTTCCCCATGCTGTTCCCATGTCATTTGAGCACAGTTCCCATCGATTTGGGCAATTTTTAGGCCCTCTGCAGACCGCCTTGGGGAGCCACCTGAAAAATGCTCAAGTTTCCCCTAGACTTATATTGGGCTCATTGCTCGGGTTGAGCACCCGAGTATTTCAATTTGCTCGACCCGAGCAACGAGTATTCGAGCATTTTAGTGCTCGCTCATCACTAATGACAACCAAAAACATCCAAATAATCCTGATCAAAAAGTTCACATACCCTGGTGATTTTGGCCTGATAACATGCACAGAATTTGACACAAATGGGTTTGAATGGCTACTAAAGGTAACATCCTCACCTATGACCTGTTTGCTTGTAATCAGTGTGTGTGCATAAAGCTGAGTGAGTTTCTGGGATCCAGCCACTGACGTTTCTGGATTTTGAGATGGGGAAAGCAAAAGAATTATCAACGGATCTACGGGAAAAGGTAGTTGAACTGTATAACACAGGAAAGGGAGGCAAAAAGAGTATAACACAGGCAAGGGATACAAAAAGATATCCCAGGAATTGATAATGCCAGTCTGCAGTGTTCAAACTGTGATTAACAAATGGAAAATCAGATGCTCTGTAAAAACCAAACCACAGTCAGGTAGACCAACAAAAATTTCAGCCACAACTGCCAAGAAAATTGTTCGGGATGCAAAGAAAAACCAACAAATAACATCAGCTGAGAACACACTTAGGGGTGTACTCACTTTTGTTGCCAGCGGTTTAGACATTAATGGCTGTGTGTTGAGTTATTTTGCAGGCACACCAAATTTACAGTTAAACAAGCTGTACACTGACTACTGTACATTGTATCAAAGTGTCGCATCTTCAGTGTTGTCCCATCAAAAATATATATATGTATTCCGGCCCATTTTTGGAGTTTTGTGTGAAATTATGTCCAATTTGCCTTTTTTTTCTCAGTTTTTTTGTGTTGTTCCAATAAACACAAAGGAAATAAACATGCGTGTAATAAAACATGTGTAATTTTCTGAAACAATTTCAAGGGTGCCAGCACTTTCCGCCATGACTGTATATGCAGGTAGAGTCCTTAACCCCTTTACAACCCAAGGTGGTTTGCACGTTAATGAGAAGGCCAATTTTTACAATTCTGACCACTGTCACTTTATGAGGTAATTACTCTGGAACGCTTCAACGGATCCCCCTGGTTCTGAGAATATTTTTTCATGACATATTGTACTTTATGATTGTGGTAAAATTTCTTCGATATCACTTGTGTTTATTTGTGAAAAAAACAGATACAGTTATATGAAAAAGTTTGGGCACCCCTATTAATCTTAAGGTTAATGTTTTATAAAAATTGGTGTTTTTGCAACAGCTATTTCAGTTTGATATATGTAATAACTGTTGGACACAGTAATGTTTCTGCCTTGAAATGAGGTTTATTGTACTAACAGAAAATGTGCAATCTGCATTCAAACAAAATTTGACAGGTGCATAAGTATGGGCACCTCACCAGAAAAGTGACATTAATATTTAGTAGATCCTCCTTTTGCAAAAATAACAGCCTCTAGTCGCTTCCTGTAGCTTTTAATGATTTCCTGGATCCTGGATGAAGGTATTTTTGACCATTCCTCTTTACAAAACAATTCCAGTTCAGTTAAGTTTGATGGTCGCCGAGCATGGACAGCCCTCTTCAAATGATCCCACAGATGTTCAATGATATTCAGGTCTGGGGACTGGGATGGCCATTCCAGAACATTGTAATTGTTCCTCTGCATGAATGCCTGAGTAGATTTGGAGCGGTGTTTTGGATCATTGTCTTGCTGAAAGATCCATCCCCTGCGTAACTTCAACTTTGTCACTGATTCTTGAACATTATTGTCAAGAATCTGCTGATACTGAGTGGAATCCATGCGTCCCTCAACTTTAACAAGATTCCCGGTGCCGGCATTGGCCACACAGCCCCAAGGCATGATGGAACTTCCACCAAATTTTACTGTGGGTAGCAAGTGTTTTTCTTGGAATGCTGTGTTTTTTTGCCGCCATGCATAATGCCTTTTTGTATGACCAAACAACTCAATCTTGGTTTCATCAGTCCACAGGACCTTCTTCCAAAAAGAAATTGGCTTCTCCAAATGTGCTTTTGCATACCTCAGCCGACTCTGTTTGTGGCGTGCTTGCAGAAACGGCTTCTTTCGCATCACTCTCCCATACAGCTTCTCCTTGTGCAAAGTGCGTTGTATAGTTGACCGATGCACAGTGACACCATCTGCAGCAAGTTGATGCTGCAGCTCTCTGGAGGTGGTCTGAGGGTTGTCCTTGACTGATCTCACCTTTCTTCTTCTCTGCCTTTCTGCTGTTTTTCTTGGCCTGCCACTTCTGGCCTTAACAGGAACTGTCCCTGTGTTCTTCGATTTCCTTACTATGTTCCTCACAGTGGAAACTGACAGGTTAAATCTCTGAGACAGCTTTTTGTATCCTTCCCCTGAACAACTATGTTGAATAATCTTTGTTTTCAGATCATTTGACAGTTGTTTTGAGGAGCCCATGATGCCACTCTTCAGAGGAGATTCAAACAGGAGAACAACTTGCAAGTGGCCACTTTAAGTAGCTTTTCTCATGATTGCATACACCTGGCTATGAAGTTCAAAGCTCAATGAGGTTACAAAACCAAAAAAAGTGCTTTAGTAAGTCAGTAAAAAGTAGGTAGGAGTATTTAAAACAAGAAAATGATAAGGGTGCCCATAGTTATGCACCTGTCAAATTTTGTTTGAATGCAGATTGCACATTTTCTGTTAGTACAATAAACCTCATTTCAAGGCAGAAACATTACTGTGTCCAACAGTTATTACATATATCAAACTGAAATAGCTGTTGCAAAAACACCAATTTTTATAAAACATTAAGCTTAAGATTAATAGGGGTGCCCAAACTTTTTCATATAACTGTATTTGGAGAAAATTTTGAAAATTTAGCAATTTTCAAATTTGAATTTTTATGCCCCTAAATCGGAGAGATATGTCACACAAAAAAAGTTAATAAATAACATTTACCATATGTCTACTTTACATCAGCACAATTTTGGAACCCAAATTTATTTTTATTAGGGAGCTATAAGGGTTAAAATTGACCAGCGATTTCTCATTTTTCCAACAAAATTTACAAAACCATTTTATTAGGGACCACATCACATTTGAAGTCACTTTGAGGGGTCTTTATGACTGAAAATACCCAAAAGTGACACCATTCTTAAAACTGCACCCCTCGGGTCATCATGGCAACATCCGGGAAGCCGCGGCACACATTGCTGGACGCCGGCAGGAGAGGTGACTATCCCGATCACCTCCCCTTGCCCCCGCAATGCTGCGAACGACTTCGATCGCAGCATTGCGGGGGTTAATGTGCGGGACCTCTCCCAGCACATAGCACCGGGTGTCAGCTGTGACAATCAGTTGACACCCGGAGCCGATCACGCCCGCACAGCCTGTGTGCGGGCGCGATCGCAAAGATGTACTAATACGTATGAGGCTCTTAAGTCCCAGGGCGCAGATACGTATCAGTACGTCTTGGGCTTTAAAGAAGTTAAAATTATGTGAAAATGGGAAAAGTCACAAAACTTTGCAACTTTTCAAGAGCTTTATGCCAGTTTTCTGGCAAAAACACTGGTGAATCGGGTTCATAATCTCTAATCCTTTCAGCTCCCTTTAATTAGACTACTTTCAACAAACTAATTATAAGTATTGGGTCTGTTTTTTTTTTAATGCTTTTAAAATAATTGTAAATATTTTCAATTCCCTTTTGTTATAAGGATTTCCCAAAAATTAGCTAATCATAGGTTGTCCTGCATTCGTGACAGTGATTGACTGCGCGGTCACTTGGAAGTTTACATTGGCATCACTACAGGGCCGGTAAAGAAGCACTGTCAGGGACCCCCAGAGTGTGGTAAAATGCGCCAACTAATTCATAATTCATTTAATTCTCACACAATATACTAAGTTAGTGTAAGTCTACAAAAAAGCAACAAAACTTGGTGCTAAAAAAATTGAGCATAACTTTTTGAAAAATGAGCCAGGTTATGCCAAATCTTACATATTTTGTGACTTTGTGATCAGTTATCAACACAAATATTTTACTCAAATTACCAGATCGATGGATAAGCATTGGGACTTTTCCCTAAATCTCTCCAAAACATCACCGCTTATAGAAGACCACCCTCATATCCAGATCAGATTTTCTGTGAGAGATGCCCAGATTCACAATATAGTATGCATACTGGCCATCTATGAGAAGTCCACCCCAATGGAAGTCCAGTTATTAAAGAGGATTTTACTGTTTATATAAGGGGCAGATAATGACAGTGAAGGGCCCTTAATCAGCACTTCTGATCTGGGCCCCCCACCCTCCATCAGGCACCACCTACATATACATTTCCATGTATATTTATATTAGGCACACATATAAAATTTGCACATGCTAATACTCTATACACATTTTAACGTATGCATATACATAGTGCACACAAACATAAAATACGGACATACACATAAGATGCACATACACAGTATAGAGTCCCGGTAGTCCTCATAGTTTTAAGCATGGACCCTGGCAAATTGTAGACGGACTTTTATTGTTCATGGGCTTTAAGGGAGAGAGGCTTCCTTTGTGGAGGACACTCATGAATGCCATTCATTTGCAGTGTACACCGTGTCGTGTCATGGAAAACACTCACCCTAGTTTGGCTTTCTACTTCTTCAGCTAATAGCAATGAATTTGCCTGTCGATTTTCTTCTCATCAGAAGATGCTTTTGTTTAGATGTTAACTTCCATCTGACTGATAAGAAAAGCTTTGCTGATCTTCTTGTAGACTTCACATTTTTTGTAAAGAAATTATTTTCTTTCTCAGAAATGTCTTGTGACATTTCTCTTCTATGTGGTGCCACTTACCCTTCTCATCAGAGGACGCTTTTGTTTAGGTGTTAACTTCCATAGTCGGCCTGGACGTCTCTGTAAGATGGTTGCAGTTCCATCTTTGTTATAGTTTTGCATCACTTTTGCTACAGTATTCTGACTGATAAGTAAAGTTTTGCTGATCTTCTTGTAGACTTCACATTTATTGCAAAGAAATTATTTTCTTTCTCAGGTTTTGTGACATTTCCCTTCTATGTGGTGCCATTGCTGATAGCATGAAATGGGAAGGAGTTTTCTTTATTAAGTAACTTCCTTTTACAGACACCTGTCTGCTGGACATCTGTTTAATGAATAATTACACTTACCTGTGGTTCAGTTCTTGTTAATTAGAATTTTGTTGTCTAAACTTAGCTTTTCTCTTAAGACTGTTACTGGGATGTTCTCATTTTTGAAACATGATCTTGAATGAGTTTGTTAAAAAAATTACTTTTTTGGGGTCTGCAAAATACCAAATCTTGTTTGCATTCAATGGCTCAAATTTGCGAGAGTATTTTGTAGTATGGTATCCCATATAAAATGATGATTCTGAAAGGAAACTACAGGTTTGCTGACAAATCTATTTGGGTGTACTGATTTATGCTAAACACTGTATATATATATATATATATATATATGTATATGTAAACCTTATAAGTTTGGTATCACAGTAATCGTACTACTGACTCTGAATCATTTTGTCAGTTTGTTTTTACAACACAATACACACTGTAAAATGAAGGAACCGAAACCTGGCATTTTTTCTTATTTTTCAACACATTATATGATAAAATGAATGGTGTTGTTCAAAACTACAACACTAAGCGTCAGCACACTGTGATTTGCTGATCTGTAAGATGCGTTCTTTGTGCTGTGAAAATACACAGCTGTGATATCTCACCAAATATTCATAGTGGGAACTTAAAATTATGTTTTTCTGCCATGATTAAGGATGGTTTGGATGTATGAAACATGTTGACCTTTTATTTCTATCTTTGTGGAATTAAGGCTGCATGAACCAGTCACCAACCATTATCTGTATATGTACAAATATTAAGTGCTACTGAGTGCTGTAGGAAAAACTTAGAATAGTGAGGTGATTGGATAGTCCTGCCACAAATAATCGGTTTCTACTGCACACTTAAAATCTCTGATAGTGGGAATGAACCTGATTGCCTGCAGTAGTGCACTCCTGAGAGCTGGTGCAGCAGAGAAAATGTCTTGGACATGAGAGTGGAAGGTCCTGATTATGGAGGATGTTAATCTTAGCTCATTGGAGTGTAGATATGGTAGAGATGCAGGACTGTGCAGCAGTGTGGAGAGGTTTGTGGATGAGTGTAATGACTGGTACAGGGTGGAGGCACCAGTGTAACTGCTGGACAGAAATATGAGACTGACTGCTGCATTAAGGATAATGAGAAATACATTTAGTGAGAAGAAGAGCAATTAGTGAGTTACAAGTATTTGTGAATTCAAGACAAAAAGGAATCAGAGCAACAGTAACAGATTTTACTTTTTTTTAATTAATAATGGGATGAATAAAATCGTGAACATTATCAAAAGACTAAATCAAAGTCAGGAAGATAGCCGAGGTCAGATACCAGGTGATCAGTAAATGACAAGTCAGACGAGCAGTATGAATACCGCGGAGCCCGATGACAGAGGCGTTACTGAAACTTGTCCAGGTTGACCAGTCAGAAGGCCACAGGTAGATGGTGAAGGTCCTTCTATATAGCTCCAGCAGTGATGGTGGATCTGCTGGACTTCAGGGCGCTAGATGCTTAGGTGTCCCGTCTTTTAGATGGTTTTAGGGCAACAGTGACAGCATGCAAATGCGCGAGCAGCCCTGGATAATCCACGCCGGCAGGATGATAATATCCGGCGGAGGATGGAACCTATGACAAGAGAAATAAATATAATGTAAGTGATGAGACTCCATATTACATGATAATGCTGTGCAGTCACTGTGGCCGGACGGCAGAGGAATATTATCATACAGAGGTCAGGGGTCATTGTCAGCAATCATACATGTGACAATCCCATCACTCACAGATGACATCTACTCCACATGAATTATTCTCACTGACATCACACAACATGGAGTTGATTCTCACACTTACCTCGTCTCTTTTTCCCATTTTTTCCATTTTCTGAGTTTTGTTGCTCCATACTCAGATTTATTGCCGATTTTCTTTCTTCATGAGATGGAAATTCTGATGAAAAATTAAAAAAAAATCAGTAACAATATATTCTTATAGGATCTGCTTTGTCATAATATGGATAACATAAGAGACCTATAGTATTGTATAAAACCATGTGGGAATATTTGAGTCTTGAAGTCAACATTCACATTGTTGGTGCTGTAGACATGTACATACCTGGCAATGGGGACGAGGGTGGCAAGATGGTAACAGCATCGTCTGTATTACATACAGGAACAGATACTTTCTGCCTGTTTGAAGAAGAAAAACATGTAAATCTCAAGTAAACTCCGTATAAAAGGGGTTGTCTCACTAGAAGAACACCGACTATAAGGACTAGTAGGACATATGACTGTCATAGTGGGGAAGGTCTTCTGCTCAAGACTACCTTTTATAGAGAGCTGAGAGGAAAACAACTACCAAGAATGGCCGGCATTTCATACTACATCTCTCCTACAGTGAGGGCAGCACTAAAAGTGCATGACCGGCCACAATTATGGGCTGTTATCTCCAACAATTCCGAAAGCTGAAAGCACAATGACCGATAACCATGGGGCGGTGGATGCTGCATTTGATATTATGGTATTTATGTCCTATATTTGGTGTTGTGCACATATATCAGCCTGGAGCTCCCAGTAATGACCCCATAATCTACTCACATTTCTGAGATGTTTGTGTTGGATTCTGGTGTACACTCTGGAGGGGCCTTGGGATCCTCGTTGTTCACCATCCCGTTAGTGGTGGTAGAGTGCTAAATGTGGATAACAATAAGTTATTAAATATACATACTTTTTAATTTTATAGATCCTTTTTTTGTACATATTTTGGATTTATCGATCACATACTTACTTTAGAAAGCCTCTCAGAAGATGATGATGCAAATATTCGGAAGATAAAGTTCTCATCGTCCTCACTTGTGCCCTCCTTATCCTCTGAGATCAGATGGTTGTTTTCATCAGAGTGATCTACAAGACATAGGTAATGAAGGATTGTTAGAGGGTGTCAGTATAACACAGTCGCTATATCTCACTAGGTTACTAGATGATACAACGTAATATACAGAATACATGAAAAAAAACTCCTGTACAAAATTAGGGATAAAGGGATACAGTACAAACCCATGGTCAACATAGCTGAGATCCATGAAACATGGATAACATAGTAGACCAGAAAAACCATGTGGAAATATTTGAGCCTTGAAGTCAACATTCACATTGTTGGTGCTGTAGACATGTACATACCTGGCAATGGGGACGAGGGTGGCAAGATGGTAACAGCATCGTCTGTATTACATACAGGAACAGATTCTTTCTGCCTGTTTGAAGAAGAAAAACATGTAAATCGTAAGTAAACACAGTATAAAATGGGTTGTCTCACTATAAGAACACTGACTATAAGGCCTAATAGGACATATGACTGTCATAGCGGGGAAGGTTTTCTACTCAAAACTACCTTCCATGGATCAGAACACAACTACCAAGAATGGCTGGCAAGTAATACTACAGCTCTCCTACAGAGTAGGCAGTGCTAAAAATGCATGACCTGTCACAATTATGGGCTGTTATCTTCTGCATTTTCTGAAGCCAAAAGTACAATGACCGTTAACCATGAAGCGGTGAATGCTGCATTTGATATTCTGATATTTATGTCCTATATTTGGTGTTGTGTACATAGATCAGCCTGGAACTCCCAGTAATGAAGTAATGACCCTTTATAATATACTCACATTTCTGAGATGTTTGTGTTGGTTTCTGGTGTATACTCTGGAGGGGCATTGGGATCCTCATTGTTCACCATCCTGGTAGCGATGATACAGAGCTAAATACGGATAAAAATAAGATATAAAATATTTTTTTTTATGTACTTTTAGAGTTTTTTTTAATTTTTTTTACATATTTTGGATTTATTAATCACATACTTACTTTACAAAGCTTTTCAGAAGATGACGTAAAATTTTGGAAGTCAAGGCTCTCATTGTTCTCACTTGTGCCTTCCTCATCCTTTGAGACCAGATGTTTGTTTATATCAGAATGATCTACAAGAAATAGGTAATGAAGTATTATTAGAGGTTGTCAGTATAACACAGTCACTATTTATCACTAATATTAATGGGAACAGATGATCACATATTAGGGAAGATGAGACAAACAGTCGCTTAGTCTAGATGACGTCTCCTTCTACTTACTGATAAATAAGCTGGTGTCTGCGTCTGAAACAAGCTGAGGAACATACTCCAGCTCCTGGCTCAGAATATTGTCAAAGTCCAAGTCACTCAGGAATGGATGAGCCTTGATCTCAAATGCTCCTCCTAGAAAAAGAAAAACAAAAGTGATGCGGACATAGTCAGGGATGGCTCCATATCTGAACAGTTTATCGTAATCTGAACTAATGACAAAACTGAGCCGACATGAAGGAAATAAACTGAAAGTCTTAGTGTGGAGAACTAGAAATACAGTAGATGAGCTGATAGAGAAATGCTGATCTTCATGGACATGAGCGATATGTCCTTGGTCTAATAAGGGAATATTAATACTAGTATATCTGTTACCTGTCCCAAGTCTACGCACAGGATTTCTTCTGAGCAGCTCAGTGATGAGATTCTGAGCATCCAGGGGTGGAGCGCGATCACAATTCCAAATTAGTTCTCCTGTTACATAGAAAATTACAGAAAATAAAACCTCTTTACTGGACTGTAACATAAAGCAAAGGAAATAACTAAACAAATGTAACCAATCAACGCAATGATCGGATTATTCTACTCACCAATGACAACCCTTTTATAAAGCTCAGTGAGGGAATCAGCATCAAATGGTACACATCCCAGCAGGAATTTATACAGGATGATCCCCAATGACCACCAGTCAACAGGTCTTCCATAGCCTTCTTTCAGGATGATCTCTGGGGCTATGTAACATGGGGTGCCACAGAACTGGAAACCAACAGAACATAGAGATGAGAATCGATGAAACAATTATTATGACAAGATATCATCGTTAAAACACAATGCAGAAGATAAAATATTAGTGGAAAAGTTCTCTAGAAAGGAAGATCGTAGAGAAGAGACAATAGTGTGATGAGATTTGCAAATAACAAGCTAAGTTCTTGTAGGTGATGCTGACCTCACGGTCCTGGAACTCTCTGGAGATGTCCACTGCTAATTCCTTGTAGGTGTTGGTTTTCGGTATCATTAGACCAACTTTAGAAATCCCAAAATCGGTAACTTTAATATGTCCAGTAGATGTAATCAGGAGGCTGCAAAAGAGAAGATGGTTTTAGCCTCACAGACTGAATGATAATAAATGACAACTTTCCCCACTTTATTATACTACGGGGGCACTTACTTATCCGGCTTCAGGTCTCTGTGCACCACACCGTAACTATGCAGGTATTCCACGGCAAGTACCGCCTCTGCAAAGTACAAGCGGGCCATGGGGACAGAGAAAGGACCCCTGGTGCTTAGAAGGGTCCCACAGTCTCCACCTATAGAAGAAAGGAAATATGACCGGTGAGGGGTTTATACAGAAGATAACCATGATATACCACGAGCAGATAACCATGATGTATAATGAGCAGTGAGCGGAAACATCCTGGGGAGATCACACAGATAGTGGCGTACATAGAAATCACAAGACCCCATATCAAAAGTTGTAATTGCCCCCCACCCTAAAAAGTAAAAAAGAAATATATTTATATCCCTGTTGAAGCAGCTTGGTGTTCTCACCAGCAATACAACTTTTATGGCCATTTTAGAGTATGATGCTCCCAAAAATGCCCACACCCACACTCAATGAGTATGGTATCCCCACAGTGAATCCTCCTAAGGAGGCCACCACTTAGAAGGAGGCCAGCCACAACCCCCTACTCGGTGTGATGGCACCCACAGCAACCCTCCCACTCACGATAATGGTTCCCACAGTCCCTCACACAATATAATGGTCCGCATAACTCCCCACTCAGTATGATGTTCCCACACAGAATGGGGGCCTCCATACAGAGTGAGGACCCCCACAGCACCCCACTTAATATGATGACCTCCACTCAGCATTCACAGTCCCCCCATATCTAGTCATACGGCCCCCTTTCAGTATTTTGGCCCCTACTAGCCACCTACTCAGTATTTTTGCCCCCACCAGCCCCACCTCCTTGAAGAAGCAAATACCGCTGAAATTGTGATGACAGGTGGAGGGATGCTGCCCACTGCCGAGCGTCGACAGACCCCCTCCGACTGATGAGCCCCATAGCGCCCCTGCACCAAGATCAATGAATTTACGAGCATCTTGGTAATAGATAACCTATAGTAAATGCTCTGTGGGGATGTAACCAACAATGTCCTAATGATATGAGCAGTGATAAGATGAAAGCAGACATGGGCTGAATATAATACAATAGATGTGTCTTACCTCCTACATACTCCATGACCATACACAGGTGAGATCTAGTTGGAAAGGAGCAGAGCATGGAGACCACAAAGGGACAATCAGCAAATGTTAAGATGTCCCTCTCCAGAAAGGCCCATTCCAATCTCTGTGCAGTATTTAGGTTCCGCTTAGCCATTTTCTTCATAGCAAAGGTCTGGTGTGAGTCTTTATGATGCACTAAGTAGACGGCCCTGGAGAGAAGGAGAATCCATCGGTTATAATAAATCCTTATTAATAATCCATCTATAGAAATCATTATATGTTTAATACTGGTATCCAAGGGGTAACATTTCTCCTTGCGGAGAGTGACATGTTAAGCTTGTCAAGGTGAGGAGACTTTTAAGCCTCAATGATCCTCTGGGAAATATGCAAATTGTCTCTTCAGAGAGGAAGAGAACTAGAACTCTAGTGCCCCTTATAGGAAGTAGTAATCCTAAAAGTCAATATCGACCCTTTAACGAGCCTTGTCACATGACATAAGATAATAGCCATAACCAAAATCTCAATTTTTGGACACTATGTTTGGGGTACAAGCACTCATCAGTGTAAGGTGTGAGATATGGTTTGGCTGGGTGAGAGGCATCTGACCGGGATCCAAGGGGTAACGTTTCTCCTTGCGGCAAAAGCCATGTTAAGCAAGTCAAGGTGAGGAGACTTTTAAGCTGCAATGCTCTTCTGGGAAATATGCAAATTGTCTCTTTTCAGAGAGGAAGAGAACTAGCACCCTAGTGCCACCTATAGGAAGTAGCAATCCTATTTCCCAGAAGAGCATTGCGGCTTAAAAGTCTCCTCATGTCCGCAAGGAGAAACGTCAACCCCTTGGATACCGGTCAGACACCTCTCACCCAGTCAAACCATATCTCACACTTTGCACTGAAGAGGGGCAGTACCCCAGAACACAGTTCCTGCAAATTGAGATTTTGGTTTTGGCTATTATCCTAAGTCATATGACAAGGCTTGTTAAAGGGTCGATATTGACTTTTAGGATTGCTACTCCCTATAGGTGGAGTTCTAGTTTGCTTCCTCTCTGAAGAGACAATTTGCATATGTTTAATACTAGAAGTCTGGCCGCCACTATAAATTCACATCTAGAAATACATAAAATAGCACTACATAGATCACCTATGGGAGGTCTCCACAATGCCACTTCTGCCGGAGCCATTACCCAGGTCACATTATAGATACGAGAATCTACCGAAATTCTCTTTGGGCAGATTCGCTATAACTGACCAAATACAATTTAGTGCAAATAAAAATTGGTCCAAAATGAATGTGCTCCAGGGCTCTCTTCTGCTGCTGAAGCCAGTGATTGGGCCCACATGGTCATGGTGGAGGGTGTAGATGTCATTGACGTCAATATGGTGTCACCCTTCATGTGACCATGTGTAGCCAACTTCTCTGATCAGCTTCATAATGGAGCCCCCCCCCATCAAAACAAAGATCAGAGTGGAGAGAAGAAAAGCTCAGGTGGAGGAGGCAGCATAAGAACAGATGAGAGTCTAGCACAGGCGAATGTAATAATATTATATTATTATATATTATATTATATGTAATTATATCATTTAAATCGCTTTCCTTACAGTTTGATTTGCTACAGATCACATAATTTCCCTATGATAACACTGAATGGCAGAGTGCAGGGGCAGAAGCATTGTCATAGGGAACCCTGAGAAATGTGGATTATGGCAACAGAAATCTCACCCAAAATTTCCACTGCTGATGAGTTTGGAAGTTTCATAGTCGCTCATATGCGGCTTTCTCGCCGGAACCAATGAATCCATCACGCTCTATAAAAGAATAAGAAATAATACTGATTTATTGAAGATGCAGGAAAAAAGTTACAGATGCAAAAACTTCTCCCCCCATATTATGTCCCAGATGATTTACACTGATATGATGTTGGGAGGATACAAACCGGACGCTCGGCAGACCCGGCGCTAGCACCCAGCACACCCAGGCAAGTGTCAGGGCCCTGAGTAGGCGAGGGGCCCACTTGCTGTCGGGCACCCTGGCGTGCTATGGGACCGGTGAGCAGAGGAGAGTGGTGCCAGCGCCAGCTAGTGGGCCTTGCTCCCCCCCCCCAATGCTTGCCCAGGGCCACGGCCAGCACAATACTTACCTCTCCACAGCTGGTGAGCAGTGAGGTGAGCATTTGATTTTTTTTTTTTTTATGTATGGAGGTATGGGGCATTATATGGGGGGGAGAAGTGACATCCTGCATGGGGCATTATATGGGGGGGAGGTAGGGACATCCTGCGTGGGGTATTATATGGGCGGGGGGGAGTGACATCCTGCATGGGGCATTATATGGGGGGGAGTGACATCCTGCATGGGGCATTATATGGGGTGAGAGGTGACATCCTACATGAGGCATTATATGGGGGGGACATCCTGCATGGGGCATTATATAGGGGGCATGACATCCTGCATGGGGTATTATATGAGGGGGAGAAGTGACATCCTGCATGGGTCATTATATGGGGGGGGAAGTGACATCCAGCATAGGGCTTTATATGGGGTGAGAGGTGACATTCTGCATGGGGCATTATATGGGGGGTGACATCCTGCATGGGGCATTATATGGGGGGGTGACATCCTGCATGGGGTATTATATGGGGGGAGAAGTGACATCCTGCATGGGGCATTATATGGGGTGAGAGGTGACATCCTGCATGGGGCAATATATGGGGTGAGAGGTGACATCCTACATGGGGCAGTATGTGTTGGGGGGACATCCTGCATGGGGCATTATATGGGGGGGGTGACATCCTGCATGGGGCATTATATGGGGGGTGACATCCTGTATGGGCCATTATGTGGGGTGGGACATCCTGCATGGAGCATTATGTGGGGGGGACATCCTGCATGGGGAATTATATGGGGGGTGACATCCTGCATGGGGCATTATGTGGGGGGCATATCCTGCATGGGGCATTATGTGGGGGGGACATCTTGCATGGGGCATTATGTGGGGTGGGACATCCTGCATGGTGCATTATGTGGAGGGGACATCCTGTATGGGGAATTATATGGGGGGTGACATCCTGCATGGGCCATTATGTGGGGGGGCACAGCCTGCATGGGGCATTATGTGGGGGGCACAGCCTGCATGGGGCATTATGTGGGAGGGACATTCTGCATGGGGAATTATATGGGGTGTGACATCCTGCATGGGCCATTATGTGGGAGGGGGGCATCCTGCATGGGGTATTATGTGGGGGGGGCACAGCCTGCATGGGGCATTATGTGGGGGTCACAGCCTGCATGGGGCATTATGTGGGGGTCACAGCCTGCATGGGGCATTATGTGGGGGTCACAGCCTGCATGGAGCATTATGTGGGGGGGTGCACAGCCTGCATGGGGCATTATGTGGGGGGCACAGCCTGCATGGGGCATTATGTGTGGGGTCACAGCCTGCATGGGGCATTATATGGGGGCACAGCCTGCGTGGAGCATTTTATGGGGTCCATTATTCTATATGGAGCAATATATGGAGCTCATAATATGGTATAGAGGACTATGTGGTGCCATTATACTGTGTGGAGGACATTACTGTCCGGTCTGCACTGTGAGCTGTGAGGATTCGCCGCTTTCTGAGTTATTGTGGAATTTACAATAGATATCGCTCATGTAATGTAAGAAGAGAAATCTTCGGGCTTGTACTATATATATATATATATATATATATATATATATATATATATATATATATATATATATATATATATACATATATATTTATCTGTACATCATGAATCGTGGTATGTGTTAAAGGGGCCACTGAGACTCTTTCGCCCAGGGCCCACGAAATCCTGGAGCCACCCTGCAACGGTCATCATACATTACTATAACATTCTGGATAATGTGGGAGATCACACAGAGGAGGACTTACAGGTAATCTGTCACCAGGTGTTTGCTATGTATTCTGAAAGCACCATGATGTAGGGGCAGAGACCCTGATTCCAGTGATGTGTTACTTACTAGGCTGTGTGTGGCTGTTTCAATAAAATCAGTAGATTATCACTAGAAGACTATCTGTCTAGCCAGGTAGTCCTATTGCTCTGTACCCCTGCCTCCACCACTGATTAGCAGCTTTCTGCCTATGCACAGTGTACACAGAAAGCTGCCAATCAATGGTGTGGGCGGGGTTATACAAGACTCAGCATTCAGAGCTCTGCAGCAGAAAAAAATAGTGATTTTATCACAACTGCTCCACTGAGTAAAGTAATCAACCCATGGAATCAGGGTCTCTGTCCCTGCATCATGCTTCTCTCAGACCAAATAGCATAAACCTGGTGACAGATTCCCTGTAATTCAAATGTAATTAACACCATAGGGTCATCTACACTTAGAATAGAGACGTCCCATGGTTGTATGGGGGATAATACTGGACGAGTCATTCACACCCCATGATCTGATGACACACACGCATCCCCCTCTATGATACTTACGGATTCTTGGATCTCCGGGATCTCACTAATTCCATTGTTAGGATTCGACAGCTCAGTTGTTTCTAAAATAATGATGAAGAAATGAAATATATTAGAGGATATTATTCCTACATAGATAATACAGCAATATAACGGAGAAATGACAAGATGTCTGTAAATGGGATTAATACTCGTTATATGGGGATTCTAAATATGAGAATATACGGGGAATCCATAGATAAATGTAATGTAAATGATGGAGGAACCCCTTCATAAATAACAAAAGACTGACCATCACTTCCGAAAAGAAAATGGGTGTGAACAGGTGCATACTAAGAGTAGCCATCCAAATACATAACTAACAAAGTTTCACTCTGTAACGCTATAGCATGTAAACATGAAATAAATGAAATTTGAATTGCATTACTGCTGTAGAAAATAGGATAAAAGGAAGATACTTAGCGCATAATTTGGCCAATTTATGCATGGCCAGCAGCCACGGCAAGGCGATGTTCTTTTTCTGGGTGCATGCCAAGTAGCCACGGCAAGGTGACCTTTTTTTGCTGGGTGCATGCCCAGCAGTCACGGCAAGACGACCTTCTTTTGCTGGGTGCATGCCCAGCGGTCACGACAAGGCGACCTTCTTTTGCTGGGTGCATGCCCAGCAGTCACGACAAGGCGACCTTCTTTTGCTGGGTGCATGCCTAGCAGCCACGGCAAGGCGACCTTCTTTTGCTCGGTGCATGCCCAGCAGTCACGGCAAGGCGAACTTTTTTGCTGAGAACCTATCTCCACCCATCAGCCCGGGGTGGTTTTAATTACAACAGGATCCTACCTACCCATATAAATGTAGGCTTCAGCCTAGGAGAGGATTCACATTAGGAGAGGATTCCAACAAAAAGATCGCCTTGTCATTGGCTGCTGGGCATTCATGAATTGGCCAAATTATGTGCTCAGTATCTTAGTTTTTTCCCATTTTCTAGAGCAGTAATGCAATTTAAATTTAATTTATTTCATGTTACTTGCTATAGCACTGCAGAATGGACCCTCCATCACATGAATGAGGAACCCCCCACCCACGCTGCACATATGAGTGATGGTAAGAGAGCTGAAACATAGAAGAGATTTGACAGCCGTCAGCTGTCGAAACGCGTTGGAATTGACTGACCCAGCAGAGAAGGCGCCCACAGGCATCCGTCCTCAATACACGCTGCACACCACGTGTCAGCTCGTCTCTCTGCCTCTCGCGCGCTTCCAATAGAACGCGCCCCCTCACCTTCTCCGCCCCTCCTCTCCTCTCCTGCTCCACTTACCCGGAAGCCCGCGAGTAGCGGCGGTCACCGGCCGGGACCCCGCTCTCGCCCCGGGCCCCACAACTCCTTGACATCTCCGCAGGACTACGGACCGTAAGTACTCTGGGCCACGGCCCCCACCGCTTATGACACACGCCACCACAAGGACCAAAACCACACATACTCACCTCTTTATTACCGACAGGATTCCAGGAACGCGGCCTGCCTGACTCCACACGAGTAGGGACCGTGCCTGAAAACCGGACTCCACAACCATAGACCTTGCCCGGATATCTACTACACAGCCTGCCACCAAAGCCTTCCACCTACTTGAATATACTTATCCAGACCAGGCCTCCTGCCACATTTGCAGCCGGTCCCCTGCTGCACCTCAGCGTCCAGGGACAAGACCCACTGCTACTTAGCCAGTAAATTACTCAGCCAGAGCCTCCTGCTGCACCTACCACTAGGCTGAACCCTCTTGCAGAACCTCCTGAACACCTTCCCTTGATTTAGGCCTTCAGCCACAGATAAAGAAGGTGACTGACCATTTCACACCTGGACCCTAAACAAGGTAATCAACCGGGCTTACTTATATTGTGGCTTATTGTTTGTATACCTCAGCTCCTAACTCTCCCTCCCCATCTATATACAGGACATCAATTATCCTTGAGTGCCACAACGCCCCCTATCACCCAGCAACCAGTAGCCTCCTACTACATCTCTGCTCAGAGACAGATACAATCCAGAGCCTCCTGTTGCACCCCTGGATTACTGATAATCACGCACAGGTAAACATCTAGGTTTACCACACTGTGGACTATTCCTGTATTCCTCAGTTCCTAACCCTTCCTCCATATCTATATACAGGACATTGAGTATCCTCAAGCGTTACTACGCCTACTGGCAATCAAAAAGCCCCCCTGTCACATCTCTGCAACAAAGTGAGATACAATCCAGAGCCTCCTGCTGCACCCCCCACTGAGGGAGTGCTAACAAGCAATCTCCAAAAGCAGAACAGCTCCTCCGTGGGTAAGTCGCTAACCCCACTATCTACCTACCCAGAGCTAACAGCACTAACCCCATATCATTAAATCTCCAGGAGCATAACAAAGCGTTCAGGACCACGCCCCACTCTAAGAATCCTGACGGACCACAGCCCTAGTGCACACCTGCACTTTACCCACTCTGATACCTGGTGAGTAACAGATCCACAGCCAGCTAAGCATATTCATTACTAGAGAACAATAGCCCTAACCAAACTCCTCTTCTTTCCAGGTACCAAGCCACCACAGGCATTTTACCACACCAGATTAACCGCTGGATTTTACTATTTATTACACCTTGTATACCATTAGTTCTTTTACCCCAATCGAAATATTGTTGTCTACACTCGTCTTTTAAATCCTGTATTAAATCCTGTATTTTATTAAGTTTTTATTGCTAGCATCCAAACAAATAAATCTTATTTTTATAAAATAATAGTACTCTTCTCCTGATCTCTTTTTCACTACCGATAGCGCGATTTTTACTATAGAACAGTTATTTTATTGTAGTGTATCTACTACGGACATTAGTGGTTCCCTGTCCACAATTATCGCTGCCATTGGTAGTAGTTAGCCTGATAAGCGCCTTTTACACATATAATACCTTACTAGATTTGCAAATTAGCCTGGAAGTGCACTGGGGGCGTGTCACTGCACTTGGATTTCTTCTTTCTCGCCCCCAGCGCACTTCCATTGTGATTTGTATATGGTGTCTACTTTACATTTCTCCTGACTGGCACATTGGATTTCTACAAACAATTATTATTAGGGGACAATGGCCTATACCGTCACACCACTACTTCTATATGTAACAATGTGCTGCCAGGTTCCCATTACACAGAGTAGAGAGTAAATCTAACATTATCCTCCGTCCTCTGTAATATCTGGACATTCCTTGTAGAAGGTCGGGTGATCGCTCACCTGTAATCAGATCGCTGTTCAGCTCCGGCTGACTCCTATTAGGGTCAGGGATTTTCAGGGTCACATTTTGCCCATATTTGGCGTCGCCTCCTGTTGTTTCCTGATAGATATAATATATATAATTAATATGTGGAAGATTTCACTAAATCACCAAATACATAAATCATGAAGGACTAAACCAACATTTACAGATGCACCAATTGTAACGATACAAATCCCGCGCCATCTTCAGACCTTTTCTCAGAAAGTCTCCTCAGATACGGTGGATTAAGATACGTCTATTAATATTGATCCTTACCGGGCGTTCCAATGAGCGTTCTAGTATAGACAGGACTTTTTCGGCCAGTTCTTTAAAGACAGCCAAATCTTCAGTCTGAGATCTTTCTTCAGCCTATAAAGAAGGAAAAATGGAAAGGAGAATTTTGAGATGAGAGCGGTCAGAATGGAGGCGGAAATTGTATGTGACATCGGTTCTCTGTCTGCAGATACAAGGACTACATACTGTATTTGGGGACTCGTTGTGTTTTACCGTATTTTTTGAACTATAAGATGCCTTTTTTTCCAAAATTTTTGACCTCCCTTCTAACACTCTCGCACCCCTCGAATCTATCCTAAACTCTGCTGTCTGACTAATCCACCTGTCCCCCCGCTATTCCCTGGCTTCTCCCCTCGCTCCGCCAATCCCTTCACTGGCTACACATTACCCAGAGACTCCAGTTCAAGACCCTAACCTTGGCATGCAAAGCCACCCACAACCTGTCTCCTCCATATATCTGTGACCTAGTCTCCCGGTACTTACCTGCACGCAACCTCCGATCCTCACAAGATCTTCTTCTCTACTCCCCTCTTATCTCCTCTTCCCACAATCGCATACAAGATTTCTCCCGTGCATCCCCCCTACTCTGGAACTCTCCACCCCAGCATATCAGACAGATTATTAATAATAATAATTGTCTGAATGTAGCTTACCAGGGGGGTGGCTGTGGTGGAGTGAGGTCACAGGAGGTAGGGTCACTGCTGTAGGAAGCCGGCAGTAGAAGTGGGGCGCTGCTGCGGGCCCCGAGCTGGGAGGAGCGGGGTATCCAGGAGGTGCGAGGCTGCGGGCCCTGGGCTTCAAGGAAATGTTAGCGGTGATTTAGGAGGGGAGTCCCCGCTCTGCCCATTGATTTTCTGGCGGTGGGCTTCAGGCAAATGGCCGCTGGAGGCAGTGCATGTGAAGATTTAGATCTCGGCTCAATGACGATCTGAGATGTCAATTTGCGTATTGGCCATCTCCAGCAGCCTACTTCTTGAAGCCCACTGCAGAGAAATCAATAAGCAGAGCAGGGCCTCCCCTCCTGAATTATCGCTAACATTTCCTTGAAGCCCAGGGCCCGCAGCCTCGCACCTTCTGGACACCCCGCTCCTCCCAGCTTGGGGCCCGCAGCAGCACCCCACTCCTACTGCCGACTTCCTGCAGCAGCGACTCTGCCTCCTGTGACTTTGCTCCACTGCCACCACCCCCCTCAGTAAGCAACCGAAAATTCGGACTATAAGACAGACCCCCATTTTATTATAATAAATGTTTTTCCTATTTTCCTCCCAAAAATTTTTGGTGCGTCTTATGTTCTGCAAAATATGATATATTAGAAGAAAAAACTTCTATCCCTCCATTATTATCTATCAATATTGAGATGTTCTGTGCAGAGTGTCCGCCACTTACCTGGTGTAGTAATGTCCTGATGTTCTGAAGTAAATCCGTCAGATAGTCTGACGTTAGACGACGTTGTCGGTGTTTGGTCAGGCAATCCTTTACTAGCTCCATCACCAGCCGGTGAGTGAAGCTGAGGACGCCATCGGGTGGTAGAAGCACACTGTTAGGACGATTGATCATAAGGATCAACAATAGTGCTTTTACCTGAGGAATGTCCAAAACAATTCCAGCCATAGTGAAAAACTGCAAGTGCTATCAGTCACTATAGAGCCAAGAAAGGCACGGGTGAGCCTATGTGCATTGTAAATATAGCGACTGCGAGCAGTGATGTCACCATCACCTGTGATGTCATCACGGAATCTTGTGATAGAATCTTCACGGAGCAGCTCTGCGCAAATAGAATGCGGCCTGGTAATATATAAAGTGAAAACACCATACAATTAAATACCCATGTTATCATGGCCGTTCTATTTTATATCCAATTAGAACACAACCAGGATAAAGGTGTGTTCACAAGTTGGATTTTGGCAGCTTTTTTTTTCTACCTCAAAAATCAAAGGAGGCAGGAAAAACGCTGCTTAAAATTCAGGTGTTTTTACTTGTGTTTTTTTTTCCATTCATTTGAATGGGTGAAAAATGCTGCAAAACCTCTGAAAGACTTGACAAGCTGCAGATTTAAAAAAAATGCAAAAAAAACAGCATGTGAATGAGATTTCAGAAATGTCATTCACTAAGATGGTACTGTAAAACACAGCAATTTTGCTGCAGAAGAAAAAACAGTGAATACACCCTAAAGATATCCTCAGTCATATTGTGGGAAATATTGTATATTTCGCATTTATTATCTCACGTGTTTTTCTTCACCATAGAACTTTTAAGGCTGTGTGCCCACTATGCGTTTTTTAGGCGTTTCTGCAGCGTAACTTCCGCCGCTGAAACACTTAAAAAACGCTTGGTGATAGGTCTGCAATGGTCCCCAATGATAATCCGCATGTGCTATGCACATGCTGCGGAGATTTCCGCTGCGGATTATCATTGCGGAAAAATCCGCAGCACGTCCTTTAATTTTGCAGAGTCGCTGCGATTTAGCCGCCATTGACTTGCATTGGAACGCATAACATCCGCATGACTACACATACACATGTGGATATTATGCGACTCAATGCGTGGATGGTACCCGGGTCTAGAGATGAAGAGACTCTCCTCCAGACCCGGGTACCATAGTACCTGTAGTTAAAATTGAATTAAAATAAAAAATAAACATATACTTACCTTCTGATGGCCCCTGTCTGCTCCCGGCGGTGCTGCTGGCTCTTCGGCTGCTCGCGGTGGTAAAAGGACCTTCCATGACGCCATTTAGTCATGTGACAGGTCACGCGACTGCTGACATCGGCGGTCGCGTGACCTGTCACATGACTAAATGACGTCATGGAAGGTCCTTTTACAGCACCGTGATCCGCCGAAGACACAGGACGCACCGGAGAAGGAGATCGAGGACCATCGGAAGATAAGTATAATGTTTTTTTTTTATTTTTCACCATTATTATTCTTTTTTTTTATTACTGATGCTGCATTTGCAGCATTGTAACTTGGTCACACTATATAAATCCATGCCGGTTGCATGGAATTATATAGTGTGACCAAGTTGTCAAGCACTTTTCCAAGTGATGCTAAAATCACTTGGCAAAGCGCTTGACAACCCAGGGAGATGCAGAAACGCTTAGGAAAAATCCGCAGCATTTCTGCATCGTGGTCATATATCCTAACTCATTGGCGAACTGTTATACAAGGCTATATTCACACTAGACGTTTTTTTAGCGGGCTTTTTTATGCAAATTTTCAGCTGCGTTTTACAGTACCAACAAAGTCTATGAGATTTCCGAAATCTCATGCACAAAGCTTGCTTATTTGTCCTCAGTATTTTGTGCTTTCCATGGCTTTTTGCAATAGAGTATGTCACTTGTTTCAGCGTTTTTCACCCATTAAAAAAAAGGGTGGTGGAAAAAAATGCTGAAAAAAAGCCTAGTGTGAACATTTTGCTGCGTTTTTAGTGAAAAAAGCAAGTATGTGACACACATTTACTTTTGTGATTTTCCCAAGTTTAAACCATCTTGTCTTGGTCACCTGAGATCGCAGCTTGGATTATTACAGTTTAATTAAATTAGTGATGCCTACAAAGTAAACATTGGTTGAGCTAGGTGTGAGATTGAACAACACGTGTGGCCCAGGGAGGTGTGAAAATGAACAATGCCTGAGCAACTCAATGGCAAACCATAATGTGAAAGTAAATAGTGTCCTACAAATTCAATGCACTGCCAGGGTCTTAGATAAACCATTCCAGACCAATTCACCCCCCCCTGTTACATTTGTAATGTGTACTTTTTCATGAACATATGTCTTGCAATGGTGACTTGTTTTCATGTGTCTATGGTGGAAGCAAAGCTGAACTTTGGGATCCTGAAAAACGCACCAAAAATGCACCAAGAACCACTGCAAAAAAACACACCAAAACCTGCGTTTTTGACGCTACTTCTTTCCTGCCAAGAGATTATGTTTTGCTGCAGAAAAAAAACACCTAGTGTGAATATAGCCTAAGACTTACTCTGCCAGCATTAATAGTCAATATTCGGTATACAAATAGGACTCCAATCCAGGTATTCAGTTTATCATAAACAAGCCTGAGTTAATCTGCCAAATACACATAGTATGCTTTCTCATAGGTGAAATATAAATCCTGTTAAAGGTCCAAGTTGCAGCAGTTAAGTAGAACAAAACAGACCTCTTCATTCTTTGTAGGTGGAAAAACTTTCGAAATTGTCAGTGTATCAAGTACTTATACTCCTGACTATATATAGTATAATTGCCGCACTGCTACATACAGGTGCTTCTCAGAAAATTAGAATATCATCAAAAAGTGAATTTATTTCAGTTCTTCAATCCAAAAAGTGAAACTCATATATTATACAGAGTCATTACAAACAGAGTGATCTGTTTTAAGTGTTTATTTCTGCTAATGTTGATGATTATGGCTTACAGCCAATGAAAACACAAAAGTCATTATCTCAGTAAATTAGAATTAACAAGAAACACCTGCAAAGGCTTCCTAAGCATTTAAAAAGGTCCCTTAGTCAGTTTCAGTAGGCTCCACAATCATGGGCAAGACTGCTGACTTGACAAATGTCCAGAAGGCAGTCATTGACACACTCCTCAAGGAGGGTAAGCCACAAAAGGTCATTGCTAAAGAAGCAGCTGTTCACAGAGTGCTGTATCCGAGCATATTAATGGACGTGGAAGGAAAAAGTGTGGTAGAAAAAGGTGCACAAGCAACCGGGATAACCGCAGCCTTGAAAGGATTGCTAAGAAAAGGCCATTCAAAAATTTGGGGGAGATTCACAAGGAGTGGACTGCTGCTGGAGTCATTGCTTCAAGAGCCACCACACACAGACGTATCCAGGACATGGGCTACAAGTGTCGCATTGCTTGTGTCAAGCCCCTCATGACCAATAGACAACGCCAGAAGCGTCTTACCTGGGCCAAAGAGAAAAAGACCTGGACTGATGCTCAGTGGCCCAAGGTGTTGTTTTCAGATGAAAAGTAAATTATGCATTTCATTTGGAAATCAAGGTGCCAGAGTCTGGAGGAAGAGTGGAGAGGCCACAATCCAAGCTGCTGGAGGTCTAGTGTGAAGTCTCCACAATCAGTGATGGTTTGGGGGGCCATGTCATCTGCTGGTGGAGGTCCACTGTGTTTTATCAAGACCAAAGTCAGCGCAGCCATCTACCAGGACATTTTACAGCACTTCATGCTTCCCTCTGCCGACAAGCTTTATGGAGATGGAAATGTCATTCTCCAGCAGGAATTGGCCCCTGTCCACACGGCCAAAAGTACCAATACCTGGTTTACACACAACAGTATCACTGTGCTTGATTGGCAGCAAACTCGCCTGACCTTAACCCCATAGAGAATCTATTATAGAGAATCTATGGGGTATTGTCAAGAGGAAGATGAGACCCCAGACCCCACAATACAGATGAGCTGAAGGCTGCTATCAAAGCCACCTGGGCTTCCATAACACCTCAGCAGTGCCACAGGCTGATCCCTCCATGCCACATTGCCGCATTGATGCAGTAATTGATGCACAAGGAGCCCGAACAAGTAATGGGGGCATTTACTAAACATACATTTCAGTAGGCCAACTTTTCGGATTTTAAAAACATTTTTCAAGCTGTTGTTATGAAGTATTCTAATTTACTGAGATAATGACGTTTGTGTTTTCATTGGCTGTAAGCCATAATCATCAACATTAACAGAAATAAACACTTAAAATAGATCCCTCTGTGTGTAATGACTCTATATAATAGATCCCTCTGTGTGTAATGACTCTATATAATAGATCCCTCTGTGTGTAATGACTCTATATAATAGATCCCTCTGTGTGTAATGACTCTATATAATAGATCCCTCTGTGTGTAATGACTCTATATAATAGATCCCTCTGTGTGTAATGACTCTATATAATAGATCCCTCTGTGTAATGACTCTATATAATAGATCACTCTATGTAATGACTCTATATAATAGATCCCTCTGTGTGTAATGACTCTATATAATAGATCCCTCTGTGTGTAATGACTCTATATAATAGATCCCTCTGTGTAATGACTCTATATAATAGATCACTCTGTGTGTAATGACTCTATATAATAGATCCCTCTGTGTAATGACTCTATATAATAGATCCCTCTGTGTGTAATGACTCTATATAATAGATCCCTCTGTGTGTAATGACTCTATATAATAGATCACTCTGTGTGTAATGACTCTATATAATAGATCCCTCTGTGTGTAATGACTCTATAAAATATAGGAGTTTCACTTTTTGCATTGAAGAACTGAAATAAACTAACTTTTGATGATATTCTAATTTTGTGAGAAGCACCTGTATATAGTATGAAGCCCCACTGCCCCATATGTGTATGTATAATTTGATGCACATGACTCGCCCCCTGGGCCATGGGGTACACGGAACCGGGCCTTCTAGTGTACGGTGCTGATGGGGGTAGTAGTGGCAACCCGATCCCGTGGCTCAGGGTGGTCAGACCAAATGGTGGCAGTCTATTTATCAGTGTTTTGAATGTCCGACTACGCCACCCGTGGATTGCGGTCAGGGATAACCGCCGCTGCGAGGCAGACTGCTGAGGCTCGTGTTGGTGTGCAGCACAGGTGTAGGATAACTCCCCACGGGAAGAGTGTAGCCTCAGGGCAGTGTAGGTGGATGTTGGGGGTGATAGTGCAGGCTGCAATAGTAAGAGTTCAGAGTCCGCTTCAAACAGTTCAGGGTCTTTATTGTAGATATTATTAATGACCCAACAGTACCGGTTAGGAATGGGCCTGGGTGTCTGAGAGCATTCGGGCGAGCCCCACTGGTCAGGGTGAGTGTGTAGGCCTACCGTTCTCTCTATGCTCTTTCTGACTATCCCCCTTTTCGTGGTGTAATAGCCCACGTCCCTGAGCTGGCTGTGTACTTCTCGCCTGTATGGCATGCGACTAGGGCCTTGGGTACCTGTTGCTTGCTCCTCGCTGTACTGGTCCCTCTGTGTGGCGGAGCCTCCAGGCTTCTTAGGCCAAGGGACCTGAAATCCCTCGCAGGTTGGTTCTCTGCTGCTGGGCTTGTAACCCTGACAGCTCCGGACCCCAATGCCCGGTAGATTGGTTCTCTTCCAGGACCGGCTCTCGTCACCTCTGTCCCTGGCTTGCAGTTTCTCCTCTGCCTCACGGACTCCTCAGCTACAGCTGAACTGTCCCTCCTTCTCTGGGACTAGTCTCACTCCTGAGCTAGGTCTTCCAGTTCTCTCTAACCCTGCCCCCAGTTCCAGCTTTTATAGGGGCAGCCAGCTCCCCCTGCTGGCCTGGGACAGGAGGTGCTGTATGCTAATTGTCCCTAACCAGGGGACCTCCCTCCTGCTCTCAGACACAGATTATTGTTTGTGGCATCCAGGCCTGGGGTGACACATTCTCCCCTAGTAAAATTTAGTACTCCGGACTAAACAGGAAACACAAATACAGGGTATAAATGACAACATAACATATATACAAGTATATTTTGTCCTTGAGGTCACGGCGCTTCCGTGACCGGGTGTCCATGTCACCCAACAAGGTGTGAAGTTTTCCACGGTGTGGGGACCTGTTTCCATAAACCCCAAGTTCCTCGCCTTGGGCGTGGCGACAAGGCTGAGCTCTCTACTTTGGGCCACAAGGAGGCCACACCGGACAGATTTTTCTTCCGTGGCCATCTTCGAAAGAGGGCACCAAGTGCAACTATCTACAAGACAGTTCCGGTTATTCAGCGTCCATAACCTGTTAGTCCATGAACTAGAAAGACTGGAAAAACATAATTAGCAACCAGGCAACAAACATAAAACATTTACAATATACAGCATTTAGATCTTCCAGCGAGCTGGTATTTGCCCCCTAGTGCTCCGGGTTGACCTGCGTAACCCACTGTCTGGTGGTGGTCTAACCTGACTTTCCCCACTAGCATTCAGGGTACAGCTACTAGCTGGGTTTACAGGCAGTGCAGGCAGCTATCTGCGGGTCCTTTGGCTTACCGCAGGTATGGCAGGCTCACTGTCAGCAGAGGGTTGACTCTCCTGGGCTGCTGGCATGGGTTCTTCTGCCTCTAGGGCTGCTTGGTCTTCTGATTCCTCCTGCTCTCCTGTAGGTTCCTGCTGGGTTGGTTGAAGGAAGTGTAGGACGGGTACCACTATTGCATCATTTATCCGAGTCCAGGACCGGGGGAACTCTCCAAGAACTGTGCTGATCATTTCTTTCTTGTCTTCTGCGGGTTCAAGGTCATCTTGATCTTCTCCTGCACTCTGTAGTTGCTTGGGGCACCTTTTTAGGTGGTCTCTGGAGACGGTGCTAGTGGTTTCTCCTCCATCCTTGGTAATTACACATACCTTCGTGTTGTTGTGGTTGGACTGCAGTACTGTGTACGGGTCGCTCTCCCACTGGTCATCTAGCTTGTGAAGCCGTCTCTTCCGCTTCAGGACCTGCTCACCAGGTTCCAGGGGACCAGCAGGGGCGTGTTGGTTGAAGAGCCTCTCTTGCTTTTCTCTCGCTTGAGCCAGACTCCTCTCCACACTCTCCTGTACCTTCTTGTACTGTAGCCGCCGTTCCGTATCCCAGTCCGCATCTGGGGAGGTGGGGAGGACTCCCATCTCCAGGTCTATCGGCAGCTTACCTGGTCTTGCCCTCATCAGGTAAGCCGGGGTGCAATTTGTAGAATTCACCGGGATATGGTTGTATAAGTCTATCAGGTCTGGCAGCTTCTCCGGCCACAGGCTGCGTTCTTCCAGGGGCAACGTTTTGAGGAGATCAATGACGATATTATTCATTTTCTCACATAGCCCGTTGGTTTGTGGGTGGTAAGACGTTGTCCGAATCTTCTTACAGCCGTAGAGGTTGCAGAACTCTTGGAAGATCTCAGCCTCAAACGCTGGACCTTAATCTGTCAAGACCTGTTCCGGATACCCGTGTGGATGGCAGAAGTGTTGTTGGAAGGCTCTGGCCGCTGTTTGGGCTGTCAAGTCTTTAACAGGAACCACCACCAGGAACCGGGAATAGTGGTCCACTATTGTCAGGGCATAGACGTAGCCCGACCGGCTTGGAGCCAGTTTCACATGGTCCAGAGCTACCAGCTCAAGAGGCTGCCTGGTGACGATGGGCATCAAGGGCGTCTTCTGGCTGGTACCGTCCTTCCTTCTGAAGTTACATGGGCCGCAGTCCCTGCACCACTTCTCTATGGCCCCTCTCATTCCGACCCAGTAGAACCGCTCTCTCAGTAGGAACTCCAGTTTCTTCCACCCGAAGTGTCCCGCTCTGTCATGGTAGGCCTCCAGGACCATTGCTGCATCTCGTCTCGGGACCACTACCTGCCATGTCAGCTCGTGCGTCCGGTGGTTGACAAGCCTTCTGCACAGCTTACCTTCGTAGAGGAATAGCCTGCTTTTCTCCTTCCATAACTGCTTGGCTTCCTCTGGAGCGTCCGAGCCAGGGCTAGCGTCTGCCTGGGTCAACAGGTCTTTCACCAGGCGAATTGCAGGGTCACTATCTTGCGTTTCAGCCCAGCCGTGGTGAGGTAAGGGATTGAACATGACAGTGGTCAAGTCTTTGTCTCTTACACGGTGGGAGTACTGAGTGGCCCCGTACCGGTGGAATGCAGGGAGCTCTATTTCCTCCAACTCATCTGGATCTTCTCCCTCATCGGGCAAGTGGGGCATTCTCGATAGGGCATCTGCATTGGCATTGGCTCGGCCTGCCCGGTACTTCATGGTGAAGTCATAGTTTGCTAGCCGGGCCATCCACCGCTGCTCTAGGGCACCAAGTCTCGCATTGTCCAGATGTGTCTACGGATTGTTGTCCATGTACACAGTGAACTTCACAGAGGCCAGGTAATGCTTGAAACGTTCTGTTACAGCCCACACCACTGCCAAGGACTCCAGCTTAAAGGAGATGTAATTCTCCGGGTTTCTCTCGGTGGGCCTCAGCTTCCGGCTGGCATACGCGATCACCCTTTCTCTGCGCTGTTGGTTCTGTGACAGTACGGCTCCCAGCCCCACATTACTGGCGTCTGTGTGGAGGATAAAAGGCTGGCCATAATCAGGGTAGGCCAGGATCTCATCCCCCGTGAGGGCCATCTTCAGCTGGCGGAAGGACTCCTCTTCCGGCTTGTCCCACTTAAAGGGTGGCTTTTGGCTTCTGGTCTTAGATTGTCCTATAAGGAGGTCCTGCATAGGGGCTGCCATCTTGGTGAACCTGGGGATGAACCTTCGGTAGTAGCCTACCAACCCGACGAACTGCCTCACTTCTTTTATGTTAGAGGGGCTTGGCCAGTTCTTTATTGCCATGATTTTGTCAGGGTCGGGGGCTACTCCTTCTGCACTCACCACGTGTCCCAGGTACTGTACCTTCGGCTTTAACAGATGGCACTTGGAGGGTTTCACTTTCATGCCAAAGCCTGCCAGGGCCTCGAACACCTCGGCCAGGTGCTTTAGATGGTCCTCGTAAGTCTTCGAATAGACAATCACGTCGTCCAGGTAAAGTAGGACCGTCTCAAAGTTTCGGTGCCCTAGACAGCATTCCATCAGCCTCTGGAAGGTCCCGGGTGCGTTGCAGAGCCCGAACGGCATATAGTTGAATTCACTTAATCCCATCGGGGTGGTGAAGGCGGTCTTCTCCTTATCAGCCTCTGCCACAGGAACCTGCCAGTACCCACTAGTAAGGTCCAAAGTAGAGAATAAATTAGCTGATTTTAGTGTGACCAAAGACTCCTCTATTCTAGGCAACGGGTATGCGTCTTTATGGGTGATACGATTGACTTCTCTATAGTCCACGCACATTCTCATAGTACAGTCTTTCTTTTTTACCAGAACAAAGGGGGCTGCCCAGGGGCTACAACTGTCTCTAATGACCCCGGCTTCCTTCATTTCTCTCAGCATACCCTTTGCGTTCTGATAGTGTGCGGGGTGGTACAGGTCTGTATCTTTCTTTTATTGGTGGGTGGCTCCCCGTGGGGATGTGGTGTTCTACCCCTTTCACTCTGCCGAAGTCTAGCGGGTGCTTACTAAAGATTCACTCGTACTCTTGAACCACCCGGTAGACTCCCTGTTTTTGGTGCAAGGGAGTGGAGTCAGCACCCACGTGGAGTTTCTGGCACCAGTCCTCCTTGGGTTTCTGGGAACCATTACCCTCCACCTGGGGAGATGGAGGCAAGGGTTCCATGGCCCTGACAGCATTGTGTTCAACAGTATACAATTTGGCTAGTGTAGCGTACCGGGGCAAGTGTACTTCCCTTTCCCCAATGTTTAAGATCCGGACGGGCACCCTTCCATGGCGGACATCGACCACCCCCCGGGCTGTCAAAATGGTGGGCCTGCTGTCTGAGTACACGGGTTCTACCATGGCTTGGTAGTCTCTCCCTCTTAACCCGATTGCAGTCCGACACCATTTCACTTTTGGGGGGCATGGCAATGGGGAACGGGTCGCTCATCCTCACGCTACCGATCTCACCACCAGACAGTTCTACCTGTTGCCATCTCATCAGGGCTCATATCTCCTTCTGGAGGACCCTCTGTTGGCTGGAGCTCGCATTCATCGCCACCTGCTGCAAAATTACAATTATTTCTGAAAGACAATTTTCAATCACATTAGTACCCAAGGTTATTTTAGGGTGACTTTCTCGACGGTCAATGTCCACAATGATCACTCCCTGTGCCGGCAGTTCAACTTTACCAATCTTAATGGTCATCTCTCTGAACCCCACCTGCGGCACGGGTTGACCATTGCTGGCGATGATGCTCAAGTCATCGTCTGGATAACGAGTTATATCAGTGTCACTCCAGTACTGCTTGAAAAGTACATAGGGGATGGTAGTCAATTGGGACCCGGTGTCCAGCAGTGCACTCATGGGGATACCGTCCAGCACTACGGGTAAAACCGGGCGTCCCCCTACGTACTTATCACGCCAATTAGATGGGCCTGATGACCTTATGCCTGGGGGTTGGCCCTTTGCCCCAGGTCGGACCCATTTAAAGTACAGTACCTGGCTACGTGTCCCGGCTGGCTACAACGGCGGCAAATCGGCTGTCCATCCTCAGTGTAATGATCGGCGGGCCTCCCTCTGAATGACGGGATCCTCCTCCGTCGACGCCACGGGACATCCTCCGGACTGGAAGCCAGCTTGATTGGTCCTGACGGGTCCATCTGTAACGACTGTACGGTCCTGGTCAATGCAGCAACACTCTTTGTTAGTTCTTGGACCTGATGGTGCAGGTTTGCAGGCGGGGATGGATTTAGGGCCTGCGCATCAGCCCCCACAAGGTCTGCGGGATAGGGCGCCGCCCCCTGGTGGTAAGGGATGGCAGGGCGCCGGGAAGCTACAGCGCCACCCGATGCAGGTTCTCGGAGCACCTGGATGGCCCTATCTTTGAACTGTGCAAAAGTCAAATCGGGGTTCTGTAGGGCCATGAGGCGCAGCTGGGTTCTGTGGGCGCTGGACAGCAGACCTTCTATGAACTGGTCAGTCAATAGTTTATCTGTATCCTGCATGCTGCCAGGGTCAGCTTGCTTAATTGCCCCCAAGGCTTCCTGTAAATTTAGGGCATAATCTCGGATGCTATCTTGAGCTCGCTGCTTACATCCATAGAACCGCATTTTGATTTCTGCTGAGGTACGGGTATCAAAGGTGTCCCGTAGACGGGTCAGAACCCCCCTTACAGTCCTTTTCTCCTCAGCTGTCCAAGACTTTACCTCCCGCTGGGCCACACCAGTTAACTGCCCTATCAGTATGCTTACCTTCTGTTCTTCTGTCAGGGGATAAACTTTGAACAGTCTATACAGCCTTTCTTTAAAGTCGCCCAAGGTATGCGACTCGCCGGCATACTGGGGCAGCCAGGCCGCTCCGGGGATATAGGCAGGGGTGGATTAAGAGTAGCAAGGGCCCCGGGCAGTTTAGAAGGCGTGGGCCCCCTCCACACACCTGATTTATCACGTGACATGTCACATGATCCCCTGTGATAGATCATGTGATAGTTCACGGGAAATTAATTTGGCATAATATTAATTGTGCAGCCTCATCTGAGAGCAGCACAATATTGGGGCAGATACCCTGATTCACTTTTTCAGCTGCTTGTTGTCATTTTGAGAAAATCACCGTTTTATCTGCTGCAGATCTAGCAGCTCTCTGAATGCTGCACTCTGTATAGTCCCACCCACACCACTGATTGGCAGCTTTCTGCCCATGCTCAGTGTACACAGAAATCTACTGATCAGTGATGGGGGTGGGGTCCTACAGAACTTACTAGTCATCTACTGATAATTACCTTCTGACAAATCAATGATTTTATCAAAGCAACACTAAGCAGCCCAGTAAGTGACACATTACTGGAATCAGTGCCTCTAACCCTACATTATGCTGCTCTCAGATTAGGTGGCAAAAACCTGATGACAGATTCCCTTTAAAGGAGCTGTAAAGACAAAAAAGTTTGTATTAAAAAAAATACAAGCCATTTGTTAAATTAACTTTTTTTCATTGTTAATTCACATTAGACTGTATCTTCAACACTTTTGTCAGCAGGTCTTATAGACTCTGAATAGGGCAGCTCTCTCCCTCTCCCTCAGCAGAAAGTCACAGCATGGTTAAAAAACGGGATCTTTTATGATTTTCTCATAATAAATAAAAAAGGACATGCAAGTCCTCCAAACTATTTTCCGTTTCTCTATAGGGGAGGTCCTAAATCTTTCTTGTTCTTTAGTTGATCACATGTCAAAAATGCAAAGCATTTACTATGAACTCGCCTAAAAAAATATACACTTGGAGAGTAATATCATCATCTGCATGTAAATATTCCTTGACTCTAAGGGCTCGCTCACACTGTCGTATAACACGGCCGAATGCTATGTGATGTTTTATCGGATAGGACTCTGCTCTATGTTATACTATGGGACAGTGCGATTATTGGCATGAGAAAATAATCTCATTCGATATTCAGACCATGTGCACCCATACAAGTCTATGGGTGCACGTAAAACATTGGACTGCACTCGGATGTCATCCAAGTGCAGTCCGATGAACACTCACAGAGACTATGGAGAAGATGGAGAAATTAAGTTCTCCATCTTCTCCATATCTGTGCTGCGAGAGAATCGGATCACACTCAGTTGAAGCTCTGACAGAGTTTGAGCCCAGTGTCATTAGCATAATTGGCCCTATTCTCTTGCATGAGAGAATATATGGCTTAGTGAGTGGACCCTAAAACTGAATAGTAGTGACGGACAGGCACCTCACAAGCGGGATCCATGTAGCTCTCAGATGTCATGTAGGTAGGGCTTCATTCCATGGGGTAGGGCTTAATTTCAAGGTATATAAAAAAAATGGACTTCAAATAAAAATTAAATGAACACAAAAAGCACTAATTGAATTATTTTTTTCATATTTATGTTTGCAGCCCCTTTAAAAACCCTTTGAGGACCAAGGCACATATATGTCCCATAGTTTTAAACTGGAAAAAAATTTGATTGAATAAAATTTAAGGTCCTCAAAGGTTTAAGTAGGTCATAAATTCATATGAATACTTGCTCATACAATTGCACATGCCAAAAGATGAAGAAGAACAGAATCAAAAATATGACATTAAGTGGAACACTTACAGGTATTCAAGGTGAAAGAGACCAGCAAAGGCATCGTCTCGAATGACAGTAAATGAGTTAGAATTCAGCAAGCTGAAAATGAAGACAGCAGGTTAGAAGCGAACCAGACTTTATGGTGCTCAGAATTAGTCAAGCAGAATTTATTGACTGCTCTTACAAAGCACTGAGACTCCCGCTGTGTATAGATGGCGCCGTGCGGCCTCCCGCTGTGTATAGATGGCACCGTGCGGCCTCCCGCTGTGTATAGATGGCGCCGTGCGGCCTCCCGCTGTGTATAGATGGCACTGTATAGATGGCTACGTGCGGCCTCCTGCTGAGTATACGTGTATAGCTGGCTACGTGCGGCCTCCTGCTGAGTATAGATGCCGCACGGCGCTCCCCCCAGAGACAGCAGGAGGCCGCACAGCGCCATCTATACTCAGCGTGAGACCGCACGTAGCCATCTATACACAGCAGGAGGCCGCACGGCGACATCTATACTCAGCGGGGGGCCGCACGTAGCCATCTATACACAGCGGGGGGCCGCACGGCGCAGTCTATAAACAGCGGGGGGCCGCACGTAGCCATCTATACACAGCAGGAGGCTGCACGGAGCCCCCCTAGAGACATCAGGAGGCCGCATGGCGCCAACTATATTCAGCAGGAGGCCGCATGCAGTCATACACACACACAAACATATACAGACATGCATAAACACATTTGAAACACAAAAATACATACAAACAGACATCACACAATGACATCAGCCCACACACACACACACACACACACAAACAGACAGACATCACGAACACACACCCCTGCCCACACACACACACACCTGCCCACACACACACCTGCCCACATACACATCTGTGTGTGTGTATGTATAGTGTGTGTATGTATAGTGTGTGTGTATGTATAGTGTGTGTGTGTGTGTGTATAATTTGTGTGTGTGTATTTTTTTTTTAAGTTAAAAACAAGTAAAATGCTTGTGGCATCAATATCAAGACTCCAGATATAAGAGCCTATTCACACTGAATTTTGCAATGCATTCATCTCCTCTTTCCAGGCTTCTATCTAAATCCCTGAAAATGGCATTCAGGTGTGCCTTGACATAGCCATTGATTTGAACAAAGGCAAACCGAGGCTAAAGTCTGAATCTTTAGGCTCCATTTTCTCTGCTTTCAGATGTCTCATTTCAGACAGCACAATCCTGAATTTCAGGGATTCAGTTGTAAGCCTTGTGTAAAGACCTGAATGCAGCGCTGAATGTAGTGTGAATAGGTCCTTACATCCTACACCACCTCAGGGGATTGTTGTTATGGAGTATTGCCCCTGGGTGGCCGCAGTTATGACCACCACCAGGGCTCGCGGTCACCCACCCTAACTTTGGTATTCTGGGGAGCTGGTATAATGAATATCTGAGAAGAGCCCTAGAGAAGCAAGAACATTGGACAACCAAGAGCTGGTGGCCTCAAGTCAGGTGTAGTGTTCAACAGGGCAAGACTTTCTAACCTGCCCACACACACACACACACACACACACACACACACACATATACACACACACACACCTGCCCACACAGACACACACACACACCTGCCCACACAGACACACACACACACCTGCCCCCCCCCACACACACCTGCCCACAGACATACACACCTGCCCACACAAACACACACCAGCCCACACACACACACACCTGCCCACACACACACACACACCTGCCCACACACACACACACACCTGCCCACACACACATCTGCCCACACAGACACCTGCCCGCAAACACACACACACACCCATATACACACACCTGCCCACACACACACCTGCCCACACACACACACACACCTGCCCACACAGACACCCACACCTGCCCACACAGACACCTGCCCACACAGACACCTGCCCACACACACACACACATATATACACACACACATATACACACACACACACACCTGCCCACACAGACACACACACATATACACACACACACACATATACACACACACACACACCTGCCCACACAGACACCTGCCCCCACAGACACCTGCCCACAAACACACATACACCTGCCCACACACACATCTGCCCACACACACACACACTCACAATCCCCCGGCTCAATTCCTCCTGCCTGCTCTCTCTCTTTTCCGGTGCAGCACTGCAGGCCGGGGCGCACTGTGTGACGTCACAGCTAGGAGACACAGCCGCGCACAGTGCCATGTCTCCTAGCAGTGACGCGGCCGGGCCAGCACAGGGAAGTTAACTGCTGCAGTGCTGGCCCGGCCGATGAAGAAGTAGCGGCGGCCGCTGCAGGGGGAGCGGTCCAGGCCCCCCCCTCCCGCCACTGCTACCGCTATGTGCCGCGGCGGCCCGCACATATAATGAGGGCAATCCGGCATTAGACACCCCGACTGGAGCCGCGGGCCCCCTGCAGGCTCGGGGCCCTGGGCGGTCGCCCGGATTGCCCTCATTATAATCCGCCTATGGATATAGGGCATGGAAAACGGCATCACAGCTGCAGCGGCTACGCTGGTGGTAAAGGTTCCCTCCGCGTCCGACATCTTCCTCCCCCCTAGTTAACCGTGGCCTACCTTCTGGCGATCCTCTTCTGTAGGCCGCGGCTCCGCTCGCGATGCTCTGGGCGAGGACCTTGCGTTGCTCGGTGATGACGTCGGCATCCGCTGGATCTCCATCCAGGACCTTGAGCAGCGTCTCAGCGTAGGGCGGGGCTTCAGGTCTCACGCGTTTTTGGACGTCCACGTCCCTCTTCTTCCCGCGCGGCGTCCCGAAGATGGCGCCCGATGGCGGGAAACGGCTACGATTGGCGGGAAATGGCCCCGAATGGCGGGAAACTTCACTCAGATATGTATAGAGTCTTTTCCAGGCACGCACTACCCGTTTGTGGCGGGTTGGTCACAATTCTGCCGACTACGCCAAAGCTGACTCGCCCCCTGGGACGTGGGGTACCCGGAACCGGGCCTTCTAGTGTACGGTGCTGATGGGGGTAGTAGTGGCAACCCAATCCCGTGGCTCAGGGTGGTCAGACCAAATGGTGTAAGTCTATTTATCAGTGTTTTGAATGTCCGAGTACGCCACCCGTGGATTGCGGTTGGAGATAACCGCCGCTGCAAGGCAGACCGCTGAGGCTGGTGTTGGTGTGCAGCACAGGGGTAAGATAACTCCCCACGGGAAGAGTGTAGCCTCAGGGCTGTGTAGGTGAATGTTGGGGGTGATAGTGCAGGCCGCAATAGTAAGAGTTCAGAGTCCGCTTCAAACAGTTCAGGGTCTTTATTGTAGATATTATTAATGACCCAACAGTACCGGTTAGGAATGGGCCTGGGTGTCTGAGAGCATTCGGGCGAGCCCCACTGGTCAGGGTGAGTGTGTAGGCCTACCGTTCTCTTTATGCTCTTTCTGACTATCCCCCTTTTCGTGGTGTAATAGCCCATGTCCCTGAGCTGGCCGTGTACTTCTCTCCTGTATGGCTTGCGACTCAGGCCTTGGGTACCTGTTGCTTGCTCCTCGATGTACTGGTCCCTCTGTGTGGCGGAGCCTCCAGGCTTCTTAGGCCAAGGGACCTGAAATCCCTCGCAGGTTGGTTCTCTGCTGCTGGGCTTGTAAACCTGACAGCCTTGGACCCCAATGTCCGGTAGATTGGTTCTCTGCCAGGACCGGCTCTCTTCGCCTCTGTCCCTGGCTTGCAGTTTCTCCTCTGCCTCACGGACTCCTCAGCTACAGCTGAACTGTCCCTCCTTCTCTGGGACTAGTCTCACTCCTGAGCTAGGTCTTCCAGTTTTCTCTAACCCTGCCCCCAGTTCCAGCTTTTATAGGGGCAGCCAGCTCCCCCTGCTGGCCTGGGACAGGAGGTGCTGTATGCTAATTGTCCCTAACCAGGGAACCTCCCTCCTACTTTCAGAAACAGATTATTGTTTGTGGCATCCAGGCCTGGGGTGACACACACACACTGCTCTATATTTAGTATGATGCCCCCACTCCTCCATATATATAGCATGATGGTCCCACTGCTCCATATACAGGTGCATCTCACTAAATTAGAATATCATCAAAAAGTTAATTTATTTCAGTTCTTCAATACAAAAAGCTGTCTTTCAGCTCATCTGCATTGTTGGGTCTGGTGTCTCTCATCTTCCTCTTGACAATACACGATAGATTCTCTATAATAGATTCTCTATGGGGTTAAGGTCAGGCGAGTTTGCTACCAATCAAGCACAGTGATACTGTTGTGTGTAAACCAGGTATTGGTACTTTTGGCCGTGTGGACAGGGGCCAAGTCCTGCTGGAGAATGACATTTCCATCTCCAAAAAGCTTGTCGGCAGAGGGAAGCATGAAGTGCTGTAAAATGTCCTGGTAGACGGCTGTGCTGACTTTGGTCTTGATAAAACACAGTGGACCTACACCAGCAGATGACATGGCCCCCCAAACCATCACTGATTGTGGAGCCTTCACACTAGACCTCAAGCAGCTTGGATTGTGGACTCTCCACTCTTCTTCCAGACTCTGGGACCTTGATTTCCAAATGAAAATTGGAACTCTAGGACCTTGTGGAGTGTGTCAATGACTGCCTTCTGGACAGCTGTCAAGTCAGCAGTCTTCCTCATGATTGTGGAGCATACTGAAACAGTATTGAAGAACTGGAATAAATTAACTTTTTGAAGATATTCTAATTTAGTGAGATGCACCTGTATATACTATGATGGTCCCACTGCCCCACATACATATAGTATAATGGCCCCACTACTCCATATGTAGTATGATGGACCCACTACTCCAGATATATAGTAGGATGGCTCCACTGCCCGATCATTTAAAAAAATATCTCACTTAATCCTGATTCCCTACATCACGGCCTCTGTCTCCTCTTCCATGGCGGGACTGCAGAGCAGAGCGATGCAATGATGTCACCGAGCCACCTGCGTGAGTATGCTGACATCTCGTTAACCGCAGGCCTATGGCGATCTGTGGCATATGAAAGAGATAGTGATAGGGCAAGGAGCTTGTGTCTCACTGCTTTATCATGCGACGCCTCTGCATAAGAGACATTAGGGCTACATTAGCTACGTCACAGAAGACACTGGAGCTGGAGTATATAAAATAGGACACACTGGGGCTGGCGTATATTCATCACAGGATACATTGGGCCTAGAGCATATACATCACAGAAGAAGCTGGAGTATATAGAATAGGAGACACTGGGGCTGGAGTATATAGAATAGGAGACACTGGGGCTGGCATATATTCATCATGGGATACATTGGGGCTAGAGCATATACATCACAGAAGAAGCTGGAGTATATAGAATAGGAGACACTGGGGCTGGAGTATATAGAATAGGAGACACTGAGGCTGGCGTATATTCATCACAGGATACATTGGGGCTAGAGCATATACATCACAGAAGAAGCTGGAGTATATAGAATAGGAGACACTGGGGCTGGAGTATATAGAATAGGAGACACTGGGGCTGGCGCATATACAGTTCTGCTCAAAAGTTTACATACCCCGGCAGAATTTTTCCTTTCTTGGCCTTGTTTCAGAGAAAATGAATGATAACAAAAACACTTTTTCTCCACTCATGGTTATTGGTTGGGTGAAGCCATTTACTGTCACATTTCTGTGTTTTCTCTTTTTAAATCTTAATGACAACTAGTGATGAGCGAGCATGCTCGCTACTGCTTGGTGCTCGCCCGAGTATCTCACTGCTCGAGATGCTCTGCGCTCACCGAGTATTTCCAGGTTGGTCGGGCGGGAAGTCGGGTCCACTCCCTGCATGTTTGGCGCTCTTTACAGAGCCAATGAACATGCAGGGATAGCCTGCCATGCACTGTAATGCCATAGCCATGTTGGTTGTGGGCATTACAGTGATTGGCTGGCCGCACAGCGTCATCAGGTCTATATCTGACCTGGCGCCGCCATGCTCATCACAGTCACTCCGGATCAGACAGTGTAGGGAGAGCTGCTGCTGCGTTAGGGAGAGATTTGATCGTGCATTAGGTAGTGTAGTGAGAAAAACCACACATTACACATATCCATCTCAACAAACAGTCCTTCTGAGGACTAATCCATCTGCAGAGATATCAGGCAGGCAGTGTATATAGGCAGGCAGTGTATATAGCAGACTGCAGTGCATATAGCACAAGAGGCTCCATTCCAATTCTGCCTTCTGCTGCTGTTAGATATTTCTATACAAAGGCCCAGGTCTCAGGGGCCAGGAATACTTTTCTTTGGATCTTAATCCTCATTATTTGCTTATAAAGCAATCCAGAGAACATCGTTTTTCTGCGCCATTTGCTTGTTGGCACTGCAGAATACAGCCAGGTCCTTTCCATATTAGAGCGCTAGAAATCCAGCTATTTAAAACTGTGTTTTCTCCGTCACACGGATCACATATACGTTGTCAGAAAATACTGCAATTTCTGGCCTCCATTTTTTCAGTGTGTCAGTGAAGCAATTCACAGCAGTTTGCTGTTCACACTACTTACTTACAGGCCAGGTATTTAAAACTCTGTTTTCTCCATCACACCGATCACATATAACTTCGCTTCAAACTCAGTCATTTGTAGTGAGCGTGGAAGATACTATCCTCCATTTAAAATGGGCAAGGCACGTGGCAAGGGACGGGGAACTGGACGTGATGGTAATGGTGCATGCAGAGGCCAAGGACAAGGCCGCGGGCAAGCCGAAATTGTGCCACAACAAACACCCACATCTTCTCGCCTGACCTTCCTGTCCCAATTTCTAGGGGACCGCAGCACACCACTATTGAACCCAGATCAGTGTCAAAAGGTTGTTGGTTGGATAGCGGATAATGCTTCCAGTCACTTAGCCACCCCCACCACCACCCTGTCTTCCACACGGTCAAGTCTCAGTAGCCATGAGTCTGGACCTCATATTCCTCACCCTGATCCTCCTTCCTCCCACCATGCCGAGTACCCAGAGACAACTGATCCCACACTTGGACAATCTGAAGAGCTGTTCACTTTTCCATTTATGGATTCGGGCCTCTCGCCCGGTCCACTTGAAGCGGGGCAAGAGGAGATCACGTGTAGCGATGCCCAAATATTTGAGCAGCCACGGTCACACGAAGGCGACGGTGGGAAACTGTCACAAGAGGTGGACGATGATGAGACACAATTGGCAGAAAGTCAGGAATAGTACCAGGGTGCAGAAGTGGGAGACAAGGTGGTGGATGATATAGTAACTGACCCAACCTGGCAGGAGGACATGCAGAGCAAGGACAGCAGCACACAGGGGGAGGGAGGCAGAGCACCCCAACAGGCAGGAAGAAGCAGTGTGGTGGCCGCAGACAGAAGGCAGGCTACCGTTTCCCGTAACACCAACACGAAGGAAGTTGCCACTACAACTGTTAGGTCTTCCCGAGTCTGGTTGTTTTTTAAAGACTCTGCCGATAACTCCAAAAAGGCCATTTGCATCACGAGCCAGACCAGCATCAGCAGGGGTGGCAAAACGACCAGCCTGACCACCACCAGCATGATCAGGCACATGGCAGCAAAGCACTTGACTTTGTGGGCCGAACACCAGGGTCCAGGAACAGTGTCTACAGGTGGCACCATTGCTTCTTCTGCTGTTGCGCATGCAAGTCAATCCCCTGTCCATAGTGCATGCAAAGATGCCTCCTGCCCTGCACCTGTCATTGCACACTCTCTCTGCGAGCTCAAAGAACACTGGATTTTGGCTGCTGGAGCTGAAAAGAGGACATCGGTAAACCAGGGGAGGAGTCCTCAGGAGATAATTTGCATATTCCCACTGCATTTTGGGGTAAGTGAAGAGTCTCCGCGAGCTCAAAGAACACTGGATTTTGGCTGTTGGAGCTGAAAAGAGGATTTTAGAAAGGCAGATTTTAAGAGACTCAGAAAGAGAATAGGAGGGATCCAATGGCTGGATGTCCTTAAGGAAAAAAAAGTCCAGGAAGGATGGGAAATTTTTAAAAATGAGATTCTCAAAGCACAATCGTTAACAATCCCGAAAAGTAGGAAGAATGGGAAGCATTTAAGGAAACCAGGATGGATGAACACAGAACTTAAACACATGCTAAAAAGAAAGAAAGAAATGTTTATTAAATGGAAAGAGGGAGGCATATCTAAAGAAGATTATAATGCAGTCTGCAGATCCTGTAGGGCACGTATCAGGTTAGCTAAAGCTGACAATGAATTAAGGCTTGCAAGAGATGTCAAAAGCATTAAAAAAGGATTTTGGGGGTATGTCAAAAGTAAAAGAAAAGTCAAAGATGCTATAGGATTTTTACAGGATGAAAATGGAGAAATGGTAAGAGAGGATGTTGAGAAGGCCAAACTTTTTAATTCCTATTTTGCATCTGTTTTCTCTCAGAAAGAAAATGTAACATCAACTGATCTTCACTGTCCTTTTAAAGGAATAGAGGAATCCAAGTTATCTGTAAACAGAAAGATTGTGAGGGAATATTTAGCTAACATAAATGAGTTCAAGTCTCCAGGTCCAGATGAATTACACCCCAGAGTACTGAAGGAGATCGTAGAAGAAATTTTAGAACCACTCTCCATAATCTTTGAAAATTCTTGGAGAACAGGAGAAGTCCCAGAAGACTGGAGAAGAGCAAATGTTGTTCCTATCTTCAAAAAGGGGAAGAAGGTGGACCCAGGGAACTATAGGCCGGTGAGTCTGACTTCTATACCAGGAAAGATCTTTGAAAAAATTATTAAACAACATGTATGTAAGTACATGGATAAGAATGAAGTGATTAACCAGAGTCAGCATGGGTTTGTAACTAACAAGTCATGTCAGACTAACTTAATTTCCTTCTATGACAGAATCACTGACTGGGTGGATCAGGGAAATGCTGTAGATATAGTATATCTTGACTTCAGCAAAGCATTTGACAAAGTATCTCACACCATCCTTATTGAAAAAATGACCAAGTATGCAATGGACTAGGCAACTGTTAGGTGGATTCATAACTGGCTTAGTGATCGGACTCAAAGGGTGGTTGTAAATGGCTTCACATCCAGCTGGATGAATGTCTCAAGTGGGGTACCACAGGGCTCCGTCCTGGGACCTGTATTGTTCAACATCTTTATCAATGATTTAGATGAAGGAATTGAGGGTAAACTGATTAAATTTGCTGATGACACAAAGCTGGGAGGGATAGCTAATACTAGAGAAGAGAGAGAGAGGATTCAAAAAGACCTAAATAAACTGGAGCAGTGGGCAGCAACCAACAGAATGGTTTTTAACAGGGAAAAATGCAAAGTACTACATCTGGGCAGTAAAAATTAAAAAAGCATATACAGAATGGGAGGAATAGAGCTAAGCAACAGTACATGTGAAAAAGACTTAGGTATACTAATAGATCATAGACTGAACATGAGTCAACAGTGTGATGCAGCAGTAAAAAAGGCAAATACAATTCTGGGATGTATTAACAGAAGCATACAGTCTAGATCACGTGAAGTCATTATCGGTCTGTACTCCTCTTTGGTCAGACCTCATCTGGAATACTGTGTACAGTTTTGGGTACCACATTTTAAAAAAGACATAGACAAACTGGAGCAAGGTCAGAGAAGAGCGACCAGAATGGTGACTGGTCTGCAAACCATGTCCTATGAGGAACGGTTGCAGGATTTGGGAATGTTTTGCTTGCAAAAAAGAAGACTGAGAGGAGACTTAATAGCTGTCTACAAATATGTCAAGGGCTGTCACATTGTAGAAGGATCATCTTTATTCTCATTTGCACAAGGAAAGACTAGAAGCAATGGGATGAAACTAAATGGGAGGAGACACAGATTAGATATTAGAAAAAACTTTTTGACAGTTAGGGTGATTAATGAGTGGAACAGGCTGCCACGAGAGGTGGTGAGTTCCCCTTCAATGGACGTCTTCAAACAGAGGCTGGACAGACATCTGTCTGAGATGATCTAGTGAATCTTGCTTTGAGCAGGGGGTTGGACCAGATGACCCAGGAGGTCCCTTCCAACTCTACCATTCTATGATTCTATGATAAGTAGCAGCATCAGGAAGCACGTCCATGTCCTTGTCCCAGCGCAGCGTTCAGTTGTTCATACTCCAGTCCTTGGAATGCAAGCGCAAATATGCAGCCAACGTCCCACAGGCCACACTACTAAATTCTCACAATTCACGACTGCTTGGCTCGAAATGTTGCCTTTTAGGCTTCTGGAGACAGAAGCATTCCGCAACCTGATGGCGTCGGCCGTCCCTCGGTACTCTGTCCCCAGCCGCCACTATTTCTCCCAGTGTGCCGTCCCCACATTACACAAGCACGTGTCCCAAAACATTAGCCGTGCCCTCAACAACGCAGTTACCAGTAAAGTCCACCTAACCACAGCCACGTGGACAAGTGCTTGTGGGCAGGGATGGTACATCTCGCTGATGGCACACTGGGTTAACATAGTGGAAGCCGGGACCCAGTCCGACCTTGGGACGGAACACGTCCTCCCGACGTCAAGGATTGCAGGCCCTAGGTCAATCAGGGTTGCCCCCACGGTCTACAGCTCCTGAACCTCATGCTCCTCAGCCTCCTCCTCCTCCTCAGCCTCCATCTCCGAAATGACCACATCAGTCACAAGCTGGAAGCACTGCAGCACTGCCTCGGCCAAGCGGCAACAGGCTGTGCTGAAGCTAATATGCTTAAGTGAAAATACACACAATGCTGAAGAGTTATGGACAGCTCTGAAAGAGCAGGCAGATCTGTGGCTCAAACCGCTGAACCTACAGCCAGGCATGGTCGTGTGTGACAATGGCCGGAACCTGGTGGCGGCTCTGAGGCAAGGCGAGCTCACACATGTACCATGCCTGGCCCATGTGCTTAATCTCGTGGTTCAGCGGTTACTCAAATCCTACCCGGAGCTGCCGGATCTGCTTGTTAAAGTATGCCGCCTGTGTGCCCATTTTAGAAAGTCAGCTACAGCTTCCGCCGCCCTTGCAGTGTTTCAGCAGCGTTTGCAGCTTCTGGCTCACAGACTGGTGTGTGATGTCCCCACACGTTGGAACTCTACATTGCAGATGTTGGGAAGGATTTGTGAGCAGAAGAGGGCAGTTGTTGAGTACCAGCATCAAAAAGGCTATCGGTATTCAGTTCAGACTCCACACATAAGACCTCAGTAGTGGACGTGGATGTCAGACATATGTACCATCCTCCAAAACTTTGAGGACTCCACCAAGATGGTGAGCGGCGATGACGCCATAATTAGCCTCACCATCCCGCTTCTCTGTCTTCTGAAATGCTCTCTGCTCACAATCAAAGATGATGCATTGCAGGTGGAGCACGATAAGATGGAGCAATTAACCATACAGGGTGATTACACACAGCCAAGCCTCATCTCATCCCAACGTGGATTGGGTGACAATGAGGAAGAGGAGGAGGAGGAAGGACAGGAACTAGTTTCATGCACTATAGACGATAGACGGTGCTATCTGCACAGCTGTCATACCGTCTGTTCAGCGTGGATGGCCAGAGGACAGAGAGGAGGAGGAGGAGAGCATGGTCAGTCATCCTCTTGGTGAGGAAACGGAAGTCTTGCCTGTTAGTAGTCTGGCACGCATGGCTGAGTTTATGTTATGCTGCCTTTCCCATGACCCTCGCATTCTCAAAATTTTAGGTCATTACTGGTTGGTGACACTTCTAGACCCACTCTACAAGGAGAACTTTATATCTCTTATTCCTGAGGCGGACAGGTGTACAAAAATGAGGCAGTACCAGAAGGCCCTTGTTGCGGAACTATTAAAAAAATTCCCATCTAAAAACGCTGGAGGCAGAGGGCACACTTCGTTCGACAACCAAGGCCCCCACTCTGTCACTTCTTCTCTCTGACTGAACACTGTTCTAAGATGGTGCCCACCTTTTATACCTCCCTCTAGAACATGAGCCCAGGTGACCAGCAAACAATGGGCTCCTATCTACGCTCAGGAACCAACCCCTATCTGCTCCTACATCACTGGGTATTCCTACCCCCTCCCCACTCCAGCCAGGGACATGGTCTGTCGTGCCTGCATTTCTGTCTAATGGGAGCACCGTTGAGCTGTCCCTCGGAAATGGGGTGAGTGTGCTGTATGCAGCTAACTGAACCCTGGTCCATGCTCCATCCTTACCCGGGAGTGGAATATCACACCTCTGGCAGAGGTGCAATACCCCTGTAGCGTCCGAGCCCTCGGGGCGCTACAGTTTTATGATGCCTGTAAAAAAAATTTTTTATACAGTATGTTCATGTATACCCCCCAGGAGTAAATGTTTGTCAGCCCATACACTTAGTGCATGGCATTACAAGTATAGGAGGCCCGCTCCTTTCTAATGGTAAAAAATTTTTATGATGCGCTCCTCCACGTCTCTTCCAAGGGCCATTGAAGTGCCTCCAAATTTTTGGCAGCCCTTGCAGTCACTGCATAGTCCAACACTATGGGAGACTCTCTCCTTTCTAATGGGAATTTGTCATTACTGTGGCCTGGTCTATATGTCTTTAAATTCTTAGTGCGTTTTTTCCTAAACTTGGTCAGCCGTTGGACTCATTGCATACCCTATAACTGTATAGCAGACCCTCTCCTTTCTAATGGGAACATGTCATATCTTGTTACTGTGGCCCTGCTCTGTGTGTCTTTAAATTCTTAGTGGGGATTTTCCTAAAATCTGTCAGCCGTTGGACTCACTGCATACCCTATAACAGTATAGCCGACCCTATCATTTCTAATGGGAATTTGTCATTACTGTGGCCCTGCTCTATGTGTCTTTAAATTCTTAGTGGGTTTTTTCCTTAAATTGGTCAGCCGTTGGACTCACTGCATACCCTATAACTGTATAGCAGACCCTGTCCTTTCTAATGGGAGCATGTCGTACCTTGTTACTGTGGCCCTGCTCTGTGTGTCTTTAAATTCTTATTGGGGTTTTTCATTAAAATTTGTCAGCCGTTGGATTCACTGCATACCCTATAACTGTATAGCAGACCCTCTACTTTCTAATGGGAACATGTCGTACCTTGTTACTGTGGCCCTGCTCTGTGTGTCCTTAAATTCTTAGTGGGGTTTTTCCTAAAATTTGTCAGCCGTTGGATTCACTGCATACCCTATAACTGTATAGCAGACCCTCTCCTTTCTAACGGGAACATGTCGTACCTTGTTACTGTGGCCATGCTCTTTGTGTCTTTAAATTGTTAGTGTTTTTTTTCAAAAATTTTGGCCACCCTTGCAGTCACAGCATGGGCATTACCACTATAGAAGACCCGCTCCTTTATAATGGGAACATTTTTTTTACTGAGACCCTCCTCTATGTCTCTTCAAAGGGGTATTAGGTTGCGTCCAAATTTTTGACAACCCTTGCAGCCACTGTATGCGCAATAACAGTATAGGAGACCCACTTGTTAATAATGGGAACAACAAAGCATAGCCCTCTGATGGCTCTCTAACAATAGCTAGGGCCGACTGCTGGCCTTTTAAGAATAGTAAGGGCCGTCTGATGTCCCTATAAAAATAGGCTTTATGACTTTCAGAGTCCCTCCATCATAAATAAAACAGGATGTGTCTGATGACACCACATTGCCAGATGAGGTTGTAAAATGTTAAAATGATATTTCCCGGTGAATGCATTTGTCATAAAAAATAACATAAAAAAACATAACAATAGGATCTTTCTTTAGTATAAAAAACAGCATCACCAATTTAACCTCAATGTAATCACATTGTTCAGCTCATGCACCTCCTCCTCCATCTCCGAAATGACCACATCAGTCACAAGCTGACAGCACTGCAGCACTGCCTTGGCCAAACAGCAACAGGCTGTGCTGAAGATAACATGCTTAATGCTTAATTGACAAACCGCCCAGCGCTGCATAGTTGTTGAAAGCTGTAACACAGCAGATTGATCTGTGGCTCTCACCGCTGAACATACAGCCAGGCATGGTCGTGTGTTACAATGGGCGGAACCTGGTGACGGAGAAATGACAACCGGGGTAGATACTGTTTCCCTCTATGCCAGTCCTTTCACAGAGCTAAAGAATATGGCTGTGGTTAAATACAACTCCCACTGAGAAGCTGTTTCAGATTGAAAAACATTGTGCCCACCAGAGGATTTGTTTCTGAGGGCTAACCTTTCTCACCCGCTCAAGAGCCCCATAGCAGCTGCAAAGTTAGCGCTATCATGAACTCTCCTGAGGTAGAAGCCAAGGCACACCAGAGAATTCTCTGGTGGGACTGTCCAACCCTGCCGAGAAGCAGTCCTGGCTAAGAAAAGTGTGTGGGAAGATTCCAAGACACTCTATTTTTACTGAGGAGGAAACACATGCAAACATGGGGAGAACATACAAATTTCTTGCAGATGTTGTCCTTGCTGGGATTTGAACCCAGGATCCCAGTGCTGCAAGACTTCAGTGCTAACCACTGATCCAATGTGCTGCCGTTCACCCTCTAATATCTAACAGGCTGGAGAAATTTGAACCTACTGCCACTCTATCATCAGCTCCTTTGTGAGAAAATGTATTTGGGCAGCCACTCACTCTACCAAATAAAATTCCAGAGAAGGAAATTGAGGATGGCTTCGCTACTGGTACTGGGGGCAGTGTTAATACCATAGTGTTGTACCATAGTTTGCTGGAAATATTCCAGGCTGGTAGGAGGCAAGAAAATTCCCACAGAAAAGTACCAGCAGTAATGTTCAGGCCACATTTCAAGTGCAAGCAGCTTTAGAGGACTTCCTGGGAGAAATGACACGCAGGGTAGATACGGTTTCCCTCTATGCCAGTCCTTTCACTGAGCTAAATACAACTCTTATCAAAAAAAGTTGTGGACTGGCTCCGTACCGTCCCTGGCCACATTCACCTGTCCACGTGTTTGTGGTTAGGCAGTCCTTCTTAGTAAGTGCACTGGGTAGGGCATAGGTAATGATGTGGGACCCGTGCTTGTGGAAGGCGAAGGCGATACCGGGAAAAATACTGGCGGCTGGGGACCGAGTATGGACACCCGGCCGCCGCCTGCATAAGGTTGTGAAAAGCTTCCATCTCCACAAGCTTAAAAGGCCATATTTCAAGTGCAAAGAGCTGCCCAGAAATCTGTCAGTTTAGTGTTGCGGCCTGTGGGTGGGTGGGTGGCTGGCTGCATACTTGCAATTGCAATCCAAGTAACAGAAAACTAAGCAGATGATGGCCTCTATCATCATCATGGCCTCACCTCGGCACTATGAACTCTCCTGAAGGAGAAGCCAGGGCCCGCCGGAGGAGTCTCTGGTTCTCTGGTGGGCCCGTCCAACCCTGCCGAAAAGCAGCCCTGGCTAAGAAAAGTGTGGGGGAAGGTTCCTGGACACTCTATGGCTGCTTTTTTAATGCGGATCGGCCATGCTTATGCATGTTATTTCTCAAAACGCATTACGGATCAGGCCATTTTCCAACTCTGTATTCAAGAAATTAAATGCGCAAAGAAAGATGTGTGTGTGTGTCAAAGCACCATTGACAAGTGCGAGTTGATGTTGGATGGGCTGCCATTGCTTCTGCAACAAGCTCAATTACAGGATTTTCTGGGAGAAATGACATGCAGGGTAGATACGGTTTCCCTCTATGCCAGTCCTTTCACCGAGCTAAATACAACTCTTAGCAAAAAAAGTTGTGGACTGGCTCCGTACCGTCCCTGGCCACATTCACCTGTTCACGTGTTTGTGGTTAGGCGGTCCTTCCCAGTAAGTGCACTGGGGAGGGCACGGGTAATGTTATGGGACCCGTGCTTGTGGAAAGTGGAGGCGATACCGGGAAATATAGTGGCGGCTGGGGACTGAGTATGGACACCCGGCCGCCGCCGGCATGAGGTTATGAAAAGCTTCCGCCTCCACGAGCCTAAAAGGCCACATTTCAAGTGCAAGCAGCTGTCAAAAATTTGGCAGTATAGTATTGCAGCCTTTGGGTGGGTGGCTGCCGGCATTCTTGTGCTTGCATTCCAAGGAATGGGGTAGGGACAACTGAACACTGCAGTGGGACAAGGACGTGGACGGTGATTGTTGCAAGTCTGCAACGACAGGTGCATGGCGGGAATCATCTTCGCATGTGCCAAGGATCACTTATGATGGGCACACATTTAGGCAGTGACCTGGGAGTCAGAGATGTTTCCAGAGGTCTTCCCCTTGCTGTTCCCATGTGTTTTCAGCACTGTATGCATGCGTCTGATGATGTGTCACACACCACATGGCCAGATAAGGTTGTAAAATGTTAAAATGACATTTCCTGGTGAATGCATTTGTCTTAGTTGAAAGCAATGCAAAAGTGCAAAAACGTGTCAAAAATGCTACGTGTGAACATAGCCCAAGGTGTGTAGGAGTATTTTTGTTTTTGTTTATTTATTTTGCCTTATATACAAGTCATCACCCTGAAAAGGATGTTCCTTACGCTGTAAAAGTGGCGTAATACTCTGACGACGTTGTTGACAGCAGTGATCTGGGAGTCAGAAATGCTTCCAGGGGTCTTCCCCATGCTGTTCCCATGTCATTTGAGCACAGTTCCCATCGATTTGGGCAATTTTTAGGCCCTCTGCAGACCGCCGTGGGGAGCCACCTGAAAAATGCTCAAGTTTCCCCTAGACTTATATTGGGCTCATTGCTCGGGTTGAGCACCCGAGTATTTCAATTTGCTCGACCCGAGCAACGAGTACTCGAGCATTTTAGTGCTCGCTCATCACTAATGACAACCAAAAACATCCAAATAATCCTGATCAAAAAGTTCACATACCCTGATGATTTTGGCCTGATAACATGCACAGAATTTGACACAAATGGGTTTGAATGGCTACTAAAGGTAGCATCCTCACCTATGACCTGTTTGCTTGTAATCAGTGTGTGTGCATAAAGCTGAGTGAGTTTCTGGGATCCAGCCACTGACGTTTCTGGATTTTGAGATGGGGAAAGCAAAAGAATTATCAACGGATCTACGGGAAAAGGTAGTTGAACTGTATAACACAGGAAAGGGAGGCAAAAAGAGTATAACACAGGAAAGGGATACAAAAAGATATCCCAGGAATTGATAATGCCAGTCTGCAGTGTTCAAACTGTGATTAACAAATGGAAAATCAGATGCTCTGTAAAAACCAAACCACAGTCAGGTAGACCAACAAAAATTTCAGCCACAACTGCCAAGAAAATTGTTCGGGATGCAAAGAAAAACCAACAAATAACATCAGCTGAGAACACACTTAGGGGTGTACTCACTTTTGTTGCCAGCGGTTTAGACATTAATGGCTGTGTGTTGAGTTATTTTGCAGGCACACCAAATTTACAGTTAAACAAGCTGTACACTGACTACTGTACATTGTATCAAAGTGTCGCATCTTCAGTGTTGTCCCATCAAAAATATATATATGTATTCCGGTCCATTTTTGGAGTTTTGTGTGAAATTATGTCCAATTTGCCTTTTTTTTCTCAGTTTTTTTGTGTTGTTCCAATAAACACAAAGGAAATAAACATGCGTGTAATAAAACATGTGTAATTTTCTGAAACAATTTCAAGGGTGCCAGCACTTTCCGCCATGACTGTATATGCAGGTAGAGTACTTAACCCCTTTACAACCCAAAGTGGTTTGCACGTTAATGAGAAGGCCAATTTTTACAATTCTGACCACTGTCACTTTAAGAGGTAATTACTCTGGAACGCTTCAACGGATCCCCCTGGTTCTGAGAATATTTTTTCATGACATATTGTACTTTATGATTGTGGTAAAATTTCTTCGATATCACTTGTGTTTATTTGTGAAAAAAATAGATATTTGGCGAAAATTTTTAAAATTTTGCAATTTTCAAAATTTGAATTTTTATGCCCTTAAATCGGAGAGATATGTCACACAAAAAAAGTTAATAAATAACATTTCCCATATGTCTACTTTACATCAGCACAATTTTGGAACCCAAATTTATTTTTATTAGGGAGCTATAAGGGTTAAAATTGACCAGCGATTTCTCATTTTTCCAAGAAAATTTACAAAACCATTTTATTAGGGACCACATCACATTTGAAGTCACTTTGAGGGGTCTTTATGACTGAAAATACCCAAAAGTGACACCATTCTTAAAACTGCACCCCTCAGTGAATCGGGTCATCATGGCAACATCCGGGAAGCCGCGGCACACATTGCTGGACGCCGGCAGGAGAGGTGACTATCCCGATCACCTCCCCTTGCCCCCGCAATGCTGCGAACGACTTCGATCGCAGCATTGCGGGGGTTAATGTGCGGGACCTCTCCCAGCACATAGCACCGGGTGTCAGCTGTGACAATCAGTTGACACCCGGCGGCGATCACGCCCGCACAGCCTGTGTGCGCGATCGCAAAGATGTACTAATACGTATCAGGCTCTTAAGTCCCAGGGCGCAGATACGTATCAGTACGTCTTGGGCTTTAAAGAGGTTAAAATTATGTGAAAATGGGAAAAGTCACAAAACTTTGCAATTTTTCAGGAGCTTTATGGCAGTTTTCTGGCAAAAACACTGGTGAATCGGGTTCATAATCTCTAATCCTTTCAGCTCCCTTTAATTAGACTACTTTCAACAAACTAATTATAAGTATTGGGTCTGTTTTTTTTTAATGCTTTTAAAATAATTGTAAATATTTTCAAACCCCTTTTGTTATAAGGATTTCCCAAAAATTAGCTAATCATAGGTTGTCCTGCATTCGTGACAGTGATTGACTGCGCGGTCACTTGGAAGTTTACATTGGCATCACTACAGGGCAGATAAAGAAGGACTGTCAGGGACCCCCAGAGTGTGGTAAAATGCGCCAACTAATTCATAATTCATTTAATTCTCACACAATATACTAAGTTAGTGTAAGTCTACAAAAAAGCAACAAAACTTGGTGCTAAAAAAATTGAGCATAACTTTTTGAAAAATGAACCAGGTTATGCCAAATCTTACATATTTTGTGACTTTGTGATCAACACAAATATTTTACTCAAATTACCAGATTGATGGATAAGCATTGGGACTTTTCCCTAAATCTCTCCAAAACATCACCGCTTATAGAAGACCACCCTCATATCCAGATCAGATTTTCTGTGAGAGATGCCCAGATTCACAATATAGTATGCATACTGGCCATCTATGAGAAGTCCACCCCAATGGAAGTCCAGTTATTAAAGGAGATTTTACTATTTATATAAGGGGCAGACAATGACAGTGAAGGGCCCTTAATCAGGACTTCTGATCTGGGCCCCCCACCCTCCATCAGGCACCACCTACATATACATTTCCATGTATATTTATATTAGGCACACATATAAAATTTGCACATGCTAATACTCTATACACATTTTAACGTATGCATATACATAGTGCACACAAACATAAAATACGGACATACACATAAGATGCACATACACAGTATAGAGTCCCGGTAGTCCTCATAGTTTTAAGCATGGACCCTGGCAAATTGTAGACGGACTTTTATTGTTCATGGGCTTTAAGGGAGAGAGGCTTCTTTTGTGGAGGACACTCATGAATGCCATTCATTTGCAGTGTACACCGTGTCGTGTCATGGAAAACACTCACCCTAGTTTGGCTTTCTACTTCTTCAGCTAATAGCAATGAATTTGCCTGTCGATTTTCTTCTCATCAGAAGATGCTTTTGTTTAGATGTTAACTTCCATCTGACTGATAAGAAAAGCTTTGCTGATCTTCTTGTAGACTTCACATTTTTTGTAAAGAAATTATTTTCTTTCTCAGAAATGTCTTGTGACATTTCTCTTCTATGTGGTGCCACTTACCCTTCTCATCAGAGGACGCTTTTGTTTAGGTGTTAACTTCCATAGTCGGCCTGGACGTCTCTGTAAGATGGTTGCAGTTCCATCTTTGTTATAGTTTTGCATCACTTTTGCTACAGTATTCTGACTGATAAGTAAAGTTTTGCTGATCTTCTTGTAGACTTCACATTTATTGCAAAGAAATTATTTTCTTTCTCAGGTTTTGTGACATTTCCCTTCTATGTGGTGCCATTGCTGATAGCATGAAATGGGAAGGAGTTTTCTTTATTAAGTAACTTCCTTTTACAGACACCTGTCTGCTGGACATCTGTTTAATGAATAATTACACTTACCTGTGGTTCAGTTCTTGTTAATTAGAATTTTGTTGTCTAAACTTAGCTTTTCTCTTAAGACTGTTACTGGGATGTTCTCATTTTTGAAACATGATCTTGAATGAGTTTGTTAAGAAAATTACTTTTTTGGGGTCTGCAAAATACCAAATCTTGTTTGCATTCAATGGCTCAAATTTGCGAGAGTATTTTGTAGTATGGTATCCCATATAAAATGATGATTCTGAAAGGAAACTACAGGTTTGCTGACAAATCTATTTGGGTGTACTGATTTACGCTAAACACTGTATATATATATATATATATATATATATATATATATATATATATATATATATAAACCTTATAAGTTTGGTATCACAGTAATCGTACTACTGACTCTGAATCATTTTGTCAGTTTGTTTTTACAACACAATACACACTGTAAAATGAATGAACCCAAACCTGGCATTTTTTCTCATTTTTCAACACATTATATGATAAAATGAATGGTGTTGTTCAAAACTACAACACTAAGCGTCAGCACACTGTGATTTGCTGATCTGTAAGATACCTTCTTTGTGCTGTGAAAATACACAGCTGTAATATCTCACCAAATATTCATAGTGGGAACTTAAAATTATGTTTTTCTGCCATGATTAAGGATGGTTTGGATGTATGAAACATGTTGACCTTTTATTTCTATCTTTGTGGAATTAAGGCTGCATGAACCAGTCACCAACCATTATCTGTATATGTACAAATATTAAGTGCTACTGAGTGCTGTAGGAAAAACTTAGAATAGTGAGGTGATTTGATAGTCCTGCCACAAATAATCTGTTTCTACTGCACACTTAAAATCTCTGATAGTGGGAATGAACATGATTGCCTGCAGTAGTGCACTCCTGAGAGCTGGTGCAGCAGAGAAAATGTCTTGGACATGAGAGTGGGAGGTCCTGATTATGGAGGATGTTAATCTTAGCTCATTGGAGTGTAGATATGGTAGAGATGCAGGACTGTGCAGCAGTGTGGAGAGGTTTGTGGATGAGTGTAATGACTGGTACAGGGTGGAGGCACCAGTGTAACTGCTGGACAGAAATATGAGACTGACTGCTGCATTAAGGATAATGAGAAATACATTTAGTGAGAATAAGAGCAATTAGTGAGTTACAAGTATTTGTGAATTCAAGACAAAAAGGAATCAGAGCAACAGTAACAGATTTTACTTTTTTTTAATTAATAATGCGATGAATAAAATCGTGAACATTATCAATAGACTAAATCAAAGTCAGGAAGATAGCCGAGGTCAGATACCAGGTCATCAGTAAATGACAAGTCAGACGAGCAGTATGAATACCGCGGAGCCCGATGACAGAGGAGTTACTGAAACTTGTCCAGGTTGACCAGTCAGAAGGCCACAGGTAGATGATGAAGGTCCTTCTATACAGCTCCAGCAGTGATGGTGGATCTGCTGGACTTCAGGGCGCTGAATGGTTAGGTGTCCCGTCTTTTAGATGGTTTTAGGGCAACAGTGACAGCATGCAAATGCGCGAGCAGCCCTGGACAATCCACGCCGGCAGGATGATAAGATCCGGCGGAAGATGGAACCTATGACAAGAGAAATAAATATAATGTAAGTGATGGGACTCCATATTACATGATAATGCTGTGCAGTCACTGTGGCCGGACGGCAGAGGAATATTATCATACAGAGGTCAGGGGTCATTGTCAGCAATCATACATGTGACAATCCCATCACTGACAGATGACATCTACTCCACATGAATTATTCTCACTGACATCACACAACATGGAGTTGATTCTCACACTTACCTCGTCTCTTTTTCCCATTTTTTCCATTTTCTGAGTTTTGTTGCTCCATACTCAGATTTATTGCCAATTTTCTTTCTTCATGAGATGGAAATTCTGATGAAAAATTAAAAAAAAAAATCAGTAACAATATCTTCTTATAGGATCTGCTTTGTTATAATATGGATAACATAAGAGACCTATAGTATTGTATAAAACCATGTGGGAATATTTGAGCCTTGAAGTCAACATTCACATTGCTGTTGCTGTAGACATGTACATACCTGGCAATGGGGACGAGGGTGGCAAGATGGTAACAGCATCGTCTGTATTACATACAGGAACAGATTCTTTCTGCCTGTTTGAAGAAGAAAAACATGTAAATCTCAAGTAAACTCCATATAAAAGGGGTTGTCTCACTAGAAGAACACCGAATATAAGGACTAGTAGGACATATGACTGTCATAGTGGGGAAGGTCTTCTGCTCAAGACTACCTTTTATAGAGAGCTGAGAGGAAAACAACTACCAAGAATGGCCGGCATTTCATACTACATCTCTCCTACAGTGAGGGCAGCACTAAAAGTGCATGACCGGCCACAATTATGGGCTGTTATCTCCAACAATTCCGAAAGCTGAAAGCACAATGACCCATAACCATGGGGCGGTGGATGCTGCATTTGATATTATGGTATTTATGTCCTATATTTGGTGTTGTGCACATATATCAGCCTGGAGCTCCCAGTAATGACCCCATAATCTACTCACATTTCTGAGATGTTTGTGTTGGATTCTGGTGTACACTCTGGAGGGGCCTTGGGATCCTCGTTGTTCACCATCCCGTTAGTGGTGGTAGAGTGCTAAATGTGGATAACAATAAGTTATTAAATATATATACTTTTTAATTTTGTAGATCCTTTTTTGTACATATTTTGGATTTATCGATCACATACTTACTTTAGAAAGCCTCTCAGAAGATGATGATGCAAATATTCGGAAGATAAAGTTCTCATCGTCCTCACTTGTGCCCTCCTTATCCTCTGAGATCAGATGGTTGTTTTCATCAGAGTGATCTACAAGACATAGGTAAGGAAGGATTGTTAGAGGGTGTCAGTATAACACAGTCGCTATATCTCACTAGGTTACTAGATGATACAACGTAATATACAGAATACATGAAAAAAAACTCCTGTACAAAATTAGGGAAATAGGGATACAGTACGAACCCATGGTCAACATAGCTGAGATCCAAGAAACATGGATAACATAGTAGACCAGAAAAACCATGTGGAAATATTTGAGCCTTGAAGTCAACATTCACATTGTTGGTGCTGTAGACATGTACATACCTGGCAATGGGGACGAGGGTGGCAAGATGGTAACAGCATCGTCTGTATTACATACAGGAACAGATTCTTTCTGCCTGTTTGAAGAAGAAAAACATGTAAATCGTAAGTAAACACAGTATAAAATGGGTTGTCTCACTATAAGAACACTGACTATAAGGCCTAATAGGACATATGACTGTCATAGTGGGAAAGGTTTTCTGCTCCAAACTACCTTCCATGGATCAGAACACAACTACCAAGAATGTCTGGCAAGTAATACTACATCTCTCCTACAGAGTAGGCAATGCTAAAAATGCATGACATGCCACAATTATGGGCTGTTATCTTCTGCATTTTCTGAAGCCAAAAGTACAATGACCGTTAACCATGAAGTGGTGAATGCTGCATTTGATATTCTGATATTTATGTCCTATATTTGGAGTTGTGTACATAGATCAGCCTGGAACTCCCAGTAATGACCCTTTCTAATCTACTCACATTTCTGAGATGTTTGTGTTGGTTTCTTGTGTATACTCTGGAGGGGCATTGGGATCCTCATTGTTCACCATCCTGGTAGCGATGATACAGAGCTAAATACGGATAAAAATAAGATATAAAATATTTTTTTTATGTACTTTTAGAGTTTTTTTTTTTTTTTTACATATTTTGGATTTATTAATCACATACTTACTTTACAAAGCTTTTCAGAAGATGACGTAAAATTTTGGAAGTCAAGGCTCTCATGGTTCTCACTTGTGCCTTCCTCATCCTTTGAGACCAGATGTTTGTTTATATCAGAATGATCTACAAGAAATAGGTAATGAAGTATTATTAGAGGTTGTCAGTATAACACACTCACTATTTATCACTAATATTAATGGGAACAGATGATCACATATTAGGGAAGATGAGACAAACAGTCGCTTAGTCTAGATGACGTCTAGAGATGAGCGTTGTTCTACTCGAACTGTTCGCCAATCTCAAATTCGAGCTGTTTTGGGCGATGTTCGAGCCGTTCGGCGAACACAAACGATTTGAGAAAAATTCGGCTGTTCGAGGTTATGTTCGATAAATGTTCGTGCACCAAAATCATAACTGGATTTTTTCTCAGTAATGATGAAAATTAATGTTAATACGCAGTTTGAGTGTACAGCGGGGTGGGAGGAGGGGCAGGGGATGGATCTCTGCAGGAATAATGAAGATCTCCATTTTTTTTTCTCTTTCCCGCATTTACAGTGGGGAGGTGCAATCTGTCAGCCTATCAGCAGCGCACACACGGAGCGAAGTGCTTTTTTCACACAAGCAAGGGCATGTGTCATTGGCAGTGTATGTCACATGTCCTTGCCCTATAAGACCAAGCCATTTTCCCCGTCGCCACCATTTTCTCACTGCTGCAGCTGCGTGTTAGACGGCACCGCTGTTGCTGTGTGCGCTATACCTTGTTAATTTCAAGCCAATTTTCGCACAAATCTACAGATAGCTTGGGAGTAGGGAATAGTTGTGATTGCAGTCCTTTTAAGGACTAGGTTACAGCATTTCCTACGACTTTTATCAGGCAGGTCTGTGCTCTTAAATAGATAGATTGTGGGAGTAAAGACTAATTGTAATTGCAGTCCTTTTCAGGACTAGGTTACATCAGTTCCTATCAGTTTTTGCCAGGCAGGTCTGTGCCAGTGCTGTGCAAGTTTTTTTCACAGCATTTGGCTGAATCTAGCAAAGCTAATCCTTTTTGGCCTATTGCAGAGTGTGTTAGTCAGTGGAGTAGCCTATCTGTGTTGCAAGATATACCACCTGTGTATAGAATACCAATTTTTTTACTGCACCTAGTGAAGTAAAATCTTTTGGGCATAGCATCATTCTATTAGTCCATCTATACTGACCTCCATCAGGTTGCAAATTGAATATTATTTTTTTCTGCATCTAGCTCTGAAAAAATATTTGGGCTTCTAGCAGTGTATGGGACTTGTTCTATTAGTCCATCTATACTGACCTCCATCAGGTTGCAAACTGAATATAATTTTTTTCTGCATCTAGCTCTGAAAAAATATTTGGCCTTCTAGCAGTGTGTGGGACTTTCTCTATTAGTCCATCTATACTGACCTCCATCAGGTTGCAAACTGAATATATTTTTTTTCTGCATCTACCTCTGAAAAAATATTGGGCTTCTAGCTGTGTGTGGGACTTGTTCTATTAATCCATCTATACAGACCTCCATCAGGTTGCAAACTGAATATAATTTTTTTCTGCATCTACCTCTGAAAAAATATTTGGGCTTCTAGCTGTGTGTGGGACTTGTTCTATTAGTTCATCTATACTGACCTCCATCAGGTTGCAAATTAAAAATAATTTTTATCTGCATCTACCTCTGAAAAAATATTTGGGCTTCTAGCTGTGTGTGGGACTTGTTCTATTAGTCCATCTATACTGACCTCCATCAGGTTGCAAACTGAATATAATTTTTTTCTGCATCTAGCTCTGAAAAAATATTTGGCCTTCTAGCAGTGTGTGGGACTTTCTCTATTAGTCCATCTATACTGACCTCCATCAGGTTGCAAATTAAAAATAATTTTTATCTGCATCCAGCTCTGAAAAAATATTTGGCCTTCTAGCAGTGTGTGGGACTTTCTCTATTAGTCCATCTATACTGACCTCCATCAGGTTGCAAACTGAATATATTTTTTTTCTGCATCTACCTCTGAAAAAATATTGGGCTTCTAGCTGTGTGTGGGACTTGTTCTATTAGTCCATCTATACTGACCTCCATCAGGTTGCAAACTGAATATAATTTTTTTCTGCATCTAGCTCTGAAAAAATATTTGGCCTTCTAGCAGTGTGTGGGACTGGGTCTATTAGTCCATCTATACTGACCTCCATCAGGTTGCAAATTAAAAATAATTTTTTGTCTGCATCTAGCTCTGAAAAAATATTTGGCCTTCTAGCAGTGTGTGGGACTTTCTCTATTAGTCCATCTATACTGACCTCCATCAGGTTGCAAACTGAATATATTTTTTTTCTGCATCTACCTCTGAAAAAATATTGGGCTTCTAGCTGTATGTGGGACTTTCTCTATTAGTCCATCTATACTGACCTCTATCAGGTTGCAAACTGAAAATATTTTTTTGTCTGCATCTAGCTCTGAAAAAATATTTGGCCTTCTAGCAGTGTGTGGGACTTTCTCTATTAGTCCATCTATACTGACCTCCATCAGGTTGCAAATTAAAAATAATTTTTATCTGCATCTACCTCTGAAAAAATATTTGGGCTTCTAGCTGTGTGTGGGACTTGTTCTATTAGTCCATCTATACTGACCTCCATCAGGTTGCAAACTGAATATAATTTTTTTCTGCATCTAGCTCTGAAAAAATATTTGGCCTTCTAGCAGTGTGTGGGACTTTCTCTATTAGTCCATCTATACTGACCTCCATCAGGTTGCAAATTAAAAATAATTTTTATCTGCATCCAGCTCTGAAAAAATATTTGGCCTTCTAGCAGTGTGTGGGACTTTCTCTATTAGTCCATCTATACTGACCTCCATCAGGTTGCAAATTAAAAATAATTTTTTGTCTGCATCTAGCTCTGAAAAAATATTTGGCCTTCTAGCAGTGTGTGGGACTTTCTCTATTAGTCCATCTATACTGACCTCCATCAGGTTGCAAACTGAATATATATTTTTTCTGCATCTAGCTCTGAAAAAATATTGGGCTTCTAGCTGTGTGTGGGACTTGTTCTATTAATCCATCTATACAGACCTCCATCAGGTTGCAAACTGAATATAATTTTTTTCTGCATCTACCTCTGAAAAAATATTTGGGCTTCTAGCTGTGTGTGGGACTTGTTCTATTAGTCCATCTATACTGACCTCCATCAGGTTGCAAATTAAAAATAATTTTTATCTGCATCTACCTCTGAAAAAATATTTGGGCTTCTAGCTGTGTGTGGGACTTGTTCTATTAGTCCATCTATACTGACCTCCATCAGGTTGCAAACTGAATATAATTTTTTTCTGCATCTACCTCTGAAAAAATATTTGGCCTTCTAGCAGTGTGTGGGACTTTCTCTATTAGTCCATCTATACTGACCTCCATCAGGTTGCAAATTGAATATATTTTTTTTCTGCATCTACCTCTGAAAAAATATTTGGGCTTCTAGCTGTGTGTGGGACTTTCTCTATTAGTCCATCTATACTGACCTCCATCAGGTTGCAAATTGAATATAATTTTTTTCTGCATCTAACCCAGCCAATAGTTTTGGCCTAATACCACAGTTTGGCCACTCAGCTCTGCTCGGTTCCCATCCATTGTTTTTTTGTGCAAACAACTCCAGAGTTGTGAATTAGTTAACCACCAAAATGAGTGGAAAAAGGCCTGCTGCTGGTGGAAAGGGGAATAGGCGTGTTGGGAAGGGGAAAAAAGGTTGTGTCCGTGGGGTAGGTGTTAAAGCAACAGTAACATCTGCAGAAGAAAGACCATCTTCCAGCCAAACTAAAATGTCTACTTCTTTTAGCGGACAATGTGATAAGATCCCTTTCTTACGGCCACGCCAATCGCTACAAATTCCAGATGAGGCACAAAAACAGCAGGTGCTTCAACGGATATCAAGTGCTCCTTTAAGTGGGCTCTCCTACACATCAACTTCAACATCACAAATACTCCAGTCCTCAGAGGTGTCACCCCAATCGCACTTGCTTCCTCACAGCTCCCAAATCTCCAGCTGCCCTTCTGAGTATGAGGTAGAACAGATGGTTGAGTCTGCAGAGCTGTTTACTCATACTATAGCCTGGGAATCAGAGGTCGACTCCAGCGCTTCTGTGAATCCAGACGAGGAAATGATCTGCACTGATGCCCAGAATCTTTATGAGTCGGATCCAGGACCAGACGCAGAAGGTTCTGACCATAATGTAGACCCTCGTTCCCAAACTGTAACTCCTGTTGGTGGAGACAATGAGGAAGACGATGATGAGACTCAAATACCTGATTGGAGCGACAACTTTAGTTTTTTATCAGGGCAGGAACAGGTTGGCTCTGAGGACGATGGGTGTGATAACACACAGGGTGATGATGATGAGGTTGGAGATCCCACTTACTGTCAACCCACAGTCAGCCAAGAGATGAGGTCAGCTGAGGAGGTGGAGGAGGATGCTAGTGACGACGAGGTCAGGTTGCACCTTCCTGGACAGAGACGTAGTACTGGAAGCACGTCAACAACTGCATCCTCAAACACAACTCTGCCTCTCACCACAAGTCGTGGTGGCTCTTCAGGTCACATGGGTGCTAAGCCTTGCATAGCCTGGGCATTTTTTCAGATCGATAAAGATGACCCAACTCGTGTTATCTGTAACATTTGTCAGCAAAAGCTAAGTAGAGGCCAAAAAATACATAGTTTGAGTACTTCATGCATGAACCGGCACATGGACATGAAGCATAAGTTGCAGTGGGAAGCTCACTGTGCTACAATGCGGCCTAGCCGGCCGGGCCAACCACCGTCTGCCACATCTTGTGCATCCGCGGCCTCTTCATCCTCTGTGACTGGGGGGACAGCAGTCACACCTGTTTTGGAATGCAGACCTGCCACCTCTTTACCCGCAACAGCCAGCGTGATTGGCAGGTCATCATTTTCTTTGGAGGTGGAAACACCAGCTGGTGTTCAGCACTGTCCGACATCGATAGCACCACCTTTGGATCAAGGCAACCTAACATGTCCGCCTGCATCTTCCTCACAGACCGGCAGTTTGCCGGGGACACCCTTCTCAACCCCGTCTAAGCACAACAGCCAGCCCTCGGTCCCTCAGATGTGGACAAGTAAAAGACCATTTCCTCCTAGCCATGAGAAAGCTAAGAGGTTGAATTTCACCATCTGCAAGCTCTTGGCTACAGAAATGCTGCCTTTCCACCTGGTGGACACAGAGGATTTTCGAGACCTTATGTCCGTCGCAGTGCCCCAGTGCCAGATGCCCAGTCGGCGCTACTTCTCAAAGAAAGGTGTGCCTGCACTCCACCAGCATGTCGCACACAACATCACTGCTTCTTTGACAAACTCTGTGTGTGACAGGGTGCATTTCACCACAGACACTTGGACCAGTAGACATGGACAGGGGCGTTACATGTCGCTGACTGGGCTCTGGGTAACTATGGTGACAGCAGGACAAGGGGCTGCTGTCCAAGTCTTGCCATCCCCATGAGTTGTGTGTCATTCCTCTTTATCTCGAAGTTCCTCCACTGCTTCTGCCTCCTCAACCTCCTCTCGGTCCTCCACCTGCACCCAAAGCCTGTCTGGTCATGCCACAAGCTTTCTAACTGCGCAGAAGGGATCCTGCACACCTCCTTACCATGCTGGCAGCAGGGCTCAACGTCATCAGGCGGTTTTTACTTTGAAATGTCTGGGAAATGTGAGTCACACAGCTGAGGAGTTGTGGTCAGCTCTGGAGAACCAGTTTCATGAATGGTTGTCTCCACTGGACCTGAAAGCAGGGAAGGCCGTGTGCGACAATGCTGCAAACCTGGGTGCGGCCCTTCGCCGGGGCAATGTCACACACGTGCCTTGTATGGCTCACGTGTTGAACCTGGTTGTCCAGCAATTTTTAGCCCACTATCCCGGACTAGATGGCCTTCTGCAGAGGGCACGGTCGCTGTGTGCTCACTTCCGCCGTTCGCATCCCGCAGCTCAGCGACTTACATCTCTACAGAAGTCGTTGGGCCTGCCACTTCACCGGCTAAAATGCGATGTGCCTACCCGGTGGAATTCAACTCTGCACATGTTGCAGCGTCTGTGGCAGCACCGACAAGCCCTGGTGCAATACGTTCTGACGTATAGCCTGGGCCAACGAGATCCAGAGGTGGGGCAAATCACGATGGAGGAGTGGTCTCAGATCAGGGACCTATGCACCCTACTGCACAGTTTTGAAATGGCGACGAAGATGTTTAGTGCTGACGATGCCATTATCAGCATAACTATTCCGGTGATTTACATGCTGGAGCACATGTTAAACAGAATTCGGAGTCAGGTGGTGGCACAAGAGGAGGTGGAGGAAGTAGAGGAGGAGGAGTTGTATGCGGAAGGGCTAACATCTGCAAGGTCCAGACGGTCGGCAGCACCAAGGTGGCAGGCATGTGAGGGTTGGGGAGATGGTTTTACCAGGGCGCATGGTAGCAGCCAAACTAGTGAGGAAGGTGCAGGAGCCCAGGAAGAAGTGGAGGACGAACTGATGGAAGACTCATCAGATGAGGGAGACCTTGATCACATTTCTGTTGTGCGAGGTTGGGGGAAGAGGACAGAGGAAGGAATCATGATTGTTACCTCGCCACCAACTCAACAGGGACTTGGTACTCCTGGATGCGCAAGACACATGAGTGCCTTCTTGCTGCACTACCTGCAACATGACCCTCGAATTGTGAGAATTAGAAATAATCCTGACTACTGGGTTGCCACACTGTTAGATCCCCGGTACAAAAGTAAATTTGCAGAAATTGTTCCTGCCATAGAAAGGGATGCACGCATGCAGGAGTATCAGCAGAGACTGTTGCAGAATCTTACATGTGCTTTTCCACAAAACACCAGTGGTGCACGTAGTGAATCTCACAGTTCCAACTTGCCAACCGTGGGACCGTTGAGTGTTCAGCACTCAAACCATAACAGAAACACAGTATCTGCTGGTAACATCAATTTTGCGGAATCATTTCACCACTTTTTTAGCCCATCCTTTGCAAGGCCACAGGAGACAAGAAGTCTGACACATAGTCAACGCCTAGAGACGATGTTACAGGAGTATCTCCAAGTAAACATTGAAGCCATGACTGTGTCACTAGACCCTTGCTCTTTTTGGGCTTCCAATCTGGATAAATGGCTGGAGCTCGCCACTTACGCCTTGGAGATCTTGTCATGCCCCGCAGCCAGCGTTCTGTCTGAACGTGTGTTCAGCGCTGCTGGTGGTGTGCTGACAGATAAGCACACGCGGCTCTCCACTGATAATGTAGACAGACTCACATTCATAAAGATGAACAAATCATGGATCCGAAACGACTTTTCTACCCCTGTGTCATCCTGGGGAGAGTAAAAGCTTGATGATTTGTTAAAATCACCTCACCAACCGTTTTAAGCTTTAAAATTACTAATCATGTTTATCTGTTTCTTGGCTGGAAAATAATTTGGGCTTTGTAGCAGTGTGCAGTACTGATTCTATTAGGCCATCTATACTAAGCTCCACCAGATTTAAAATTACTAATCATGTTTATCTGTATCTTGGCTGGAAAATAATTTGGGCTTTGTAGCAGTGTGCAGTACTGATTCTATTAGGCCATCTATACTAAGCTCCACCAGCTTTCAAATTAATAATAATTTTTAGCTGCATCTAGCCCGGAAAATAATTTTGGGTCTCCTAGATGCGCAAGACACATGAGTGCCTTCTTGCTGCACTACCTGCAACATGTCCCTCAGATTGTCAGAATTCGAAGTAATCCTGACTACTGGGTTGCCACACTCTTAGATCCCCCACACTCTTCGATCAACCTTTTCATTTTAATAAAGAACAAAAAAATGGTCATTTTTTGAAATTATAAGCATTAGCAGGTTATTAGAAACTGAAATCAAACAGTTTTCAACTCAAAACTTTATTCTAGGTGATGTTACATTTGCACATAGGACCCCTTGTTCGAAAGGAGCTTCTGAACTGTCTCGTCCATTGAATTTGTCAGGTTTTGGATGGTTTCTGCTTCAATTCTTTTGCATGAGGACAGAATACCCTCCCAGAGCTGTTGTTTAGATGTGAACTGCCTCCCGCCATCATAGACACTCCTTTTGATGATGCTCCAGAGGTTCTGAATGGGGTTGAGGTCAGGGAAGCATGGGGGTCACACCATAAGTTTGTCCCCTTTTATGCCCATATCAGCCAGAGATGCAGATGTGTTATGGGCAGCATGAGACGGTGCATTATCATGCATGAAAATGATCTTGCTGTGGAATACACGGTTCTTCTTCTTGAACCATGGCAGGAAGTGCTGTTTGAGAAACTCCACATACATTATGGAGTTCATCTTTACCCCTTCAGGGATCCTAAAGGGGCCGACAATCTCTTCCCCATGATTCCAGCCCAAAACATTACTCCACCTCCTCCTTGTTGGCGCTGTAGCCGTGTTTGCGTGGGGTGTCCATCAACCAGTCATCCTCCACTCCATCCATCTGGACCATCGAGCGTTGCACGGCACTCATCGGTGAACAAAACAGTTTTGAAGTCAGTCTTCATGTATTGTTTGGCCCACTGGAGCCGTTTCTGCTTGTGTGCAGTGGATAGAGGAGGTCGACAGGATGGCGTACGCAGAGCTGCAAACCTCTGAAGGACCCTGCATCTTGTTGTTCGGGGGACGTTGGAGGCTCCAGCAGCTTCAAAAACTTGTCTGCTGCTATGACAAGGCTTTTTTGCCACTGCTCTTTTAACCTGACGTAATTGCCTGTAGAAAGAGTCCTCAATTTGCCCTTATCAGCATGCACACGTGTGTACTGTGAATCAGCTACATACTTCCTGATTGCCAAGACACTTCATCCTGATCATCGCACAATGTTGATTGTAGTCATGCCTTGACCTAAACACTCCACAATCTGTTGCTTCTCAGCAGCCGACACATCCTTTTTCTTTCCCATTTTGGCAGAAAATGTAGGCTGCTTAATAATGTGGGACAGCCTTCTTAAGTAGTCTTGCCTTTCATTGGACACACCTGCCAAACTAATTAGCACAGGTGTTTGCAATTGCTTACAGTGATATAAAGAGCCCTGACACACATCACCATCAATGAGTTTAACTGACAAACAAACAAATTCTTCCCTTATCACTGCTAAACACTTTTTGCATAATAATTTGGAACACAGTGTCCATGTGCTTTTCCACAAAACACCAGTGGTTCACGTAGTGAATCTTACAGTTCTAACTTGCCAACCGTGGTCTGTATGGAGTTGTTCAATAAAGGGCCCAAAATTAAGATAACATAGATGGGAGAGGTCTCTATGAATAGGAATTCCTAAGTATTTGATACCCTGTGAGGGCCAGGCAAAGGGAAAGTTGGACTGGATGGAATCCTGTATGGATTTGGGGAGGGAGACATCGAGGGCCTCAGACTTCGCTGCATTGATTTTAAAATTTGACCATGTAACAAAGTGATCTATTTCAGCCATAACAGCAGGGATGGATATATGTGATTGAGTGATATATACTAGGACGTCATCAGCAAATAGAGAGCACTTGTACTCGGTGCCTCCCACCTCAATCCACCTAATATTGGGGTTATGGTGAATTGATGAGAGCAGATGTATAAGAGAGGGGACAGAGGACATCCCTGCCTTGTCCCATTGGTGTTTATGAAAGGTGATGAAAATGTTCTGACGCGCCCCCTGGGCCTTGGGACACCCGGAGCCGGACCCTTTTTGGTGGATGCTGGTGGTTGTAGTCTCCGTGGCGGCGACCCGGTTCCGTGGCTCAGGGCGGTCAAACCAGTGGCGGAACTATTTATGTGGTTTTGATGTTTAAACGTCCGACTACGCCACCCGTGGATTGCGGTCAAAGTGAACCGCCGCTGCAGGGCAGACCGCTGAGGCTGGTGTTGTGGGTACAGCAGAGCGTAGCATAACTCCCCACGGGAGGAGTATAGCCTCAGGGCAGTGTATGCGGAGGATGGGGGTGATGGTGCAGGGCAGCAGCAGTAAAGACACGGAGTCAGTGATGCAGTCCAGGGCCTTTACTCACAGTTCTTATTATCCAGACCACTTCTGCATGTAATGGCTGCCCATGTTGTACTGTGCTCACCAGGTGAGGGGCTCAGACAACTCCCAGATAACTTTGGAGCGCTTCACATGACCCCCTTTGTGTGTCCTTTGTCTGGCCTTTCTTACCAACCCTTCTGTCCGGCTGCCTCGGGCCTCCTCTTGGTAAACTTGGCGCCAGTTTCCCTGACCCTATGTGGTGCCTTCCTAGCGGGTGTAGCGAGGGGCTGCGCCACATAAAATGTCACAGCCTCCGGTGTCTAGCTGAGGGTCGTTTCCCGCCTCCACTAGTTTCGGGGACCAGTCTCCCCCTTTGGCCTGACCCCTCCACGCAGGTGGATTCGGGCGTGCGGTGGCGACTCGCCCGTTCGCGCCCCTGGGATCCCTTCGTTCCTCGTTCCTGGAGCCTTCTCCGCTCCTCTTCCTTCCTTCTCCCTCTTCCAGGCCTGGGCCTCTGTTACTAGGCCCACCTCCGGAGCAGAGCTCATGCAGAGCCCCTGCTCCCTGTCACTTCCGCTCAGACTTCTCTGCACTGAACTAAGATGGTGCCCACCTTTTATACTCCCTTCTCAATGCACCCAGGAACTGCTTCCTCCCTGATCCTGCACTACAGGGTTCCCCTTCCTCAGTGTTCCCTCCCCCCACTCCAGCCAGGGACAGGGACTGTCGTGCCCATCTCAGGGGCATATTGGTCGCCCTGCCCCACGGCAATGTGGTGTAATGCATGCAGGTGTCAGGTCCTGATCCACACTCCATCCTTACCAGAGTGAGATATCACACCTCTGGGTGAGGTGCAATACGTCTGTAGCAACCGAGCCCTCAGGGTGCTACAGTTCCATTTATCTTCAGCCTAGGTGACGTATTGCGATACAGGGCCGTGATTTTGGCTATAAAAGGGTCCCCTAGACCCCTACCCCAAGCTTTTTAAGAGAATAATATATGGCGTGCCAGGAGACTCTATGGAATTCTTTCTCGCATCCAACTATCTAATTACAAATTTTTAACTGCATCTAGCCCAGGAAATACTTTGTGCCTAGTAGCAGTGTCTGCTAGTCAGCGGATTATCCCGGCTGTTAAGCAAGCTACACCACCTGTAGTTTGGACACTTAATTTTTTCAAAGGAAATGCTTCGGGACCACCGGATACTCAGTGAAGAGCATCAGGAGGCACCCCAAGGCATAGGGGCTGGGAATGGCGGTAGGATGCCTTGCGGTGGACAGCAGAGCTCGATCCTTATAAAAGCTTTCTAACTGCAGCAGCTTTAGTGGACGCTACTGGAGCTGGAATTACGCGGCTGCTGGCATGAGACTTGCCCTCCAATAGATCCTTGTAAAAGGATTTAAAGTGTATTCATTCAAATTAGAGAGACAATTTAAATTAAAAAGCTTAGAGCTGCCTCCACCACAGGGGGGCTCGCTCGACCCACCAGCGGACAGGCACCAGTATTGGGAGAGGGGGGCTGGCCGTCAGGGTCCACTGCGACTCTGGCACAAACCCGGCGACACGGAGGTGGCACGGGCAGGAACGGACTGGCCGTGTTGGCTTCTCACTTTTTGGATTTTAGAAGGGCATGACATGCCTATATCTGTGTCTCCCCCTCCTTTTACTCCTCCACCTCTTTTCTTTTCGCATGACTATATGTACTTGTCACTTTTCCATGTGTTAGTTATGTCTTCTGAGCAGTTTGTCAGCTTTTGGACACCTTTGAAGATGTTTTCTATGTGTTTCTATGTGTTTTTGTTTGCCTGCCATTGGTTTTAATGGTGTTCGAAGGTGTTCGACGAACAGTTCGAAGAACAGTTCGGCGAACACACGGGTGTTCGACGAACCGAACCGAACTCGAACACTACGGGGGTGGCTCAACACTAATTATTATGGGGGACTTCAACTACCCTGAAATACATTGGGGGACAGAAACCTGTAATTCAAGCAAAGGTAATAGGTTTTTGACAACCATGAGAGACAATTACCTTTCACAACTGGTTCAGGACCCAACAAGAAGGGGGTCACTGCAAGACCTAATATTAACCAACAGGCCAGACCGCATATCAAATATACGAGTTGGGGGTCACTTGGGTAATAGTGATCACAAAATAATACATTTTTATGTAACCTTTAATAAGATGTGCAGTAGAGAGGTTTCAAGGACACTAAACTTCAGGAAGGCAAATTTCCAACGGTTGAGAGATGATCTTAGTGCAATAAACTGGGATGATATCCTAAGACATAAAGCTACACAAAGCAAATGGGAGACATTTATTAGCATCCTGAATAGGACCTGTGCACAATATGTACCCTATGGGAATAAACATGCTAGAAATAGGAGGAAACCACTATGGCTAAATAGAGCTGTAAGGGGCGCAATATGTGACAAAAAGAAAGCATTTAGAGAACTAAAGCAAGTAGGTAGTGATGAGGCATTAAATAAATATAGAAAATTAAATAAATTCTGTAAAAACCAAATCAAGGCAGCAAAGATTGAGGCAGAGAGAATCATTGCCAGAGAAAGTAAAAATAACCCCAAAATATTCCTTAGCTACAAAAAACTAAAACATGATAGTGTTGGCTCCCTTAAAAATAGTCTGGGGGAAATGGTGGATGAGGTTGAGGAAAAAGCCAATATGCTAAATGATTTTCTTTCAACCGTATTTACACAAGAAAATCGCATGACAGAAAACATGCTCAGTGATAACAAAAATTCTCCATTAAATGTCACTTGCTTAACCCAGCAGGAAGTACGGCGGTGTCTAAAAATCACTAAAGTTGACAAATCCCCGGGCCCGAATGGGATACACCCGCGAGTACTGCAGGAATTAAGTAACGTCATAGATAGACCATTATTTTTAATCTTTAAAGATTCCATAATAACAGGGTCTGTACCATAGGACTGGCGTATAGCAAATGTGGTGCCGATATTCAAAAAGGGGACAAAAACTGAACTTGGAAATTATAGGCCAGTAAGCTTAACCTCTACTGTGGGTAAAATCCTGGAGGGTTTCCTAAGAGATGCTATACTAGAGTATCTGAAGAAGAATAACCTCATGACCCAATATCAACATGGGTTTACGAGGGACCGTTTCTGTCAAACTAATCTGATCAGCTTTTATGAGGAGGCAAGTTCCGGACTGGATCGAGGAAATGTAGTGGATGTTGTGTATATGGACTTTTCAAAAGCTTTTGATACGGTTCCACTCAAAAGGTTGATACATAAAATGAGAACAATGGGGATAGGGGAAAATATATGTACGTGGGTTAAGAATTGGCTCAGTGATAGGAAACAAAGGATGGTTATTAATGGAAAACACTCAGACTGGGTCTCAGTTAACAGTTAACAGTGGGGTACCACAGGGGTCAGTATTGGGCCCCCTTCTTTTTAACATATTTATTAATGACCTTGTAGGGGGCATACAGAGTAATATTTCAATATTTGCAGATGACACTAAACTCTGCAGGGTAATCAATACAGAGGAGGACAGTTTTATATTACAGGAGGATCTATGTAAACTAGAAGCTTGGGCTGATAAATGGCAAATGAACTTTAATGGGGATAAATGTAACGTAATGCACTTGGGCAGAGGAAATAAAATGTATAATTATATGCTTAATTGTAAAACACTGGGCAAAACTGTAACTGAAAAAGACCTGGGTGTATTGGTGGACGACAAGCTCACGTTTAGTGGCCAGTGTCAGGCAGCTGCTGCAAAGGCAAATAAAATAATGGGATGCATTAAAAGAGGCATAGATGCTCATGAGGAGAACATAATTTTACCTCTATACAAGTCACTAGTGCAACCACACTTAGAATACTGTGTTCAGTTCTGGTCTCCGGCGTATAAGAAAGACATAGCTGAACTAGAGAGGGTGCAGAGAAGAGCGACAAAGCTTATTAGAGGACTGGGGGGACTGCAATACCAAGACAGGTTATTACACTTGGGGTTATTTACTGTGGAAAAATGAAGGTGATCTTATTACTATGTACAAGTATATGAGGGGACAGTACAAAGACCTGTCTACTGATCTTTTTACTCTGAGGCAAGAGACGGGGACAAGGGGGCATCTTCTACGTCTGGAGGAAAGAAGGTTTAATCATAATCACAGACGGGGATTCTTTACTGTAAGAGCAGTGAGACTATGGAGCTCTCTGCCGCATGATGTTGTAATGAGTGATTCACTAATAAAATTTAAGAAGGGCATGGATTCCTTTCTTGAAAAGTATAATATTACAGGTTATATATACTAGATTCCTTGATAGGGCGTTGATCCAGGGAACTAGTCTGATTGTCGTATGGAGTCGGGAAGGAATTTTTTTCCCCAATGTGGAGCTTAGTGTTTGCCACATGGTTTTTTTTTGCCTTCCTCTGGATCAACATGTTAGGCTATGGGTTGAACTAGATGGACTTAGTCTTCCTTCAACCTTAAAAACTATGTTACTATGTTACTTTGCCTGTGCTGTCTCAGGGTTACTCGCTAACCCACAGCTCTACCTCCTTAAGCTCCTGGTCGTATCCAGTGCAGCTGACCTCTTTCTGTCTACAGTCCACTTCACCACACAGGGTACAGGCTGCTCTGGCCATATTACTCTGCCACTGGATCCAGTTACAGAATCTTGCTATCTCTGTTCTGCTTCCTTCCAGTCTCACACTCCTCACTATGTGGCCTCATCTGTCACACTCTCTGTATTTGGCGTCACCTCACTACTCATTCCAGTGCTGACTTCTCTAAGCAGGAAGAAACTCTCTTCTTACTTCCAAACACTCCTCCCATCTGTAGGGCCAGCTGACTGTTAAGTCTTCCTTACCCAATTGTCCAATCTACTACAGCTCTGATGGGAGATATTACATTAAATTCAGCATTAAACATTGCTCAACCATTATACATGTTATAATGACACAAACTGTAAAAGTCTTCTGGGACGGTGTCCGACATCTTCACACACTTTTACTGTATAACCACGAGTCACTTAAATGTCAGGGACATCGATCTGTCTAGTTAGGGGCAGAAGTGATTGTGAATCAATGTCACCTCTTCTGGTGGAGATGAAAGTGACAACAGGAGCCCGGGAGAGGAACAGCGAGACACCCCGAAAGAGGGAATGGTGCAGATAGTGGCCTATTATGACTGCACAAGCCCATGTACATTGGTAGCGTACAAACAAGGGGAACAAATACCTGAACCTGGCAGATCCAAATTCAGACTGGTAGAAGCACTACTCTGACCCTGGTCTGTCCCTACATGATGGTGGAGGTTGGCACCCTAAGATAACGCAATGGCGCCCCCTATCAATAGTGGCTCACCCTGAATGCTCCTAACAACTCCTAGTTTATCTATGCTTGTGTAGCAACTTACTTGGGAAAATAGGTTAAACACTAAAAACTACAACTGACCCTGCTTGCTCCTGTACAGACTAGATACTTTGACTACACAGTCCCCAGCGGTACCTGCGGGTGAAGAGATAGACCTAACCACAGACTAGGAGATGGCAACTATGGCCTAAACTGCCTAAAAGGCAGACAAGTTGCTTCACGTTCCTCCTAAAGAACCAGAGGGCTGGGCAGAGTGTGAATTATCTAAAAGAAGAGAAGTGTGCTGAACAAAGGAATAATCCCAAAGCAAGTAAAGTAAGAAACAAAATACCAAACAAAGAATACAGCAAGTACTGTTAACAAATATACTGCCTATTTTCAAATGATAAAAAGAAGAAAAGTGCAAAGTATAGCAAATAAACAGCAAAGCGAAAAACCCTAGCTCCAAATATCAACAGAATGTCAGAATATCCAAATGAATCTATCACCAGCAGGAAACGCAGACTATAAAGCTGCACCCAAAATGTGATAGGCATCCAAATAAAAATACAAATGTGTAAAGCTAAGCAGGCTGCAGCCAGAAAAGCAGAACCCAAACACCCAGTGAAAATGTGTGTGTCCTGTGGCTCGGCAGAAAGAGAAGCCGACCACCGAACACAAACTGAAGGGATCAAATCCTGGAGCATGACATTGCTACAGACAATTCCTCTCTCTTCCTCCTCCCTGACTTCTCTAGTTTTCCATTTCTGTTGTGTCTTGGTAATTGTGGGTAACATGAGGCGGCCCATTCAGGTTGTACAGGTGGTCTGGCTCTGCCAGGACGGCATCCATACGTGCCGTCACAAGAAGGTTTGCTATATCTCGCAGCACAGTCTCAAGAGGACGGAAACAAACTCAATGTGGACGGCATGAGGGGCCAATATCCTGTAGTGGACAAGGGACAAATACCGCCACACCATGACCAGATCACATATTACCACCACATAGTGACCGAATACTACCATACTGAGCATTAATACAAAGACAGAATACTAATATTACTATTACTAATAGTGCCATTATTCACTGGAGCTCTGTGTATAGTACACAGTGTATAGTGTCAGTGTACAGATAACACACTGACTCACTGGTGATGTCTCTAGTTGAATGCCTTCATCTCCACTTTTCCTCTTCATCCATCGCAGACCGCCATCACTTCTTCTCGCCAGGACTCATCTCTGCATAAAATAACACAGTTATCTAGAGCAGCTTACAGAGCACATTCCCCAATATTTCCCCAACTTCTACACTACACCAGATGAAGAAAAAAAGTGATATAGTGCCGCCCTGCACAGTAACATGAACCCCCCACAGAAAACAGTATCCTTAAAAATAAAATACATTACAGCAGTAATAATATCCTTTGATTAGCCCCTACAGTAATAATGTCCCACATCCTACTCCCATTGTCTTCATCCTGCCCCCATTGTCTCCATCCTGCACCCAATGTCTCCATCCTGCCCCCATGTTTCCATTTGTCTCCATCCTGCCCCCAATGTCTCTCCATCCAGCCCCAATGTCTTTCCATTCTGCCCCAATGTCTCTCCTTTCTGCCCCCATTTCTTTCCATACTGCCAATGTCTCTCCATTCTGCTCACGTCTCCATTCTGCCTCCATGTGTCTATTTTGCCCCATGTCTCTGTAACATACCTGGCGGCGTCCTTGCATAGTGGTCCATCTCCCACTGTGCAAGAGCGAGCACTTGATCTCCAGTCCAGTCTGCTAGCCTGGCTTCCCTCCATGCTGTCTGCTTGCCTCTGTTTCTGCTGCTTAAGGGCGGCGCCCGATCACTTCCTGTTTCTTGTACCTGCTGCAGACACACCCCTGATGCGTCCTCAGCCTATTGCTGTCTGTCATCTGGTATTAAACCCAGCTCCTCCCAAGAAACCCTGCCTGAGCATTGTGTTCTGTCAGTTGGCGTCTAGTCACTGATGTGCCAGGTCCTGTCTATGTTTCCTGCTTCGCGGTATCAGTTCCCATGTCTGAACTGTGTCCTGTCTGAACTATCTTTTAGCCTGTTGTCTTCTGCCTATCCTGGAGGCTGTATTTCCAGGCCAGTGTGAACACGCTCCTAGCCTGTTCTTTCTGCCTTCTAGGGGCCGCATACCTAGACCCGTTTCTGTATCTTGGCTGTTCCTGTCTGAACACGCTCCTAGCCTGTTCGTTCCGCCTTCTAGGGGCCGCATACCTAGACCCGCTCCTGTATCTTGCTGCTGTGTCTGTTCTTGTCTGAATACTCTCCTAGCCTGTTTCCTGTTTTTCTCTATGTCCGTACCTTCCCTTTTTCTGCAGAGTCTGAACTCGTACCTAACTCCTGCTCGTTGTCACTGTACTTCCATTTGTGAGTTTGTGGTCCACTCGCTACTTCACTGCAAGTACCCTGTGGGTATCTGGTTCTGCCTTTCCCTTCCTGTCTGTTCCGTGTGTACAGAGCCCTGTCCCCCCTGCTCTGCCTTGCTCACCGCTCCGGCGGTTCCAGCCTGCTCTGCCTTGCTCACCGCTCCGGCGGTTCTAGCCTGATCTGCCTTGCTCACCGCTCCGGCGGTTCTAGCCTGCTCTGCCTTGCTCACCGCTCCGGCGGTTCTAGCCTGCTCTGCCTTTGCTCACCGCTCCGGCGGTTCTGGCCTGCTCTGACCCTTTGCTCACTGCTCCGGCAGTCTCGCTCCGCTCTGACCCTTTGCTCACTGCTCCGGCAGTCTCTCTCCGCTCTGACCCTTTGCTCACTGCTCTGGCAGTCTCGCTCCGCTCTGACCCTTTGCCCTTTGCTCACTGCTCCGGCAGTCTCGCTCTGCTCTGACCCCTTTGCTCACTGCTCCGCAGTCTCGCTCTGCTCTGACCCCTGTGCTCACTGCTCCGGCAGTCTCGCTCTGCTCTGACCCCTTTGCTCACTGCTCCGGCAGTCTCGCTCTGCTCTGACCCCTTTTCTCACTGCTCCGGCAGTCTCGCTCTGCTCTGACCCCTTGCTCACTGCTCCGGCAGTCTCGCTCTGCTCTGACCCTTTGCTCACTGCTCCGGCAGTCTCGCTCTGCTCTGACCCTTTGCTCACCGCTCCAGGCGGCCTTGTCCTGCTCTACTCTCGCTCACCGCTACTGGCGGTCTCGTCTTGCTCTGCTCTTGCTCGCCGCTCCGGGCGGTCTCACTCTGCTGTGTTTGTCCGCTGCATCTGCGGTTCTGTTCCTGAGTCCCAGTCTGAACTGGGTCCTATCCACTCTGTGCTCCAACCTATCATACCAGCCAGTACCTCCCTGCCTGCATACCAGTCGTGCTCTCCAGCATCCACCCGTCTGTATTCCAGCCGTGTCTGCCTATACCCACCAGTCTGTGTGCCAGCCTAACCTGCCTGTACCAGTATTTCCCTGTGTGGGTCAACAGCCGTGTCCGGGGTCTGACCTGGAGTAGCACCTGGTCCCTCTGCCCGGTTCCTCCATGGTGCACTGGCGTCGTATGCCGTCGTGCGACCTTGGTCGGATCGGGCAGATACTTAGTTACGCCTCTCCAGGCACTCTCCGGTTCATGGCACAGTGGAATCATTACATACACACGCACACGACACTCAGCCCGGGCGTGTGCATTACAGTCTCCATTCTGCCCCCAATGTCTCTCCATTCTGCCCCCAATGTCTCTCCATCCTGCCCCCAATGTCTCTCCATTCTGCCCCAATGTCTTTCCATTCTGCCCCAATGTCTCTCCATTCTGCCCCCATTTCTTTCCATTCTGCCAATGTCTCTCCATTCTGCCCACGTCTCCATTCTGCCTCCATGTGTCTATTTTGCCCCATGTCTCCATTCTGCCCCCAATGTCTCTCCATTCTGCCTCCAATGTCTCAATTCTGCCCCATCTCCATTCTGCCCCCAATGTCTCTCCATTCTGCCCCGTCTCCATTCTGCCACCATGTTTCTATTCTGCCTCCATGTTTCTATTATGCATTCAATGTCTCCATTCTGCTCCCCTTTCTTCATTCTCCCCCCTTGCCTCCATTCTGCGCCAATGTTTCTATTCTGCCCCAATGTCTCCATTCTGCCCCCCTTGTCTCCATTCTGCCCTCCCTGCCTCCATTCTGCCCCCCCTGTCTCCATTCTGCCCCCCTTGTCTCCATACTACACCCTGGTTTCTATTCTGCCCCCAATGTCTCCATACTGCCCCCGTCTCCATTCTGCCCCCCATGTTTCTATTCTTCCCTCCATGTCTCCATTCTGTCCCCCTTGTCTCCATTCTGCCCCCATGTTTCTATTCTGCCACCCTTGTCTCCATCCATACTGCCCACTGGTTTCTATTCTGCCCCCAATGTCTCCATACTGTCCCCATGTCTCCATTCTGCCCCCTATCTCCATTCTGCCCCTCGGTCTCTATTCTGCCCCGTCTCCATTCTGCCCCCTATCTCCATTCTGCCCCCTATCTCCATTCTGCCCCCCGGTCTCTATTCTGCCCCGTCTCCTTTCTGCCCCCCTGTCTCCATTCTTGCCCCATGTTTATATTCTGCCACCCTTGTCTCCATGCATACTGCCCTTTGGTTTCTATTCTGCCCCCAATGTCTCCATACTATCCCCATGTCTCCATTCTGCCCCCTATCTCCATTCTGCCCCCGGTCTCTATTCTGCCCCCCTGTCTCCATTCTGACCCCTGTCTCCATTCTGCCCCCTGTCCCCATTCTGCCCCCTATCTCCATTCTGCCCCCTGGTCTCTATTCTGCCCCGTCTCCATTCTGCCCCCTATCTCCATTCTGCCCCCCGGTCTCTATTCTGCCCCGTCTCCTTTCTGCCCCCCTGTCTCCATTCTTGCCCCATGTTTCTATTCTGCCACCCTTGTCTCCATGCATACTGCCCTTTGGTTTCTATTCTGCCCCCAATGTCTCCATACTATCCCCATGTCTCCATTCTGCCCCCTATCTCCATTCTGCCCCCCGGTCTCTATTCTGCCCCCCTGTCTCCATTCTGACCCCTGTCTCCATTCTGCCCCCTGTCCCCATTCTGCCCCCTATCTCCATTCTGCCCCCCGGTCTCTATTCTGCCCCGTCTCCATTCTGCCCCCCTGTCTCCATTCTTCTCCCCTGTCTCCATTCTGCCCCGTCTCCATTCTGCCCCCCATGTCTCCATTCTGCCCCCTATCTCCATTCTGCCCCCCGGTCTCTATTCTGCCCCGTCTCCATTCTGCCCCCTATCTCCATTCTGCCCCCTGTCTCCATTCTGCCCCCTATCTCCATTCAGCCCCCCGGTCTCTATTCTGCCCCGTCTCCATTCTGCCCCCCTGTCTCCATTCTTCCCCCATGTTTCTATTCTGCCACCCTTGTCTCCATCCATACTGCCCTTTGGTTTCTATTCTGCCCCCAATGTCTCCATACTGTCCCCATGTCTCCATTCTGCCCCCTATCTCCATTCTGCCCCCTGTCTCCATTCTGCCCCCTATCTCCATTCTGCCCCCCTGTCTCCATTCTGCCCCCATGTTTCTATTCTGCCACCCTTGTCTCCATCCATACTGCCCTCTGGTTTCTATTCTGCCCCCAATGTCTTCATACTGTCCCCGTGTCTCCATTCTGCCCCCTATCTCCATTCTGCCCCCCGGTCTCTATTCTGCCCCGTCTCCATTCTGCCCCTATCTCCATTCTGCCCCCCGGTCTCTATTCTACCCCGTCTCCATTCTGCCCCCGGTCTCCATTCTGCCCCCTGTCTCCATTCTGCCCCCCTGTCTCCATTCTGCCCCCCTGTCTCCATTCTTCTCCCCTGTCTCCATTCTGCCCCCCATGTCTCCATTCTGCCCCCCATGTCTCCATTCTGCCCCCCATGTCTCCATTCTGCCCCCAATGTCTTCATACTGTCCCCATGTCTCCATTCTGCCCCCTATCTCCATTCTGCCCCGAGGTCTCTATTCTGCCCCGTCTCCATTCTGCCCCTATCTCCATTCTGCCCCTCGGTCTCTATTCTACCCCGTCTCCATTCTGCCCCCGGTCTCCATTCTGCCCCCCTGTCTCCATTCTGCCCCCCTGTCTCCATTCTGCCCCCCTGTCTCCATTCTTCTCCCCTGTCTCCATTCTGCCCCGTCTCCATTCTGCCCCCCATGTCTCCATTCTGCCCTCAATGTGTTTCCATTCTGCCTCCAATATGACTCCATTCTCCCCCAATGTGACTCCATTCTGCCCCCAATGTCTCCCATTCTGCCTCCATGTTTCCCATTCGACCCCCAATGCCTCCATTCTGCCCTCAGTGTCCCTCACCCTGCCCCCACCCTGTGTGGTTTTGGTGATTTTTTTCCTCTATAGACTTCTATGTGGAGCATAAAAAAACGTCTGTAAGAAACTGCAGATACTTTTTTAAGTGCAGAATCAAAGCTTTTCTGTACTGTAAAAAACAATTAAAAACACGGTTTCACATCTGCACCAAAATGCAACAAATAAGGGGGAAAAAGCCTAAAATAGTGCACCAAAGATGCAATAACCAGAGGAGATTGTTATTGTGTAGATTGGTGCACAGTATTTATGCTATGTGTGAACACGGCCTTACAGACACAAAAAAGCCAGATGTCATATAGTGAAACTACACAGAGATGAGAAAGTTCTGAAGGGTCCAACTGTGAATGAGGGAACAAAAAATAATCCACAGGTCCCAACTAGAGAAGAGCAGGACGCACAGATGATATTGCAGCAGCCCGGGCTAATCTAAAGCCGCGACAGGGCCTCCCGTCCAGCCACCAATTACCACTGACCTGAATGCTGGACCTGAGTCCCATGAGTCGATCCTCTCATCTCTAGTCCCAGCCGTCCTGGATACAGCAGACAGTCCCGGATTTAGGTCTATGCCCTGCAGTCCCGAGTTTCTGCTGAATGTCCCTCACTGCCACCGCCCCTCTGATAACTCTTCCTGCCGGGGGAGAAAGACATGGTAAATGGGCGTGGCTTGGGGTGTGGATAGGGGCGTGGTCAGACTACGCGGCCGCATGGTTTCGCCCTCTTTCTAGTCCTCATAGGTTGGCGGTATGCTTGTACTGAGGAGATCTGGGATATCAGTGATTAGGTCCCATATTGTGCACTGTAAGGTCTGGAAAAGCTCCTTCTATCCGTCTCTGTAGCACCAGAGGAAGAACAGAGGGGAAAAGACAGGATTTTCTACATGTCGCGTTATGTAGATGTTCTGCAGATTTATCACAACCGTCCACAAGAAGAAACTGCCATCACAGAGCCGCCTTTAGCTGTTGGAAAAGTTTAACCTTAGTTTTGAATAGTTGCTATAGGCAACAGGGACCGTTTCTATTTTCGCTGGGACGCATGATGCTGGTGCTGGGTGATGTCATGTGACGGAATGTTGTGGGTGATGATGTCACAGAGGGCGTTGTGATGTCACCCTTGGGGTATATAAGGGGGCTCCATCCACCTGGAGCTCATTTCTCATTGGCCATATCTTGGTGCTGAGATACCCCCTGGAGACAATGAGGATCGCCATATTGTTTCTGTGCTGTACCCTGTTCTACCCTGTGAATTACCATAGGCTGCCGGTGAGTACCTGTCTATTATTACATATGGAAGACGTTTAGAATCAGCTGCGGCAGGGGAAGGGGATGGGGAGGGGGGTCCTGTAAGAATTTACCTGCGGGAATAAGAGGTTATGGCAGGGAAAGGAGCTTAGGAAGTGACAGTCAGAGGGGATATAAGTGTGGGGTGACCCCTCTGACTCCCACATTCCTGCCTTGTCCTTGTAGTGATTAATGACTTTGGTGTTGTCCCTTATATATCACTTTGCAGTCACCAGTGATCGCTCCGCACTGTGATCCTAAACTACAGTCTCATTTACCTTTTTGCAAACGCCCAGAAGGGGAGGAGTGACATCACACCCATGTGAGCAGATCCCACCCACTTTTACTGCAGTCGTAAAGCGAGCTTGCTGTATTCTGTTTTCATGGAAATGTCAGCAGCTGCTCCCCCTAGTGTTTACAAGATGAAAACATCAAAACAGTTAAAATATTTTTTTCAGATTTTATACCATTAAAACCTTTTTAAATATATATGTGTATTTATATATAAATATAAACACTTTACAATTTTACAATTGTAAAAAAATTGCTGACACTTTCCCTTTAAAAGATCTAAAGACGTTCTGCTTCATGTGCCATTGTGACCAATCACAGCACAGATTATATTTTTTAAACTTTTCTTGAAAAACTGAAGCTGCTCCGTGATTGGAAATCATGTGGAAGGGTTCTCTTTTAGACATTTAGTTAGGTCCAAAGTATCAGTGACATGATGGATAGAACTGTGCAATGATGTCACAGAGGGCTTTGTGATGTCACCCCTGGGTATATTAGAAGCCTCGGCCCATCTGCAGCTTGTATCTCATTGACCATACCTTGGTGCTGAGAGACCTCTGGAGATGATGAGTATCACCCTATCATTTCTGTGCTTTACGTTGCTCTACCCCCCACATTACAGTACACTGAGGGCGAGTATGTTCTCATCAATATGGAGGTCACAAGGATCAGCTAATGAGAATATCGCCTCTTGCAGGACTTCTCATACTGGACACGTGACCGTCCGTCATATGAAAGTCCAACTGTAAATAATATTCCATGGACCCTGGAGGTGAATCCCAAACTTCTTCCTGATCTTTCTTCTCAATGGGATATTTCTGAAAGTTGCTTGATAATGTATCCATGACTGTATAATAACAAGGGCTCTCTGTTTGACTGGATTGGGTATAAATATACAGTACTTTATTATGTTTTTTTTCTTTATTATAGGATGACCCACTTCCCGTGGATCTCAGGAGAAGCACCTATCAAGCTTCCATCAATCTTCCTCTTTGGCTCTTCCGTGACGCAGTTTTTGTTGCGGTGATGACACTACTGACAATACTAGAGTATTTGGCCTTAAGTCTTGTCCTGAGCAAGTGGGCAATGTCTGAACCTGGTGAAACAATCAGAAAACTCCTGAGAACAAAACCATTCTGAAGGAACAAAGTGCTTGTAAGGAGCCGATTTGCATCCCTCAGATTCAGGAGCAAGACTCCAGGAGAGCACCTGTCCTGCCCAATGGCAAATGCTCTACTCCATCCATGGTTCCTGCACCGCAGGATGCGAAAAAGGTTCCTAGTTGCAACTATAAAGTGGCGTTCAGTGATATTGTCTGGGTCAGAACAATCCCTCACAACAATATAGGAAGAAGAGCTCGAAGTTCCACGGAGCATAAAGAGAGGTTACTGATTTTTCAGAGAAGCCAACAACCCAGAATTCTAGAGCCAAGAGCACCAGAACCTAGAACACCAGAACCTACCATGTCAGAACCTAGTATGTCAGAACCTAGAATGCCAGAGCCTGAAATGTCTACAACACCTCCACCCAAAATCAAGAGGAGAAGATGTTTCCTTAGATGTCTTAGAGGCGAGGAAGATTGAGAAGGCAACTGCTTGAACTTTCCCATTGCTCGTGTTTTCATCACAGGTTAGTCCTATACATGCTGTCTGATGGGCACCATCTTACTACATACAATGCAGCATTGCACCTGAAATCGAATGGATATTTTGTCACACACTTGCACTTTAGCACCTTATCATATGGCGCATATATCTATGAACGCTTTGCTAAGTATCACTGTCTAGTATGTGCTTCTGATGAACCTATTTTAGGAAAACGTGTCGAGGTTTGGCATACTATGTACTTGAGTTTGGCGTACTATGTGCTTGTTGGTAAATTCTATTGCCATCTATAATCTACTAGATATTATAATGTCTCTGGTGGGATGCCCCATGCCGAATTGTTGATAACTGACTATGAGCATTGTCCTCTATTTCTTATCTAATATGGTTACAGGTTGATGTGAAGAGAGCTGTGCCATTGGTAGCGATTTTTCTACTGATTTGTCAGTTATATTTATGTTAGTTTAGCAAATTTCTGCTTGTAGGGTCTAATGTTTTAGCATAGTGTATGTTCTGTGAGCTAAATTGTCATACTTATGCACTAGATAGATTATAAATTGTGATGCTTATGTACAAGATAGATTATTAGTTTAATTGGTGATTTTTAAAATATTTTTTAACATCAGGAGACTCAAGAATCGCATCTTACAGAAGACAAGAAGCCTAAATGCCGAAGGGTGATGACCTGTTGATGGCCCACAGCTGGAGGGTCATTACCTCTTGATGGCACAAAACTGGACAGAAGATAAAAACATTTGATGGCACACAGCCGGAGGGTGATGACCTATTGATGGCCATAGCCAGAGGGTCATTACCTGTTGATGGCACACAGCCGGACAGAGGATCATTACCTGTTGATGGCACACAGCCGGATGGTCATTACCTGTTCATGGCGCACTGCCGGATGGTCATTACCTGTTGATGGCACACAGCCGGAGGGTGATGACCTATTGATGGCCATAGCCAGAGGGTCATTACCTGTTGATGGCACACAGCCGGACAGAGGATCATTACCTGTTGATGCCACACAGCCGGATGGTCATTACCTGTTCATGGCGCACTGCCGGATGGTCATTACCGGTTGATGGCACACAGCCGGAGGGTGATGACCTATTGATGGCCATAGCCAGAGGGTCATTACCTGTTGATGGCGCACTGCCGGATGGTCATTACCTGTTGATGGCACACAGCCGGATGGTCATTACCTGTTGATGGCACACAGCTGGAGGGTGATGACCAGTTGATGTCGCACTGCCGGATGGTCATTACCTGTTGATGGCGCACTGCCGGATGGTCATTACCTGTTGATGGCACACAGCTGGAGGGTGATGACCAGTTGATGTCGCACTGCTGGATGGTCATTACCTGTTGATGGCACACAGCCGGACAGAGGATCATTACCTGTTGATGGCACACAGCCGGTCAGAGGATAAGATCTTTTGATTGCATACACCGGGTCCCTCCCTGATAACAAGGAACTGTGGGGAATACTGGTCATCTTGATCCCCCACTGACTATATACTTGCTCCACCTCAGCCTACACCATCATGGAGGACACTTCCACCTGTGTCCACTGTAAGGTTGGACTTTCTTTTATAATTACAGCAGATTAATAAACATCATAAAGCTGTAAAACTATCGAGTAATTTATTATAAATTATTATAAAGAAATATAAAGTATAATAGATAGCTATAGAGTGCACAGAAGACGACTAACTATAGAAAGCATGGTATCGCCTGATATATACTGTATATTCTAGATGGCGCTATTACACTAAATACATCACAACCTCCAGGGTGATATTACCGTACAATGCGAGATCACTAATAATGGCCACAGATTATGAGAAAATGACCAGCTCCATAGTCCTGGAGTTATTATAAATGTCTCTAGTGTGAGGCAGGGACTGGACGAGTGTTGGAGGGAGGTATATTCCCCCAGGACGTCTTTTATGTATCCGTGCTGTAGAATCTGCCGTATACTTCTGTTCTAGCAGTCAGACATTTCACTCTGCAAATCACAGGCTCAACATTGTGTAAAACTACCACCGTATATAAGAGCACTCAGAATAAAAACTAGCGGCATGCCGTGCACTGCCCACGTCATGTGTACGGGATACAGGACCTGCAGGACCTGGTACGGCCATTATAGTTGATAGATTAATGATACCTGTGCAGATGAAGGGAAAAAAAATATGTGCAACAGGAGGAGAAAGTCTCAAAATGTAATTTGAAGAGTATAATAGAGAAATGGGAAACTTCTGGAGATGCAGATAAGTGGTACCAGGGCGAAACGTAAGTGTAGTCAGACAAGGGAAAAGTGCAAATGATCCAGCATAAAGGTTTGTTTAGTAGAAAAAATATTAAAACTTAGCTTTTATTAGCCATATAAAACACTGCTCCACAAAGAATACAGCAAATGTGCAACTATCATAGCTTACAGACCTACGCGTTTCAACAAATCATGTCTTAATTATGGCCCTACTACTAGAATGACAAAAAGGCATATATATATATATATATATATATATATATATATATATCCACGTGCCTGTATGACCTCCCTACAACGCCTGGGCATGCTCCTGATGAGGTTGCGGATGGTCTCCTGTGGGATCTCCTCCCAGACCTGGACTAAAGCATCCGCCAACTCCTGGACAGTCTGTGGTGCAACGTGACGTTGGCGGATGGAGCGAGACATGATGTCCCAGATGTGCTCAATCGGATTCAGGTCTGGGGAACGAGCGGGCCAGTCCTTAGCTTCAATGCCTTCATCTTGCAGGAACTGCTGACACACTCCAGCCACATGAGGTCTGGCATTGTCCTGCATTAGGAGGAACCCAGGGCCAACCGCACCAGCATATGGTCTCACAAGGGGTCTGAAGATCTCATCTCAGTACCTAATGGAAGTCAGGCTACCTCTGGCGAGCACATGGAGGGCTGTGCGGCCCTCCAAAGAAATGCCACCCCACACCATTACTCACCCACTGCCAAACCGGTCATGCTGAAGGATGTCGCTCTCCACGGCGTCTCCAGACTCTGTCACGTCTGTCACATGTGCTCAGTGTGAACCTGCTTTCATCTGTGAAGAGCACAGGGCGCGAGTGGCGACTTTGCCAATCCTGGTGTTCTGTGGCAAATGCCAAGCGTCCTGCATAGTGTTGGGCTGTGAGCACAACCCCTATCTGTGGACGTCGGGCCCTCATACCACCCTCATGGAGTCGGTATCTAACCGTTTGTGCAGACACATGCACATTTGTGGCCTGCTGGAGGTCATTTTGCAGGGCTCTGGCAGTGCTCCTCCTGTTCCTCCTTGCACGAAGGCGGAGGTAGCGGTCCTGCTGCTGGGTTGTTGCCCTCCTACGGCCCCCTCCACATCTCCTGGTGTACTGGCCTGTCTCCTGGTAGTGCCTCCAGCCTCTGGACACAGCCAACCTTCTTGCCACAGCTCGCATTTATGTGCCATCCTGGATGAGCTGCACTATCTGAGCAACTTCTGTGGGTTGTAGAGTCTGTCTCATGCTACTGTGGCACCCCAGGGGTCTGGTTACCACAGTAATAGAAATATTATGTCTGAGAGCAAGTGGGAGGTTTCTCTGGTCAGGAGCCCAAAGCATGCAACACGGCCCACCCAGACCTGGGAGGGGAGGAATCAGCCCTTATAAACTGGGTCTGGGGCGGGATTAGACAGTGAAGTCCCAGATAGAGACTGAGCCTGCAGAACAAGCAGAGCAGTCAGAGCCTGGAAAGGGAGAGTTATAACAGGAGCTCTGTAGGAGCAGGAGCGAGTGCCAGAGGCTGGAAGCTAGATAGCTCGCCTTGGCTGAAGACACTAAACCCGGACACGGAGTCCGAGGCTGTGGGGACATCCAGGTCCAGCAGCAGAATCCAACCGGCAGGGGATTCCATGTCCTCTGGCCTTAGAAGCCCGGAGGCACGGTCACAAGCAAGGGACCAGCACCGCCATCGTGAAGCGGAGGCTAACGGAAGGCCCCAAGTCAACGGCCATACGGGTGAGCACCACACGGTATACTCAGGGACGTGGGCTACTTCTACCCGCATAGAGCAAGGTAGACAGGAAAGAGTGCAGATAGTCGGGGAGGCCTACAACTCCACCTGGCCAGGGGAGATCCTGCTTGCTCACAGACTGACCAGGCCCCTACTGCTAACCAGTACTCCCGGTAGGGTCTGCTTTATACCATCAGTAAAGACCCTGAACTGCACCACACGTCTCTGTGTTTCATCGCCGCACCAGCACCATTACTACTGGGACGCTCACACCATCACTCCCATCTTCCACACTAGCTGCCCTGAGGCAATACTTCTCCCGTGGGGAGTTATTCCATACTCGGCTGCGCAAATTACATCAGCCTCAGCGGTCTGCAGCGCAGCGGCGGTCCCCACTGACCGCAATCCACGGGTGGCGTAGTCGGACATTGTTATTACTTAAGACTGCCACTGGTTTGACCACCCTGGGCACGGACCGGGTCACCGCCACGGAGAACTACAACCCCCAGCGATCCGGCTCCGGGTATCTCCCTGCACAGCACAGGCCCAGGGGGCGCGTCAACTTTGGCGTAGTCGGCAGGATTTCGTGCCCGCAACCACTGGGTACTGCGTGCCTGAAAAAGACGTTTATACTTACCTGTGGTGAAGTTTCCCGCCGTCCGGAGTCGTTTCCCGCCATCGGACGCCATCTTGGACCGTTTCCCGCCGTCTTCTGCCGTCTTCCCGCCATCCGCAGCTACTTCCCGCCATCGGACGCCATCTTCAGGACGCCGCGCGGGAAGAAGAGGGGCGTGGACGCCGAAAGCGCGCGAGATCCGAAGCTCCGCCCCACGCACTGACGCTGCACAAGGTCCTGGAAGGGAGGAAGAGCGACGCTGACGTCATCGGAGCGCGACGCCAGGTCCTCTACCCCGACGATTGACTGCGGAGCCGCAGCCTACGCAAGAAGAGCATCGCAAGGTAGGCCACGGTCCACTAGGGGGGAAGGAGGATGTTGGACACCGAGGGGAGCCCCACTGCCACAGCAACCGCCAGTGCAACCGCTGCAGCGGTCATGCCATTCACCATGCCCTATATCCCGGGGGCAACCTGGCTACCCCAGTACTCAGGGGAGTCACATACCCTGAGTGACTTTAGGGAAAAACTGGATAGCCTCTTCCAGGTATACCCCCTCACAGAGGAGCAAAAAGTGAGCATCCTGGTGGCCCAGTTAATCGGGGCAGCCCAAAGGGAGGTAAAGTCCTGGTCACCGGGGAAGAAGAGGACTGTCAGAGAGATACTAGCCCGGCTGAAAGACACATTTGATACCCGAACCTCAGCCGAGATAAAACTAAGATTTTACGGGTGCAAACAACGGGCACATGAAAGTATAAGAGACTATGCTCTAAACCTACAAGAGGCCCTGAGAGCCATTAAGCAGGCAGACCCTGACAGCGTGGGAAATGAAGACAAGCTGTTGACCGAACAATTTATTGAGGGTCTACTGTGCAATGCCCACCGAACCCAGTTGCGGGCAATGGCCTTACAGGACCCTGACCTGGACTTTGCACAGTTCAAGGACAGAGCCATCCGGGTACTCCGAGAACCGGCACCAGGTGGCGCTGCGACCAACAGGCGCCCTGCTATCACTTATCACCAGGAGACGGCGCCCTTGTCTGCAGGGCCTGTGGGAGCTGATGCGCAGGCTTTGAACAATGACCCGGCAACAGACCTGCACCATCAGGTCCAAGAGCTGACTAAGAGCGTTGCCGCGCTAACCAGAACTGTGCAGTCTTTACAGGTCTCTTCTCCAGGAAAAATCCAGCTGGCATCCGGACCGGAGGACGTCCCGTGGCGCCGACTGAGGAGGACCCCACCGGCCAGAGAAAGACCCAGCGACAGATACAACGAGGACGGACGACCCATCTGCCGCCGCTGCAATCAACCCGGACATATGGCAAGGTACTGTCATTTAAACGGGCACAACCTGGGGTAGAGGGCCAACCCCCAGGCTTAAGATCATCAGGCCCATCAAACTGGCGTGACAAATACGTAGGGGGACGTCCGGTCTTGCCTGTGGTACTGGATGGCATTCCTATGAGTGCCCTACGTGCTCTTCAAGCGGTACTGGAATGACTCGGACATAACCCGCTACCCAGATGACGACCTGAGCATTATCGCCAGCAATGGTCAGCCCGTGCCACAGATAGGATTTAAAGAAGTGACCATCAAGGTCGGTAAAGTTGAACTGCCGGCACAAGGACTGATCATTGTGGACATTGACCGTCGCGAGAGTCACCCAAAGATAACCCTAGGTACTAACGTAATTGAAAACTGTCTTGCAGAGGTGATTCTTATTTTGCAACAGGTTGCCAAGAACGCCAGTTCCAGCCAGCAGCGTGTCCTCCAAAAAGAGATCCGGGCACTGATGAAGCGGCAACAGGTGGAACTATCTGGTGGTGAGATAGGTAGCGTGAGAATGTGTGACCCATTCCCTATTGCCATGCCCCCGAAAAGTGAGATGATGATTTGGTGCCGGGCAGCTATTGGTCTAAGAGGTAGAGACTACCAAGCAATGGTAGAACCCGTCTACTCAGACAGTAGGCCCACCATTTTGACAGCACGGGGGGTGGTCGATGTACGCCATGGGAGGGTGCCCGTCCGCATCATAAATATCGGGGAGAGAGAAGTATACCTGCCCCGGTATGCCACACTAGCCAAATTGTTCACCATCAACCAGAACTCTGTACAGGCCGTGGAACCCTTGCCTCCATCTCAACCAGAGGAAGGTAACGGCTCTAAGAAACCAATGGAGGACTGGTGTCAGCAACTGCATTTGGGTACTGACTCCACTCCCTCACACCAAAAGCAGGGAGTCTATCGGGTGGTTCAAGAGTACGAGAGAGTGTTTAGTAAACACCCGCTAGACTTCGGGCGAGTAAAGGGGGTAGAACATCACATCCCCACGGGAGACCATCCTCCCATAAAGGAGAGATACCGACCCGTACCCCCTTCACACTATCAACACGCCAAGGGGATGTTAAAAGACATGAAGGAGGCTGGGGTAATCAGGGACAGCTGTAGCCCCTGGGCAGCTCCACTAGTCTTAGTGAAAAAGAAAGACAACACCATGAGAATGTGTGTAGACTACAGGAAGGTCAGCCGTATCACACACAAAGATGCGTACCCGTTACCAAGGATAGAAGAGTCCTTAGCTGCATTAAAATCTGCTAACTTCTTCTCTACTTTGGATCTCACTAGCGGGTACTGGCAGGTTCCTGTAGCAGAGACGGACCGGGAGAAAACCGCATTCACCACCCCGATGGGACTCAGCGAATTTAACTGTATGCCGTTCGGGCTCTGCAACGCACCAGGAACCTTCCAACGGTTGATGGAATGCTGTCTGGGACACCGGAACTTCGAGACGGTCCTATTATACCTGGACGACGTCATCGTCTATTCCAAGACCTATGAGGACCATCTGGAACACCTGGCAGAAGTGTTTGAAGCCCTGGCAAACTATGGCCTAAAGGTAAAACCCTCAAAGTGTCATCTACTGAAGCCAAAGGTACAGTACCTGGGACACGTGGTGAGTGCTGACGGAGTGGCTCCCGACCATGACAAGATCACCGTGATTAAGGACTGGCCAAGACCATCCAGCATAAAGGAAGTGCGGCAGTTCCTCGGGTTGGTAGGCTACTACCGAAGATTCATTCCCGGTTTTACCAAGAAGGCAGCTCCTATGCAGGACCTCCTGATAGGCCAGTCCAGGAAGGCCAAAAACCAGAAGCCACCCTTCAAATGGGAAAAGCTGGAAGAGGAGTCCTTCCGCCAGCTGAAGATGGCCCTCACGGGGGATGAAATCCTGGCGTACCCTGATTACAGCCAGCCCTTTATCCTCCACACAGACGCAAGCAACATCGGGCTAGGAGCCATACTGTCCCAGATCCAGCAGGGGAGAGAACGGGTAATTGCTTACGCCAGCCGAAAACTGCGACCCACGGAAAGAAACCCTGAGAATTACAGCTCGTTCAAGCTAGAGTTCCTGGCAGTGGTGTGGGCAGTAACCGAACGTTTCAAGCATTACCTTGCCTCTTCCAGGTTCACCGTGTACACGGACAACAACCCGTTGACACACCTGGACACTGCAAGACTGGGTGCCCTGGAGCAGAGATGGATGGCCCGCCTGTCCAATTTTGAGTTCACGATCAAATACCGGGCAGGATGCTCCAATACCAACGCGGACGCCCTGTCCAGGATGCCAAACCTACCGGACGAAGGGGAGGATCCAGAAGAATTGGAAGAGATCGAACTCCCTGCGTTTCACCGTCATGGGCTTACCCAGTATTCCCACCGGGTGAGGGGCCAGCGATCCACTACGTTCAACCCCTTACCCCACTACAACTGGGCGGAGACGCAAGACAGTGACCCTGCAGTCTGTCTGGTGAAGGAGATGCTGACCCAGGCTGACGCCCGCCTGGACCCAGACGCTCCGGAAGAGACCAAGCAACTGTGGACGGAAAAGAGCAGACTGTTTCTCTACAAGGAGAAGTTGTGCCGCAGAATGGTCAATTCCCGGACACATGAGCTGATCTGGCAGGTTGTGGTACCGAGACGGGACGCAGCTATGGTGCTGGAGGCCTACCACAATGGGGCAGGGCACTTCGGATGGAAGAAGCTGGAGTTCCTGCTGCGTGAACGGTTCTACTGGATAGGCATGAGAGGAGCCATTGAGAGGTGGTGTAGAGACTGTGGCCCGTGCAATCTAAGAAGAAGGGACCGTGCCAGCCAGAGGACTCCCCTGCAGCCCATCATCACCAGGCAGCCGCTGGAACTGGTCGCTCTGGACCATGTTAAACTGGCTCCAAGCAGAAGCGGGTATGTCTACGCCCTAACCATCGTGGATCACTACTCCCGGTTCCTGGTGGTGGTCCCTGTCAAAGACCTGATGGCTCAGACAGCAGCCAGAGCCTTCCAGCTGCACTTCTGTCGCCCACACGGGTACCCGGACCAAGTGCTGACGGACCAAGGACCAGCCTTCGAAGCGGAGGTCTTCCAGGAGTTCTGCAACCTGTATGGCTGCAAGAAGATAAGAACAATGCCCTATCACCCCCAAACCAATGGACTCTGCGAGAAGATGAACCAGGTGGTGATAGATCTGCTAAAAACATTGCCCCTGGAAGAACGCAGTCTGTGGCCTGAGAAACTGCCCGATCTGGTGGACCAGTATAACCACATCCCGGTAGGTTCCACCAACTGTACCCCGGCTTACCTAATGAGAGCAAGATCTGGTAAGCTGCCTGTTGACCTGGATATGGGAGTCCTGATACCCGAGGACACCTCGCCAAAGGCAGACTGGGATACAGAACGGCAGCAGCAGTACCGGAAAGTACAGGAGAGCGTCGAGCGAAGTCTCTGTCAATCAAGAGAAAGGCAGGAGAGGACTTATAACCAACATGCTCCCGCTGTTCCCCTGGTACCTGGAGAGCAGGTCTTGAAAAGAAAAAGGCGGCTCCATAAGTTGGACGACCAGTGGGAAAAGGACCCGTACACTGTACTGCCCTCAAGCCACAATAATCCAAAGGTGTACGTCATCAGCAAGGATGGAGGAGAGACCACAGCCACTGTCTCCAGAGACCACCTGAAAAAGTGCCTCGAGAAGTTGAAAAGCAAGGATGAAGATCAGGAAGACCCTCAACACGTAGAGGAAAAGGAGGAAATGATCAGCACCGTACTCAGAGACTTTCCCCGGTCCTGGACACAAGTAAACAACGCTATCGTGGTGCCCGTCCTCACCTTTCTCCAGCCAGCCCCTAAAAAGCCTACAGAAGACCAGGTAGAGCTGGAAGAGCAGCCGGCCCAGGAGGCAGAAGAGTCCACACCAGCAGCGCAGGAGAATCAACCCTCTGCTATTAGTGAGCCTGCCATGCCCCTAGTGAGCCAAAGAGTGCGCAGACAGCTGCCCAGCTTGCCCATAACACCTCCTACACCCTGTAGTGCAGGACCAGTTAGTGAGCTCCGTAGGTCCACTAGAGTCACTAGAGGTCAGATGCCCGCTCGCTGGAAAATCTAAATTAATGCACTGTGAATTTATCTGTTTAACTGTTTATGGTTTATGTTTGTTGCCTGTTATTAATTATGTTTCTCAGTTACCCTGCAGGGTTCTTTGGACTAACAGGTTATGGACACTGGATAACCGGAACAATTCTTGTAGATAGTTGCACCTTGGTGCCTCTTGCGAAGACGGCCGCGGAAGAGAAAACCTGTCTGGCGTGGCCTACTCGCGGCCCAAAGTAGCTAGCTCCAGCCTTGCAGCCACGCCCAGGGCCAACGCAAGGGGTTTGCTTTGGACAGGTCCCCTACTTCGCTTAAAGCTTCACCTTGGGTGATATGGACACCCGGTTACGGACACGCCGTGACCTCTACAGACTAAAGCTACTTGTAAATATGTTATTGTATTATTGTTATACCCTGTATTTATGTTTCTTTAAAAAATGTGTTTAGTCCCGGAGTACTAAAATTTACTAGGGGGGAATGTGGCACCCCAGGGGTCTGGTTACCACAGTAATAAAAATATTATGTCTGAGAGCAAGTGGGAGGTTTCTCTGGTCAGGAGCCCTAAGCATGCAACACGGCCCACCCAGACCTGGGAGGGGAGGAATCTGCCCTTATAAACTGGGTCTGGGGTGGGATTAGACAGTGAAGTCCCAGACAGAGACAGAGCCTGCAGAGCAAGCAGAGCAGTCAGAGCCTGGAAAGGGAGAGTTACAACAGGAGCTCTGTAGGAGCAGGAGCGAGTGCCAGAGGCTGGAAGCTAGATAACTCGCCTTGGCTGAAGACACTAAACCCGGACACGGAGTCCGAGGCTGTGGGGACATCCAGGTCCAGCAGCAGAATCCAACCGGCAGGGGATTCCATGTCCTCTGGCCTTAGAAGCCCGGAGGCACGGTCACAAGCAAGGGACCAGCACCGCCATCGTGAAGCGGAGGCTAACGGAAGGCCCCAAGTCACCGGCCATATGGGTGAGCACCACACGGTATACTCAGGGACGTGGGCTACTTCTACCCGCATAGAGCAAGGTAGCCAGGAAAGAGTGCAGATAGTCGGGGAGGCCTACAACTCCACCTGGCCAGGGGAGATCCTGCTTGCTCACAGACTGACCAGGCCCCTACTGCTAACCAGTACTCCCGGGAGGGTCTGCTTTATACCATCAGTAAAGACCCTGAACTGCACCACACGTCTCTGTGTTTCATCGCCGCACCAGCACCATTACTACTGGGATGCTCACACCATCACTCCCATCTTCCACACTAGCTGCCCTGAGGCAATACTTCTCTCGTGGGGAGTTATTCCATACTCGGCTGCGCAAATTACATCAGCCTCAGCGGTCTGCAGCGCAGCGGCGGTCCCCACTGACCGCAATCCACGGGTGGCGTAGTCGGACATTGTTATTACTTAAGACTGCCACTGGTTTGACCGCCCTGGGCACGGACCGGGTCACCGCCACAGAGAACTACAACCCCCAGCGATCCTTCTCCGGGTATCTCCCCGCACAGCACAGGCCCAGGGGGCGCGTCACTACCACGAGTGTGAAAGCACAACCAACATTCAAAAGTGACCAAAACATCAGCCAGAACGCATTGGTACTGAGATGTGGTCTGTGGTCCCCACCTGCAGAACCACTCCTTTATTGAGGGTGTCTTGATAATTGCCAATAATTTCCATCTATCATCTATTCCATTTGCACATCAGCATGTGAAATTGATTGTCAATCAGTGTTGCTTCCTAAGTGGACAGTTTGATTTCACAGAAGTTTGATTTACTTGGAGTTATATTCTGTTGTTTTAAGTGTTCCCTTAATGTTTGGAACAGTGTAGATACATACAGTGAGTATGGAAAGTATTCAGACTCCTTTAAATTTTTCTCTCTTTGTTTCATTGCAGCCATTTGATAAATTCTAAAAAGTTCATTTTTTTTCTCATTAAAGTACACTCTGCACCCCATCTTGACTGAAAAAAACAGCAATGTAGAATTTTTTTGCAAATTTATTAAAAAAGAAAAATTGAAATATCACATGGTGATAAGTATTCAGATCCTTTGCTCAGACACTCATATTTAAGTCACATGCTGTCCATTTCCTTGTGATCCTCCTTGAGATGGTTCTACTCCTTCAATGGAGTCCAACTGTGTTTAATTAAACTGATAGGACTTGATTTGGAAAGGCACACACCTGTCTATATAAGACCCCACAGCTCACAGTGCATGTCAGACCAAATGAGAATCATGAGCTCAAAGGAACTGCCCAAGGAGCTCAGAGACAGAATTGTGGCAAGGCACGCATCTAGCCAAGGTTATAAAAGAATTTCTGCATTACTCAAGGTTCATAAGAGCACAGTGGCCTCCATAATCCTTAAATGGAAGAAGTTTGGGACCACCAGAAGTCTTCCTAGACCTGGCCGTCCAGCCAAACTGAGCAATCGTGGGAGAAGAGCCTTGGTGAGAGAGGTAAAGAAGACCCCCAAGATCACTGTGGCTGAGCTCCAGAGATGCAGTAGGGAGATGGGAGAAAGTTCCACAAAGTCAACTATCACTGCAGCCCTCCACCAGTTGGGCCTTTATGGCAGAGTGGCCAGACGGAAGCCTCTCCTCAGTGCAAGACATATGAAAGCCCGCATAGAGTTTGCTCAAAAACACATGAAGGACTCCCAGACTATGAGAAATAAGATTCTCTGGTCTGATGAGACAAAGATAGAACTTTTTGGTGATAATTCTAAGTGGTATGTGTGGAGAAAACCAGGCACTGCTCATCACCTGCCTAATACAATCCCAACAGTGAAACATGGTGGTGGCCGTTGTTAGAACCCTCCTGTTAGTTTTTTATATTTTGTGGTCACGTGACCTTCTGTCTATTTATTCCAGCTCCGCCCTTCAGGCTTTGCTGGACTTCAGTGTTACTTTGACTCTTAATCTAGCCAGGTGCTTTGTACCTACTGTATCTCTCTAGTTTGTTTGGTCCTTGGACCACTAAGTACTTTTGTCTGTTTGTCTTCTTCTGCTGCTACTTCTGCCAGGAGGTGTCCAATTTTGTCCCAGTCCTTAGTTCTTTTAGGGACCCCAACCTTTAATCTATAGGTCTGCATTCAGACTAGCCGCGGACGAAGGCGGGTCTGTTCACAAGGAACAGGTTGCCCGCTGCATCGTAGGGAATCAGCTTAGTCCTATTGTATGGACAGATTTCCTCTCTTTCCTTAGTTCTTGTAGCAGATCATAACAGCAATATCATGCTGTGGGTGTGTTTTTCAGCTGCAGGGACAGGACGACTGGTTGCAATTGAAGGAAACATGAATGCGGCCAAGTACAGAGATATCCTGGATGAAAACCTCTTCCAGAGTGCTCTGCACCTCAGACTTGGCCAAAGGTTCACCTTCCAACAAGACAATGACCCTAAGCACACAGCTAAATAACAAAGGAGTGGCTTCAGAACAACTATGTGACCATTCTTGACTGGCCCAGCCAGAGCCCTGACCTAAACCCAATTGAGCATCTTTGGAGAGACCTGAAAATGGCTGTCCACCAACGTTCACCATCCAACCTGACGGAACTGGAGAGGATCTGCAAGGAAGAATGGCAGAGGATCCCAAAATGCAGGTGTGAAAAACTTGTTGCATCATTTCCAAGAAGACTCATGGCTGTACTAGCCCAAAAGGGTGCTTCTACTCAATATTGAGCAAAGGGTCTGAATACTTATGCCCGTGTGATATTTCAGTTTTTCTTTTTTATTAAATTTGCAAAAATTTCTACATTTCTGTTTTCTTTCAGTCAAGATCGGGTGCAGAGTGGACTTTAATGAGAAAAAAATGAACTTTTTAGAATTTACCAAATGGCTGCAATGAAACAAAGAGTGAAAAATGTAAAGGGGTCTGAATACTTTCCGTACCCAGTGTACATGCATGGAAATAAATGCAGAATTATATTTCTTAATACTGCAGTATCAGATCCTGTCTTGAATTTAACACCTGTGGTATCCAATGTGAAAATCCACAGGGACTCCCGGTTCAGAAGTTTGCACTTATGATCCTCCCTCGTGTGGATCTATATACCTTCTCTATCTCCATATATTTAAAGAATGAGGTGTCACCTTTATGAACTCTCGCAAAATGCCTCGATACTGCTGATGTATTTATGGCTTCCAAATGAATCGCATCAGAAAGATGTCTTCTGATACGGACTTTCAGCGCACCTGTGGTACAACCCACATAGTGGACCTTACACAAGGTGCATTCTATAAGGTATATAACCCCTGATGAATTACAATTGAGGAAATCATGAATTTTATATTCTCTATCATTACTTAAGGACATAAAACGATCTGTTTTAACCGCATGTAGACACGCTTTGCACCGATTGGCTCCACATCTGAAGAAACCTTTTGTGCTGAGCCAATTTGGTTGTACAGTATTAGTCTCACTGGTGTATAAGCTAGGAGAAAGGATGGTTCCCAGAGCGGGCGCTTTCCTGGCTACAAAGCGGATGTCATTAGAAAGTAGGTTTTTTAGTTTCTTGCTCTGATATATAATAGGGTTATACTTTTTAATTCTAGATGTAATTTTATTATACTGAGGACTATAGGTGGTAGAAAACGTTACCCTAGTATCCAATGTGTTAATGTTATTTTTCTGTTTATTTCGGAGTATATCTTTCCGATTTATATTGGAGACAATTCTACTCGCTTTTCTTAAAGACCACTCGGGATCGCACCTATTGGATAGTCTGTTACACATTTTTTCTGATTCCTTCTGAAAAGTGATGTTATCTGAACAATTTCGTATTGTTCGTATTAGCTCACCGTAAGGGATATTTCTCTTAATATGTGGCGGATGACAACATTTAGCTGATAGAATAGAATTTGAGGCTGTAGATTTTCTGTGGGGATTAATTTTGACCAATTCTTTCTCCTTGGTAGCCTCAAGTTCGAGATCCAAAAAAGTAATTTTGGATGAATGGTAGTACTAAGTGAATTTAAGATTAAAATTATTGCAGTTGATGTACTGTACAAATTGTACCACCTCCTCCTGTGTGCCCCCCCACACCAGGAGGGGGTCTTCAATAAATCTAGAGGGGGTCTTCAATAAATCTACCGTACCACACAATGTGTCCACTGTATGTGTTATCATTATGGTAAATGAAAAGCTCCCCCCACCTACACATCACTATGTTCACTAGCGAAGGAGAAAATTTACTGCCCATGCCGACTCCTCTTTTCTGTAAAAAAAAACCTTTTATCAAAGCTAAAATAATTACGCTCTAAGAGGAACTGTACTGCTATGACCAGAAATTCTTTTATTTCTATAGTGTGCGAACTGTATGTGTCAAGGTGGTAGGTTAAACATGCTAAAGCAATATGGTGTGGAATTGAGGGGGTATAATGCCACCACATCACAGGACAATCATCCAAAGGTTTTTGGCCATTCAAATTTATCAAAAATGGTCACTATGAATTTTGAATCCCTAATGTAACTCGGAGTTTCCTGAACCAGAGGCTGTAGGTAAAAATCCATCCAGGCACTTAATTTTTCACCATGGGAACCAATCCCCACCCGTATGGGTCTTAACCCCTTTACAGCCCAGGGCGTACTAATACGTACAGTACAGACCAAAAGTTTGGACACACCTTCTCATTTAAAGATTTTTCTGTATTTTCATGACTATGAAAATTGTACATTCACACTGAAGGCATCAAAACTATGAATTAACACATGTGGAATTATATACTTAACAAAAAAATGTGAAACAACTGAAAATATGTCTTATAATCTAGGTTCTTCAAAGTAGCCACCTCTTGCTTTGATGACTGCTTTGCACACTCTTGGCATTCTCTTGATGAGCTTCGCTGTAATCGCACCGACGTAAAGAATAAAGTCGTCTAATCACTTATACTGCACAAGGAATGGTGTAAAAAATAAACTCTAGGGTTAGGGTTGTGCTAGGGTTGGGATTTTTTTCAAAAGCAAAAAAAAAAAAAGATGACGATATGGCGACTAGTGTTGAGCACAAGTGCTCGCTACTTGAGTTTGCATCGGGTGCTCGGGTATGCATTGAGTATCGCGGGTGCTCGAGTCTCTGCCCCATATGCTTCACAGTCAAAAAAAACGTGCGGGGATTGCCTGCCATGCACCAGCAATCCCTGCATGTTTGTTTTGGGTGTCTAATAACCGTGAAACATGTGGGCAGGACTCGAGCATGTCACTCGAGCACGTGCGATACATGGTGCATACCCGAGTACCCGATGCAAACTCAAGTGGCGAGCACTTGTGCTCAAGACTAATGACAGCTTATTCAATATGATGACCTAATGTTATCAAATTATGTGTCGTACCGGGTTCAAAATGTTCATTATACCCCTTGATAAAATCCTTGAGGGTTGTAGTTTCCAAAATGGGGTCACTTGTGGGGGGTTTCAACTATTTAGGCACATCAGGGGCTCTTCAAACGTGACATGGCGTCCACCCTCAATTCCAGCAAATTTTGCGTTCAAAAAGTCACACAGTGCTCCTTCCCTTCTGAACTCTGCCGTGCATCCAAACACTGTATTTTCCCCACACATAGGGTATTGGCGTACTCAGGAGAAATTGCAAAAAGTTTTTGGGGTCTATTTTTTCCTCTTACCCTTGTGAAAATAAAAAAATTGGGGCTAAAACATAATTTTTTATTTTCATGGCTCCATGTTATAAACTTCTGTAAAGGTTCTCTGAGGGGTCTAGTTTCCAAAATGGTGTCACTTGTGGGGGGTTTCCACTGTTTAGGCACATCAGGGGCTCCCCAAACACAACATGGCGTCCGCTAATTATTCAAGCAAATTTTACTTTCAAAAAGTCAAATGGCGCTCCTTCCCTTCCAAACCCTGCCGTACGCCTAATCAGTGGTTTTTCCCCACATATGGGGTATCTGTGTGGTCAGGGGAAATTGAACAACAAATTTTGGGGTCCATTTTTTCCTGTTAACCCTGTGAAAATAAAAAAAATTGGATCTAAAGTAACATTTTTGTGAAAAAAGTTAAATGTTAATTTTTTTCTTCCACATTCCAAAAATTTATGTGAAGCACTTGAAGGGTTAATACATTTTTTGAATGTGGTTTTGAGCACCTTGGGGGTGCAGATTTTAGAGTGGTTTTACTTTTAGGTATTTTCTGTCATAAAGACCCCTCAAAGTGACTTCAAATGTGATGTGGTCCCTAAAAAAATGGTTTTGTAAATTTTGTTGGAAAAATGAGAAATCTCTGGTCAACTTTTAACCCTTATAGCTCTCTAATAAAAAAAAAAATTTGGTTCCAAAATTGTGCTGATGTAAAGAAGATATGTGGTAAATGTTATTTATTAACTATTTTGTGTGACAAATCTCTCTGATTTAAGGGCATAAAAATTCAAATTTTGAAAATTGCTAAATTTTCAAAAATTTTCGCCAAATTTCAGTTTTTGTCACAAATAAATGCAAGTGTTATCGGAGAAATTTTACCACAATCATGAAGTACAATATGTCACGAAATAACAATCTCAGAATCAGGGGGATCCGTTGAAGCGTTCCAGAGTAATTACCTCATAAAGTGACAGTGGTCAGAATTGTAAAAATTGGCCTGGTCATTAATGTGCAAACCACCTTGGGTAGTAAAGGGGTTAAAGGTGGTGGAAAAATATTTTTATGTATTTTTGTAGGCGAATGGTAAACTGGAACAATTGGGTGATCTACGTATAAATATTCCATTAATTTTTTTTTTAGGGCCCCTCAGTGCAAACCTTCGTTTAATAGATTATACATAGCAGCATTAAACTCAACAGTAGGATCTCTAGCTAACTCCAAATAAACATCCCTATTTTCTAAATCCATCAAATTCAATTTTTTATACAATCCTGCATTCAGTACTATAGTGCCACCTTTATCCGCTGAGCGGACTTGTATGTCTGAATTATCCTTTAATTTTTTCAGAGCGTCTTTTTCTCTATATGTCAGATTAGAGTCCAAATGATTAGTAGAAGATAATTCATTCTTTAATTCCACTAGTTCTTTTTCAATTAAGTCCTGGAACTGATCCAGAACCAATGGTCTGGACTGAAGTGGGTAAAAGAAAGGATTACCAGCCCGAAAATCGTCATTTAAATTTACATTTGGAATTAAAGATTCCGTCTCGAATTGTTTCATTTGTAATAAAGACTGTTGTTCTGTGAATAATAACATGGAATCCTGGCTTGTCCTAGGAGAAACTTCTTCTGAAGCTGTATTCTGTGGATTTTTCATGTCCATAAAATGACATCGGATGGTGAGGTTACGTGCTAGTTTGTTAACATCCAGAATTGCTCTGAAAATGTTGAATTCGTTAGAAGGTGAAAAGCTCAGGCCTTTAGCCAGGAGAGAAATTTGACTCTCAGATAAGATGTAGCTAGAGAGATTCCAAACAGGTGACTCTAATAATGGCGTTTTTTGCTCTGTGTTGGGTACTTGTTTGCATTTACGCTTACGTCCCGCCCTTGTGTGACCCGCCACTAGCTGTTTCAGTAGCGGCTAGCCCTCCCTGGGAAAGGGGTGTACTCGGATGACGGGCCCAGTTGGTAGAATGGGGATGCAGTCGCGGCCTTGGCTCGGTCCGTGCCCAGGGCGCACACATTAAAAATAGGGGCCAGTTGATGAGTGGCAATTATGAGTGGATAAACGACTATGCCACCTGTGGTGTCTGGTGATGCGCCACCAGCGCTGCTGCAGTCCTCTGAGGCGGGATGTTGTCGCAGCCGATGGTAGTACTACTCCCCACAGGCGGAGCAGGGCCTCAGGACAGAGGAAAAAGGAGGATGAGGGGAGTCGTAGTAGGTGCAGTGGTGCGGTGTGGTGTCGCGTTGCAATAATGGACCGGAGGCAATGGATGTAGTCTTCCAAGCTTTACTCACGTTGTTAGAGGTCAGCTGCAAGGCTTCTCCTTGCTCCTCATGGCGTGCTGTGGCCACCAGAGAAGGGGGTTCGGCACACCCCGGTAGTTCAGGTGCGTCTATCAGGACCCCCAGCACCAGCGTGTTCCTAGAAATCTCCCCCTTGGGCCTCACCTGTCCGTGTGCGGTGCGTGTTGCAAGGCTGGGTCTCCCTCTGGCTATACACAGAACAAGGGCACGGGTGGCGACTCCGCTCCGTCCGTTACCCGGTGGGAACCACTTAGCCTCCGGGCTTTTCCGACGGAGACGTGAAGTAACAAAGTCAGATATCGGGGGCCGGTACCCCTCTTGCAGCAGGAGTCCCTCTAACTAGGCCAGAATGGAGAGTACAGGTGGCGTATGCCGCTCTATCCGTATTCCCTGGGATCCTTTTGACTGCGGAGCTCTCCTCCTCAGCTCCCCTCCAGGCCTTCTTAAGCAGGGACCTTGACCGGGTAGAGACCTCCGTTAACTCTATCCCGCTCCTCGTCTCAAGGTCAGAGCACGAGGACCGTGCATTTCCAGCACGCTGCAGGCTCCTACACAAGGCCACTGCCAGCTGTGAAGACCACAATCAAACAACCTTGAACTTAAGATGGCTGGCTATTAAATATGTACTGTATCTACAAGTGTAACCTAAAAGTGCATCCTCCACCCTCACCCACTACATGGTTCCCCCTGTCTTTGGTTCCCTCATCTCCATTATCCTGCTGGGGCAGCACACTAGTGCATACTAGCCCCCCATAGGACAGGAGTGTGTAGTGTTGAGTGATGAGGTGGGGTCCTGACAGGTACTCCATCACCTGGGAGAGGAGATACAACACCTCTTTCACAAGATGCAGTACCCCCCTGTGGCGAACGAACCTTCAGGGGCGCCACATTCCCCCCTGGTGAAACACCGCACGTCCGCGGGCTGCAAAGAGAGCAAAACGTGGTACAGACTTTTTATATGCTTTTCCACAACAATCAACAATCTTCCCATTATGGGAGGCTCTGATTCTTAAACGTTGCAGATAAATAGTACAAAAGTATAAAAACATCAAAGAGACATTATGCATGTAGACAGCTTGGTAGGAAAATAGAAAAAGAGGCAGTTCAGCAGCAAGAGGGACCTGTCCCAAACCCTCAACGTAGGCCCTGGGGTGGCTGCAAGGCATGGAGATCCAGTGTTGGACCTCCAGGAGAGCCACTCCAGACAGCTTTTGCTTCTGAGGTCTGAGGTAGAAGTAGAAGTGGGTTTTGTATAAAACCAATAGGGAGTACCTAAATAGATGCATAACTATATACAATAGAGTCTGTCTATAACCAGTCCGCAGGGACAAATGTCTCTCTAAACCGGGAGGAAAACATGGTAATAAACATAAACAAGTCAACTCAAAGGTACAGCCTCCGGGGCCGCTTAGTCCAGGTACCTCCACCTAGGGAAAGGCTCGTTCTTGCTCACGGAGCCAGACCGGTCCCCTAGTGGCAGGTGCACAGGGGCCTCACCCTGGAATACTCTATGCACATCCAGGGCGTACCACCCACGCTCCCCATGGTGGCGGGTGTACGACACCAAGTCACGCGGGTAGAGATTCCGGCCAGGGTCATCCCTCCTCAGTTGTGGCTCGAAGTCTCTGCGGTTCACAAATACGTCCTGAGCAAACTGGGGACTCCTAATGAAGCCCCACCCCGCCTCCTGGTGGAAGCGGACGATCAGCCCTTCCTCCCGGGGGGCTTGGATGGGCTGCCTCCTCCTGGCAGACCTTGGACTTGGCGGCCTTAGTGCACACCTCCAGGCGCTCGCAGCGTACCCACCTCTCCCGCCGCTCCTTGTCCAGCTGGAGCAGCTCCTTGCGGCAGAAGTCCTTACGCCTCCGCGCTTCCGCCTGGGTCTCCTGGGGGAAGCCCATTAGGTCCCCCCCTGGTTGTCCCAGACCATCTCCTCCGCCGCCGGGCAGGTAACCAGAGGCGCTGGCAGAGGCGAGAGCAGGGGTTGCTGCAGGTCCTTCGGTGACGCAGACCAGTCCGGGTTGGGGCAGGTGGTGTCCCCACTAAGCACATGCTCTTCCAGGCCGGGAGTCGGGAGGCATTGCAGGCCTCCGGCGGAGAACGACACGTGGGCCTCCAGCTCCGGAGCGAAGATCTGCTCCCAAACAACGGCGCACGGGGACAGGGGTGCCGGCATTAGATCCAATAGGACCTCCGTGCGTCTCTCACCCGGGACAGGGGTTTGTATCTTACCCAGTCCTGGGCTGCACGCGGCTTCTGAGGTTTCTTCCTCCTGGGTTGCTGCTCCGCTTTCTTGGCTTGCAGCACCTTGGCGGCGGGACCGGATCTTCTGCAGCATCTCCTCTCTCCATGTCTCCATGCTGCGGACACCGCACGCTGTGCCTCTGCGACCCTCCGGGTCAGGTCCTGTGACTCCACTCGGAGGAACTCGGCCTCCTCCGGGGTCAGGTGAATCCCCCGTATTCTGAGCGAGGCAGCAGTTGGTGGGGCGGCATCGGAGCATCTCTCCTGCACTGCTTCCATCCTCGCTGCTGGATGTGGAGTCTCTAGGATTGTTGTGGCCACACTTTGTTGTTGCTTACTCCTCCTTCTCTTGGGGCGGCTCCAGGGCGGCTGGCTGACAGGCACTCCTTGGGACGTCCCATCCGTCTTGATGGACACTACCTCGCGGACAGTCTCTAATACAAGGGGCGGTCCTAGCTGTTGGCGCCATGGGGGAAGCCAGACCCATGATGGGAGGTGCTGGGTGGTTGTCCTTTTTGCACATAATGGCGTCCGTTCTTCTTAGGCGGGCGCCATCTTGGGTGTTAAAGACAGTCTGTTGTAAAGGCGCGCAGTACCCTCTGGCAATGGGAATCACTTCTTTCGTTGCTGCGGGCACGCAATCCTGCCGACTACGCCAGTGATGTTTGACCCGCCACTAGCTGTTTCAGTAGCGGCTAGCCCTCCCTGGGAAAGGGGTGTACTCGGACGGCGGGCCCAGTTGGTAGAATGGGGATGGAGTCGCGGCCTCATCCCGGTCCGTGCCCAGGGTGTACACATTAAAAATAGGGGCTAGCTGATGAGTGGCAATTATGAGTGGATGAATGACTACACCACCTGTGGTGTCTGGTGATGCGCTACCAGTGCTGCTGCAGTCCTCTGAGGCGGGATGTTGTGGCAGCCGACAGTAGTACTACTCCCCACAGGCGGAGCAGGGCCTCAGGGCAGAGGAAACAGGAGGATGAGGGGAGTCGTAGTAGGTGCAGTGGTGCGGTGTGGTGTCCCGCTGCAATAATGGACCAGAGGCAATGGATGTAGTCTTCCAAGCTTTAATCACGTTGTTAGAGGTCAGCTGCAATGCTTCTCCTTGCTCCTCACGGTGTGCTGCGGCCACCAGAGAAGGGGGTTCGGCACACCCCGGTAGTTCAGGTGCGTCTATCAGGACCCCCAGAACCAGTGTGTTCCTATAAATCTCCCCCTTGGGCCTCTCCTGTCCGTGTGCAGTGCGTGTTGCAAGGCTGGGTCTCCCTCTGGCTATACACAGAAAAAGGGCACGGGTAGCGACTCCACTCCGTCTGTTACCCGGTGGGAACCACTTAGCCTTCAGGCTTTTCCGACTGAGACGTGAAGTAACAAAGTCAGATATCGGGGGCTGGTACCCCTCTTGCAGCAGGAGTCCCTCTGACTTGGCCAGAATGGTACAGGTGGCGTATGCCGATCCATCCGTATTCCCTGGGATCCTTTTGCCTGCGGAGCTCTCCTCCTCAGCTCCCCTCCAGGCCTTCTTAAGCAGGGACCTTGACCGGGTAGAGACCTCCGTTAACTCTATCCTGCTCCTCGTCTCAAGGCCAGAGCACGAGGACCGTGCATCTCCAGCACACTGCAGGCTCCTACACAAGGCCACTGTCAGCTGTGAAGACCACAATCAAACAACCTTGAACTTAAGATGGCTGGCTATTAAATATGTATCTACAAGTGTAACCTAAAGGTGCGTCCTCCACCCTCACCCACTACATGGTTCCCCCTATCTTTGGTTCCCCCATCTCCATTATCCTGCTGGGGCAGCACCCTAGTGCATACTAGCCCCCCATAGGACAGGAGTGTGTAGTGTTGAGTGATGAGGTGGGGTCCTGACAGGTGCTCCATCCTAACCTGGGAGAGGAGATACCACACCTCTTTCACAAGATGCAGTACCCCCCTGTGGTGACCGAACCCTCAGGGGCGCCACACCCTCTTCCTCCGTTTTTTGTAATTGCTCCACGAGCACTAGATAATTTATTTTTGACAAAATACAATTGTTGCATTTCTCCCATTGAACTCATAGATGAATCTGAGTAATCATCAGAGGTAGCAGCAAAAGAATTATGCGTAACATCATCATGCTCCTTAAAACTCCCTCTTCCAGATCTCTGAAAACGTTTGTGGGAGCGTTTTTTTTAAGATGGATGGTAATTGTTTATTCCAACTTTAAATCTTGTTCTGCGCATAGTCCTCACTGTCCCTTTTGAACTTGGATCTTTTTATATCCATAATGGTGTTCTCCAACTTGGCCAAATTAGATTTCAGTTTGTCATTACAAATATTAAATTCTTTTAGTTGCACATATTTCCCCAAAGACGATTGTATATTTTTAATATCCAATTTAATTTAAGTCAGTTCCAGTTCCTCATGTTTGATTATGAGGTGTATAAGATTCACTGAACATTGACTAAGAATCGCATTCTGATCTTCTTGAAAACCGTCATTGTATATAGCGGTGGCGACTTTTTTTTAAACGCAGACCTCTAGGGATCATTTCCTTTTTTATATATGTGTCCAAGGTTGTGAGATCCCACCAAACTTTAAGTTCTCTGGTCATTTTGTTTTCCATCTGGAACATGAGATCTTCAAATTCATCCGGTTCTGTTGTCACCACTGACGGTTTATTATCAAAAATAGATGCTAGTTTGTTCAGTCTAGCCGAACAATCCTCTGTGTCACTGAAATTCATTATGTCAAATTGAGGGGATGTGAAAATCCACGGGGACTCCCGGTTCAGAAGTGTGCACTTGCAGTCAGACAAGCCAATGGCCTGGTAACAGGGGCCAAGCAGAGCCGGGTAAGTGGTAATACAAGTGGGCAGTGGAATGAGTCGAGGTTTTGGTAATCATGGTGTAACAGATCGGGCAGACTGACTGGGCAGGAGAGAATTTCATGTTTTCTTGATTATAGCATCATGCGGAGAATTCCTGCTTCTTAATATTAAAAGGGGTTGTCCGGGACTTTTTTTTTTTTTTACCATGGACCTAAGAACTAACAGGCAAGTATTTGCTAACTATGCGACTGTTGTGCCAGGCGCCGATATCTGCTGGTTCAGAGTGGTCACGGAGCGCTCCTGACAGTGATTTTTCAGCTCCCGTTCTGATCTGTTGATGGGGTGTGACTGCCGGTGTCATGCTGATTGACAGCTGGCTCCCTGCTGCCTAACTGCAGGGAGTCGTCTGTCAATCAGCATAAAGTTGGCAGTCAAGCCTCTTTGACAGAGCAGTCGGGAAGAGGAAGAGCTGTTCTGTTGACGTGAAGCAGCAGAATCGCTGTTAGGAGCGGTCCAGGAGCAATCTGAGCCACCACAGGGTAGAACAAGCACGTAATAAGCAATTACCTGCCTGACAGTTCTTAGGCCCATTGCATTTTTCTATCTCACCCTGTAGGAGTCACCTTCTCCTCAATCAAAAAGAGAAGGTGCATATCCACCGACATTAACATAAAATCAAAAAGATAATAAAAGAAAAGTGCTAAACCTGTGTCAGAGAAATAGCTCAGAGCTTAGCGCAAGGAAGCACTCCTTAGAAGAACTCCTTAGGAAAACAGATACAACTACAGCAAGCTGTACCTTCCAGGACTGACCAATGACCAAAATCCAAGTTCTGATTTAATAAGATCACGGTTACACCCACATACCTTCTATTGGTGAGCTCATATGAGGACTTGTCATAGGTGTGCTAGATCTTTTAGAAGTTTATGAGATCCCCAACTTTCAGGATATCTTCGCCCATGGAGGTCTCGGGCGGGAAATATCATGGTCATGTTTTCTATCATGATTTTACCTTTCTATAGAGATGAAACATGGCATGGATAGCATTATCCATTTAAACGATATTAAGTTGGGGGTGTTCGGCTGGCCTTACAATGATGTGAGTGAATGCGTTATGATCGTCCCTTTGCTACGATGTCGAAAATACATCTCCCATGAATATTGGATCGATGCAAACCCCAATATTCATCACTGACCACAGTCTTCAGAGTGTCTGAGACAAGTCCTTTGAAAAGAGGAAGCCCTTGCTTCGGAAATGTACTTATCCGCCTCTGAGTATGCAAATTCTAGACTTGTTGGCTGGTTCTCATCAGATTCTTTGTTGAATTTACCTGACCACGACAGGAGGCCCTACGTCAATAGAGGTTGAAGTGTCAGCTCTTTCTCACTTTTCTAGTTATAATCCTATATGTTCAATGTGATGGTGATATGTCCCCTCTCCAGAGATGTCTTTTTGGATTTTGCAATTTTTCTTTACGACAGGGTGCAAAATTACCCTCCCCACCCCCAACCAGGATCAAACTGGGGTGTCTGGGGCCCCAATAGGAATTGATTCTAGGGGCCCACACTACAGCTGTATATGAAAACCTGTTAGCCATTATCCTGATTATAGTGGAGCGTCGGCTGTAAAATACAGGAGGCTCCTGCACCTCTTACTGTGCGATACCATAACTGGGATGTACAATTACGGTAATTTGCAGTAAAGGACTTTGTTGGTGAAAACAAGTTATGACCATAGGATCCACAGGAGAGGTGATAACTCCATAGGATCCACAGGAGAGGTGATATCTTATTGGTCAGTGATTGATTGGTCTGACCATTTGGGACTGTACCGATTGGAAGAATGGGGAATTTTTATCCCTGACAGGGCACTTTTATTCCTATTGTAAAATGGAGCGGCAGATCGGGTGTGTCATCTTCTTTGCCAGAAAAAGCCAAGTGCAGTGCTCATATAAAATACATATAATACAGACTGTCTTTGATGTGAGCTCAGGAGCAGATGATGGGAGTGTTACAGATTCTCCTTTAAAAAGGACCTTTTGCTGACAGCCTCTTCACATGGAAGCTCTGTGCTTTGCTCCTGCTCTGCATCCTTTCATTTCCACCTATTAGCAGTGAAATATTGATTCCTTCACACCAAAGGCTGGGGGAAAGTACACAGAGAAGCTTAAAGTGCACTCAGACATGACCAGAAGCAAGCATCAGAAGGAGCAGAGTCCAGATAGTGGGCCTTCCAACATGGCGCCTCCTCCCCCACACCAGCCAGAGTGAGAGATGCTGAGGCTGCTGCAGCAAAGCTGGGGAGATTTGCCAGACTGACCTTAGATTCTGACCCTTCAGATGATTTACAACCTGATCAGTTATGCTCACAGAGGAAGAGAGAGACAGAGACTGTGCAGGGGAGGCAATGTGGCACCACTCTCACAGCAACAGTTAAACAGAGAAGTGCAGGAAATGCAGAGCACTAACAACACCTATGGAGAAGTCAATGATTCTGGGCAAGAGCCTACACGACAAGATGTTTTCTCTGCTGGAAAATCCTGTAGTTTCTCATCAGAAATTCTCAACAAACACATGGGAGGGCTCAGAGAGGACATTAATCTCATCAGACAAAACATGAAGAAAATAAACAGCCGAGTCAATGAGTTGGAGGAAAGAGTGAGTTCTGTTGCGGACCAAATGTCTACTATACATAAATATCTCAGGAGAGGTCTTCAGAATATCAATGCCCTTCTCAAGAAGGTTGATGACCTAGAGAATAGGCATCGGCGAAATAACATACGTTTAGTCGGGGTTCATGAAAAAGCGGAGGGTCGTAATTCAGTTGATTTTTTTTTATCCTGGCTGACTACAATGTTCGGCAAAGACACTCTCTCTCAATTTTTTGCAATTGAAAGAGCTCACAGTGTTCCTACACGTCCTTTGCCACCGGGTGCTCCACCAAGACCTGTACTCAGGGCCGGCCTTTGGGGCGTGCCAGCTGTGCAACTGCACAGGGCGCCTCAAACTTGAGAGTGAAGGGGGGCGCTGCGCTGGCTCCCTCCCCGTCGGTATTTTTCTTATGGAAGAGCAGAGAGGGAGCGCCCAGCGTTTCTTCTGTGCTCAGGCGCCGGCGCCCCCTCTCTGCTCTGAAATGTCCGGCCGGGACCCGGGCGCGCTGCACTCTCTCCTCCTCACACACTTACCCCCAGCGCTGGAGACAGTGCGGGAGGCGCCGCCTGCAGCATCTCTCGTCTCCTTCCATTGGCGCGGGCACGGCACTGTGACGTCACACAGCTCAGACACAGTGCCGCGCCGGGGATGCTGCAGGCAGCTCAGCTACAAAGTGGTGGTGACTGGTGAGTGCTGTGCTGCTGAGCCTGATATGATGAACAAACTTGAATAAAGACGTTAACAATAAGGTGCAGACAGACAGACATCCCCCCAATGTCCCCATTGCCACCCTGTGAGTCAGCCATTGCAAAACTACGACTCCCATCATAAATGGACAGCCTTTGTTGGTAGAAGATCAGTTCCCTGACTATCTGTTCTTTGTTGCTGCATTATAATAAAAAGATGAAGAATATTTAGAATATTTAAGTTTCAATAATAATAGTGTTATTATTATATACATTTTTCAGTTTAATTATGGGCCCCAAAAAACTATCAGGAGCACAAAATCGAAAACGAAAAGCACTTAAAGAAGTTGAAGACAAAAAATGTGCAGAGTCTTTCAAAAAGCTTTTTCAGAAATCCAGCGACCAATGCTCTTCTAAAGAGACAGCTGCAGAACAATATGAAAGTGTAGCGACACATAGAGAAGGTCCAATAGAAATCGATTTGGATGAACCTTCCACGTCAGGACAATTTTCAAACCCTGATGGCTCTCTAAACGATGAATCAGAGATAGCAGAGGATCCTCAATTTTTAGAAAATTTAACTGAAAATGTTGAAAATCCAGAGGAACATTCTGCAGCTGACACAGGCACTGGTCACCAGGAAACTGATATCCCAGAATTTCCAAGCAATCAAGATCTAATACTGATTGACACTGATCCCGCTCTATGGCCTTCATTGACTACCAAAGTTATAGATCATGTTGTGGAAACTGGGCCTGTTCATATAACAGATATGGAGTTTAAAAAAGATTCAAATGACCGTCACTTTTCTGCTAAATTCTATAAGAGAGTTTTGGTTAATGGACAACACTGCAAGAGACAGTGGTTGGTTTACTCAAAATCTGCAAACAAAGTATTCTGCTTTTGTTGTAAATTATTTGATAGAAAACCAAGGTCATCTCTTGCTTTAGATGGATCTCAAGACTGGCAACATATATCATCTATATTAAAATCACACGAGTCCTCACCAAATCATTTTTTAGCAGAACGTAAATGGTTGGAGACTCAGGTTCGGCTCAAGACGAATACAACAATAGATTCCAACATGCAAACTCTTATGAATAGAGAAAGACAACACTGGAGAGGAGTGTTGGAAAGGCTTGTATGTATTATTCAATTTCTTGCAGAACGCAATTTGGCATTCAGAGGAAGTTCTGATCGTCTTTTTACCCCCAATAATGGAAACTTTTTGGGGTTTGTGCAGGTACTTGGAAAGTTTGATAGAGTGATGTCAGAACACCTGCATCGTGTTGTCTCCAAAGAAATATCAGACCACTATTGTGGTAAAACTATTCAAAATGAAATTATTGCTCTGATGGCAAGCCAAGTCATTAACCACATTGTAACGCGCTGCAACCAGGCTAAATATTACTCTATAATACTAGACTGCACCCCTGATTTAAGCCACAAGGAGCAAATGTCATTTACCATTCGCTTTTTGGATGAAGTATGTGGCATATACACAATTAAGGAACATTTTATTGGATACAAAAATGTTGTAGACACAACAGGAAAGGGATTGACCGATGCCCTTCTTGACTTTCTGAGTGAGAAAAATTTAGATATTACTAATTGTCGTGGTCAAGGCTACGATAATGGTGCCAATATGGCAGGAAAACACAACGGTGTTCAAGTTCAAATTTTAGAGAAAAATTCTCGTGCTGTCTTTGTACCATGTGGATGCCATTGTCTTAATCTTGTGGTTGGAGATGCAGCAAGATCTAGTAAAGACTCAAAGGACCTTTTTGGTTTAATCCAGTGTATTTATGTTCTTTTTTCTGGCTCTGTTAAAAGGTGGAAAATCTTGACTGACCATATTTCAGGTCTGACTTTGAAACCCATGTCTACTACAAGATGGGAATGCAGAATAGACTGCCTTAAACCCTTTCGTTATCATTTAGGAGACATACATGAGGCACTAATTGCACTATCTGAGGAAGAGAGAGTTGAGCCAAATGTATCTTTTGAAGCCAAGACTCTTGCTCAGAAGATTACGGACTTTAAGTTTATCATGTCGTTTATCATTTGGTATGACATATTGTTTCAAATAAATATCGTAAGTAAAGCCATGCAAAGACAAACTTCTGATCTCAGTACAGTGACAGAACTAATTCACAAGTGTCTAGAATTTATTAGAAACTTTCGTGAAAAAGGATTTGACATGGCACTGCAGAGTGCAAAGGAGATTGCTGAGAATTTGAATTTGGAGCCAGTGTTTAGGCCAGAAAAGCGCATCAGAGTGAAGAAAGCTAGTTTTAGTTATGAAGGACGGGACGAAGCAATAACAGACCCGCAATCTAAATTCAAGGTAGATTTTTTTTTCGTTTTAGTAGACACAGCGTCAGCATCATTGGAGGAGCGCTTCAAACAATTAGAAAACCATAACGGAGTATGGGGATTCTTATACAACATAAAAAATAATAGTTTTTCTAGAGAAGACCTGACAAGAAGTTGCCTAAATCTACAAGCTGCATTGGTTAGTGGAACTGAATCTGACGTAAACGGAGAAGAGTTGGCCCAGGAATTCTACCACATTCAAAGTCTTTTACCTAGTGATACCATAAATCCTCTTGATGTGCTAAACTTCATAAACAAAAATAGTCTGACTGACACTTTCCCCAATCTGTGGGTAGCACTTCGTATTTTGCTGACAATTCCTGTCACGGTGGCTTCAGGAGAACGTAGCTTTTCCAAATTAAAACTGATAAAAACTTACTTGAGGTCGTCAATGTCAGATGACAGACTAACAGCTTTAGCAGTCCTGTCCATTGAAAATGACATTCTTCAGAGTCTGGACATGACCACCACTATCGATGAGTTTGCAAGAACAAAAGCCCGAAAAGTTATTTTCTAAGCACATTCATTTGGGACTCTTTGCAATGCACTTTGAATGTGTATTTTATGGTTGAAATTGATTGTTTCAGAAATAAAAATTGTACCTGTTCAAAACACTTTATACTTTATAATGACCGTCTGTTCAACTTTTGTTGCTTGTTATTACTTGATCATTTGATTAATAAAAAATGCACTTGTTGTTTTCACCTACATGAGTTTAATTTTTTTTCTTTGGGGGGGGGCGCCAAGAGGGATTTCGCACAGGGCGCCATATACCCTAAGGCCGGCCCTGCCTGTACTCATCAAATTACAAAATTTTAAAGAGAGAGACCATATCCTACGAAAGGCCAGGGACCACTCTTCACTTATCCTTGATGGAAGGAAAATATCTATTTATCCTGACTTTTCAACAGAAGTTCAGAAGAAGAGGGTCAAGTTCTGGGATAGAAAAAGGAGGCTCTGTGAAAAGCAAATTTCCTATTCTATAATCTACCCTTCTCGGCTTAGGGTGGAGTTCATATGTTTGACTCCCTTCCAGATACTTTATCATGAATGGATGCCAATAAGAGATCTCTGCGAAATGGAGCTGGATGAGAGACTTCTCCTTGAGGCGGTTTTCTCCAAGCACTTTTCATATACCATTATGAAAAAATGCCTATCCTTGAATCTATTCCGTTATTCTATTATGAGCGGGAAATGTTGAGCTATGATGAGTTATGTACCTGCCTTATTGTACATACAAAGTATTCTTAATTTGTGAGTGGAGCATCTGTGGAGAAAATCTCTTTTGACAGAAAACTTCATCCACTATACATTTACTTTCAATTATTTGGGTATTTTTCTTGTTTTTGGTTTCTCTTCATCCACTATAAGTTCATGCTCAAAACTTATAATTCTGCTCTCCATCCGGCTAAACAAGTCTACTTTACCACTCTCATCACATCACTAGCCAACAATCCTAAACGACTCTTTGAAACCTTCCACTCCCTCCTGAGCTCTAAAGTACAGACACCCGTCACCAACCTAAGCGCTGACGATCTGGCCACTTATTTCCTACAAAAAATCAATCATATCTGTCAAGACATTTTTACACAATCCCCTCAGAGTCTGGATTCCCTTCCCTCCCGCACCTCAAGTTCACTTTCCATCTTCGAGCTGGTCACAGAAGAAGAAGTGACCAGACTCCTAACTTCTTCCTGCCCTACAACCTGCAACAGTGACCCTATTCCCTCACAGCTCATTCAGTTCCTTTCCCCAGCTGTCACTGTGGAGGTTTCACTAATTTAAGATACACTAGGTAACTGCTCTCCTCCTAATTAAAGATGTCCGAGTGAATGTAAATCAACCAAATTTGCTAATATGGTTGAAAAACTTCACTCAGAGACTAAACCACGCAAAATGACATACTTTATTATGTAGACATGGGGTTATATAGTATTCTACTTCTAGGTGGGATTAGTAAAATTCATTGCTCCTTCTGATAACTTGGCACACTGCAATTTGCTCATCCATGTATCTCCTGGCCTCAGTAACACCTTAGGAATTCTGATGGGAGGGGTGAAGTCGTCTCTCAGCGCCATCTTTGCCAACTCGACATGAATCTCTCTGTTATCAGCCATGCACATACATACGTCATTCCCAGGAAATCATTTAGTTGTTCATGTCTACAATAAGGCTGTGTGCCCACGATGCGTTTTTTAAGGGTTTCCGCAGCGGCATTGACTTGCATTGTAACGCATGGAATCTGCATCACTGGATCTGTACATGCGCATTCCATGCGTTTCATGTGCGGATGGTACCCGGGTCTGGAGAAGAGGAGACTCTCCTCCGGACCCAGGTACCATAGTACCTTTAAAAAATGAATAAAATAAAAAATAAATATTATACTTACCTTCTGATGGCCCCCGGTGTGGTTGTCTTGGCTTGCCGGCAGATCGCGGTGGACTCAAGGACCTGCGCTGACGTCATTTAGTCATGTGACGGCAGGTCCTTCAGTGTACTGCGAGCTGCCGGCAAGCTGAGACGCATCGGATAAAGACACCGGGGGCCATCAGAAGGTAAGTATGACATTTATTTTTTATTTTTTAACATTCTTTCAGACACACTATATAAATCCATGCCGTTTGCATGGATTTATATAGTGTGACCTAGTTGTCAAGCACTTTCCAAGTGATGTTAAAATCGATTGGAAAGCGCTTTTCAACGCGCATGCGGAAATGCATGTCAAGAAAGCTTCACATCCGCTTGTCCTTGGCAGGAAAAACGCATGTAAAATCCGCATGTACAATCCACATGTAAAATCCGCATGTATAATCCACATGTAAAATCCGCATGTACAATCCGCATGTAAAATCCGCATGTACCATCCGCATACATTTTTTCTGCCAGGGAGATGCAGAAACGCTCAGGAAAAATCCGGAGCTTTTCTGCATCGTGGGCACATAGCCTGAGAACAGAAACTGTTATATATCATTAACTATTAACATAATCAATGTGCATATACACATTTGCATACATACATACACATAGATTATTCCATCATCTCTATATTAATTCACACTGATTAGGTAATCTATTAAAATAAACTAATTGATTTTCTATAATATATATATTTTACCTTGACATCACTACCCACCTAACTAAAGTATTTGACCTCTCTCTTTCTTCAGGTATCTTTCCCTCCTCACTTAAACATGCCATGATAACCCTTTTACTGAAAAAGCCATCCCTGGACCAGAACTGCACTGCTAACTACAGACCGGTCTCTAATCTTCCCTTCATCTCTAAACTCCAGGAACGCCTGGTCCATTCCCGCCTAATCCGCTATCTCTCAGATAACTCTCTTCTCGACCCTTTACAATCTGGTTTCCGCTCCTCACACTCTACTGAAACTGCCCTCACTAAAGTCTCTAATGATCTACTAACAGCTAAATCTAATGGTCACTACTCCCTGCTGTTTCTCCTGGATCTCTCTGCCGCTTTTGACACTGTAGATCATCAGCTCCTCCTCACTATGCTCCGCTGTATAGGCCTCAAGGACACCGTTCCCTCCTGGTTCTTCTCCTACCTCTGACCACTCCTTCACGGTATCTTTTGCCGGCTCTTCTTCCTCTAATCTTCCTCTTACTATCGGGGTTCCACAAGGATCAATCCTAGGTCCCCTCCTCTTCTCCTTGTATACTGCTCCTATTGGACAAACATCAACAGATTTGATTTCCAGTACCATCTCAATGCTGATGACACCCAACTATACACCTCTTCACCTGACATCACCCCCACTCTAATACAAAATACCAGTGATTGTCTGTCTGCTGTCTCTAACATCATGTCTTCCCTCTATCTGAAACTGAATCTCTCCAAAACTGAACTCCTTGTTTTTTCTCTCTCTACTAACCTACCTATACCTGACTTTTCAATTTTCTTGGGTTGCGCCACCATAACCCCCAAGCAGCAAGCTCGATGTCTTGGAGTCATATTTGACACACAACTTTCCTTTATCCCCCATATACAATCATGTAATGCAGGTGCGGGAATGCAACGCACAGAGACACAAGGCGAGAACAGTCTGAGATGAAAATAAACAATTTTATGCAACAGGTATTCTGAACAAGGGATTAGTAACAAGGGTAATGAACAGTAATTCAATATATCAGCAAAAGGCAAAATCTCTCAAAATAAGACGCAGTCTCTCAAAGTAAGGTGAAGCCTCTCAAAGTAAGGTGAAGTCTCTTAAGTAAGGTGCAGTCTCTTTAGTACGGTGAAGTCTCTTAAGTAAGGTGAAGTCTCTTAAGTAAGGCAAAGTCTCTTAAGTAGTGTGATGCCCTCACTCATGGGAGACACCACGTAAGTTCTTTAACTGTACATTTGGCCCTAGCGGGAGTCACCGGTTATTCCCGCTAGGCCGTGAGTCTCTTCCGCATAAATTCAATTAGATCACGTTGTGCTCCTTTAGTCCCAACCGTTCCCCTCCCAACCTGAGTATCTAAACCCAATTGTCCCCGGTACCGTGGGTGAACAGTGGAAGTGACGGCCCTGTTCACGTATGCAGTTCCTCCGCTTCCGCTGGCGTGACTTTCCTGGGGCAACCGTCTCTCAACTCCTCTCTGCTTGGCTGTTGGAGGCAGTCTCTCGAGCCTTGGATAGGGGCGTCCAGGCCTCGTCTGTCGGCGGGCGACGTCGGGTTCCGCGAACTCACTCAGCACCGCAATCAGGTTCCTAGTCTCCTCAGCAGGCACAGCACTCAGGTAACATCCGCGAGATATCCGGAGCTCTTTTAACGGTGCCCGGCTGTGGCACCTCACAGGCCTCTGGCTTAGGCCTGTCACGCGGGGTTTCTCAGGATGCAGGGAACACATCTGCTCCTTTCTGCTGCTTGGCGCCAAAGACCCCTCAGGTTTGGCGCGCTGGCCTCTTATTATTCTTCCTTCCTGGAAGTCACCTGATCAGGTCCAGCGTCTGAACTTACTCTCCCTGCAACTTCCCTTGCATATCTTGGTTCCGCTTGACTGCGTCTGGCCAGTAGATGGCAGTTTCTTTCCATCCTTGAAACATCATGTAGAAGTTCTTTTACAAGCTCTCTTGACTGGGCTACAATCACTCACTCACTCATGTCACCTGCACCTTAAAAACATCTCCAGAACCCCACATTTTCTCACCTTTGATACTGCAAAAACTCTTACTGTCGCTCTTATTCACTCTCGTCTGGACTACTGCAACTCTCTTCTAATCGGTCTCCCTCTAAACAAACTCTCTCCTCTCCAATCCATTCTGAATGCAGCAGCCAGGGTCGTATTTCTATCAGGCCGCTTCACCAACGCCTCTAACCAGTGCCAGTCATTGCACTGGTTACCCATTCAACACAGAGTGCAATACAAACTCATCTCTCTCACCCATAAAGCCCTCCACAGTTCTGCACCACCCTATATCTCATCCCTCATTTCTGTCTATCACCCCTCCCGTGCCCTCCGTTCTGCAACTGATCTAAAACTAACATCCTCCTAAATCCCAACCTCGCAGGGGGAGGGGATTTTACCACCTACCTCCACCCTTTCTGGGATAAATTCCATACTGGAAATATTTTTCAAAATGCACAATATACATCTCTACATTATCTGCTAGAGGAGGTAGGCATAGTGGACCTATGGAGAATACGGCACCCTGATGTCAGACAATATTCCTGTTACTTCGCCTCCCATCATTCTTTGTCAAGAATAGACCAAGCTATTGGCTTTGAATCAATCATACCCTATATTAAATCGGTGAGGTATCTGCCAAGGAGTGTCTCTGACCACTCGCCTATACAGGTACAACTGCAGATGGGTGTTGTGAGGTCTCCGGGGGAATATACATGGCACATCAATCCTTTTTGGCTGCAACTAATTGGTCCTACTCTTAGCTCTAGAATCTTAGAATATTTTCGTTTTAATGATGGGTCGTCATCTACGAGATTTATATGGGATGCTATGAAAGCATATGTACGGGGAATATGCATAGGGGAGATCAATAAGATAAAATCCAAAATAAAGGAGTTAACCCAAAAATTGCAACAGAATGTTTGCGAAAAGGAGGCACAAGTAGAATGAAATGGGAAAATGCACAGAAAATATTGCCTGATCATTTGCTATCATTAGCTTCTCAGAAACAACTGTTTGTTAAGCAAAGATACTTTATAAAGCAAGGGTCTCAAACTCGGCTGGGTAAATCGTCCGCATTCTTTGCATGACAAAATTACATTTTTAGTGATATCATTTTTTTATCTTGTATTAACCCCTTTACAGCCCATGACGTACTAATACGCGTCTGTGCCCTGGGCTTTAAGAGCCTGACCCATATTAGTACGTCATGGCGATCGTGCGCGCACACAGGCTGTGTGGGCGTGATCGCCGCCGGGTGTCAGCTGATTGTCACAGCTTACACCCGGTACTATGTGCAGGGAGCAGTCCCGCACCGCTCCCGGCACATTAACCCCCGCAATGCTGCGATCAAAGTCGATCGCAGCATTGCGGTGGCAAGGGGAGGTGATCGCAATACTCACCTTCTCTTCCGGCCTCCAGCGCTGTCTGCCGCGGCTTCCCGGGTGTTGCCATGATGACCCGATGTCGTCATGACAACATCCGTGTCACCAGACAGCAGAAAGATTGTTTGGTCATGCGCAGTGCATGACCGAACAATCTTCTCACTGTGCAGCGCTGACTGCCTGCATGGCTCAGGGATGGTGCTCCATCCCTATGCTATGCAGGCGATCAGAATAAAAAAAGTGAAAGTCCCAGAGTGGGACAAAGTAAAAAAGTGTAAAACCTCTCAGAAAGTGAAAAAATTTTTTAAAAAAAATTGTAAAAATATTTAAAAAAAATAAAAAAAAATAATCCACCAAAAATAAAAATATAATGTACCCATCAATAAATATTATTATGAAAAAAAAAACAATAAAAGTACACATATTTGGTATCGCCGCGTCCGGAATGACCTTACCTATAAAACTGTCCCACTAGTTAACCCCTTCATTGAACACGGTAAAAAAAAAAAAAACGAAGCAAAAAACAATGCTTTATCATCATACCGCCAAACAAAAAATGGAATAACACGCGATCAAAAAAATGAATATAAATAAAAATGGTACCGCTGAAAACGTAATCTTGTCCCGCAAAAAACAAGCTGCCATACAGCTCCATAATCCGAAAATTCAAAAAGTTATAGCTCTCAGAATAAAGCGATGCAAAAAAATAATTTTTTCTATAAAATGTCTTTTATTGTGTAAAAGCGCCAAAACATAGAAAAACGATATAAATGTTGTACCGCTGTTAACGTACTGACCCGAAGAATAAAGCTACCTTATAAATTTTACCACACGCGGAGTAGAATAAAAAAAAAAAAAAAAAAAAACAATTCCTGAATTGTAGGTTTTTGTTTATTCTGCCTCCCAAAAGCTGGAATAGAAAGCGATCAAAATATGTCACGTGCCTGAAAATGGCACCAATAAAAACGTCAACTTGTCCCGCAAAAAAAAATCCATCACATGACTCTGTCGGCCAAAATATGGAAAAGTTATAGCTCTCAAAATATGGCGATGCAAATACTAGATTTTACAAAATATGTGTCTTTTAGTGTGTGACAGCTGTCAATCATAAAAACCCGATATCATTCTGGTATCTCTGTAGTCGCACCGACCCGAAGAATAAGGTCGTCTAATCACTTATACCGCACGAGGAACGGCGTAAAAAATAAACACTAGGGCTGGGGTTGGGGTTAGGGTTGTGCTAATGTTAGGGTTCGGGTCAGGGTTGGGCTAGGGTAGGGTTAGGGTTTTGGGTAAGGGTTGTTTTTTTTTATAAAAAAAAAAGATGACGATATGGCAACTAGTGTTGAACATAAGTGCTCGCTACTTGAGTTTGCATCGGGTACTCGGGTATGCATTGAGTATCGCGGGTGCTCGAGTCTCCGCCCCATATGCTTCGCGGCCAAAATAACCTCGTGGGGATTGCCTGCCATGCTCGAGCGATCCCCGCATGTTTTTTTGGGGGTGTCTAATAACCGTGAAACATGCGGGAGGGGATTCGAGCATTTCACTTGAGCACCTGTGATACATGGTGCATACCTGAGTACCCGATGCAAACTCAAGTAGCGAGCACTTGCGCTCAAGACTAATGACAACTTATTCAATATGATGACCTAATGTCATCAAATTTTGCGTCGTACCTCTGGGTTCAAAATGTTCACTATACCCCTTGATAAAATCCTTGAGGGGTGTAGTTTCAAAAATGGGGTCACTTGTGGGGGGTTTCAACTATTTAGGCACATCAGGGGCTCTTCAAACGCGACATGGCGTCCGCTATCGATTCCAGTCTATTTTGCGTTCAAAAAGTCACACAGTGCTCCTTCCCTTCTGAACTCTGCCGTGCGCCCAAACACTGTATTTTCCCGACATATGGGGTATTGGCGTACTCAGGAGAAATTGCACAAAATTTTTGGGGTCCATTTTCTCCTCTTACCCTTGTGAAAATAAAAAATTGGGGCTAAAACATCATTGTTGTGGAAAAAGTTTGATTTTTTTATATTCACGGCTCCATGTTATAAACTTCTGTAAAGGACTTGGGGGTTAAAGGTGCTCACCACACATCTAGATAAGTACTCTGAGGGGTCTAGTTTCCAAAATGGTGTCACTTGTGGGGGATTTCTACTGTTTAGGCACATCAGGGGCACATCCGCTAATTATTCAAGCAAATTTTACAATCAAAAAGTCAAATGGTGCTCCTTCCGTTCCGAACCCTGCCGCGCGCCCAAACAGTGGTTTGCCCCCACATATGGGGTATCTGCTAGCTCATGAGAAATTGCACAACAAACTGCATAGTGCAATTTCTTCTGTTACCATTATGAAAATGCAAAAGTGGGGGCTGAAATACATTTTTTTGTGGGAAAAATGTGAAAATTTTATTTTTACGGCTTAATGTTATAAACTTCTGTGAAGCACCTGGTAGTTCAAGGTGCTCACTACACATCTAGATAAGTTCTCCGAGGGGTCTAGTTTCTAAAATGGTGTCACTTGTGGGGGGTTTCCACTGTTTAGCCACATCAGTGGCACATCCGCTAATTATTCAAGCAAATTTTACAATCAAAAAGTCAAATGGCGCTCCATCCCTTCCGAACCCTGCCGCGTTCCCAAACAGTGGTTTTCCCCCGCATATGGGGTATATACTAACTCAGGAGAAATTGAACAACAAACTGCATGGTGCAATTTCTTCTGTTACCTCTATGAAAATGCAAAAGTGGGGGCTGAAAAACATTTTTGTGGGAAAAATGTGAAAATTTTATTTTTACGGCTCAATGTTATAAACTTCTGTGAAGCACCAGGGGGTTCAAGGTGCTCACCACACATCTAGATAAGTTCCCTGAGGGGTCTAGTTTCCAAAATGGGGTCACTTGTGGGGGGTTTCCACTTTTTAGGCACATCAGGGGCTCCTCAAATGCAATATGGCGTCCGCTAATTATTCAAGCAAATTTTACATTTAAAAATTCAAATGGCGCTCCTTCCCTTCCGAACCCTGCTGTGCGCCCAAACAGTGGTTTTCCCCCACATATGGGGTATCTGCTTTCTCAGAAGAAATTGGGCAACAAACCGCACGGTGCAATTTCTCCTGTTACCCTTATAAAAATGCAAAAGTGGGGCTGAAAAACATTTTTGTGGGAAAAATGTGAAAATTTTATTTTTACGGCTCAATGTTATAAACTTCTGTGAAGCACCAGGGGGTTCAAGGTGCTCACCACACATCTAGATAAGTTCCCTGAGGGGTCTAGTTTCCAAAATGGGGTCACTTGTGGGGGGTTTCCACTTTTTAGGCACATCAGGGGCTCCTCAAATGCAACATGGCGTCCGCTAATTATTCAAGCAAATTTACATTTAAAAAGTCAAATGGCGCTCCTTCCCTTCCGTACCCTGCCGTGCTCCCAAACAGTGGTTTTCCCCCACATATGGGGTATCTGCTTACTCAGGAGAAATTGATCAACCAATTTTGGGGTCTATTTTTTCCTGTTACTCCTGCGAAAATAAAAAAAATTGGGTCTAAAGTAATATTTTTGTGAAAAAAGTTAAATGTTAATTTTCTTCTTCCACATTTCAAAAATTCCTGTGAAGCACCTGAAGGGTTAATAAAGTTCTTGAATATAGTTTTGAGTACCTTGAGGGGTGCAGTTTTTAGAATGGCATCTCTTTTGGGTATTTTCTGTCATAAAGACCCCTCAAAGTGACTTTAAATATGATGTGGTCCCTAAAAAAATGGTTTTCTAAATTTTGTTGGAAAAATGAGAAATCGCTGGTCAACTTTTAACCCTTATAGCTCCCCAGTAAAAAAAAAATTTGGTTCCAAAATTGTGCTGATGTAAAGTAGACATGTGGGAAATGTTATTTATTAACTATTTTGTGTGACATATCTCTCTGATTTAAGGGCAAAAAAATTCAAATTTTGAAAATTGCAAAATTTTCAAAATTTTTGCCAAATTTCCATTTTTTTCACAAATAAACGCAAGTGATATCGAAGAAATTTTACCACAATCATGAAGTACAATATGTCACGAAAAACAGTCTCAGAATCAGGGAGATCCGTTGAAGCGTTCCAGAGTAATTACCTCATAAAGTGACAGTGGTCAGAATTGTAAAAATTGGCCTGGTCATTAATGTGCAAACCACCTTGGGTTGTAAAGGGGTTAATGACTCATCCTGGTCCTCATCTTGTAGTAATGCCTCATCTAATGCCTCATCCTGGTCCTCATCTTGTAGTAATGTCTCATCCTGGTCCTCATCTTTTAGTAATGACCCATCCTGGTCCTCATCTTGTAGTAATGCACCATCCTGGTCCTCATCTTGTAGTAATGCCCCATCCTGGTCCTCAACTTGTAGTAATGCACCATCCTGGTCCTCATCTTGTAGTAATGCCCCATCCAGGTCCCCATCTTGTCGTAATGTCCCAAATTCAGGTCCCCAACTTGTCGTAATGTCCCCCATCCAGGTCCCCATCTTGTCGTAATGTCCCCCATCTAGGTCCTCATCTTGTTATAATGTCCCCATCTTGTAGGAATGTCCCCCATCCAGGTCCTCACATTGTAGAAATGTTCCTATACAGGTCCCCACATTGTAGGAATGTTGCTATCCAGGTCCCCACATTGTAGATATGTCCCAATCCAGTTCCCCATATTGTAGATATGTCCCCATCCAGGTCCCCACATTGTAGGAATGTCCCTATCCAGGTCCCCACATTGTAGATATGTCCCCATCCAGGTCCCCATATTGCAGGAATGTCCCCATTCAGGTGCCACATTGTAGGAATGTCCCCATCCAGGTCCCACATTGTAGGAATGTTCCTATCCAGGTCCCCATATTGTAGGAATGTCCCCATTCAGGTCCCACATAGTAGGAATGTCCCCATTCAGGTCCCACATAGTAGGAATGTCCCCATCCAGGTCCCACATTGTAGATATGTCCCCATCCAGGTCCCCATATTGCAGGAATGTCTCCATTCAGGTCCCACATTGTAGGAATGTCCCCATCCAGGTCCCACATTGTAGGAATGTTCCTATCCAGGTTCCCATATTGTAGGAATGTCCCCATTCAGGTCCCTATATTGTAGGAATGTCCGCTGTTCCATTCTTCACATACATATATAAGAAAAAAAAAGTCTCTTCTCACCTGTCCTCCGTTCCCTCGGTGTCCTTTCTGCATATGCGGGCGCAGGCACCATAGACCCCTTGACGATCGCGGCCTGGTCCAGGAGCTTCCGGCAGCTGCGCTTTAGTTCAGTGTATTGCTGCGCAGAGACCAATGCCTGCCACCGGCCTATCAGAGGCCAGCAGCTGACATTTGCCCATGTTAGTGATGTCATGCACCGCTGCGGACGCGGATGTCCGCTGCTGGCTTCTGATAGGCCGGTGGCTGGCATTGGTATTGTATCATGCAGAGAGCCGGTCTCTGCACAGCAATACACTGAACTAAAGTGTAGCTGTCGGCAGCTCCTGGACCGGGCCGCGATCGGGGTCTATGGTGCCTACAGGCCGCATGAATCAGTCTGAAGGGCCACATGCGACCCGCGTGTTTGAGACCCCTGGTTTAGGATGAGTCTGTCTCTCATACTCTGCTGACCTCACCCCTCCTTGGATAAACCCCCTTCCCACTGCCCCCTTTACTTTTTCCCTGCCCCTCTTCAGGGACGCCTGGAGCTGGTGCTCACACACTATCATACAGGTCACCACTCAATAAAGGTAATATGAAGCAATTAAAGTAGTGAAAGAGGTTAAAACATAACCTTTAATGAATACGTAGGTAAAAAACATATAAAACGTCACTAGGACCTAAAATTCAGTTAATGCCTGCCAATGGTAGTAAAACAAAGCTACCTATCATAAATATGTACTCGTTATAAACAGGAATTTATATGGCATGAACACCAAATGTATCCAACCTGTATATTTAACAAGACAGTGGCAAGAAAAATGATAGAGCTGTCAATAACACATCTCAATAAGCGTGCAACATATCCGACGACCAGTCCTCACACTGTACTCACACAGTGGGTCCTCACACTGTATGCAGGAGGCTGTGTGGGTCCTCACACTATATGCAGGAGGCTGTGTGGGGACTGATACTGTATATAGGAGGCTATGTGAGGGCTCATACTCATATAGGAGGTTGTGTGAGGGCTCACATTGTATATAGGAGGCTATGTGGGGCTCACACTGTACAGTATATGGAAGGCTATGTGGGGCAGTAAAAAGGAGACTATGTGGTGGCTCCTGTTCAGCAGCCACAGAATATTCATCTGACCACGGTTCTACAAATTGCTCGTCTCTATATACCAGTCATACTGTATATTCTCCTATATACAGTACAGACCAAAAGTTTGGACACACCTTCTCATTTAAAGATTTTTCTGTATTTTCATGACTATGAAAATTGTACATTCACACTGAAGGCATCAAAATTATGTATTAACACATGTGGAATTATATACTTAACAAAAAAGTGTGAAACAACTGAAAATATGTCTTATATTCTAGGTTCTTCAAAGTAGCCACCTTTTGCTTTGATGACTGCTTTGCACACTCTTGGCATTCTCTTGATGAGCTTCAAGAGGTAGTCACCGGAAATGGTCTTCCAACTATCTTGAAGGAGTTCCCAGAGATGCTTAGCACTTGTTGGCCCTTTTGCCTTCACTCTGCGGTCCAGCTCACCCCAAACCATCTCGATTGGGTTCAGGTCTGGTGACTGTGGAGGCCAGGTCATCTGGCGTAGCACCCCATCACTCTCCTTCTGGGTCAAATAGCCCTTACACAGCCTGGAGGTGTGTTTGGGATCATTGTCCTGTTGAAAAATAAATGATGGTCCAACTAAACACAAACCGGATGGAATAGTATGCCGCTGTAAGATGCTGTGGTAGCCATGCTGGTTCAGTATGCCTTCAATTTTGAATAAATCCCCAACAGTGTCACCAGCAAAGCACCCCCACACCATCACACCTCCTCCTCCTTGCTTCACGGTGGGAACAAGGCATGTAGAGTCCATCCGTTCACCTTTTCTGCGTCGCACAAAGACACGGTGGTTGGAACCAAAGATCTCAAATTTGGACTCATCAGACCAAAGCACAGATTTCCACTGGTCTAATGTCCATTCTTTGTGTTCACTAGCCCAAACAAGTCTCTTCTGCTTGTTGCCTATCCTTAGCAGTGGTTTCCTAGCAGCTATTTTACCATGAAGGCCTGCTGCACTAAGTCTCCTCTTAACAGTTGTTGTAGAGATGTGTCTGCTGCTAGAACTCTGTGTGGCTTTGACCTGGTCTCTAATCTGAGCTGCTGTTAACCTGCGATTTCTGAGGCTGGTGACTCGGATAAACTCATCCTCAGAAGCAGAGGTGACTCTTGGTCTTCCTTTCCTGGGGCGGTCCTCATGTGAGCCAGTTTCTTTGTAGCGCTTGATGGTTTTTGCAACTGCACTTGGGGACACTTTCAAAGTTTTCCCAATTTTTCGCACTGACTGACCTTCATTTCTTAAAGTAATGATGGCCACTCGTTTTTTTTTACTTGGCTGCTTTTTTCTTGCCATAATACAAATTCTAACAGTCTATTCAGTAGGACTATCAGCTGTGTATCTACCTGACTTCTGGACAACACAACTGATGGTCCCAACCCCATTTATAAGGCAAGATATCCCACTTATTAAACCTTACAGGGCACACCTGTGAAGTGAAAACCATTTCCTGTGGCTACCTCTTGAAGCTCATCAAGAGAATGCAAAGAGTGTGCAAAGCAGTCATCAAAGAAAAAGGTGGCTACTTTGAAGAACCTAGAATATAAGACATATTTTCAGTTGTTTCACACTTTTTTGTTAAGTATATAATTCCACATGTGTTAATTCATAGTTTTGATGCCTTCAGTGTGAATGTACAATTTTCATAGTCCTGAAAATACAGAAAAATCTTTAAATGAGAAGGTGTGTCCAAACTTTTGGTCTGTACTGTATATTGTACTGTATGTGGTATACTATGTATACTATGTGCACGGACATCAGATGAAGCACTCAAGATAATTAGTGACTGCTACATCATATACTATTATGTGGAGTTGAAGTTTACAATGATGATTTCATTGATCAAGTATGTTTGAAAACATATACAAAATAATAATTCATAGGTATCTATCTAGCCGACCTGGGCTTATGCGTGACCACCTTTACTCTGCTGATATGTTATTTTAGGAGTGTAGAAAAACACAGCGTACTACACAGGGGCGGACACAGACTGTAGTGGGCCCCTGTGCAAGAATTTTTTGGGGGCCCCCCCGCCCTTCATAGGGGGCATGAAGGGCCCCCCCCCCGTGCATCTCTCATCCCCCCGTGCATCTCTGATTCCCCACACTCCAAGTTAATTAATTGTATGTAAAAAAAATACAACTTGTTATACTTACCCCCAGGGCCAGCTCCAGGTTTTTGTGGGCCCTGGGCGACAGAGTTTCAGTGGGCCCCTTTAACACATACCATGATTCATGATGCACAGATACCGCAGAGAAATATATATATATAGTACAAGGCCAAGGATTTCACTTACTACATTACATGAGCGATATCTATTGTAAATTCTACAATAGCTCAGAAACCGGCGAATCCTCACAACGCACAGTGCAGACCGGACAGTATAGTCCTCCATACAGTATTATGGGCACCATATCATGCTCCGTACAGGATACTGACCCCCTTATAATGCTCCATACAGGATACTAGTCCCCATATAACGCTCCATACAGGATACTGGTCCCCATATAACGCTCCATAAAGGATACTGGTCCCCATATAACACTGCATACAGAATACTGGCCCCCATATAACGCTCCCTACCGAATACTGTCCCCCATATATCGCTCCATACAGAATACTGACCCCCATATAACACTCCATACAGAATATTGGCCCCCATATAACGCTCCATGCAGGCTGTTCCCCCCTTATAATGCCCCATTACACAAGCGATATCTATTGTAAATTCTACAATAGCTCAGAAACCGGCGAATCCTCACAGCACTCAGTGCAGAACGGACAGTATAGTCTTCCATACAGTAATATGGGCACCATATAATGCTCCATACAGGATACTGACCCCCTTATAATGCTCCATACAGGATACTGGTGCCCATATAATGCTCCATACAGGATACTGGTCCCCATATAACTCTCCATACAGAATATTGGCCCCCATGTAACGCTCCATGCAGGCTCTTCCCCCTTTATAATGCCCCATGCAGGATGACACCCGTCTTTTAATGCGCTATGCAGGATGTCACATCTACCCCCCATAAAATGCCCCATGCAGGATGTGACCTCTTCCCCCCATATAATGCCCCTTGCAGGATGTCACTTCCCCTCTTTTCAATGCCCCATGCAGCATGTCAGACCACCCCCTCCCTTATAATGCCCCATGCAGGAGGTTACCCCCCTCCTTATAATGCCCCATGCAGTATGTCACACACCCACACTCTATATAATGCCCCATGCAGGATGTCAATTCCCCCCTCCCCCTCTTATAATGCCCCATGCAGGATGTCACACCGCCTCCCTTATAATGCCCCATGCAGAATGTCACGCCCCCCCTCCCTTATAATGCCCCATGCAGGATGTCACTTCCCCCCTTCCCCTCTTATAATGCCCCATGCCGGATGTCACTTCCCCCTTCCCCTCTTATAATGCCCCATGCAGGATGTTATTTCCCCCCTTCCCCTCTTATAATGCCCCATGCAGGATGTCACTTCCCTCCTTCCCCTCTTATAATGCCCCATGCAGGATGTCACTTCCCCCTTCCCCTCTTATAATGCCCCATGCAGGATGTCACATCCCTCCCCCACTACCCCCATATAATGCCCCCATGCAGGATGTCAATTCCCCCCTCCCCCATATAATGCCCCATTCAGGATGCCAATCCCCCCCCCTATATAATGCCCCATGCAGGATGTCACACCACCTCCCCCATATAATGCCCCATGCAGGATGTCACACCCACTCTCCCCCCACCATTAAATGCCCCATGCCCCCATACATGAAAAAAAAAAAAATCAAATACTCACCTCACTTCTTACCTGCTGCTGATCCGGACTTCAGCATTGCGCGCGTCTTCCCGCTCTGTGATGTGACAGCTCAGGAGAGAGCGCGAGGTGTAAAGACGTCACCGCGCCCTCTGACCTGAGACGTCACAGTCAGAGGACGCGGCAGACGCTGCGGAGGCACGGGGAGGGGTAAGTATTGTGCCGGCGCTGTCACATGACCGGAGATGTCCCTGCGCTCAGCATGGGGCCCATGCTGAGCGCAGGCACATCTCCGGTCATGTGACGGCGGGGGGTCCTGCGGGGGGGGGGGCCCATGAGGAGACGCACAAGAGGGGGGCTCCGAGGGGGCCCCGACCAGCCGGGCCACATGCTGGAGTCAGGGCAGTCATGCCACGATGGCGGCCCTGCTGGAGGCTGGAGGGGCCCCCTCTCCCTCGGGGGGTCCCCGTTCAATGAACCGGCTGCACGGGCGGTAGGTCCGCCCCTGGTACTACATCCCTAAAAGGTATATCTGCTTTAATAATAGTAATACATAAGAATAATATGTACTATGTCTGACCACTACAAACACTCATCTGAACTGGTCCAAGTGCTGTCAGCTTTTTTCACGGGCAACACTTAGACAATACGGTCGTGTGAATATAGGCTTATGATGCATCTGGTAATAAACATGTTAAGGATGGGCCGCTACTCATGGGCCACTGCTGTGTGCTTGCCCCCCAGGCTAAAATGTGCCAGCCAGCCCCTGCTGCACCGGGTGCCAGAAAACCTAGATACACCTTTGGAATAGGTATCTTGCAAAGTAAGGATGGGGTTTGGTGTTTTTAAGTGATTTTATTGACTCTGTGCATTTATATTTTGTATCAATAATATGATATGGTTATATATATCTTCTGGATATCAGGAGGGCTTATCCCTGTGCATTGACTCTCTCCTTCTCCTTCGATGTCCTGTAAATGCCAAAAAAAACTACGCGTTTCGAGGACTCACAGTTCCTCTTCTTCAGCTTCTCGCTGGTAGTCAAACTGGTAACCTAATAAAGTCCAAACGCCCCCCACAAAGATAATACAACCAAAGAAATGGAGGAAGATCCAATACTATCAAGACGGTGCAAAAGGACATATGGAGGTGCAATAGAACTAAGATAGAATTCCAATAAGAATAGACTGTGTGTGAAAAAAATAATAATAAAAAAGACTTTGTTCAAACTTTCACAATTAGTTAAAAATGAATAAAAATTATATACTTATATTTCTGATGGCTATAAAAAACAGTCTGTTAATCAGTATATATTACAAGGATAGTATAAATTCGGCACTTAGTTCCATCAAGAGATAAAAAGGAAAAAATGAAGGAGAAAAATAAAAACATTATATTGTATCTCCAATAGGGGTATCAATGTATAGAAACAAATACATATATAAAATAGGTGGATTCAAAGGAATATATCCAAAAGACATATTATATTGATAAAATATAAGGAGGTTCATAAAAGTGCAATGTAAATGTTCAATTGGTACTGGGATAAAAAATACATACAGTATATACCGCTGCGAGTTGAAGGCATACAGCTGACTCTCGTGATTAAGGCCCTTCAGAGCCAAGCTATTTAATGTGAAGAACCATTTGGATTCCATCCGCGACATTAATCTCAGGTAATCACCTCCCCTCCATTTTCTGGGGACTAATCGGGTCCCACAAAACTTAGTGTCCTTATAAGATTGGTTGTGGAACTTCCGGTAGTGCCGGGACAGTGGATGCCCTTCAAAACCTTCATTCATGTTGATAAAGTGTTCCTTCAGCCTTTTGATAACTTGCGCTTTGTATAGACATCTCCTCCTGCCAAGGTATAAAAAGGGCGTGGCTTGGGGTGTGGATAGGGGCGTGGTCAGACTACGCGTGCCGCATGGTTTCGTCCTCTTTCTAGTCCTCATAGGTTGGCGGTATGCTTGTACTGAGGAGATCTGGGATATCAGTGATTAGGTCCCATATTGTGCACTGTAAGGTCTGGAAAAGCTCCTTCTATCCGTCTCTGTAGCACCAGAGGAAGAACAGAGGGGAATAGACAGGATTTTCTACATGTCGCGTTATGTAGATGTTCTACAGATTTATCACAACCGTCCACAAGAAGAAACTGCCATCACAGAGCCGCCTTTAGCTGTTGGAAAAGTTTAAACTTAGTTTTGAATAGTTGCTATAGGCAACAAGGACTTTCTATTTATGCTGGGTCACATGATGCTGGTGCTGGGTGATGTCATGTGACGGAATGTTGTGGGTGATGATGTCACAGAGGGCGTTGTGATGTCACCCTTGGGGTATATAAGGGGACTCCATCCACCTGGAGCTCATATCTCATTGGCCATATCTTGGTGCTGAGATACCCCCTGGAGACAATGAGGATGGCCATATTGTTTCTGTGCTGTACCCTGTTCTACCCTGTGAATTACCATAGGCTGCCGGTGAGCACCTGTCTATTATTACATATGGAGGACGTTTAGAATCAGCTGCGGCAGGGGAAGGGGATGGGGAGGGGGGTCCTGTAAGAATTTACCTGCGGGAATAAGAGGTTATGGCAGGGAAAGGAGCTTAGGAAGTGACAGTCAGAGGGGATATAAGTGTGGGGTGACCCCTCTGACTCCCCCATTCCTGCTTTGTCCTTGTAGTGATTAATGACTTTGGTGTTGTCCCTTATATATCACTTTGCAGTCACCAGTGATCGCTCCGCACTGTGATCCTAAACTACAGTCTCATTTACCTTTTAGCAAACGCCCAGAAGGGGAGGAGTGACATCACACCCATGTGAGCAGATCCCGCCCACTTTTACTGCAGTCGTAATGCGAGCTAGCTGCATTCTGTTTTCATGGAAATGTCAGCAGCTGCTCCCCCTAGTGTTTACAAGATGAAAACATCAAAAGAGTTAAAATATTTTTTCAGATTTTATACCATTGAAACCTTTTTAAATATATATGTGTATTTATATATAAATATAAATACTTTACAATTTTACAATTGTAAAAAAATTGCTGACACTTTCCCTTTAAAAGATCTAAAGACGTTCTGCTTCATGTGCCATTGTGACCAATCACAGCACAGATTATATTTTTTAAACTTTTCTTGAAAAACTGAAACTGCTCCGTGATTGGAAATCATGTGGAAGGGTTCTCTTTTAGACATTTAGTTAGGTCCAAAGTATCAGTGACATGATGGATAGAACTGTGCAATGATGTCACAGAGGGCTGTGTGATGTCACCCCTGGGTATATTAGAAGCCTCGGCCCATCTGCAGCTTGTATCTCATTGACCATACCTTGGTGCTGAGAGACCTCTGGAGATGATGAGTATCATCCTATCATTTCTGTGCTTTACGTTGCTCTACCCCCCACATTACAGTACACTGAGGGCGAGTATGTTCTCATCAATATGGAGGTCACAAGGATCAGCTAATGAGAATATCGCCTCTTGCAGGACTTCTCATACTGGACACGTGACCGTCCGTCATATGAAAGTCCAACTGTAAATAATATTCCATGGACCCTGGAGGTGAATCCCAAACTTCTTCCTGATCTTCTCAAAGGGATATTTCTGAAAGGTGCTTGATAATGTATCCATCACTGTATAATAACAAAGGCTCTCTGTTTGTCTGGATTGGGTATAAATATACAGGACTTTATTATGTTTTTTTTCTTTATTATAGGATGACCCACTACCCGTGGATCTCAGGAGAAGCACCTATCAAGCTTCCATCAATCTTCCTCTTTGGCTCTTCCGTCACGCAGTTTTTGTTGCGGTGATGACACTACTGACAATACTAGAGTATTTGGCCTTAAGTCTTGTCCTGAGCAAGTGGGCAATGTCTGAATCTGGTGAAACAATCAGAAAACTCCTGAGAACAAAACCATTCTGAAGGAACAAAGTGCTTGTAAGGAGCTGATTTGCATCCCTCAGATTCAGGAGCAAGACTCCAGGAGAACACCTGTCCTGCCCAATGGCAAATGTTCTACTCCATCCATGGCTCCTGCACCGCAGGATGCGAAAAAGGTTCCTAGTTGCAACTATAAAGTGGCGTTCAGTGATATTGTCTGGGTCAGAACGATCCCTCACAACAATATAGGAAGAAGAGCTCGAAGTTCCAAGGAGCATAAAGAGAGGTTACTGATTTTTCAGAGAAGCCAACAACCCAGAATTCCAGGGCCAAGAGCACCAGAACCTAGAACACCAGAACCTACCATGTCAGAACCTAGTATGTCAGAACCTGAAATGCCTACAACACCTCCACCCAAAATCAAGAGGAGAAGATGTTTCCTTAGATGTCTTAGAGGCGAGGAAGATTGAGAAGGCAACTGCTTGAACTTTCCCATTGCTCATGTCTTCATCACAGGTTAGTCCTATACATGCTGTCTGATGGGCACCATCTTACTACATACAATGCAGCATTGCACTTGAAATCGAATGGATATTTTGTCACACACTTGCACTTTAGCACCTTATCATATGGCGCATATATCTATGAACGCTTTGCTAAGTATCACTGTCTAGTATGTGCTTCTGATGAACCTATTTTAGGAAAACGTGTCGAGGTTTGGCATACTATGTACGTGAGTTTGGCGTGCTATGTGCTTGTTGGTAAATTCTATTGCCATCTATAATCTACTAGATATTATAATGTCTCTGGTGGGATGCCCCATGCCGAATTGTTGATAACTGACTATGAGCATTGTCCTCTATTTCTTATCTACTATGGTTACAGGTTGATGTGAAGAGAGCTGTGCCATTGGTAGCGATATTTCTACTGATTTGTCAGTTATATTTATGTTAGTTTAGCAAATTTCTGCTTGTAGGGTCTAATGTTTTAGCATAGTGTATGTTCTGTGAGCTAAATTGTCATACTTATGCACTAGATAGATTATAAATTGTGATGCTTATGTACTAGATAGATTATTAGTTTAATCTGTGATTTTTTAAATATTTTTTAACATCAGGAGACTCAAGAATCGCATCTTACAGAAGACAAGAAGCCTAAATGCCGAAGGGTGATGACCTGTTGATGGCCCACAGCTGGAGGGTCATTACCTCTTGATGGCACAAAACTGGACAGAAGATAAAAACATTTGATGGCACCCAGCCGGAGGGTGATGACCTATTGATGGCCATAGCCAGAGGGTCATTACCTGTTGATGGCACACAGCCAGATAGAGGATCATTACCTGTTGATGGCACACAGCCGGATGGTCATTACCTGTTCATGCCGCACTGCCGGATGGTCATTACCTGTTCATGGCACACAGCCGGAGGGTCATTACCTGTTGATGGCACACAGCTGGAGGGTGATGACCAGTTGATGTCGCACTGCCGGATGGTCATTACCTGTTGATGGCACACAGCCGGACAGAGGATCATTACCTGTTGATGGCACACAGCCGGATGGTCATTACCTGTTCATGGCGCACTGCCGGATGGTCATTACCTGTTGATGGCACACAGCCGGAGGGTGATGACCTATTGATGGCCATAGCCAGAGTGTCATTACCTGTTGATGGCGCAGTGCCGGATGGTCATTACCTGTTGATGGCACACAGCTGGAGGGTGATGACCAGTTGATGTCGCACTGCCGGATGGTCATTACCTGTTGATGGCACACAGCCGGACAGAGGATCATTACCTGTTGATGGCACACAGCCGGTCAGAGGATAAGATCTTTTGATTGCATACACAGGGTCCCTCCCTGATAACAAGGAACCCTGGGGAATACTGGTCATCTTGATCCCCCACTGACTATATACTTGCTCCACCTCAGCCTACACCATCATGGAGGACACTTCCACCTGTGTTCACTGTAAGGTTGGACTTTCTTTTATAATTATAGCAGATTAATAAACATCATAAAGCTGTAAAACTATCGAGTAATTAATTATAAATTATTATAAAGAAATATAAAGTATAATAGATAGCTATAGAGGGCACAGAAGACGACTAACTATAGAAAGCATGGTATCGCCTGATATATACTGTATATTCTAGATGGCGCTATTACACTAAATACATCACAACCTCCAGGGTGATATTACCGTACAATGCAAGATCACTAATAATGGCCACAGATAATGAAAAAATGACCAGCTCCATAGTCCTGGAGTTATTATAAATGTCTCTAGTGTGAGGCAGGGACTGGACGAGTGTTGGAGGGAGGTATATTCCCCCAGGACGTCCTTTATGTATCCATGCTGTAGAATCTGCCGTATACTTCTGTTCTAGCAGTCAGACATTTCACTCTGCAGATCACAGGCTCAACATTGTGTAAAACTAACACCGTATACAAGAGCATTCAGAATAAAAACTAGCGGCATGCCGTGCACTGCCCACGTCATGTGTACGGGATACAGGACCTGCAGGACCTGGTACGGCCATTATAGTTGATAGATTAATGATACCTGTGCAGATCAAGGGAAAAAAATATGTGCAACAACAGGAGGAGAAAGTCTCAAAATGTAATTTGAAGAGTATAATAGAGAAATGGGAAACTTCTGGAGATGCAGATAAGTGGTACCAGGGCGAAACGTAAGTGTAGCCAGACAAGGGAAAAGTGCAAATGATCCAGCGTAAAGGTTTGTTTAGTAGAAAAAATATTAAAACTTAGCTTTTATTAGCCATATAAAACACTGCTCCACAAAGAATACAGCAAATGTGCAACTATCATAGCTTACAGACCTACGCGTTTCAACAAATCATGTCTTAATTATGGCCCTACTACTAGAATGACAAAAAGGCATATATATATATATATATATATCCACGTGCCTGTATGACCTCCCTACAACGCCTGGGCATGCTCCTGATGAGGTTGCGGATGGTCTCATGTGGGATCTCCTCCCAGACCTGGACTAAAGCATCCGCCAACTCCTGGACGGTCTGTGGTGCAACGTGATGTTGGCGGATGGAGCAAGACATGATGTCCCAGATGTGCTCAATCGGATTCAGGTCTGGGGAATAAGCGGGCCAGTCCATAGCTTCAATGCCTTTATCTTGCAGGAACTGCTGACACACTCCAGCCACATGAGGTCTGGCATTGTCCTGCATTAGGAGGAACCCAGGGCCAACCGCACCAGCATATGGTCTCACAAGGGGTCTGAGGATCTCATCTCGGTACCTAATGGAAGTCAGGCTACCTCTGGCGAGCACATGGAGGGCTGTGCGGCCCTCCAAAGAAATGCCACCCCACACCATTACTCACCCACTGCCAAACCGGTCATGCTGAAGGATGTCGCTCTCGACGGCGTCTCCAGACTCTGTCACGTCTGTCACATGTGCTCAGTGTGAACCTGCTTTCATCTGTGAAGAGCACAGGGCGCGAGTGGCGACTTTGCCAATCCGGGTGTTCTGTGGCAAATGCCAAGCGTCCTGCATGGTTTTGGGCTGTGAGCACAACCCCTATCTGTGGACGTCGGGCCCTCATACCACCCTCATGGAGTCGGTATCTAACCGTTTGTGCAGACACATGCACATTTGTGGCCTGCTGGAGGTCATTTTGCAGGGCTCTGGCAGAGCTCCTCCTGTTCCTCCTTGCACAAAGGCGGAGGTAGCGGTCCTGCTGCTGGGTTGTTGCCCTCCTACGGCCCCCTCCACATCTCCTGGTGTACTGGCCTGTCTCCTGGTAGCGCCTCCAGCCTCTGGACACAGCCAACCTTCTTGCCACAGCTCGCATTGATGTGCCATCCTGAATGAGCTGCACTATCTGAGCAACTTCTGTGGGTTGTAGAGTCTGTCTCATGCTACCACGAGTGTGAAAGCACAACCAACATTCAAAAGTGACCAAAACATCAGCCAGAACGCATTGGTACTGAGATGTGGTCTGTGGTCCCCACCTGCAGAAGCACTCCTTTATTGAAGGTGTCTTGATAATTGCCAACAATTTCCATCTATCGTCTATTCCATTTTCACATCAGCATGTGAAATTGATTGTCAATCAGTGTTGCTTCCTAAGTGGACAGTTTGATTTCACAGAAGTTTGATTTACTTGGAGTTATATTCTGTTGTTTTAAGTGTTCCCTTTATTTTTGGAGCAGTGTATATAGATACATACAGTGAGTACGGAAAGTATTCAGACTCCTTTAAATTTTTCACTCTTTGTTTCATTGCAGCCATTTGATAAATTCTAAAAAGTTCATTTTTTTTCTCATTAAAGTACACTCTGCACCCCATCTTGACTGAAAAAAACAGCAATGCAGAATTTTTTTGCAAATTTGTTAAAAAAGAAAAACTGAAATATCACATGGTCATAAGTATTCAGATCCTTTGCTCAGACACTCATATTTAAGTCACATGCTGTCTATTTCCTTGTGATCCTCCTTGAGATGGTTCTACTCCTTCAATGGAGTCCAAATGTGTTTAATTAAACTGATAGGACTTGATTTGGAAAGGCACACACCTGTCTATATAAGACCCCACAGCTCACAGTGCTTGTCAGACCAAATGAGAATCATGAGCTCAAAGGAACTGCCCAAGGAGCTCAGAGACCGAATTGTGGCAAGGCACACATCTAGCCAAGGATATAAAAGAATTTCTGCATTACTCAAGGTTCATAACAGCACAGTGGCCTCCATAATCCTTAAATGGAAGAAGTTTGGGACCACCAGAAGTCTTCCTAGATCTGGCCGTCCAGCCAAACTGAGCAATCGTGGGAGAAGAGCCTTGGTGAGAAAGGTAAAGAAGAACCCCAAGATCACTGTGGCTGAGCTCCAGAGATGCAGTAGGGAGATGGGAGAAAGTTCCACAAAGTAAACTATCACTGCAGCCATCCCCCAGTTGGGCCTTTATGGCAGAATGGCCAGACGGAAGCCTCTCCTCATATGAAAGCCCGCATAGAGTTTGCTCAAAAACACATGAAGGACTCCCAGACTATGAGAAATAAGATTCTCTGGTCTGATGAGACGAAGATAGAACTTTTTGGTTATAATTCTAAGTGGTATGTGTGGAGAAAACCAGGCACTGCTCATTACACGCCTAATACAATCCCAACAGTGAAACATGGTGGTGGCAGTTGTTAGAACCCTCCTGTTAGTTTTTTCTATTTTGTGGTCACGTGAACTTCTGCCTATTTATTCCAGCTCCGCCCTTCAGGCTTTGCTGGACTTCAGTGTTACTTTGACTCTTAATCTAGCCAGGTGCTTTGTACCTACTGTATCTCTCTAGTTTGTTTGGTCCTTGGACCACTAAGTACTTTTGTCTGTTTGTCGTCTTCGCTACTACTTCTGCCAGGAGGTGTCCAATTTTGTCCCAGTCCTTAGTTCTTTTAGGGACCCCTCCCTTTAATCTATAGGTCTGCGTTCAGACTAGCCGCGGATGAAGGCGGGTCTGTTCACAAGGAACAGGTTGCCCACTGCATCGTAGGGAATCGGCTTAGTCCTATTGTATGGACAGATTTCCTCTCTTTCCTTAGTTCTTGTAGCAGATCATAACAGCAGTATCATGCTATGGGTGTTTTTTTCAGCTGCAGGGACAGGACGACTGGTTGCAATTGAAGGAAACATGAATGCTGTCAAGTACAGAGATATTCTGGATGAAAATCTCTTCCAGAGTGCTCTGCACCTCAGACTTGGCCAAAGGTTCACCTTCCAACAAGACAATGACCCTAAGCACACAGCTAAAATAACAAAGGAGTGGCTTCAGAACAACTATGTGACCATTCTTGACTGGCCCAGCCAGAGCCCTGACCTAAACCCAATTGAGCATCTTTGGAGAGACCTGAAAATGGCTGTCCACCAACGTTTACCATTCATCCTGACGGAACTGGAGAGGATCTGCAAGGAAGAATGGCAGAGGATCCCAAAATGCAGGTGTGAAAAACTTGTTGCATCATTTCCAAGAAGACTCATGGCTGTACTAGCCCAAAAGGGTGCTTCTACTCAATACTGAGCAAAGGGTCTGAATACTTATGCCCGTGTGATATTTCAGTTTTTCTTTTTTATTAAATTTGCAAAAATTTCTACATTTCTGTTTTCTTTCAGACAAGATGGGGTGCAGAGTGGACTTTAATGAGAAAAAAATGAACTTTTTAGAATTTACCAAATGGCTGCAATGAAACAAAGAGTGAAAAATTTAAAGGGGTCTGAATACTTTCCGTACCCAGTGTACATGCATGGAAATAAATGCAGAATTATATTTCTTAATACTGCAGTATCAGATCCTGTCTTGAATTTAACCCCTGTGGTATCCAATGTGAAAATCCACAGGGACTCCCGGTTCAGAAGTTTGCACTTATGATCCCCCCCTCGTGTGGATCTATATACCTTCTCTATCTCCATATATTTAAAGAATGAGGTGTCACCTTTATGAACTCTCGCAAAATGCCTCGATACTGCTGATGTTTTTATGGCTTCCAAATGAATCGCATCAGAAAGATGTCTTCTGATACGGACTTTCAGCGCACCTGTGGTACAACCCACATAGTGGACCTTACACAAGGTGCATTCTATAAGGTATATAACCCCTGATGAATTACAATTGAGGAAATCATGAATTTTATATTCTCTATCATTACTTAAGGACATAAAACTATCTGTTTTAACCGCGTGTAGACACGCTTTGCACCGATTGGCTCCACATCTGAAGAAACCTTTTGTGCTGAGCCAATTTGGTTGTACAGTATTAGTCTCACTGGTGTATAAGCTAGGAGAAAGGATGGTTCCCAGAGCGGGCGCTTTCCTGGCTACAAAGCGGATGTCAGTAGAAAGTAGGTTTTTTAGTTTCTTGCTCTGATATATAATAGGGTTATACTTTTTAATTCTAGATGTAATTTTATTATACTGAGGACTATAGGTGGTAGAAAACGTTACCCTAGTATCCAATGTGTTAATGTTATTTTTCTGTTTATTTCGGAGTATATCTTTCCGATTTATATTGGAGACAATTCTACTCGCTTTTCTTAAAGACCACTCGGGATAGCACCTATTGGATAGTCTGTTACACATTTTTTCTGATTCCTTCTGAAAAGTGATGTTATCTGAACAATTTCGTATTGCTCGTATTAGCTCACCGTAAGGGATATTTCTCTTAATATGTGGCGGATGACAACATTTAGCTGATAGAATAGAATTTGAGGCTGTAGATTTTCTGTGGGGATTAATTTTGACCAATTCTTTCTCCTTGGTAGCCTCAAGTTCGAGATCCAAAAAAGTAATTTTGGATGAATGGTAGAACTAAGTGAATTTAAGATTAAAATTATTGCGGTTGATGAACTGTACAAATTGTACCACCTCCTCCTGTGTGCCCCCCCACACCAGGAGGAGGTCATCAATAAATCTACCATACCACACAATGTGTCCACTATATGTGTTATCATTATGGTAAATGAAAAGCTCCTCCACCTACACATCACTATGTTCGCTAGCGAAGGAGAAAATTTACTGCCCATGCTGACTCCTCTTTTCTGTAAAAAAAAAACTTTTATCAAATCTAAAATAATTACGCTCTAAGAGGAACTGTACTGCTATGACCAGAAATTCTTTTATTTCTATAGTGTACGAACTGTATGTGTCAAGGTGGTAGGTTAAACATGCTAAAGCAATATGGTGTGGAATTGAGGGGGTATAATGCCACCACATCACAGGACAATCATCCAAAGTTTTTTGGCCATTCACATTTATCAAAAATGGTCACTATGAATTTTGAATCCCTAATGTAACTCGGAGTTTCCTGAACCAGAGGCTGTAGGTAAAAATCCATCCAGGCACTTAATTTTTCACCATGGGAACCAATCTCCACCACTATGGGTCTTAACCCCTTTACAGCCCAGGGCGTACTAATACGTACAGTACAGACCAAAAGTTTGGACACACCTTCTCATTGAAAGATTTTTCTGTATTTTCATGACTATGAAAATTGTACATTCACACTGAAGGCAGCAAAACTATGACTTAACACATGTGGAATTATATAGTTAACAAAAAAATGTGAAACAACTGAAAATATGTCTTATAATCTAGGTTCTTCAAAGTAGCCACCTTTTGCTTTGATGACTGCTTTGCACACTCTTGGCATTCTCTTGATGAGCTTCAAGAGGTAGTCACCGGAAATGGTCTTCCAACAATCTTGAAGGAGTTCCCAGAGATGCTTAGCACTTGTTGGCCCTTTTGCCTTCACTCTGAGGTCCAGCTCACCCCAAACTATCTCAATTGGGTTCAGGTCTGGTGACTGTGGAGGCCAGGTAATTTGGCGTAGCACCCCCATCACTCTCTTTCTTGGTCAAATAGCCCTTACACAGCCTGGAGGTGTGTTTGGGGTCATTGTCCTGTTGAAAAATAAATGATGGTCCAACTAAATGCAAACCGGATGGAATAGCATGCGGTTGCAAGATGCTGTGGTAGCCATGCTGGTTCAGTATGCCTTCAATTTTGAATAAATTCCCAACAGTGTCGCCAGCAAAGCACCCCCCCCACCATCACACCTCCTCCTCCATGCTTCACGGTGGAAACCAGGCATGTAGAGTCCATCCGTTCACCTTTTCTGCGTCGCACAAAGACATGGTGGTTGAAACCAAAGATCTCAAATTTGGACTCATCAGACCAAAGCACAGATTTCCACTGGTCTAATGTCCATTCCTTGTGTTCTTTAGCCCAAACAAGTCTCTTCTGCTTGTTGCCTGTCCTTAGCAGTGGTTTCCTAGAAGCTATTTTACCATGAAGGCCTTCTGCACAAAGTCTCCTCTTAACAGTTGTTGTAGAGATGTGTCTGCTGCTAGAACTCTGTGTGACATTGACCTGGTCTCTAATCTGAGCTGCGCTTAACCTGTGATTTCTGAGGCTGGTGACTCGGATAATCTTATCCTCAGAAGCAGAGGTGACTCTTGTTCTTCCTTTCCTGGGGCGGTCCTCATGTGAGCCAGTTTCTTTGTAGCGATTTATGGTTTTTACAACTGCACTTGGGAACACTTTCAAAGTTTTTCCAATTTTTCGCATTGACTGACCTTCATTTCTTAAAGTAATGATGGCCTCTCGTTTTTCTTTACTTAGCTGCATTTTTCTTGCCATAATACAAATTCTAACAGTCTATTCAGGAGGACTATCAGCTGTGTATCCACCAGACTTCTGCACAACACAACTGATGGTCTCAACCACATTTATAAGGCAAGAAATCCCACTTATTAAACCTGACAGGGCACACCTGTGAAGTGAAAACCATTTCCGATGACTGCCTCTTGAAGCTCATCAAGAGAATGCAAAGAGTGTGCAAAGCAGTCATCAAAGAAAAAGGTGGCTACTTTGAAGAACCTAGAATATAAGACATATTTTCAGTTGTTTCACACTTTTTTGTTAAGTATATAATTCCACATGTGTTAATTCATAGTTTTGATGCCTTCAGTGTGAATGTAAAATTTTCAAAGTCATGAAAATACAGAAAAATCTTTAAATGAGAAGGTGTGTCCAAACTTTTGGTCTGTACTGTATATAGATAACATATATTTTGCACCATTAATTTTGTTGTAAATACATATATATAGAAGTATTTAAGGTCATCACAGAGGAGATATGTATCATCAACTTTTAAACAGTTGGTGATGGAAACCCATATTTGTAACTACAGTGTCAAAGATGCTGAGAGACTTATTTGTCTTTTCACTGGGCTGGGTTTTTTGTGAACAGCTGAAGAGATGGGTGGGACGGCTGTTCACCATATCTCCTCCTCTGGCTCTAATTCATGTGGATAGAGACATCGCTACATAGATATATATTCATATATATCTCTATATCATAAAAAAAATGTAGATTTTAGACATATATTATACATAGATATATGATAGATATGATATACTTTAAATAATTCTATATTTTTAGTACATACAGTACATACATCATAGCTAAACACATACATATATATGTTTGTTAATGTTGTTATATATATATATGCAAATTGCCTCTTCAGAGAAAAAGAGGACTTGCACTCTATAGCGCCACCTATTGGAAGCAGCAATCGTACAAGTCACAATCAACCCTTTAACGAGTCGTGCGATATGACTTAGGATAAAAGCCAAATCAGAATCTCAATTTGCAGACCCGGCGTTTCGGGCTGTTGGCCCTCGTCAGTGCAAAGTATGAGAACTGATTTGGCTGGTGAGAGGCTCTGGACTGAGGTCTTTTTCTCTGAAGAGGCAATTTGCATATTCAATTTCCCAGAGAAGCATTGCATGGCGAATAAGCCTCCTTACCTTGACGTGCCAGAGCCGGTGTGTCACTCTCCATAAGGAGAAACGCTACCTCTTAGACATATCATATATATATATATATATATATATATATAGATTGAGGAGACATTATAGATACATACTTACATAGTTTCACCATATATACATAAATAATATATTTATATCATATAATAATATTGATTCATTTATATAGCACTATTAATTCCAGAGTGCTTTACATACATTTGCAGCACTGTCCCCATTGGGGCTCACAATCTAAACATCCTATCAGTATGTCTTTCAGGTGTCATAGTTCCATCTATCTATCTAATACATAAAATAGAATCTAATAACATTTCTATGGATTGTCTTTCTGTTCCTATGATGTAAAGTATGAAGCTTTGCCATTATTTGTGACATGGTAATAAATTGTTTCCTTTCACTTCCTTTCTGTTTTTTTGCTCCACCTGGGAAACGGACAATCACACACACATCAAACTACACAAAACAATGGACCACATCCAATTATAGTCACAACAGCTTCCAAGAGACCATATAGTGTAAACCCGCACACAGGAGACACCACATAGTGACCATCACTCAAGAAACACAACACCAGATCCCAAAATACAGCACCCAACAAGGAAGAGACAGTGCACAGGTGTGAACGACGTCAAATGATGCAACAAATACAAGACACAAATGCGGAAGGATGATATAGAACAGGGATGGTGGAAAGCGCAAATGGTGTGACACATGGCCACTGCTCCTGTTAGCACCACTAAGGGCACACAGAGGTTCATTTCACCGCACTCCCCATGCAATAGCATCCGGCCTATTTCTAGTATATATATAATGCAAAATCAGATAAGAGGCAACGGAAATGAATTCTTGCAGCCGACTATAGATTATATTCTAAGCGTCCTGTTTCTCCAAAGAAATGATTAGTGTCTCTACACATCTCAGAGTCAGTTGTTTCTGACCGCAAAGAGAACATCTGTCTACTTTCCACTCATTCTAGGACCTTTCAGTAACACTATATATACTGTATATATACTATATATATACACACACACACATATATATATACACACATTATATAGTTATTACAAAAATGATTATAACATTCCCCCCTTTTGTAAATTTCAATATCACATCTCTGTACCCATCAGGGCTTTTGTTCTCTTATTACGGTTTTCACAGGACCCATCGGATTTCAGAGTCTTGGTTATTTTCGGGGAAGGTATAATGTTCAGAATCATTATCATCAGGTTCCATAGTCTCCATTCCTCCATACATAGTCTTTGTTATGGCAGAGTCAATAAGTCTTTGTGCGAGTCCTCTAATGCACAGTATAGCACAACAGCCACAAACAGGGAGTACACTGGCCACAATGGCCAGAGATATCAGCGCGGAAGTGACCTGGCCAGACCATTTCCCAAACCATCCTTCAATCCAGGAAGAAAAATTGTCAACATATCCAGAGTTCTCAGCCAGTTTATTAGATAGGGCAGTCAGTCCATCAAGGGCATTGGTGATGCTACCATCAGGAGCTGTAGTATTATTAGGGATGAAATTGCAACAAAATCCTCCAACATACTACATACATCTTCTCTTTCTGCTAAGAGGATGCCTAATGCCATTCTGTTCTGCCAAGCCATGAGGGAAGTTGGTCCTAGCTGCTCAGCTATCCCTTTAGCTGCATCTCGAGTGTAATTAACAAATCTCTGTTGGTTGTAGTATATGTAGTTTATCCAGTCTACATTTTTATTTATTGTCACCCACCATATGATGGACTCCCACCCAGCTGCTACCTGGTTCCTAGCCTTGTATTCGTTGGGCACTCCTCTGGGAACTCCAATGTCATCTACTAAAATCTAAGGATTCTCGGGGGGTGTCACGCTTCTGTCTACTCCCACCACATACCTTTGACCATGTTCCTGTTGACAATAGGTGGAAGGGCATGACTAGCTGGATAACCGCACAATCCCTTTTAGAACCATACGGCAATCTGGCTGGTATTCTTTTGTCACCACATGACCACCATATGTCTTCTATCAGGGTGGTCCGTTTTGACCATATGACTGAGTAGTTGGTGTTGTGGGAAACAGTGATTAGTTCTCTACAAAAGTCGTCCTGGATTTCGTCATGTCCGTTCCCAGGAAGACTGAAACAAGTATAGTTACCAGGATAAGCAATCACCTGTTGTTGGATATCTGTTATTTTTAAGTGGGGGAAATAAAAGTGATAATGTTTTGCATTTTCTTTCCTTATCTGAGGGGACAGGAAGTTTTCCATATAGTTTAATTATGTACTGTAACCCTTCTGGGTCCTCCTGATCATGTAGGGGAAAAGGGACAGTACCTAGCTGTGGTCTGGCTGTTGCTCAAGCTACACAGTTTAGTTTGTTAAGGCTTTTTGCAGTATATCTAAGCAATTCTAACCATTCATTTTTCTCCTCATAGATAGTCTCTAGAGCTAGCTTATCTTCATAGATTAAGTTAGTGAACCCAACTGTGGGACCCATGGACTCCATTATGGTTCTTTCTGACATACTTTCCTTGGGGCGTGTTTTGGTATTATTCTGAACTTCTATGTAGAAATGTCCTATTGGGTCTGTTTCTGATGCATCAGATCCAATACCATATAACCTTTGGTCTCTCATCTTAGTTTTTTTTTAAGATTAATACTAATTTTGCTACAATCATCCTTTTTTGTGCAACGGGAAGTTTATTTTTTCCTAATGAGGAACCTGGATTTCAAATCTGTGTGGCCATAAATTTTATACCCATAGTCTTCGTTGTCCATCCAGCAAGGGACCAACTAGTAAACATTCGGACTCCCCTGTTATTTTGGTTTATAACACAAACATATTTTTCTGATCCAGTTAGTTTGGCTGCTTGTTCTCCATCTTCACGTCCTTTATATAACAGGCGGAAGTCCATCAAAAAGGTGACCGTCTGACCTACTTCAAAAGTGAGATTTAAATTATTAAATCCAAAACCTCTCCAACCCTCTGGACTTTCCCACCCTGCTGGATCTATTACCTTCCAATTTCCCATAACCATGTGTAGGATTCCCAAAATAACTGTCTCTAGAACATCTTTTTTTTCTTCTACTGCCTACCCTGTCTCCGTCCACCGGGAAAAGGGAAGTGGGTGTCTTCACCGGTTTGAGATGAATTCTCCCTTTTGGAGAACCCCCCCTTTGTAGCCGGGCTTATGTTTCAGGAGACTGGGTTTGTTCCCTGCCTAACTTTCCCTAGACTTCCGTCAACCCTTTTAATAGTGGGACAGATGTATCCGTGATGTACGTTCAGCAATTTTGACAGCAGTGGGAGTGGTCAATAGGACTTGGTATGGACCTTCCTACTTAGGCTGGTGCCAGTGTTTCTTCTTTATCACCTTCACAAGGACCCAGTCAGCACGTTTCACAACCTCAGGTTTCGGTAGCAGTACTCCTGAGAAAAAATTAGTGGTGGAGACTTATTTGAGTGTTGTTATCTTAGCCAATAATTCTGCTAATGTACAGTCTGATTCCACATCTATTCTCTTGAAGGGTTTTCGCTGAGGTAACAGAAAGTAAGGTTTCCAAATGTGTTGGAATAGGTGTAGGATCGGAGCAAAACCTTCAGTACAGTCAACATTGTCCCACCTGAGTGTATCATGATATGGGGTCTATTTTTCCGGAAACAGAGAGACAACTTAACCCAGAGTTAGGTGATTTGGGTTCCAGTATCATCTCTATGCTGACGACACCCAATTATACACTTCTTCCCCTGACATCACCCCTACCCTAATACAAAATACCAAGGATTGTTTGTCTGCTGTGTCTAACATAATGTCCTCCCTCTATCTTAAACTGAATCTCTCCAAAACTGAACTTCTCGTGTTTTCCCCCTCTACTAACCTAACTCTACCTAACATCGAAATTACCTTGGAGGGTTCAACCATAACTCTCAAGCAGCACGCCCGCTGCCTTGGGGTCATATTCGACACTAACCTCTCCTTTACTCCCTATATCCGATCACTCACTCGCTCTTGTCACCTGCATCTTAAAAACATCTCCAGAATCCGATCTTTTCTCACTTTTGAAACTGTTAAAACTCTTACTGTCGCTCTTATTCACTCTCGTCTGGACTACTGCAACTCTCTTCTGATCGGTCTCCCTCTTACCAAAATTTCCCCTCTCCAATCTGTCCTGAATGCGGCAGCCAGTGTCGTATTTCTGTCCAGCTGCTTCACTGATGCCTCCACCTTGTGCCAGTCATTACACTGGTTACCCATTCGCTACAGGGTCCACTATAAACTCATTGCTCTCACTCACAAAGCTCTCCACAGTTCTGCACCACCTTATATCAACTCTTTCATCTCAGTCTATCGTCCTACACGTGCCCTCTGTTCCAAAAATGACCTAAGACTAACATCCCCCATAATCCGAACCTCGCACCTCCGTCTCCAAGACTTGTCTCGTGCTGCGCCAGTTCTCTGGAATGCTCTACCCCAGACGATCCGATTGATGCCTAGCCCTGATGTCTTCAAGCGCGCCTTAAAAACCCATCTCTTTAAACAAGCCTACCACCTCAAATACTCAGTAAACTAACTTTCCCCTGTTCCCTCCTAAATACTATTCAGAATCTGTTCCCTTCACTTCATCTGTCTCCACACCCTCCATACACACGATAACAGCACTCGGTAATTGAGTATTGCATTTGAACATATGTGCTGATGATCGGATCATACAGCTTTATATGACAATCCTGACTTATTATAATTGCCAGACCTGAAATAACAAGCGCTTTCCACCTATTGTGTCCCCCCCATTTCCTTGTAGAATGTAAGCTTGCGAGCAGGGACCTCACTCCTAATGTAACTGTTTAAACTGTCTCACCTTGTATTGAATTTATTGTCTGTACATGTCCCCGCTTAATTGTAAAGTGCTGCAGAATATATTGGCGCTATATAAATAAAAATTATTATTATTCCTAGAAAACTCTGTATACGTTAAATGTATATTAATGTCATAGGGATTTAGCACTTTTAACACTAGTTTGTGCAGAAACAGTTAATATCCTCTTCACCAAGGCAGGTTGCCAAGTGAACAGTGGTGGTCTGAGAGAAGAAGATGTAGACTACAGAGGAGGAGAGGGGGAAGACAGAGTCTATAATGGGAGTTAAGAGAAGCTCAGCGAGCATCACTACACAGCCAAGCATGTAGGGGATTCTTTCCCTTGTTCCTATCAACCTTCAAACGGAGCAGCTAACTTGAGGACCAAACATGAGGGAGCAAAACGTCTGCCAATCGGGGTGAGTGATTGCCTGGTCCTCTAGAGCACACATTTGTCTACTGCTATTGCAGGTGTGCCCAGGACGCAGGAGCTACATTTGGCCTTTGGTGGTTACACACAGAGGATTGTGGGGATAACGTCATTCTGTATTTGCACTTCATGCAGGGCCGGCTCCAGGTTTTTCTGGGCCCCGGGCGAAAGAGTCTCAGTGGCCCCTTTAACACATACACGATTCATGATGCACAGATACGGCGGAGAAATATATATATATAGTACACAGGGCCCAGCCTGCCACCTCATCCTTCACATATGCAGACATGCGCACGCACACACGGTACGCAGACACGGTACGCAGACACACACGCGCACACGGTACGCAGACACACGCGCGCACACGGTACGCAGACACACGCGCGCACACGGTACGCAGACACACGCGCCCACACGGTACGCAGACACACGCGCACACACGGTACGCAGACACACGCGCACACACGGTACGCAGACACACGCGCACACACGGTACGCAGACATGCACACACGGTACGCAGACATGCACACACGGTACGCAGACATGCACACACAGTACGCTGACATGCACACACGGTACACAGACATGCACACACGGTACACAGATATGTACACATACAGACAAACACATATTTTTACACAAATTCTTAAAGACATATATAAAACAGACAAATATATATACACAGTCATACACACTGACATTCACATACATGCACTCACACAGACCCATTACAAGTATTTTTAATATGGGGATTGGGGAAGCCTCACTCACCTTTCCCCGGTCCAGTGTCCTGTCCAGCAGCTCCTCAGGTATGGGGCAGTGCAGGGCCCCCGGCGTGTCACAGACTTCATGGCCCTGGACCATCAGAGGGGCCCACTTGCGGTCGGGTCCGGGCTGCTCCCCCCCCATCTGTGCAGGACCTCCGCTCCGACGGTGTTTGATGGCACTCCCCCAGACATGGCTGCGCGCTGTGCGACTGTGTCTGCTAGTAATGAAGCGGCAGGGGCGACACACAAGCAAAATTAAAGGTGCAGTGCCGTCGACCCTGCCGTGTCATTACTAGCAGACACAGCCTGACAGCGCGCGGCCAATTCTGGGACTGGGGGAGTGCCGGCAATCAAGCAGCGCCTGCGTCACTGAACAGGTGCCGAAGATGCGGCCATGGCCCCGACAGTGAGTGGGCGGGTGGGTGTGTGGGCCCGGCCCCGACAGTGAGTGGGCGGGTGGGTGTGTGGACCCGGCCCCGACAGTGAGTGGGCGGCTGGGCCCCTCTGATTTTCCAGGGCCCCGGCACTTGCCCGGGTACGCCGGGTGCTGACGCCGGCCCTGGCAATAGGTAACAGGCACCCATATAAACACCGCCATAGGTAACAGGCACCTATATAAACACTGCCATAGGTCACAGGCACCTATATAAACACCACCATAGGTCATAGGCACCTATATAAACACCGCCATAGGTCACATGCACCTATATAAACACCACCATATGTCATAGGCACCTATATAAACACCGCCATAGGTCACATGCACCTATATAAACACTGCCATAGGTCACAGGCACCTATATAAACACTGCCATAGGTCACAGGCACCTATATAAACACCGCCATAGGTAACAGGCACCTATATAAACACTGCCATAGGTCACAGGCACCTATATAAACACCACCATATGTCATAGGCACCTATATAAACACCGCCATAGGTCACATGCACCTATATAAACACTGCCATAGGTCACAGGCACCTATATAAACACCGCTAGAGGTAACCGACACCTATATAAACACTGCTATAGGTAACATACACCTATATAAACACCATTATAGGTAGCAGACACCTATATAAACACCGCCATAGGTAACAGGAACCCATATAAACACCGCCATAGGTAACAGGCGCCTATATAAACACTGGCATAGGTAACAGGCACCTACAGTGGTGGCCAAAAGTATTGGCACCCCTGCAATTCTGTCAGATAATACTCAATTTCTTCCTGAAAATGATTGCAATCACAAATTCTTTAGTCTTATTATCTTCATTTAATTTGTTGTCAATGAAAAAACACAAAAAGAATTGTCCTAAAGCCAAATTGGATATAATTCCACACCAAACCTAAAAAAGGGGGTGGACAAAAGTATTGGCACCCTTTGAAAAATCATGTGATGCTTCTCTAATTCGTGTAATTAACAGCACCTGTAACTTACCTGTGGCACCTAACAGGTGTTGGCAATAACTAAATCACACTTGCAGACAGTTAACATGGATTAAAGTTGACTCAACCTATGTCCTGTGTCCTTGTGTGTACCACATTGAGCATAAAGAAAAGAAAGAAGACCAAAGAACTGTCTGAGGACTTGAGAAACCAAATTGTGAGGAAGCATGAGCAATCTCAAGGCTACAAGTCCATCTCCAAAGACCTGAATGTTCCTGTGTCTTCCGTGCGCAGTGTCATCAAGAAGTTTAAAGCCAATGGCACTGTGGCTAACCTCCCTAGATGTGGACGGAAAAGAAAAATTGACGAGAGATTTCAACGCAAGATTGTGCGGATGGTGGATAAAGAACCTCGACTAACATCCAAACAAGTTCAAGCTGCCCTGCAGTCCGAGGGTGCAACAGTGTCAACCCGTACTATCCGTCGTCGTCTGAATGAAAAGGGACTGTATGGTAGGATACCCAGGAAGACCCCACTTCTTACCCCGAGACATAAAAAAGCCAGGCTGGAGTTTGCCAAAACTTACCTGAGAAAGCCATAAACGTTTTGGAAGAATGTTCTCTGGTCAGATGAGACAAAAGTAGAGCTTTTTGGGAAAAAGCATCAACATAGAGTGTACAGGAAAAAAAAGAGGCATTTAAAGAAAAGAACACGGTCCCTACAGTCAAACATGGCGGAGGTTCCCTGATGTTTTGGGGTTGCTTTGCTGCCTCTGGCACTGGACTGCTTGACCGTGTGCATGGCATTATGAAGTCTGAAGACTACCAACAAATTTTGAAGCATAATGTAGGGCCCAGTGTGAGAAAGCCAGGTCTCCCTCAGAGGTCATGGGTCTTCCAGCAGGACAGTGACCCAAAACACACTTCCAAAAGCACTATAAAACGGTTTGAGATAAAGCACTGGAGACTTCTAAGGTGGCCAGCAATGAGTCCAGACCTGAATCCCATAGAACACCTGTGGAGAGATCTCAACATGGCAGTTTGGAGAAGGCACCCTTCAAATATCAGGGACCTAGAGCAGTTTGCCAAAGAAGAATGGTCTACAATTCCAGCAGAGCATTGTAAGAAACTCATTGATGGTTACCGGAAGCGGTTGTTCGCAGTTATTTTGGTTAAAGGTTGTGCAACCAAGTATTAGGCTGAGGGTGCTAATACTTTTGTCTGGCCCATTTTTGGAGTTTTGTGTGAAATGATCAATGATTTGATTTTTGCTTCATTCTCTTTTGTGTTTTTTTCCTTGCAAGCAAATTAAATGAAGATAATAATACCAAAGAATTTGTGATTGCAATCATTTTCAGGAAGAAACTGAGTATTATCTGACAGAATTGCAGGGGTGCAAATACTTTTGGCCACCACTGTATATAAACACCGCCAGAGGTAACAGGCGCCTATATAAACACTGCCATAGGTAACAGGTGCCAATATAAACACCGCCATAGGTAACAGGCACCTATATAAACACCACCAAAGGTAACAGGCACCTATATAAACACGGCCATAGGTCACAGGCACCTATATAAACATGGCCATAGGTAACAGGAACCTTTATATATACCCCATAGGTAACAGGCACCTATATAAACACCGCCATAGGTAACAGGCACCTATATAAACACGGCCATAGGTCACAGGCACCTATATAAACATGGCCATAGGTAACAGGCACCTTTATATATACCCCATAGGTAACAGGCACCTATATAAACACCGCCATAGGTAACAGGCACCTTTATATACATCCGATAGGTAACAGGCACCTATATAAACACCACGAGAGGTAACAGCACCTATATAAACACTGCCAGAGGTCACAGACACCTATATAAACACTGCCATAGGTCACAAGCACCTATATAAACACCTCCATAGGTCACAGGCACCTATATAAACACTGCCATAAGTCACAAGCACCTATATAAACACCGCCATAGGTGACAGGCACCTATATAAACACCACCATAGGTAACAGGCACCATCTTTGATGAAGGCGGTTGTAACCGCTGAAACGTGTAAGAAAGGTACTCACTCCAGAATTAATTTACTGATGGAGAGTCCACATTGCCTGAGTGATGTCACTTACCTGCAAAGGCGGCAGCCTGCAGGAATCACTGCACGATATACAGTGACCGGCCGGCACCACATCCATATCGCTCAGCTCCTTCTCCACCACATGGATTGTAGACACATACACCCCGTGAGTGCACTCAAGATTGGGACAAACAATCCAGTACCCGGCACAACGGGACAGACTTTTTTTTGTCATTCTGTCAGGATCTTGATTGAGCTCTGCAGGATATTTTTCAGGATCTCTATTGGGAAGAATGCTACGCTCTGCAGGACAGTTCATTTGGAGCAAACAAAAAGATCATCACAGGGCCGGCGTCAGCACCCCGCGCACCCGGGCAAATGCCAGGGCCCTGAGCAGGCAGAGGGGCCCACTGGCGGTCGCGCACTCCGCTGGGCTATGGGCGGAGGAGAGCGGTGTCAGCGCCCGCCCTTCTCCGCCGCTTGCTCAGGGCCTCGGCAGCCGGATACTTACCTCTCCCCGTGCCTCCGCAGATCAGCTGTCTTCCTGCTCTGCGCTCCCTGTGACGTCTCAGGTCAGAGGGCGCGGTGACGTCTTTCCACTGCGCCCTCCCCTGAGCCGTCACAGGCAGCGCAGAGCGGGAAGACGCCGACAACGCTGGAGTCCGGACCCGAGCAGCGAGCAGCGGGCAGCGGGCAGCTGGTAGAAGGTGAGGAGAAGGGAGGTGAGTATTTGATTTTTTTTTTTTATGTATGGAGGCATGGAGCAGTATAAAGAGAAGGGCGGGGGGCATCCTGCATGGGGCATTATAAAGAGAGGGGGGGCATCCTGCATGGGGCATTATAAAGAGGGGGGGTGACATCTTGCATGGGGCATTATAAGGTGGGGAACAGCCTGCATAGTGCATTATGTGGGGGGGAACAGCCTGCATGGAGCATTATAAGGGGGGCCTGTATGGGGCATTATGTGGGGGGTAACAGCCTGCATGGAGCATTATAAGGGGGGGACAGCCTGTATGGGGCATTATGTGGGGGCCAGTATCCTGTATGGAGCGTTATAAGGGGACCAGTATCCTGTATGGAGCGTTATATGGGGGCCAGTATTCCAGATGGAGCCTTATATGGGGGACAGTATTCCATATGGGGCCTTATATGGGGGCCAGTATTCCGTATGGGGCCTTATATGGGGGCCAGTATTCCGTATGGAGCCTTATATGGGGGCCAGTATTCCGTATGGAGCCTTATATGGGGGCCAGTATTCCGTATGGAGCCTTATATGGGGGCCAGTATTCCGTATGGAGCCTTATATGGGGGCCAGTATTCCGTATGGAGCCTTAGATGGGGGCCAGTATTCCGTATGGAGCCTTAGATGGGGGCCAGTATTCCGTATAGAGCCTTAGATGGGGGCCAGTATTCCGTATGGAGCCTTAGATGGGGGCCAGTATTCTGTATGGAGCCTTAGATGGGGGCCAGTATTCCGTATGGAGCCTTAGATGGGGGCCAGTATTCTGTGTGGAGCGATTCACCGGTTTCTGAGCTATTGTGGAATTTACAATAGATATCACTCATGTAATGTAAGAAGTGAAATCTTTGCATTGTACTATATATATATATATATATATATATATATATATATATATATATATATATATAAAATTATATAAATTAAAGACCAAGCCTCCAAACAGTCTGTCCAAACTGCTGCATGTCAATAGAAAAAATATAAAGAGGCAGCACTCCAAGAAATTTTTGATAAAAATGGATTTTGGGCTCATTAAAGTCCATTTTTTTTTCAAAAATTTCTTGGAGTGCTGCCTCTTTATATTTTATATATATATATATATATATATATATATATATATATATATATATATATATATATTTCTCCGCCGTATCTCTGCATCATGAATTGTGTATGTGTTAAAGGGGCCACTGAGACTCTTTTGCCCGGGGCCCAGAAAAACCTGGAGCCGGCCCTGGATCATCATACGGATATATCCATAGGAACATACTCCCACTTAACAGTTTTTAATTAATCCTTTGATCGACCCCTCCCCACTTTTTTATTTACCCCTTTATCTATATTTATGAACTAATTCATCAAGACTTTAACATGATTAATAATATTCCAGGATCAACGAATGACAGATGATCTCTTTAATCAATTATTTATTTTAAAAGTTTTTTCAATGAGCAGTTATTCATTCATTTTTTAGATATTCAGCGCATGTTTCACAATTCATATAGACAAAAAGCTCATATTCGATTGGCTGCATATACAACACAATTGTTTGGTATGGTTAGATATATTTTACATATAAATTAAAGATTAGAACTTAGCCCTTCACTTAGTATAGTTTGTCGCAAAGATGTGACAATAATCTATTTATTACTAACAGCTCAGTACACATGAAATGCTTTCCAATACACATTGTAAGGGTTTGATTCATTCTTCTTCGTTTAATACATCTTATTATACACTGCTCAAAAAAATAAAGGGAACACTTAAACAACAGAATATAACTCCAAGTAAATCAAACTTCTGTGAAATCAAACTGTCCACTTAGGAAGCAATACTGATTGACAATCAATTTCACATGCTGATGTACAAATGGAATAGACGATAGATGGAAATTATTGGCAATTATCAAGACACCCTCAATAAAGGAGTGGTTCTGCAGGTGGGGACCACAGACCACATCTCAGTACCAATGCTTTCTGGCTGATGTTTTGGTCACTTTTGAATGTTGGTTGTGCTTTCACACTCGTGGTAGCATGAGACGGACTCTACAACCCACATAAGTTGCTCAGGTAGTGCAGCTCATCCAGGATGGCACATCAATGCGAGCTGTGCCAAGAAGGTTTGCTGTGTCTGTCAGTGTAGTGTCCAGAGGCTGGAGGCGCTACCAGGAGACAGGCCAGTACACCAGGAGATGTGGAGGGGGCCGTAAGAGGGCAACAACCCAGCAGCAGGACCGCTACCTCCACCTTTGTGCAAGGAGGAACAGGAGGAGCACTGCCAGAGCCCTGCAAAATGACCTCCAGCAGGCCACAAATGTGCATGTGTCTGCACAAACGGTTAGAAACTGACTCCATGAGGGTGGTATGAGGGCCCGACGTCCACAGATGGGGGTTGTGCTCACAACCCAACACCGTGCAGGACGCTTGGCATTCGCCACAGAACACCAGGATTGGCAAAGTCGCCACTGGCACCCTGTGCTCTTCACAGATGAAAGCAGGTTCACACTGAGCACATGTGACAGAAGTGACAGAGTCTGGAGACGCCGTGGAGAGCGATCTGCTGCCTTCAACATCCTTCATCATGACTGATTTGGCAGTGGGTCAGTAATGGTGTGGGGTGGCATTTCTTTGGAGGGCCGCACAGCCCTCCATGTGCTCGCCAGAGGTAGCCTGACTGCCATTAGGTACGGAGATGAGATCCTCAGACCCCTTGTGAGACCATATGCTGGTGCGGTTGGCCCTGGGTTCCTCCTAATGCAGGACAATGCCAGACCTCATGTGGCTGGAGTGTGTCAGCAGTTCCTGCAAGATGGAGGCATTGAAGCTATAGATTGGCCCGCCAGTTCCCCAGACCTGAATCCGATTGAGCACATCTGGGACATCATGTCTCGCTCCATCCACCAACATCACATTGCACCACAGACTGTCCAGGAGTTGGCGGATGCTTTAGTCCAGGTCTGGGAGGAGATCCCACAGGAGACCATCTGCAACCTCATCAGGAGCATGCCCAGGCGTTGTAGGGAGGTCATACAGGCATGTGGAGGCAACACACAATACTGAGCCTCATTTTGACTTGTTTTAAGGACGTTACATCAAAGTTGGATCAGCCTGTAGTGTGTTTTTCCACTTTAATTTTGGGGGTGACTCCAAATCCAGGCCTCCATTGGTTAATAAATTTGATTTCCATTTATGATTTTTGTGTGATTTTGTTGTCAGCACATTCAACTTTGTACAGAACAAAGTATTCAATGAGAATATTTCATTCATTCAGATCTAGGATGTGTTATTTGAGTGTTCCCTTTATTTTTTTGAGCAGTGTATGATGCCGCCCACCCATTTTCCCTTCATCTCATCTTTTTTTTCTCATCTACCATCCTGTTTTACCTGACAACCTTCTTTGTACTGCTGCTTGCCTCTGACCTGGAGCGCTTGTCGACCTGAATCCTCTGGAGCGGCTTGGGAGATCAGCCGATGTTCCTGTGTGTCCACCTTCTCCCACTCACTCATCTAATCATCAGGCATATCTGACGTTTCCTTTGGTCGGATATGCCATTCAGCTCCCACGCTAGAAGCTCTCCTTTGGTAATGATCACAAGCTCTATTTGGAGCACCAGAAAAGCCACACTCGAAAACCACTAAGCACACACTGATTATTTCTCCCCACCTACTGGTTAACATTATATTCTCTCTTTCAATAATTATTTTTCTAATATCATATAGAATAATTGTGCCAAATATTGTTAGAGACTAAGTATTAGAGATGAGCGTTGTTCGACTCGAACTGTTCGCCAATCTCAAATTCGAGCTGTTTTGGGCGGTGTTCGAGCCGTTCGGCGAACACGAACGATTTGAGAAAAATTCGGCTGTTCGAGGTTATGTTCGATAACTGTTCGTGCACCAAAATCATAACTGGATTTTTTCTCAGTAATGATGAAAATTAATGTTAATAAGCAGTTTGAGTGTACAGCGGGGCGGGGGGAGGGGCAGGGGATGGATCTCTGCAGGAATAATGAAGATCTCCATTTTTTTTTCTCTTTCCCACATTTACAGTGGGGAGGTGCAATCTGTCAGCCTATTAGCAGAGCACACACGGAGCGAAGTGCTTTTTTTCACACAAGCAAGGGCATGTGTCATTGTCAGTGTATGTCACATGTCCTTGCCCTATAAGACCAAGCCATTTTCCCCGTCGCCACCATTTTCTCACTGCTGCAGCTGCGTGTTAGACGGCACCGCTGTTGCTGTGTGCGCTATACCTTGTTAATTTCAAGCCAATTTTCGCACAAATCTACAGATAGCTTGGGAGTAGGGAATAGTTGTGATTGCAGTCCTTTTAAGGACTAGGTTACAGCATTTCCTACGACTTTTATCAGGCAGGTCTGTGCTCTTAAATAGATAGGTTGTGGGAGTAAAGACTAATTGTAATTGCAGTCCTTTTCAGGACTAAGTTACATCAGTTCCTATCAGTTTTTGCCAGGCAGGTCTGTGCCAGTGCTGTGCAAGTTTTTTTCACAGCATTTGGCTGAATCTAGCAAAGCTAATCATTTTTGGCCTATTGCAGAGTGTGTTAGTCAGTGGAGTAGCCTATCTGTGTTGCAAGATATACCACCTGTGTATAGAATACCAATTTTTTTACTGCACCTAGTGAAGTAAAATCTTTTGGGCATAGCATCATTCTATTAGTCCATCTATACTGACCTCCATCAGGTTGCAAACTGAATATAATTTTTTGTCTGCATCTAGCTCTGAAAAAATATTTGGCCTTCTAGCAGTGTGTGGGACTTTCTCTATTAGTCCATCTATACTGACCTCCATCAGGTTGCAAATTAAAAATAATTTTTATCTGCATCTAACTCAGACAATACTTTTGGCCTAATACCACAGTTTGGCCACTCAGCTCCGCTCGGTTCCCATCCATTGTTTTTTTGTGCAAACAACTCCAGAGTTGTGAATTAGTTAACCACCAAAATGAGTGGAAAAAGGCCTGCTGCTGGTGGAAAGGGGAATAGGCATGTTGGGAAGGGGAAAAAAGGTTGTGTCCGTGGGGTAGGTGTTAAAGCAACAGTAACATCTGCAGAAGAAAGACCATCTTCCAGCCAAACTAAAATGTCTACTTCTTTTAGCGGACAATGTGATAAGATCCCTTTCTTACGGCCACGCCAATCGCTACAAATTCCAGATGAGGCACAAAAACAGCAGGTGCTTCAACGGATATCAAGTGTTCCTTTAAGTGGGCTCTCCTCCACATCAACTTCAACATCACAAATACTCCAGTCCTCAAAGGTGTCACCCCAATCGCACTTGCTTCCTCACAGCTCCCAAATCTCCAGCTGCCCGTCTGAGTATGAGGTAGAACAGATGGTTGAGTCTGCAGAGCTGTTTACTCATACTATAGCCTGGGAATCAGAGGTCGACTCCAGCGCTTCTGTGAATCCAGACGAGGAAATGATCTGCACTGATGCCCAGAATCTTTATGAGTCGGATCCAGGACCAGACGCAGAAGGTTCTGACCATAAAGTAGACCCTCATTCCCAAACTGTAACTCCTGTTGGTGGAGACAATGAGGAAGACGATGATGAGACTCAAATACCTGATTGGAGCGACAACTTTAGTTTTTTGTCAGGGCAGGAACAGGTTGGCTCTGAGGACGACGGGTGTGATAACGCACAGGGTGATGATGATGAGGTTGGAGATCCCACTTATTGTCAACCCACAGTCAGCCAAGAGATGAGGTCAGCAGAGGAGGTGGAGGAGGATGCTAGTGACGACGAGGTCAGGTTGCGCCTTCCTGGACAGAGACGTAGTACTGGAAGCACGTCAACAACTGCATCCTCAAACACAACTCTGCCTCCTAACCACAAGTCGTGGTGGCTCTTCAGGTCGCATGGGTGCTAAGCCTTGCATAGCCTGGCATTTTTTCAGATCGATAAAGATGACCCAACTCGTGTTATCTGTAACATTTGTCAGCAAAAGCTAAGTAGAGGCCAAAAAATACATAGTTTGAGTACTTCATGCATGAACCGGCACATGGACATGTAGCATAAGTTGCAGTGGGAAGCTCACTGTGCTACAATGCGGCCTAGCCGGCCGGACCAACCACCGTCTGCCATATCTTGTGCATCCGCGGCCTCTTCATCCTCTGTGACTGGGGGGACAGCAGTCACACCTGTTTTGGGGCGCAGACCTGCCACCTCTTTACCCGCAACAGCCAGCGTGATTGGCAGGTCATCATTTTCTTTGGAGGTGGTAACACCAGCTGGTGTTGAGCGCTGTCCGACATCGATAGCACCACCTTTGGATCAAGGCAACCTAACATGTCCGCCTGCATCTTCCTCACAGACCGGCAGTTTGCCGGGGACACCCTTATCAACCCCGTCTAAGCACAATAGCCAACCCTCGGTCCCTCAGATGTGGACAAGTAAAAGACCATTTCCTCCTAGCCATGAGAAAGCTAAGAGGTTGAATTTCACCATCTGCAAGCTCTTGGCTACAGAAATGCTGCCTTTCCGCCTGGTGGACACAGAGGATTTTCGAGACCTTATGTCCGTCGCAGTGCCCCAGTACCAGATGCCCAGTCGGCACTACTTCTCAAAGAAAGGTGTGCCTGCGCTCCACCAGCATGTCGCACACAACATCACCGCTTCTTTGAGAAACTCTGTGTGTGACAGGGTGCATTTCACCACAGACACTTGGACGAGTAGGCATGGACAGGGGCGTTACATGTCGCTGACTGGGCACTGGGTAACTATGGTGACAGCAGGACAAGGGGCTGCTGTCCAAGTCTTGCCGTCCCCACGAGTTGTGCGTCAATCCTCTTTATCTCAAAGTTCCTCCACTGCTTCTGCCTCCTCAACCTCCTCTCAGTCCTCCACCTGCACCCAAAGCCTGTCTGGTCATGCCACAAGCTTTCTAACTGCGCAGAACGGATCCTGCACACCTCCTTACTATGCTGGCAGTAGGGCTCAACGTCATCAGGCGGTTTTTACTTTGAAATGTCTGGGAAATGTGAGTCACACAGCTGAGGAGTTGTGGTCAGCTCTGGAGAACCAATTTCATGAATGGTTGTCTCCACTGGACCTGAAACCAGGGAACGCCGTGTGCGACAATGCTGCAAACCTGGGTGCGGCCCTTCGCCGGGGCAATGTCACACACGTGCCTTGTATGGCTCACGTGTTGAACCTGGTTGTCCAGCAATTTTTAGCCCACTATCCCGGACTAGATGGCCTTCTGCAGAGGGTACGGTCGCTGTGTGCTCACTTCCGCCGTTCGCATCCCGCAGCTCAGCGACTTACATCTCTACAGAAGTCGTTGGGCCTGCCACTTCACCGGCTAAAATGCGATGTGCCTACCCGGTGGAATTCAACTCTGCACATGTTGCAGCGACTGTGGCAGCACCGACAAGCCCTGGTGCAATACGTTCTGACGTATAGCCTGGGCCAACGAGATCCAAAGGTGGGGCAAATCACGCTGGAGGAGTGGTCTCAGATCAGGGACCTATGCACCCTTCTGCACAGTTTTGAAATGGCGACGAAGATGTTTAGTGCTGACGATGCCATTATCAGCATGACTATTCCGGTGATTTACATGCTGGAGCACATGTTAAACAGAATTCGGAGTCAGGTGGTGGCACAAGAGGAGGTGGAGGAAGTAGAGGAGGAGGAGTTGTATGCGGAAGGGCTAACATCTGCAAGGTCCAGACGGTCGGCAGCACCAAGGCGGCAGGCATGTGAGGGTGGGGGAGATGGTTTTACCAGGGCGCATGGTAGCAGCCAAACTAGTGAGGAAGGTGCAGGAGCCCAGGAAGAAGTGGAGGACGAACTGATGGAAGACTCATCAGATGAGGGAGACCTTGATCACATTTCTGTTGTGCGAGGTTGGGGGGAGAGGACAGAGGAAGGAAGCATGATTGTTACCTCGCCACCAACACAACAGGGACTTGGTGCTCCTGGATGCGCAACACACATGAGTGCCTTCTTGCTGCACTACCTGCAACATGACCCTCGAATTGTGAGAATTAGAAATAATCCTGACTACTGGGTTGCCACACTGTTAGATCCCCGGTACAAAAGTATATTTGCAGAAATTATTCCTGCCATAGAAAGGGATGCACGCATGCAGGAGTATCAGCAGAGACTGTTGCAGAATCTTACATGTGCTTTTCCACAAAACACCAGTGGTGCACGTAGTGAATCTCACAGTTCCAACTTGCCAACCGTGGGACCGTCGAGTGTTCAGCACTCAAACCGTAACAGAACCACAGTATCTGCTGGTAACATCAATTTTGCGGAATCATTTCACCACTTTTTTAGCCCATCCTTTGCAAGGCCACAGGAGACAAGAAGTCTGACACATAGTCAACGCCTAGAGACGATGGTACAGGAGTATCTCCAAGTAAACATTGAAGCCATGACTGTGTCACTGGACCCTTGCTCTTTTTGGGCTTCCAATCTGGATAAATGGCCGGAGCTAGCCACTTACGCCTTGGAGATCTTGTCATGCCCCGCAGCCAGCGTTCTGTCTGAACGTGTGCTCAGCGCTGCTGGTGGTGTGCTGACAGATAAGCGCACACGGCTCTCCACTGATAATGTAGACAGACTCACGTTCATAAAGATGAACAAATCATGGATCCGAAACGACTTTTCTACCCCTGTGTCATCCTGGGGAGAGTAAAAGCTTGATGATTGGTTAAAATCACCTCACCAACCGTTTTAAGCTTTCAAATTACTAATCATGTTTATCTGTATCTTGGCTGGAAAATAATTTGGGCTTTGTAGCAGTGTGCAGTACTGATTCTATTAGGCCATCTATACTAAGCTCCACCAGATTTAAAATTACTAATCATTAGTGTTGAGCATTCCGATACTGAAATATCGGGTATCGGCCGATATTCGCGGTATCGGAATTCCGATACTTAATTCCGATACTTTTGCAATATCGTATACTGGAATCGGAAGTTCCCATAATGCAATGAGCCATTTTCATTTTATTCAGCCAATGAGGGTCCTAAGAAGTTTGGGCACATCCTGTTAGGCATGTAGGCATCTTAACTAATGGCATGGCTGTGATTGGCTGCTGAAATGATGTCATGATGCACTATAAAAGCCGCCGCCGCCATTTTGAGCTCACTCTGCTGTGAATTCAGTTAGGGATAGGACGCTGTTGTTCTGAGGGACAGTTTTAGCTACCTATTTGGTCTATTCTGCTTTACCCAAGCTACTTTATAAATCGCTGTGCCTTGCAGTGCTAGTGCACAGTTCCCTGTGCTGTTCACCGCTGTCTGCAAGGTCTGTGTGTGTGAGTGCAGCTCACCCTGTAGTGTGTGCTTCAGCCAAGTCTGGTTGTAGTGCACTCAGTGTGTGTCACTGCCTGATACATTGTCCTTTTTTGCCAATTCATAATTTTTCCTGATATCTCCTATTAGTGTGGTGGTTCCATCCGTATTCAGCTAAATTGGTTCCAAACACACTATATAGGAGTAGATAGAGAATTTTTTTGGGTCTTGCAGCGCTAGTGCACAGTGCTCTGCATCTGTACTGTTCACCGCTGTCTGCAAGGTCTGGTGTGTGAGTGCAGCTCACCCTGTAGTGTGTGCTTCAACCACGTCTGGTTGTAGTGCACTCAGTGTGTGTCACTGCCTCATACATTGTCCTTTTTTGCCAATTCATAATTTTTCCTGATTTCTCCTATTAGTGTGGTGGTTCCATCCGTATTCAGCTAAACTGGTTCCAAACACACTATATAGGAGTAGTTAGAGGAGCCTTTCTGCAGCATTGGGCCCTGCAGCCCCAGCCAGATTAGTATTAGCCTATTTTTTGCAGCCTCATCTATTGCATTGTAGGTTACCTTCCTACATTGTAATAGCTACAAAAAGTTTGTGATACTATCGTTATTACATCTTTAGGCACATCCAGTGTCTTTTTGTGACAAAAAAAACCTAAATAAAGTTCACCAAACACTCCACTTTACAGTTGTGTAGGCCACATTAGCTCATATTAAAGTCTAGTCCACACTTTATAAAATTAGTGTTTCTTATACCTGTTAGCAGCTGTTCAGGAATAAGCACACTAAGCCCTTAGTACTTTTCTGCCTATCTTTATCAGTCTACCAAGATGAAGAAGGCAGGGAGTAAGGCATGTGGTCGTGGTCGTCGGCGTGGGCGTGGAGTTTCTGCAGGGAGAGGATGTGAGGATTCTGTGCCTGCAGGGAGAGGACGTGGGGATTCTGTGTTTGCTGCGGGCACCAGTGACTCAGCATCCCCCAGTTTTACCAGGGAACAGTCCTTTATGCGCAGCTTTGTAGGAGCTAGCCGTACCCCACTGCTGCGCGAGGACCAAATTGAAGCCGCTGTCGGATGGGTGGCAGCTAACGCATCGACTTCAATTAGTTCCAGATCCTCTCAGGTCCTGAGCACTGAAGAGCACCCATCTGTCTCTTCACCACCTGCCAAATTGCCCAGGCAGTCAGAGAGCCCTGGACATGAGCCATCTCTACTTCTGTTCTCTGAATCTCTTGGCTTGGAAAGAGGGGGCCAGCCAAGCAGAATTTGAGAATTTGAAGAAGAGGTAGTATGCAGTGATGCGCAACCGTTTTGTCTCTCTGAATCTGAAGAGGCGGGTGGGCCAGTGCCTATGGTCAGCAGCACACCTCAGTACGCATCTGATGATGAGACTCAGGTGCCACTTTCTGGTGCGTATTGTGCTGTCAAGACTACCCAGGAGAAGCAGTTGTTTGAAGAAGGTGGTGTAGATGATGAGGTCCTTGACCCATCATGGCGTGAGGGACAGGAAGGTTGTGGGAGCAGCTCTGAGGAAGAGATTCCCCGAACGGCCCAAAAAGGAGGGAGAGGGAGGGGGCAGACTTGGTTGCCTGTAGCCTCCACTTCGGTACCCATTAGGAGCAAGGCTCTTCCAAAATCCAAAGCGGGCGCTCCCAAGACTTGCAGTGCCTGGTCCTTTTTTGACACAGTTGCAGATGACATTTGCTTTGTCAAATGCAAGCTGTGTAATCAGAAGGTGAAAAGAGGGAAAAGTGTCAGCAACCTCAATACCACAAATATGTGGAAACATGTGCGGACCAAGCACGTGGTGGAGTTACAAAAACACACTGAAGACCTAGGCCAACCTACAGCGCCACCTACCACCTCTTCAGCTCGTGTTGTAGCCTCTTCCTCCAGCTCACACACAGCTGGTTCGGCTTCCTCACAGGATCGCCATGGAAGAATCTCTGGCACTGTTGTACAGAGACACAGTGTAATTCCACCCACAGCACCACTTTCCCAGTCATCCTCACACTCCCAGGCCAGTCTACAGCCATCGTTAGCACAGGCATGGGAGAAAAGGCGCCCATACTCGGCAAACCACCCCCGAGCACAGGCTCTGAATGCTGGCATTGCTAAACTACTGGCCCTTGAAATGCTATCATTCAGGCTGGTGGAGACTGACACATTCCGTAACTTTATGGCATTGGCAGTCCCACAATACAACGTGCCCAGCCGATTTTATTTCAGCAGGCAAGCTGTCCCTGCCCTGCAACATCATGTAGAGGGAAAAATTAAACATGCGCTACAAAACGCCGTCAGTAGCAAGGTCCACCTGACCACCGATGCGTGGACCAGTAAGCATGGACAGGGACGATACCTTTCCCTCACTGCCCATTGGGTAAATGTTGTGGAGCCGGGTACAGATCTTGAGAGTGGCGCTGTACGTGTTCTGCCAACTCCAAGGATTGCAGGAATCCAGTCTGTACACATTGACTCCTCCTCATACTCCAGTTCCTCTGAATCAGCGCTGCAGGAGCCGTCACGGTCTACCTCCACATCGACCCGTGAACGGTTACCTGTTATGGTGACCAATATGAGCACAGCCGTGGCCAAACGTCAACAGGCCATATTAAAATTAATTTCTTTGGGGAATCGAAGCCACACAGCGCAGGAGCTCTGGAATGCCATCAAGCAGCAGAGCGACGTGTGGTTTGTGCCAGCGAATCTCCAGCCAGGCATGGTAGTGTGTGACAATGGCCGAAATCTGGTGGCAGCTCTGGGCCTAGGCAACCTCACTCACATCCCATGTCTGGCACATGTGCACAACTTGGTCGTGCAGAGTTTTTTGAGGGACTATCCGGATCTTGATGCACTGCTTCACAAGGTCCGCATAGAGTGCGCTCACTTGCGGCGTTCCAGCAATGCAAGATCACGCATTGCAGCTCTGCAGCGCCGATTACGTCTTCCGGAACATCGCATCATATGTGACCTATCCACCAGGTGGAATTCAACGTTACATATGTTGGAGAGGTTGTGTGAGCAGCAGGCAGCAGTAATGGAGTACCAGCTGCAGCAGGCGCAAACAAGTCGCAGTGCACGCCGTTCACACTTCACCACCACTGAGTGGGCCTCTATGAAGGACATTTGCCACATTTTGCGTGCCTTCGATTATTCCACGCGGATGGCGAGTGCAGATGATGCACTAGTCAGCATGACTATCCCCCTTATCTGCCTGCTTGAAAAAACACTGCAAGCACTAAGGGACGAGGTTTTGGAAGAGGTGGAGAATGAGGAGTCACAAATGCCATCTGCTTCTCTACAGTCTGCGCAACGTGGTTCCTCACAAAGGCCTAGGCAGGGGACACTTTGTGAGGAGGATGAGGAGGAGTCAATGGATGAGGAAGACATCTGTCCAGAGGAAGGAGGTACACAATGCTCTAGTAGTCAGTATCTAGAGCGAGGGTGGAGTGATGCAGAGCAGGCAGAGATCACGCCTCAAGCAGGGGACAGCGTTTCTTGGCCAGTTGGCAGTCTGCAGCACATGGTTGATTTCATGCTGCAGTGCCTGAGAAACGACCGCCGCATCGCCCACATTCTCAACACGGCTGATTATTGGGTGTCCACCCTCCTAGATCCTCGCTACCGGGACAACTTACAAAGCCTCATAACACCGTTGAACTGGGAGCGTAAAATGCGGGAGTACCAAGACGCACTGGTGCATTCCATCATGTTCTCCATTCCAACCGAGAGCAGTGCTGCTAGTGCTTTACAAAGCAGCTCAGTGCGTCGAGGCAGTGGAGGAAGCTCTGCACAAAGAGGGAGCAGAAGCAGCGCCTCAGCACAAGGCAAGACCAGTATGGCTGAAACGTGGCAAAGTTTTGTGTCCCCGCCGCCACAAATGTCTACACCATCACAGACGGCTCCAGTCAGCAGGAGGCAACGTTTCCGTCAGATGGTGACAGACTACATGTCTTGCCCTCTTAGTGTACTCCCAGACGGCTCTTCTCCCTTGAGTTTTGGGTCTGTAAGCTGGATACATGGCCAGAGCTTAGTCAGTATGCATTGGAGGTGCTAGCTTGCCCTGCTGCTAGTGTATTATCGGAACGCGTCTTTAGTGCCGCAGGTGGTGTACTAACAGACCGTCGCATGCGACTATCCTCCGATAACGTTGACCGGCTTACTTTTCTCAAAATGAACAAGGCCTGGATCTCTCATGAATTTGCCAGTCCTCTTCCAGAATAAATAATTGGTTGGCAACAGTATCCAGGTCTCCTGTTCTGTTCATGTTTCTACCACCTGAACTGTAATCCCTGAGCTCCAACACCGCCAGTTGGCGCTCGGAAGTGTCCTCTGCACAGTCAACACTTGCTGCCGTGTTATTGGGGTTCAGTAACGTCAGCTGTTCCCCTGCTGTGCGGACGGCAATTTCTCCTGCTCTGTCCACATTCTCACTACTACAGATTTTAAAGTTGCTCCAATTACACCTCTGGCTCCTCTGTTTTCAGTATTATCCCTGAGCTCCAACACCGCCAGTTGGCGCTCGGAAGTGCCGTCTGCACAGTCAACACTTGCTGCCGTGTTATTGGGGTTCAGTAACGTCAGCTGTTCCCCTGCTGTGCGGACGGTAATTTCTCCTGCTCTGTCCACATCCACTGTACTACTGATTTAAAACCTCCTCCAAATACACCTCTGGCTCCTCTGTTTTCAGTATTATCCCTGAGCTCCAACACCGCCAGTTGGCGCTCGGAAGTGCCGTCTGCACAGTCAACACTTGCTGCCATGTTATTGGGGTTCAGTAACGTCAGCTGTTCCCCTGCTGTGTGTCCGGCAAATTCTCCTGCTTTGTCCACATCCACTGTACTACTGATTTAAAACTTGCTCCAATTACACCTCTGGCTCCACTCTGTTTTTAGTATTTACCCTGGGTTCCAGCACCGCCAGCTGGTTCTCGGCAGTGCCTTTGGATTAGGTGCCTCCTTCTCGGTATCCAAGTTCCACCAACGTCTGCTGGTCCTTGGTAGTGCTTTCTGGCACAGGTACCTCCTGCTTAGTAACCGAGTTCCAGTACCGTCAGCTGGTCTTCGGCAGTTCCATTGGCTCTTGTACCTTCTGCTACCCATCCGGGTTCCAGTACCGTCAGCTGGTTCTCGGCAGTGACTTTGGCATGGGTACTCCCTCCTGCCCAGCCTGGTTCCAGCACGCCAGCTGTTTCCGGGTAGTGTCAACGTCACTTTGCCTCCAATGCGTTGTCCTGTCGTGTTGCGGTCGGGTTAGCCGACTCTATGGTGCCTGCAGTTTAGGTGACTCCTATGTGGGCTGTGGGATCTGGCAATGAAGGCTGGTTCCATAGTGCCAATAGGACAAGCACCCCCTGTAGGACTGTGGGTTTTGGTAACTGCGGCCGGCTCGCGGCCTTGAACTTTTTTTTACATGGGTACCTTCTGCTACCCATCCGGGTTCCAGTACCGTCAGCTGGTTCTCGGCAGTGCCTTTGGATTAGGTGCCTCCTTCTCGCTATCCAAGTTCCACCAACGTCTGCTGGTCCTTGGTAGTGCTTTCTGGCACAGGTACCTCCTGCTTAGTAACCGAGTTCCAGTACCGTCAGCTGGTCTTCGGCAGTTCCATTGGCTCTTGTACCTTCTGCTACCCATCCGGGTTCCAGTACCGTCAGCTGGTCCTCGGTAGTTCCATTGGCTCTTGTACCTTCTACTACCCATCCGGGTTCCAGTACCGTCAGCTGGTTCTCGGCAGTGACTTTGGCATGGGTACTCCCTCCTGCCCAGCCTAGTTCCAGCACGCCAGCTGTTTCCGGGTAGTGTCAACGTCACTTTGCCTCCAATGCGTTGTCCTGTCGTGTTGCGGTCGGGTTAGCCGACTCTATGGTGCCTGCAGTTTAGGTGACTCCTATGTGGGCTGCGGGATCTGGCAATGAAGGCTGGTTCCATAGTGCCAATAGGACAAGCACCCCCTGTAGGACTGTGGGTTTTGGTAACTGCGGCCGGCTCGCGGCCTTGAACTTTTTTTTACATGGGTACCTTCTGCTACCCATCCGGGTTCCAGTACTGTCAGCTGGTCCTCGGTAGTTCCTCAGCTTTCTTGTACCTTCTGCTACATTTCCAAGTTCAAGCTTTTTGAAATGGTTCTTGGTAATCACTCTAGATCTCCCTGACGAGGACCCTGAAGACGAGGACCCTGAAGACCAACCTTAAGAAGACGAGGACCCCGAAGACGACGACCATGAAGACGAGGACCCTGAAGACCACCCCGAAGAAGACGAGGACCCTGAAGACCACCCCGAAGAAGACGAGGACCCCGAAGACGAGGACCCAGAAGACCAACCCGAAGAAGACGAGGACCCCGAAGACGAGGACCCCCGAAGACGACGACCCTGAAGACCACCCCGAAGAAGACCAAGAAGATGACCCTGAAGAAGTTGACCAAGAGGACAAAGAAGAGAAGACAAGCACCAAGATACAGAAGAACAAGAGACAGAAAACCAAGAAGCAGAAATACAAGAAGCTGCAGAACAAAAAGTGGAAGAACATTAAGCATAGGACTAAAAATCAGAGCAAAAGATAATATCTAAATTATAAGCAGAAGATGACTAAGCAGTGTATGGGGGTGAGTCCGTTCCTCCTCGTGGTGCCCCTGGAAAAGACCTGCTGCTGCAGGCCAAACTGAACGCGGACAAATCCTGTTGTAAATCTTTTGTGACGGGCAGAACGAAAGGTGTAATGTCCAACCTTCTATAGATAACAACTACAGGAATGCCTGCCACAAATAAGAATATGATGAAGAAGAAGAAGATGAAGAAGTAGAATATGAAGAATGTAAAAAAAAAGAATAATACGAAGAAGGTGAAGAAGAAGAAGATGAAGAAGGTGAAGAAGAAGTGGATGAAAAAGATGCTGAGGATGATGAAGGAGAAAGTGTGGGAGAAGTAAAAAAGAAGGTGAAGAGCATGGAAGTAGTGAAACATAAATATCTGACAAAATATAAAAATACTTAACATAGTCAATATTTCCGTAACTCAGAACTAGTGTTGAGCGATATCTTCCGATATCGGGAAATATCGGATCGGATTGGATCGGACCGATACCGAAAAAGTATCGGATATCGCCGATTCCGATACCGGAAACCAATGCAAGTCAATGGGACAGAAATATCGGAATGAAAATAAACCCTTTCTTTCCTTGTAGGTTAATTCTACATGAAGGAAAACAACTAAGAATAATGTAGAATCTATTGGGGGAGGTGGGGGAGACAATTAAGGCATAGAGGTTTAGCCCAATCAAATGGAATAGCAGGAATTAATATTTTTTTTAAGACGTTCTGAGTTACGGAAATATTGACTATGTTAAGTATTTTTATATTTTGTCAGATATTTATGTTTCACTACTTCCATGCTCTTCACCTTCTTTTTTACTTCTCCCACACTTTCTCCTTCATCATCCTCAGCATCTTTTTCATCCACTTCTTCTTCACCTTCTTCATCTTCTTCTTCTTCACCTTCTTCGTATTATTCTTTTTTTTTACATTCTTCATATTCTACTTCTTCATCTTCTTCTTCTTCATCATATTCTTATATGTGGCAGGCATTCCTATAGTTGTTATCTATAAAAGGTTGGACATTACACCTTTCGTTCTGCCTGTCACAAAAGATTTACAACAGGATTTGTCCGCGTTCAGTTTGGCCTGCAGCAGCAGGTCTTTTCCAGGGGCACCACGAGGAGGAACAGACTCATCCCCATACACTGCTTAGTCATCTTCTGCTTATAATTTAGATATTATCTTTTGCTCTGATTTTTAGTCTTATGCTTAATGTTCTTCCGCTTTTTGTTCTGCCGCTTCTTGTATTTCTGCTTCTTGGTTTTCTGTCTCAAGTTCTTCTGTATCTTGGTGCTTGTCTTCTCTTCTTTGTCCTCTTGGTCAACTTCTTCAGGGTCATCTTCTTTGTCTTATTCGGGGTGGTCTTCAGGGTCGTCGTCTTCGGGGGTCCTCGTCTTCGGGGTCCTCGTCTTCTTCGGGTTGGTCTTCTGGGTCCTCGTCTTCGGGGTCCTCGTCTTCTTCGGGGTGGTCTTCAGGGTCCTCGTCTTCTTCGGGGTGGTCTTCAGGGTCCTCGTCTTCAGGGTCGTCGTCTTCGGGGTCCTCGTCTTCTTAGGGTTGGTCTTCAGGGTCCTCGTCTTCAGGGTCCTCGTCAGGGAGATCTAGAGTGATTACCAAGAACCATTTCAAAAAGCTTGAACTTGGAAATGTAGCAGAAGGTACAAGAAAGCTGAGGAACTACCGAGGACCAGCTGACGGTACTGGAACCCGGATGGGTAGCAGAAGGTACAAGAGCCAATGGAACTGCCGAAGACCAGCTGACGGTACTGGAACTCGGTTACTAAGCAGGAGGTACCTGTGCCAGAAAGCACTACCAAGGACCAGCAGACGTTGGTGGAACTTGGATAGCGAGAAGGAGGCACCTAATCCAAAGGCACTGCCGAGAACCAGCTGACGGTACTGGAACCCGGATGGGTAGCAGAAGGTACCCATGTAAAAAAAAGTTCAAGGCCGCGAGCCGGCCGCAGTTACCAAAACCCACAGTCCTACAGGGGGTGCTTGTCCTATTGGCACTATGGAACCAGCCTTCATTGCCAGATCCCGCAGCCCACATAGGAGTCACCTAAACTGCAGGCACCATAGAGTCGGCTAACCCGACCGCAACACGACAGGACAACGCACTGGAGGCAAAGTGACGTTGACACTACCCGGAAACAGCTGGCGTGCTGGAACAGGGCTGGGCAGGAGGGAGTACCCATGCCAAAGTCACTGCCGAGAACCAGCTGACGGTACTGGAACCCGGATGGGTAGCAGAAGGTACAAGAGCCAATGGAACTGCCGAAGACCAGCTGACGGTACTGGAACTCGGTTACTAAGCAGGAGGTACCTGTACCAGAAAGCACTACCAAGGACCAGCAGACGTTGGTGGAACTTGGATACCGAGAAGGAGGCACCTAATCCAAAGGCACTGCCGAGAACCAGCTGGCGGTGCTGGAACCCAGGGTAAATACTAAAAACAGAGTGGAGCCAGAGGTGTAATTGGAGCAAGTTTTAAATCAGTAGTACAGTGGATGTGGACAAAGCAGGAGAATTTGCCGGACACACAGCAGGGGAACAGCTGACGTTACTGAACCCCAATAACATGGCAGCAAGTGTTGACTGTGCAGACGGCACTTCCGAGCGCCAACTGGCGGTGTTGGAGCTCAGGGATAATACTGAAAACAGAGGAGCCAGAGGTGAATTTGGAGGAGGTTTTAAATCAGTAGTACAGTGGATGTGGACAGAGCAGGAGAAATTGCCGTCCGCACAGCAGGGGAACAGCTGACGTTACTGAACCCCAATAACACGGCAGCAAGTGTTGACTGTGCAGACGGCACTTCCGTGCGCCAACTGGCGGTGTTGGAGCTCAGGGATAATACTGAAAACAGAGGAGCCAGAGGTGTAATTGGAGCAACTTTAAAATCTGTAGTAGTGAGAATGTGGACAGAGCAGGAGAAATTGCCGTCCGCACAGCAGGGGAACAGCTGACGTTACTGAACCCCAATAGCATGGCAGCAAGTGTTGACTGTGCAGACGGCACTTCCGAGCGCCAACTGGCGGTGTTGGAGCTCAGGGATAATACTGAAAACAGAGGAGCCAGAGGTGTATTTGGAGGAGGTTTTAAATCAGTAGTACAGTGGATGTGGACAGAGCAGGAGAAATTGCCGTCCGCACAGCAGGGGAACAGCTGACGTTACTGAACCCCAATAACATGGCAGCAAGTGTTGACTGTGCAGACGGCACTTCCGAGCGCCAACTGGCAGTGTTGGAGCTCAGGGATAATACTGAAAACAGAGGAGCCAGAGGTGTAATTGGAGCAACTTTAAAATCTGTAGTAGTGAGAATGTGGACAGAGCAGGAGAAATTGCCGTCCGCACAGCAGGGGAACAGCTGACGTTACTGAACCCCAATAACACGGCAGCAAGTGTTGACTGTGCAGACGGCACTTCCGAGCGCCAACTGGCGGTGTTGGAGCTCAGGGATTACAGTTCAGGTGGTAGAAACATGAACAGAACAGGAGACCTGGATACTGTTGCCAACCAATTATTTATTCTGGAAGAGGACTGGCAAATTCATGAGAGATCCAGGCCTTGTTCATTTTGAGAAAAGTAAGCCGGTCAACGTTATCGGAGGATAGTCGCATGCGACGGTCTGTTAGTACACCACCTGCGGCACTAAAGACGCGTTCCGATAATACACTAGCAGCAGGGCAAGCTAGCACCTCCAATGCATACTGACTAAGCTCTGGCCATGTATCCAGCTTACAGACCCAAAACTCAAGGGAGAAGAGCCGTCTGGGAGTACACTAAGAGGGCAAGACATGTAGTCTGTCACCATCTGACGGAAACGTTGCCTCCTGCTGACTGGAGCCGTCTGTGATGGTGTAGACATTTGTGGCGGCGGGGACACAAAACTTTGCCACATTTTGGCCATACTGGTCTTGCCTTGTGCTGAGGCGCTGCTTCTGCTCCCTCTTTGTGCAGAGCTTCCTCCACTGCCTCGACGCACTGAGCTGCCTTGTAAAGCACTAGCAGCACTGCTCTCGGTTGGAATGGAGAACATGATGGAATGCACCAGTGCGTCTTGGTACTCCCGCATTTTACGCTCCCGGTTCAACGGTGTTATGAGGCTTTGTAAGTTGTCCCGGTAGCGAGGATCTAGGAGGGTGGACACCCAATAATCAGCCGTGCTGAGAATGTGGGCGATGCGGCGGTCGTTTCTCAGGCACTGCAGCATGAAATCAACCATGTGCTGCAGGCTGCCAACTGGCCAAGAAACGCTGTCCCCTGCTTGAGGCGTGATCTCTGCCTGCTCTGCATCACCCCACCCTCGCTCTAGATACTGACTACTAGAGCATTGTGTACCTCCCTCCTCTGGACAGATGTCTTCCTCATCCATTGACTCCTCCTCATCCTCCTCACAAATTGTCCCCTGCCTAGGCCTTTGTGAGGAACCATGTTGCGCAGACTGTAGAGAAGCAGATGGCATTTGTGACTCCTCATCCTCCACCTCTTCCAAAACCTCGTCCCTTAGTGCTTGCAGTGTTTTTTCAAGCAGGCAGATAAGGGGGATAGTCATGCTGACTAGTGCATCATCTGCACTCGCCATCCGCGTGGAATAATTGAAGGCACGCAAAACGTGGCAAATGTCCTTCATAGAGGCCCACTCAGTGGTGGTGAAGTGTGAACGGCGCGCATTGCGACTTGTTTGCGCCTGCTGCAGCTGGTAGTCCATTACTGCTGCCTGCTGCTCACACAACCTCTCCAACATATGTAACGTTGAATTCCACCTGGTGGGTAGGTCACATATGATGCGATGTTCCGGAAGACGCAATCGGCGCTGCAGAGCTGCAATGCGTGATCTTGCATTGCTGGAACGCCGCAAGTGAGCGCACTCTATGCAGACCTTGTGAAGCAGTGCATCAAGATCCGGATAGTCCCTCAAAAAACTCTGCACGACCAAGTTGAGCACATGTGCCAGACATGGGATGTGAGTGAGGTTGCCTAGGCCCAGAGCTGCCACCAGATTTCGGCCATTGTCACACACTACCATGCCTGGCTGGAGATTCGCTGGCACAAACCACACGTCGCTCTGCTGCTTGATGGCATTCCAGAGCTCCTGCGCTGTGTGGCTTCAATTCCCCAAAGAAATTAATTTTAATACGGCCTGTTGACGTTTGGCCACGGCTGTGCTCATATTGGTCACCATAACAGGTAACCGTTCACGGGTCGATGTGGAGGTAGACCGTGACGGCTCCTGCAGCGCTGATTCAGAGGAACTGGAGTATGAGGAGGAGTCAATGTGTACAGACTGGATTCCTGCAATCCTTGGAGTTGGCAGAACACGTACAGCGCCACTCTCAAGATCTGTACCCGGCTCCACAACATTTACCCAATGGGCAGTGAGGGAAAGGTATCGTCCCTGTCCATGCTTACTGGTCCACGCATCGGTGGTCAGGTGGACCTTGCTACTGACTGCGTTTTGTAGCGCATGTTTAATTTTTCCCTCCACATGATGTTGCAGGGCAGGGACGGCTTGCCTGCTGAAATAAAATCGGCTGGGCACGTTGTATTGTGGGACTGCCAATGCCATAAAGTTACGGAATGTGTCAGTCTCCACCAGCCTGAATGATAGCATTTCAAGGGCCAGTAGTTCAGCAATGCCAGCATTCAGAGCCTGTGCTCGGGGGTGGTTTGCCGAGTATGGGCGCCTTTTCTCCCATGCCTGTGCTAATGATGGCTGTAGACTGGCCTGGGAGTGTGAGGATGACTGGGAAAGTGGTGCTGTCGGTGGAATTACACTGTGTCTCTGTACAACAGTGCCAGAGATTCTTCCATGGCGATCCTGTGAGGAAGCCGAACCAGCTGTGTGTGAGCTGGAGGAAGAGGCTACAACACGAGCTGAAGAGGTGGTAGGTGGTGCTGTAGGTTGGCCTAGGTCTTCAGTGTGTTTTTGTAACTCCACCACGTGCTTGGTCCGCACATGTTTCCACATATTTGTGGTATTGAGGTTGCTGACACTTTTCCCTCTTTTCACCTTCTGATTACACAGCTTGCATTTGACAAAGCAAATGTCATCTGCAACTGTGTCAAAAAAGGACCAGGCAGTGCAAGTCTTGGGAGCGCCCGCTTTGGATTTTGGAAGAGCCATGCTCCTAATGAGTGCCGAAGTGGAGGCTACAGGCAACCAAGTCTGCCCCCTCCCTCTCCCTCCTTTTTGGGCCGTTCGGGGAATCTCTTCCTCAGAGCTGCTCCCACCACCTTCCTGTCCCTCACGCCATGATGGGTCAAGGACCTCATCATCTACACCACCCTCTTCAAACAACTGCTTCTCCTGGGTAGTCTCGACAGCACAGTACGCACCAGAAAGTGACACCTGAGTCTCATCATCAGATGCGTACTGAGATGTGCTGCTGACCATAGGCACTGGCCCACCCGCCTCTTCAGATTCAGAGAGACAAAACGGTTGCGCATCACTGCATACTACCTCTTCTTCAAATTCTCGAATTCTGCTTGGCTGGCCCCCTCTTTCCAAGCCAAGAGATTCAGAGAACAGAAGTAGAGATGGCTCCTGTCCAGGGCTCTCTGACTGCCTGGGCAATTTGGCAGGTGGTGAAGAGACAGATGGGTGCTCTTCAGTGCTCAGGACCTGAGAGGATCTGGAACTAATTGAAGTCGATGCGTTAGCTGCCATCCATCCGACAACGGCTTCAATTTGGTCCTCGCGCAGCAGTGGGGTACGGCTAGCTCCTACAAAGCTGCGCATAAAGGACTGTTCCCTGGTAAAACTGGGGGATGCTGAGTCACTGGTGCCCGCAGCAGGCACAGAATCCCCACGTCCTCTCCCTGCAGGCACAGAATCCTCACGTCCTCTCCCTGCCGAAACTCCACGCCCACGCCCACGCCCACGACCACATGCCTTACTCCCTGCCTTCTTCATCTTGGTAGACTGATAAAGATAGGCAGAAAAGTACTAAGGGCTTAGTGTGCTTATTCCTGAACAGCTGCTAACAGGTATAAGAAACACTAATTTTATAAAGTGTGGACTAGACTTTAATATGAGCTAATGTGGCCTACACAACTGTAAAGTGGAGTGTTTGGTGAACTTTATTTAGGTTTTTTTTGTCACAAAAAGACACTGGATGTGCCTAAAGATGTAATAACGATAGTATCACAAACTTTTTGTAGCTATTACAATGTAGGAAGGTAACCTACAATGCAATAGATGAGGCTGCAAAAAATAGGCTAATACTAATCTGGCTGGGGCTGCAGGGCCCAATGCTGCAGAAAGGCTCCTCTAACTACTCCTATATAGTGTGTTTGGAACCAATTTATCTGAATACGGATGGAACCACCACACTAATAGGAGAAATCAGGAAAAATTATGAATTGGCAAAAAAGGACAATGTATGAGGCAGTGACACACACTGAGTGCACTACAACCAGACGTGGTTGAAGCACACACTACAGGGTGAGCTGCACTCACACACCAGACCTTGCAGACAGCGGTGAACAGTACAGATGCAGAGCACTGTGCACTAGCGCTGCAAGACCAAAAAAATTTCTCTATCTACTCCTATATAGTGTGTTTGGAACCAATTTAGCTGAATACGGATGGAACCACCACACTAATAGGAGATATCAGGAAAAATTATGAATTGGCAAAAAAGGACAATGTATGAGGCAGTGACACACACTGAGTGCACTACAACCAGACGGGGTTGAAGCACACACTACAGGGTGAGCTGCACTCACACACCAGACCTTGCAGACAGCGGTGAACAGTACAGATGCAGAGCATTGTGCACTAGCGCTGCAAGACCAAAAAAATGTCTCTATCTACTCCTATATAGTGTGTTTGGAACCAATTTAGCTGAATACAGATGGAACCACCACACTAATAGGAGATATCAGGAAAAATTATGAATTGGCAAAAAAGGTCAATGTATGAGGCAGTGACACACACTGAGTGCACTACAACCAGACATGGTTGAAGCACACACTACAGGGTGAGCTGCACTCACACACAGAGACCTTGCAGAAAGCGGTGAACAGCACAGAGAACTGTGCACTAGCACTGCAAGGCACAGCGATTTATAAAGTAGCTTTGGGTAAAGCAGAATAGACCAAATAGGTAGCTAAAACTGTCCCTCAGAACAACAGCGTCCTATCCCTAACTGAATTCACAGCAGAGTGAGCTCAAAATGGCGGCGGCGGCTTTTATAGTGCATCATGACATCATTTCAGCAGCCAATCACAGCCATGCCATTAGTTAAGATGCCTACATGCCTAACAGGATGTGCCCACACTTCTTAGGATCCTCATTGGCTGAATAAAATGAAAATGGCTCATTGCATTATGGGAACTTCCGATTCCGGTATACGATATTACAAAAGTATCGGAATTAAGTATCGGAATTCCGATACCACGAATATCGGCCGATACCCGATATTTCAGTATCGGAATGCTCAACACTACTCAGAACGTCTTAAAAAAAATATTAATTCCTGCTATTCCATTTGATTGGGCTAAACCTCTATGCCTTTATTGTCTCCCCCACCTCCCCCAATACATTCTACATTATTCTTAGTTGTTTTCCTTCATGTAGAATTAACCTACAAGGAAAGAAAGGGTTTATTTTCATTCCGATATTTCTGTCCCATTGACTTGCATTGGTTTCCGGTATCGGAATCGGCGATATCTGATACTTTTTCGGTATCGGTCCGATCCAATATTTCCCGATATCGGAAGGTATCGCTCAACACTACTAATCATGTTTATCTGTACCTTGGCTTGAAAATAATTTGGGCTTTGTAGCAGTGTGCAGCACTGATTCTATTAGGCCATCTATACTAAGCTCCACCAGATTTAAAATTAATAATAATTTTTAGCTGCATCTAGCCCGGAAAATAATTTTGGGGCTCCGAGATTCGCAAGACACATAAGTGCCTTCTTGCTGCACTACCTGGAACATGACCCTCATATTGTCAGAAATCGAAGTAATCCTGACTACTGGGTAGCCACACTCTTAGATCCCCCAAACTTTTCGATCAACCTTTTCATTTTAATAAAGACCAAAAAAAAATTTTTGAAATTATAATCATTAGCAGGTTATTAGAAACTGAAATCAAACAGTTTTCAACTCAAAACTTTATTCTAGGTGATGTTACATTTTCACATAGGACCCCTTGTTCGAAAGGAGCTTCTGAACGCTCTCGTCCATTGAATTTGTCAGGTTTTGGATGGTTTCTGCTTCAATTGTTTTGCATGAGGACAGAATACCCTCCCAGAGCTGTTGCTTAGATGTGAACTGCCTCCCGCCATCATAGACACGCCTTTTAATGATGCTCCAGAGGTTCTGAATGGGGTAGAGGTCAGGGGAGCATGGGGGTCACACCATAAGTTTGTCCCCTTTTATGCCCATATCAGCCAGAGATGCAGATGTTTTATGTGCAGCATGAGACGGTGCATTATCATGCATAAAAATGATCTTGCTGTGGAATACACGGTTCTTCTTCTTGAACCATGGCAGGAAGTGCTGTTTGAGAAACTCCACATACATTATGGAGTTCATCTTTACCCCTTCAGGGATCCTAAAGGGGCCGACAATCTCTCTCCCCATGATTCCAGCCCAAAACATTACTCCACCTCCTCCTTGTTGGCGCTGTAGCCGTGTTTGCGTGGGGTGTCCATCAACCAGCCATCCTCCACTCCATCCATCTGGACCATCGAGCGTTGCACGGCACTCATCCGTGAACAAAACAGTTTTGAAATCAGTCTTCATGTAATGTTTGGCCCACTGGAGCCGTTTCTGCTTGTGTGAAGTGGATAGAGGAGATCGACAGGATGGCGTATGCACAGCTGCAAACCTCTGAAGGACCCTGCATCTTGTTGTTCGGGGGACGTTGGAGGCACCAGCAGCTTCAAAAACTTGTCTGCTGCTATGACAAGGCTTTTTTGCCGCTGCTCTTTTAACCTGACGTAATTGCCTGTAGGAAAGAGTCCTCAATTTGCCCTTATCAGCACGCACACGTGTGTACTGTGAATCAGCTACATACTTCTTGATTGCCAAGACACTTCATCCTGATCATCGCACAATGTTGATTGTAGTCATGCCTTGACCTAAACACTCCACAATTTGTTGCTTCTCAGCAGCCGACACATCCTTTTTCTTTCCCATTTTGGCAGAAAATGTAGGCTGCTTAATAATGTGAGAGAGCCTTCTTAAGTAGTCTTGCCTTTCATTGGACACACCTGCCAAACTAATTAGCACAGGTGTCTGCAATTGCTTACAGGGATATAAAGAGCCCTGACACACATCACCATCAATGAGTTTAACTGACAAACAAACAAATTCTTCCCTTATCACTCCTAAATACTTTTTGCATAATAATTTGGAACACAGTGTACATGTGCTTTTCCACAAAACACCAGTGGTTCACGTAGTGAATCTTACAGTTCTAACTTGCCAACCGTGGTCTGTATGGAGTTGTTCAATAAAGGGCCCAAAATTAAGATAACATAGATGGGAGAGGTCTCTATGAATAGGAATTCCTAAGTATTTGATACCCTGTGAGGGCCAGGCAAAGGGAAAGTTGGACTGGATGGAATCCTGTATGGATTTGGGGAGGGAGACATCGAGGGCCTCAGACTTCGCTGCATTGATTTTAAAATTTGACCATGTAACAAAGTGATCTATTTCAGCCATAACAGCATGGATGGATATATGTGATTGAGTGATATATACTAGGACATCATCAGCAAATAGAGAGCACTTGTACTCGGTGCCTCCCACCTCAATCCACCTAATATTGGGGTTATGGCGAATTGATGAGAGCAGGTGCTCTGTCACTAGGATGTATAAGAGAGGGGACAGAGGACATCCCTGCCTTGTCCCATTCGTGATTGTGAAAGGTGATGAAAATGTTCTGATGCACCCCCTGGGCCTTGGGACACCCGGAGCCGGACCCTTTTTGGTGGATGCTGGTGGTTGTAGTCTCCGTGGCGGCGACCCGGTTCCGTGGCTCAGGGCGGTCAAAAAAAGTGGCGGTACTATTTATGTGGTTTTGATGTTTAAATGTCTGACTACGCCACCCGTGGATTGCGGTCAGAGTGAACCGCCGCTGCAGGGCAGACCGCTGAGGCTGGTGTTGTGGGTACAGCAGAGCGTAGCATAACTCCCCACGGGAGGAGTATAGCCTCAGGGCAGTGTATGCGGAGGATGGGGGTGATGGTGCAGGGCAGCAGCAGTAACGACACGGAGTCAGTGATGCAGTCCAGGGCCTTTACTCACAGTTCTTATTATCCAGACCACGTCTGCAGGTAACGGCTGCCCACGTCGTACTGTGCTCACCAGGTGAGGGGCTCAGACAACTCCCAGATAACTTTGGAGCGCTTCACAGGACCCCCTTTGTGTGTCCTTTGTCTGGCTTTTCTTACCAACCCTTCTGTCCGGCTGCCTCGGGCCTCCTCTTGGTAAACTTGGCGCCAGTTTCCCTGACCCTATGTGGTGCCTTCCTAGCGGGTGTAGCGAGGGGCTGCGCCACATAAAATGTCACAGCCTCCGGTTTCTAGCTGAGGGTCGTTTCCTGCCTCCACTAGTTTCGGGGACCGGTCTCCCCCTTTGGCCTGACCCCTCCACGCAGGTGGATTCGGGCGTGCGGTGGCGACTCGCCCGTCCGCACCCCTGGGATCCCTTCGTTCCTCGTCCCTGGAGCCTTCTCCGCTCCTCTTCCTTCCTTCTCCCTCTTCCAGGCCTGGGCCTGTTACTAGGCCCGCCTCCGGAGCAGAGCTCATGCAGAGCCCCTGCTCCCTGTCACTTCTGCTCAGACTTCTCTGCACTGAACTAAGATGGTGCCCACCTTTTATACTCCCTTCTCAATGCACCCAGGAACTGCTTCCTCCCTGCTCCTGCACTACAGGGTTCCCCTTCCTCAGTGTTCCCTCCCCCCTCTCCAGCCAGGGACAGGGACTGTCGTGCCCATCTCAGGGGCATATTGGTCGCCCTGCCCCACGGCAATGTGGTGTAATGCATGCAGGTGTCGGGTCCTGATTCACACTCCATCCTTACCTGAGAGTGAGATATCACACCTCTGGGTGAGGTGCAATACCTCTGTAGCAACCGAGCCCTCAGGGTGCTACAGTTCCATTTATCTTCAGCCTAGGTGACGTATTGCGATACAGGGCTGTGATTTTGGCTATAAAAGGGTCCCCTAGACCCCTACCCCAAGCTTTTCAAGAGAATCATATATGGCATGCCAGGAGACTCTATGGAATGCTTTCTCAGCATCCAACGAGAGTATCTAATTACAAATTTTTAACTGCATCTAGCCCAGGAAATACTTTGTGCCTAGTAGCAGTGTCTGCTAGTCAGCGGATTATCCCGGCTGTTAAGCAAGCTACACCACCTGTAGTTTGGACACTTAATTTTTTCAAAGGAAATGCTTCGGGACCACGGGATACTCAGTGAAGAGCATCAGGAGGCACCCCAAGGCATAGGGGCTGGGACTGGCAGTAGGATGCCTTGCGGTGGACAGCCGAGCTCGATCCTTATAAAAGCTTTTTAACTGCAGCAGCTTTAGTGGACGCTACTGGAGCTGGAATTACGCGGCTGCTGGCATGAGGCTTGCCCTCCAATAGATCCTTGTAAATGGATTTAAAGTGTATTCATTCAAATTAGAGAGACAATTTAAATTAAAAAGCTTAGAGCTGCCTCCACCACAGGGGGGCTCGCTCGACCCACCAGCGGACAGGCACCAGTATTGGGAGAGGGGGGCTGGCCGTCAGGGTTCAGGAGCGGACTGGCCGTGTCGGCTTCTCACTTTTTGGATTTTAGAAGGGCATGACATGCCTATATCTGTGTCTCCCCCTCCTTTTACTCCTCCACCTCTTTTCTTTTCGCATGACTATATGTACTTGTCACTTTTCCATGTGTTAGTTGTGTCTTCTGAGCAGTTTGTCAGCTTTTGGACACCTTTGAAGGTGTTTTCTATGTGTTTCTATGTGTTTTTGTTTGCCTGCCATTGGTTTTAACGGTGTTCGAAGGTGTTCAACGAACAGTTCGGCGAACACACGGGTGTTCGACGAACCGAACCGAACCCAAACACTACGGGGGTGGCTCAACACTACTAAGTATAAACCATTGGGATATCATTCCCCTTTCATAATGAACCAATTTTGCAGCTCTATACTGATCAATCAAACTCTTTGGTGGCATACAGCACTGTTAAACCACATTCATACTCCAATAAATCAATTGAGCACCAGTTCGCACCCCATTTAGGAATGCACTCATATAATTTCTTTTCTTTTTTTTACACTAATGGTATGAAATACATTTTTCAGTTTTTTTTTTTATAAATATACAATATTATGTTTTAATGCAATTAATATCAAATATTTTTCTGTCTTTTAACACTTCAACCGACCTTGTTTTAATGGACTTACATATAAAATTGACATATCATGTGCTTCTATTTGGAGTTTTTTTCAAAAAGACCGCATATAAAACTGATGAAGTTATACATGGTACCTATTAGGTCAGGGTTCCCCAACTCCAGTCCTCAAGGCCCACCAACAGGTCATGTTTTCAGGATTTCCTTAGTATTGCACAGGTGATGCAATTATCACCTGTGTAATACTAAGGAAATCCTGAAAACATGACCTGTTGGTGGGCCTTGAGGACTGGAGTTGGGGAACCCTGTATTAGGTTATGTCCTGAGGAAGATATTGTGTATGACTTTGAAACGTGTTGATTTTTAATCTGTACGAATAATTTCACCTGCGTCCCGAAATCTTGATCAGCAGCCCAGATTATACACATTTTGCCTGGAGCCACAATTGTTTCATGTGAGACTGTCCAAAGCCCATATTTATATGCAAATTTGTGAAATGTGTGCTGATTATGGATTGCATCAGCCCCCAGCGGTGTACTAGTTTGCATCATATGGAGGATAATTAGGCAGTCTAATTAAACAATTGAACAATGAGAGAACAGTCACGACTATCTCCCCCCAATCTTGTGAGACAATGCCCTGAAATTGGATCTGAGGGTTATAAATAGGAGCTTACTCCTGTCACCGGTTTGATTCCACAGGACTTCATCTTGGGGACCATGGTTCCAGCTGGTGGATTACAAAACTGGCCAATACTGAGCCCATGAGTTTATTTAGATAACCCAGGTTGGGACAATTCAGTCACCTAGCCACATACCTCACTGTGCTTGGTCAGTTTCCTAAGCTTGCAATTGCCTCCTCTCTGTGGGTGTCTGCCAAAAGAAGGGTGCTGCTGGTTGTAGTAGTTGGCACTAGAAGCCCTGAAGTCATAGAGGTTCGAATCCACAGCAAGCCAGTCGAAGGAGGAGACTGTCACTTGCACTATTTTGTGCACTATTACTATGTAATATATGTTGTTAAATGTTGGTGACCCAATAAAGTCTTATCGAAGTGTGATACCCTCACCCTGTGTTGTCTGAGTAGTGTTCTGCCCCATGGGGACGGAGTACAGGCATTCAGAGGGATGAGCTCCAGCCCGTGTAATCTCTCTAAATAAATCCAGACCATCAGATGAGAACACCCAATGACTCTCGTGACTCTAATGCACTAGTGTAGAATAGCAAAGTAATAAATATTTTGTTAGTGTTTCGCTGCACTGTGTTTTGTTTACATATAGCATCTACAGCACAAATATTTACAGTGCACATATATATATACACACACACACACACACAACACTGCTGCATAGACAGTGCACTCACACTAAGCTTTGCGACAGCACATTTAGATACACATGGCTCGGCTACATATGCACATTTACATACACACTGCTCTGCTACATAAGCACATTTACATACACACAGCTCTGCTACATACACACATTTTCATACAAAATCTCTGCTACATATGTATATTCACATATACACATAACTCTGCTATATACAGTAGCATGTAAAAGTTTGGGCACCCCTGTTCAAAATTACTGCTATTGAGAACAGTTAATCAAGTTGAAGATGAAATGATCTCTAAAAAAGCTAAAATTAAAGATGACACATTTCCTTTGTATTTTAGGCAAAAAATATATATGTTGTCATTTTTTACATTTTAAAAATTACAAAAGCAAAAATGCTTCGCTGCTAAATTTTGGGCACCCTGCATGGTCAGTACCTAGATACACCCCTTTTTCAAGTAGTACAGTATCATTTTCAGAGTGCTAGGAAGCTGTTAAGAAGAATCCATGGCTGCTGTTTTTTTTGGCACAAGGTTAGAGGAGGCTGGGTTTTAATAAAGCTGGGAAATTTGCATCACCTGGCCTTTACAAATAATGATGGTGAACAAGACATAACTCTAACAGGCTAATTAAGGTCTGAAACCTTGGTCAAAGTTATCTAAGCACACAAATCTCAAATGATGCTTAAACTTTTGCATCGCCCCATTTTCCTTTTTGTAATTTTTACAATTTAAAAAATGACATTTTTTTCTTTTGTCTAAAATACAAAGGAACTGTGTCATCTTTAACTTCAGACCTTTCAAAGATCATTTAATCTTCAACTTGCTTAACTGTTCTCAATAACAGTAATTTTGACCAAACTTTTACATGCCTCGGTATGCACATTTACATATATACAGCTCTACTAAATATGCACATTTTCATACGCATGCACTGTATATACAGTACAGGCCAAAAGTTTGGACACACCTTTTCATTTAAAGATTTTTCTGTATTTTCATAACTATGAAAATCGTACATTCACACTGAAGGCATCAAAACTATGAATTAACTCATGTGGAATTATATACTTAACAAAAAAGTGTGAAACAACTGAAAATATGTCTTATATTCTAGGTTCTTCAAAGTAGCCACCTTTTGCTTTGATGACTGCTTTGCACACTCTTGGCATTCTCTTGATGAGCTTCAAGAGGTAGTCACCGGAAATGGTCTTCCAATAATCTTGAAGGAGTTCCCAGAGATCCTTAGCATTTGTTGGCCCTTTTGCCTTCACTCTGCGGTCCAGCTCACCCCAAACCATCTCGATTGGGTTCAGGTCTGGTGACTGTGGAGGCCAGGTCATTTGGCGTAGCACCCCATCACTCTCCATCTTGGTCAAAGAGCCCTTACACAGCCTGGAGGTGTGTTTGGGGTCATTGTCCTGTTGAAAAATAAATGATGGTCTAACTAAACCAAACCGGATGGAATAGCATGCCGCTGCAAGATGCTGTGGTAGCCATGCTGGTTCGGTATGCCTTCAATTTTGAATAAATCCCCAACAGTGTTACCAGCAAAGCACCCCCACACCATCATACCTCCTCCTCCATGCTTCACGGTGGGAACCAGGCATGTAGAGTCCATCCATTCACCTTTTCTGCGTTCTGGAACCAAAGATCTCAAATTTGGACTCATCAGACCAAAGCACAGATTTCCACTGGTCTAATGTCCATTCCTTGTGTTCTTTAGCCCAAACAAGTCTCTTCTGTTTGTTGCCTGTCCTTAGCAGTGGTTTCCTAGCAGCTATTTTACCATGAAGGCCTGCTGCACAAAGTCTCCTCTTAACAGTTGTTGAAGAGATATGTCTGCTGCTAGAACTCAGTGTGGCATTGACCTGGTCTCTAATCTGAGCTGCTGTTAACCTTCGATTTCTGAGGCTGGTGACTCGGATAAACTTAGGCTATGTGCCCACGATGCAGAAATGAAGCAGAAAATTTCTGCAGCATTTCTGCATCTCCCTGGCAGAAAAAATGCATGCAGATTGTGCATGCGTTTTTCCTGCAGAATACATGCGGATTCACATGCGTTTCCGCATGCAAATTGACAAGCGCTTTCCAGACGATAGCATCACTTGTAAAGTGCTTGACAACTAGGTCACACTGTATAAATCCATGCAAACAGCATGGATTTATACAGTGTGAACCGTAAAAATTAAAACAAATAAGCTATACTCACCCCCGATGCCGGCGTGGCTGGAGCGCTCGTTCCTGTCTGGTTCCTGGCTGCCGGCATATCGCGAGACAGAGCGGTGAAGGGCCTGCGGTCACATGACTGTGATGTCACCGAAGGTCCTTCAACGATGCCGGCATTCAGAGAGAAGCCTTCGGAAAGGTGAGTATAAACTTTATTTGTTATTTTATTCTTTTTTTACAGGTACAATGGTACCCAGGTCTGGATGAGAGTCTTCTCTCCTTCAGAACTGGGTACTATCCGCATATAGAGATGCATAGAAGAAGCTTGTACAAATGTACAGTCGCGGTTTCTATGCATCTCAATGCAAGTTAATGGCGGGAGTTCCGCTGCGCTTCCGCAAAATTAAATGACATGCTGCGGATTTTTGTACGCAGCATAAACGATGCGGAAAAATCCACAGCATGTGCATAGAACATGCGGAATCCCCTTGGGGACCATGGGGTGCGGATTACCTAGCGTTTCACAAGCGTTTATGCTGCGGAAATTCCGCAGCATAAACGCTTGAAAAATGCTACGTGGGCACCCAGCCTATTAGAAGCACAGGTGACTCTTGGTATTCCTTTTCTGGGACGGTCCTCACGTGAGCCAGTTTCTTTGTAGCGCTTGATGGTTTTTGAAACTGCACTTGGGGACACTTTCAAAGCTTGCCCAATTTTTTGCACTGACTGACCTTTATTTCTTAAAGTAATGATGGCCACTCGTTTTTCTTTACTTAGCTGCTTTTTTCTTGCCATAATACAAATTCTAACAGTCTATTCAGTAGGATTATCAGCTGTGTATCCACCAGACTTCTGCACAACACAACTGATGGTCCCAACCTCATTTATAAGGCAAGAAATCCCACTTATTAAACCTGATAGGGGACACCTGTGAAGTGAAAACCAATTCCGGTGACTACCCCTTGAAGCTCATCAAGAGAATGCCAAGAGTGTGCAAAGCAGTCATCAAAGCAAAAGGTGGCTACTTTGAAGAACCTAGAATATAAGACATATTTTCAGTTGTTTCACACTTTTTTTGTTAACTATATAATTCCACATGTGTTAATTCACAGTTTTGATGCCTTCAGTATGAATGTACAATTTTCATAGTCATGAAAACACAGAAAAATCTTTAAATGAGAAGGTGTGTCCAAACAATTGGTCTGTACTGTACATGAACCCATTTTGTAGTTTCTTCAAGGTCATGTGATTCATTACATGATCTGGAAGGTCCGTGAGCTAGTCGGGTAGAAGGTTCTTCAGCTGCTCACTTCGGACATTCAGCCTCTGTGCAAGTCCTTGTACCTTCCTCTCCTGCTCTGCACCAATCAGTTAGAAAAGTGTGGGGCTGGCGGAGAGAGAGCAGTTCTTTCAGTGATCAGGAAGGACACGGTCTCATTATTCTCCTCTGTCACAGGAATCTGCCTGCAGTCTAAAAGATGCGTTCACTTATTAGTAAGATTATTTTCTTGCTTAAAGTGTCTTATAGTTTAAAAAATACAGTTTTAAAGTAATATATCTTTCTCATTTAATTATACACCTGTCTGTTATCTGTTTTTGAACAGTTTGTCAATCACATATATAGTTTCTCTCCCCTTCTTTGTTTTTGATGGTCAACAAAAAACAAATTTTCCAGAAAATAATTTTTCACACACTAGGTATGATAATGACTAGTCTCTATGTGTGATTTTTGATGTTTAAAGGGGTTGTCCACTACTTTGACAACCCCTTCTCATTCCTCATGTTTGATCCTGTTAAAATAAAAACAAAATTAGACAAACTTCCCAATCCAGCAGTGTCAGCATTTGCGTTCCCAAGGCTCATGTGAGGTTGTTGTGAACCTTGCGCCCAATCAGTGCTGGTGTTATTGTCCCCACCTTCGAACAAATCGAACATTAAGAGGAAGTCAGAGAGCATCTGCAGCCCTGGCTTGCTGTTGCTGTTCAACATGTCCGAAGGCAGCGACAGTGAAGCAGATTGAAAGCAGGGCTCGTGAGATGTAACAACCTCACATGAGCCCCGGGAATGGGAGTCTCAACACCACTAGAACAGCGCCGACACGGAAGGTGATTATGAGTGTTTTTATTTTAACGAGGTCAAACATGAGGAATGATAAGGGGTTGTCCTAGTAGTGGACAACTCCTTTAATATACAATTTTAAGTTGAAACAATTCCAACATTTTGAACATGAAAAGAGCTTCTCCCCTGTGTGACTTCTCTGATGTTTATTAAGGGTTGATTTCCATGAAAAACATTTCCCACATTAAGAACATGATGAAGGCATTCTGAAAAGGAAAAAGCTTCTCCTCTGTGTGAATTTTTTGGTGACTAAAAAGAGATGATTTCTTCACAAAACATTTTCCACATTCTAAACAGGAAAAAGGCTTCTCCCCTGTTTGAGTTCTCTGGTGCATAACAAAATCTGATTCATGGATAAAACATTTCCCACATTAAGAACATGAAAAAGGCTTCTCCCTTGTGTGAATTCTCTTATGCTTAACAAGGTTTGATTTCTGGATAAAACATTTCCCACATTCTGAACAGGAAAAAGGCTTCTCCCCTGTGTGAATTCGCTGGTGCTTAACAAAATATGATTTATCGTTAAAACATTTCCCACATTCTGAACAGAAAAAAGGCTTCTCCCCTGTGTGGGTTCTCTGGTGAGTTACAAAATTTGATTTATCGTTAAAACCTTTACCACATTCTGAACAGGAAAAAGGCTTCTCCCCTGTGTGAGTTCTCTGGTGCTTAACAAAATATGATTTATGGCTAAAACATTTTCCACATTCTGAACATGAAAAAGGCTTCTCCCTTGTGTGAATTCTCTTATGCTTAACAAGATTTGATTTCTGGTTAAAACATTTCCCACATTCTGAACAGGAAAAAGGCTTCTCCCCTGTGTGAGTTCGCTGGTGCTTAACAAAATATGATCTATTGTTAAAACATTTCCCACATTCTGAACATGAATAAGGCTTCTCACCTGTGTGAGTTATCTGGTGTATCACAAGATTACTTTTCCGATTAAAACATTTCCCACATTCTGCACAGGAAAAAGGCTTTTCCCCTGTGTGGGTTCTCTGGTGCTTAACAAAATCTGATTTATAGCTAAAACATTTCCCACATTCTGAACAGGAAAAAGGCTTCTCCCCTGTGTGAGTTCTCAGGTGCTTAACAAAATTTGATTTGTGGTTAAAACATTTCCCACATTCGAAACAGGAAAAAGGTTTCTGCCCTGTGTGAGTTCCCTGGTGCTTAACAAAATTTGATTTGTGGTTAAAACACTTCCCACATTCAGAACACGAATAAGGCTTTTCTCCTGTGTGAGTTATCTGGTGTATTACAAGATTACTTTTCCGGTTGAAACATTTCCCACATTCTGCACAGAAAAAAGGCTTCTCTCCTGTGTGAATTTTTTGGTGACTATAAAGAGATGATTTCTTCACAAAACATTTTCCACATTCTGAACAGGAAAAAGGCTTTTCCGTTGTGTGAGTTCTCTGGTGGAAAACAAAATCTGATTCATGGCTAAAACATTGCCCACATTCTGAACATGAAAAAGGCTTCTCTCTTGCGTGAATTCTCTCATGCCTAACAAGATTTGATTTCTGGCTAAAACATTTCTCACACTTGGAGCAAGAAAATCCATTTTCCGTTTTATGAATTTTTTGATATTTAAGAAACCACTTTTCAAGAGGAAAACTATTCTCATATTCTGAACGTGAAAATTGCATCTTTGCTTTAGGAGCAATTTGTTTTTTAATGCTTATTTTGTGACTTAGATTTTCCTTAGTAGTTGGTAATGAATCAGAAGTCAGGATCCATTTCAAAAGATCAGATGATGACAGCTCTTTGCTGTGAAGGGATGATGGTATATCTGGAGTAATGGCATTCACTTCAATTGTATCCTGTGGGATCTCAAGAACATCTGATTTAAAAATTGGAGATACCAGCTGTCCCTCTGATCTCCTGGTACAGTCATCTGTCAAGAATAAAACAAAATTATTTTTGAACAAAAAATATCCTTGAATTTTATATTTTTGAACATTTCTACTTAAACTCTCCATAAAAATAGCAAGTTATGTAAAAATATGGAATTATTCACCAAGACAATGACAGTTCATAGTCTAATAAGAAACTGTGAAGACCCGCGGTCTTCCATGGGCATAATAGTACTCAGACAACACAGGGTAAAATAGTGTGGCAATACTTTATTGAACCAGACAATAAACACATAGGGCAGTCCCAGCAAATACCCAAGTTAGTGCAAAATTACACAGTTTCACCCTTCCTCTGGCCCGCCTGGGATAGAACAGCTGTGACTTTGGGACTTCAAGGGCCAACTACCTCAACCAGTGGCCCCACTTTTGGCAGCCCCCCACAGACAGGAGGTAGCGTCAAGCTTTGGAAGCTGACTGTCCATCAAGGTACAAGGCCAGGAGACCCGAGGGTCCCAGCCTGGTCTCCGAGAGTTTCATGGGGTCAGATGACCAGTGGGTCCCAATCTGGCTTCTCCGAATGTCTCCATGGGTTTCAGGTGACCGGAGGGTCCCACCTGGCAACCCCAAACAACATGTCCATGGGGCCAGGCAATCTCATCGTCCCAACCTGGTCTCCCCAAATGTATCCATGGGTTCTCTGATGGTGAATGGAGCAGATCCATATCCTTCCAGTCAGGGCCATGTACTCTTAGGCCGGAATCATGTAGAATCCAAATCTGTGCCTCTCTGGATGGAACCATGCTACCAAGCTGATGTCCTGAAATCTTTCTGATCTTTGATTCTCTCTTTCAATTCTGACTGCTACAGAGGCATATGTCCCTTAAATAGTTACAATTGTCCTTTAAAGTACACATCCACAGGTCAAGGATAAGGGATGATATTATTACTCAGGGCTCAGGTCTAATTGTTTGTGCATTTAATCAATTTACATAGGTGGTATAGCAGGGGGACTCTTGTAAATAATTAGCTGGCTTTAGTACAATATCTAATTAGCATATTAACAAACATTATTGTTTCCAGACCAAGAGAAGTCAACGTTCAGGTTTATACACATAATAGTATGTCCTTCTTGACCAGCCAAAGAAAAACACATACATTCACAAGTCAACACAAACACAATAGTGTACAGTTGTGCTCAAAAGTTTACATACCCGGCAGAATTTTTCCTTTCTTGGCCTTGTTTCAAAGAATATGAATGAAGCCATTTATTGTCAAACTACAGTGTTTTCTTTTTTTAAATCTTAATGACAACCAAAACATCTAAATGACCCTGATCAAAAGTTAACATACCCCAGTTCTTAATACCATGTATTGCGCCCTCTAACATCAATGACAGCTTGAAGTCTTTTGTAGCAGTTGTGGATGAGGTTCTTTATTTTCTCAGATGGTAAAGATGCCCATTCTTCTTGGCAAAAAGCCTCCAGTTCCTGTAAATTCCTGGGCTGTCTAACATGAACTGCGCGCTTGAGATCTCCCCAGAGCTCTCCAGAACCTTCACTTTGTTCTGCTCTAGCCAATGACAGGTCAACTTGGCCTTGTGTTTTGGATCATTTTCATGTTGGAACGTCCAACTACATCCCATGCGCAGAGTCCGGGCTGATCAGTGCAAATTTGCCTCCAGTATTTGCTGATAACGTGCTGCATTTATCTTTCCTTCAATTTTTACCAAGTTTCCTGTGCCTTTGTAGCTCACTCATCCCCAAAATATCAGCGATCCACCTCCGTGCTTTACATTAGGAATGGTCTTCCTTTCGTCATAGGCCTTGTTGACCTCTCTCCAAATGTAATGTTTATGGTTGTGGCCAAAAAGTTAAATTTTGTTCTCATCACTCCAAATTACCTTGTTCCAGAAGTTTTTAGGCTTGTGTGATAAAGTCACTGGTAGTGTGTCTGAAGGGAGGTATCTGTCGCTGAGACTCTTAAGATCAGTCATGTGAAAACATGCAAGTTCTCCTGCACAATCGGTGCAGAGAGGGTTAAGAGAACCACATTTACAAGGGAATGTTTTAAGTGGATAACAAAAGTGGTGGGAGGGACGTTATCCACCCTACCTCCCAATCAAGGGAGAATCTGGGCTTTAAATAGCTAGCCCTGACACTCAGGTGGGTTCAGTACCCGGGTAAACTCTGCTACAGAAAGGAGCTCACACGTACTGTGCTGAACCAGTGTGTGACTAATTGTGTGTGGCCAGACCTTGGCCCAGGATATGGACTTTGCTGCAAGTTTTGTAGTTTGTTTTGTCTCTTTAGCCGAATGGGCTGTGTTTTTCTTTATGGACTCGAGGTTAGTTTATAACTGCTAAATAAACTAACCCGAAAATTTAAAGAGACAGTATCCTGAGTTTTACCTCCGCATACAGCCGAGCTTGTTGCTAGACCACACTTGTCTCTGTGCTGTTTGGCATATTGTAGGCAAGATACTTTGTTGCATTTGCGCAGTAATGGCTTTCTTCTGGCGACTCGACCATGCAGCCCATTTTTCTTCAAGTGCCTCCTTATTGTGCATCTTGAAACAGCCACACCGCTAGTTTTCAGAGACTCCTGAATTTCAGCTGATGTTATTAGTTGGTTTTTCTTTGCATCCCGAACAATTTTTCTGGCAGTTGTGGCCGAAATTTTCACTGGCCTCCCTGACCATGGTTTGGTTTTTACAGAGCCCCTGATTTTCCATTTGTTAATCATAGCTTGAAAGCTGCTGACTGGCATTATTCCTTGGATATCTTTTTGTATCCCTTTCCTGTGTTATACAGTTCAACTACATTTTCCCGTAGATCCGTTGACAATTCTTTTGCTTTCCCCATGACTCACAATCCACAAACGTCTGTGGCTGGATGAAGGATGCAAGAGTCTGTCTGGATTCCAGAAACTCACTCAGCTTTTATGCACACCCACTGATTACAAGCAAACAGGTCACAGGTGATGATGTTACCTTTAGTAGCCATTCAAACCCATTTGTGTCAAATTCTGTGCATGTTATCAGGCCAAAATCATCAGGGTATGTGAACTTTTGATCAGGGTCATCTGGATGTTTTTGGTTGTCATTAAGATTTAAAAAAAGAAAACACAGTAGTTTGACAATAAATAGCTTTACCAAGTCAATAACCATGAGTGGAGAAAAAGTTTTTTTGTTATCATTCATATTCTCTGAACAAGGCCAAGAGTGCAAGAATTCTGCCGGGGTATGTAAATGTTTGAGCACAACTGTATGTGTCTTTGCTTAACAAATCTACATGTCTGGCTGATTAAGATTTGAAGCTGTTTCAATCACAGAAACCTCATAGGATGAACCAGTGGAGCGTGGTATTCAACTGTTTGTTCATTCTGCCCCTCAAATAAGGAATAAAAAGCCACCAAACAATGTTATGTTGGCAAAAATGATACCAATAAAAACTTCTACTCATCTCACAAAAAACAAGTCCCCACTCTGGTTCATCATCTATTAGTGGAACAACAGAGGTTTCCACATTTGCAGCTCAAAGGATCTTGAAATGCAACATGGCTTCCATAAACCAATCCACCAATATCCACTCACAAAGTCAAATCCCCCTTCGCTTCTGAGCCTTGCAGTGTACCCAAATTACATTTAGCATCCATGTATTTGGCATTACTATAGTGAGAAGATCCCACTTAACTTAGTCTCCTGGAGCACAATCTGGGCACTATGTGTTGGGGAATAAAATGGCATATTTGTAATTTTCACTCTGCAACATCCACTGCATGATAATTTCTTGAAAGTGGCTGTGGAGTCAAAATAGTCACTACTCCTGTAGATTAATTCAATGAGAGTTATAATGTCCAAAATAGAATCACTTTATGGGGATTTCTACTGCTCTGTTTTTCTGCCATTTTATTATATTAGGGCTTCTGCAAATGGTGGGTCCCATCTCCTCTGGGATCTGCTCCTGCGACGTCTGCTTCTCTCACCAGGAGCCGCCTTATTCATTCTGCAGGCGGCACAGGTTATGGAAGAGACATAGGAACCAGAAGCTCTGGGTGGCACAGGTTCTGTCCAGCCACTAAGATTAGGGTTGCTGGGACCAGTTGCACCATCCAGTCTTGCAGTATGGGTGTGTGTGCTGTCCAGCTGGAGTAATCTGCTCCCTGCTTCAGCCAATCAGAAAGCACCACACCCTACTAAAGCTCGGAGCATATTGCTGGAAGCCGCCAGATACAGCCTTGTTCTCCTCGGGTTCAGTCCTCTGTGCTCAGCTCTCGGCTTGTGTATTTGTTTCCTGTTGTGAGCCCGGCCCGTTTACTGACTACTGTTGTGTCTTCTGATTTTTCTCTGCCCTCATGGTTCTGACCCGGCTACTTGACTATTATTCTTCCCATCTCACACCACAGAACAGCAGGTAACACCGTGGTCCAAGTCTAGGGGTCTCTATGTAAGTCCAGATCCATGTAGAGGGATTAAAGGGTGATGAACAAATCAATAAGTGGGATCTGGAAAACGGAGTAGAGAGTGGCAAATCTGTTTGTGGCAGCCATCTTTTGAGCTGCCAGGTGACCATGAACAGTGCCCTCAATACATAGTGTCTGCAAACTATTCCAGCAAGATCTGCATTCAAATAGCTAAATGTCGCTCCTTCTCTTCTTAACCCTGAAATGTGCCCAGACAGTAGTGTACAACCATATACAGGGTATTGTTGGATTCAAGAGAAGTTGGAAAATAATCTGTAAGGTCCATTTGTTTCCTATTATCCTTTGTGAAGAATTCCAAAGTTATCACCACATAAAGTGACACACGTCAGATTTAAAAAATGGGGCCTGATTAGGAAAACAAAACTGGCTGCAGGAAGGGGTTAAATCAGAGTATTTTGGGCACTAACTACTGTATTAAAAAACTGTGAGTATAGACAATAACACATCTACTGAAATGATCAAACTCAACAGTCCTCATCAGTAAAAATGAGTAACTAGTGGTGAAACCTCTCTGGGGTAATTGGAGTATGGGGCTTTCTATCAGAAGAGTTTCAAGAAGAATATTGTCGATTATTAAAGCAGAATTTGGCCAGAAAGGCTGGACCTGGTCTTTTAGGGACCATATGAACACATTCAGCAGCACAGAGGGGAGAGAAGGCAGATTCATTCAATAAGATATCAGGATTCTAGAAAGCCAACAGCATCATTACCCTCCGCTTTCTCTAAGAGGTCCATCGTAATTTTTCTTCAAGTGATTTTCTAACTTGTCAGCACATTCTACGTACGCTGTCATTTGGCTTTGTAAATCACAGATCTGGGCAGGTAACGGTCAGCGTATTCTAATATCAGAGTGTAGGTGGATTGTTCAGGTTTCAAAGGGTTTTCAATACCCAAAGTCATTTGAAAAGTTTTGGGTGGAGGAAAATGTTGTGGTCTAGAGGCAAAATGGTGATCACACGATTGTGATACAGCAGACCCTACACCAATGATAAAGCAGCCACAGCCGGTGACTGAGAATAATCGGTGACTTCTCTACATTTAGTGGTTACTACTCACCCGGATAGTCATATATAGGAATCTCCTCTTTACACCACTCATCACCCCTCACATATGTCTCTGTAATATTAATATGGGTCAGACCTTCACCCTGAAACAAAAAAAAGTCACAGAGAGAAGAAGTCACATCAGCTCTAATCCTGCCATCTCCACCGTTCTCATTGCACAAGTATAAAACATAAAATACTGGTGGATAAAACAAGACTGAGCACAAGACCTTCACAGCCGTCTACACATCATAGGGGAAATCTCATGACACCTTCTCTCCATCTACCTGATGATCCTGAGGAACATTGGGGTCTTCTTGTTTACAGTCCTGTGGAAGAAGAGGACGGGGACATCTCTCTGGTGTTGTCCTCTTACTGGATAGATCTGGAGGAAACACATACAGGGGCTGAATTCATTCTTTACATACAGATAATTATAGACCGTGTGTATTTAGTCCTGTCTATTACCTGGTGATGTGAGGGGCTGGGGAACCTCCATCATGACACCCTTGTACAGATCTTTATAATAAATAAAAGGACACAACCAGGACATCAACATAGTTAAGGAAGGGCCTTCTACTCCATATGCAAATTTAAACCAAAAAATAATGAGTCCAAATAAGAACACCAAGAATATCCATGCTAGTGTGCAAAATGCAATTCCGTTTAATAATCGGTTACATTGTGGACAGCTTATACAAATCTTGGAGGCAATAACGGGATAAACAAAGGCCTGAGCAGAGAGGCAAGGTAGGGGAAAAGAATAACACGAAGGCAACAGAGGGAAGATAAAGTGCATCTGGTACAGTTAAGGTCCTTTTGCAAAGTAACAAAATTGGGTCCCAGTATTATGACAAGGTATATAACAAGGGTATAAGAATCCGCTCCTATATTCCTCTCTAAAGTGCTAACAGGTCCCCAAATGTAAATTATTGCTCACCCATAGTGTATCCAGGAGTTGTGCTGTCCCTCCGTGTCAAAGTGCAGGCCCAACACATGTTTCGCTAGATGCTGCTTCCGGGGGCATGTGGAGAGGAGTGTGCAAAGGGGGAGTTTTATAGGAGCGCCTCTGATGCTTAATTGGCATCACCGGCGCATGTGGGCTGTGTCAGGCCGGCAGAGGAACAGTGAGGGGGCGTTTTCGAGAGGCCACAGGTCAGGAAGAATGACATCCTGTGACGCCAGAGACACATGACCAACCGTCCACATGCTCATTCCCGGCCCCAGAGAACCTATGCGTGCTGCCAAGTCGGCCATCTTTGCTCAGGGCAAGCTAAGGGCAAAATCAGCTCTTCCCACCAATAAAAACGCTAGAAGTGGTCACATGACCGTAACATCATCAAAGAGGAAGAGACAAGGTAAACAAATCCGCCATCTTGGCTCAGGGCAAACTAAGGGCAAAAATCAGCTACAGGCCACCCACCAATAGAAATGCTAGAAATGGTCACGTGACTGTAACATCATCAAGGGGGCAGAGACAAGGTAAACAAAGGAAGGAAGAGTACCTGGTGATGTGAGGGGCTGGGGAACCTCCATCATGACATCCTTGTACAGATCTCTGTGTCCATCTAAATACTCCCACTCCTCCATGGAGAAATAAACGGCAACATGCTGACACCTTATAGGAACCTGACACATACAATGATAACGTCACCCCCCTTTCCCTTCATAGCGTTACTGTATAATATCCCAGCATTCCCAGCAGTATTACCTCTCCAGTCAGCAGCTCAATCATCTTGTAGGTGAGTTCTAGGATCTTCTGGTCATTGATGTCCTCATGCATCAGAGGGTGAGGTAGAGGCCCTGTCATTGGGCTCAGGGGTCTTCCCAATCCTTCAGACACAGGGTCCTGACAGCGCTCACTAGAGGTCTTCTTCACTACTGTGTAATCCTGGTTATGTAGAGACACATTAATAAATCTCACTACAGACATTTCCAGAGTCCTCACCTCTCCAGTTCTGTCCATCTGTTATTCCCATAGATAAGAATGATGTAATGTGACGTCATCAGAATCTCTCACCTCTCCAGTAATCCGGAAGAGGATCTCTAGGGTGAGGTGTAATATCCTCTCCGCCATCTTGTCTCTGTCCATATCCATCCTTGATGGGTAAATCAGGAAGATTCTCTTATGTAGAAGATCTTCACTGAGAGGATCTGATATTGTAGAGACCTGAATGAGAAGAAGATGAGCCGATGTAACATCATAAAAATCCTGTGTAATAATACAATTACTGGAGATAATAAGGGAAACATATGAGGAGATTTATTATTTTACAGTATTTAGTTTTCTTCTTTACATCTAGTAATAAAACCTAAATATTTTAGGACACAGACAACAAGTAATTTCTTCCTTGGAGTCTGTAGCTGAATACCTTTCTCATAGACTCATCTTCCTTATTGCTAATTCTCGTCTCATTTACTGACACTGGAATCGGCATTAGTAATACTGCAACAGATATTCATTACACGTGACATGAGAAATAACTACTTCATGATGAGGACGACATCTTCATCTTTTACTAAGGCTCTAGAAACATATTTGGCCAGAGTCCGTCACTGACTACATCACCACCGGCCGTCTATATGAATGTTTCCCGTCTTCCCCATTTTTGAAAACATTAACCCCTTAAAGACCCTGGGATTTTCTGTTTTTGCATCTTTGTTTTTTTCTCCTTGTTCCCAGAGCCATAGCGTTTTTATTTTTTGGTCAATATGGCCGTGTGAGGGCTTAATTTTTGTGGGACGAGTTGTACTTTTGAACAACATTACTGGTTTTACCATATCGTGTACGAGAAAATGGGGAAAAAATTCCAAGTGCAGTGAAATTGCAAAAAAAGTGCAATACCGCAGATTTTTATTTTTAATTTTTTTTACCACGTTCACTGAATGCTAAAACTGACCTGCCACTCTTATTCTCCAGGTCATTACGAGTTCGTAGATACCAAACATGTATAGGTTCTTTTTTATTTAAGTGGTGAAAAAAAAATCCAAAATTTGCTAAAAAAAAAAAAAATGGCGCCATTTTCCAAGACCCATAGCGTCTCCATTTTTCAGGATCTGGGGCCAGATGAGAGCTTATTTTTTGCATGTCGAGCTGACATTTTTATTGATACCATTTTGGGGTAGATCCGATGTTTTGATCGCCCGTTATTGCATTTTATTGCAATGTTGTGGCGACCAAAAAATGTAATTCTGATGTTTAGTACTTTTTTCTCGTTACGCCGTTTACCGCTTGGATTAATTCTTTTTTTATATTCATAGTTCGGGCGATTCTGAACGCGGTGATACCAAAAATGTGTATGTGTTTTTTTTCTATTATTTTATTTTGAATCGGACGAAAAGGGGGTGATTTAAACTTTTACATTTTTTTTATTTTTTTAAAAAACATTTTTTTTTTTTACACTTTTTGCTTGCTTCTATAGTCTCCATAGCAGACTAGAAGCAGCAACTGTCCAATCACCTCTGCTACATAGAGGTGATGATAAGATCATCTCTATGTAGCAGAAATGCTCCTGTGCTATGAGCGCCGACCACTAGGTGGTGCTCATAGCGATCATTACAGACCCAGGGTTGTCATGCCCACCCATCAGTGACCCGCGATCAGTGCCGGAGCCCTCACTGAACCGGAGGTGATGGCCTGGTGCGTACTATTACGCCCCAGGCTTTAAAGGGGTTAAACATTTGTTTTAAAAAAAATAAAAAATTTTGGGCATCAGGACATAGATGTACACCACAATGATGGCACAGGTGCGGCTGCAACAAAACCCCTGGCAGTTTAACCATTTTCTGCTGTCAAAAACAAACATGGCATCTAAGAAGGTTTGACAGAGTTCAGCTGAATGCCCCTCTTTCCCCAAGTACTCGATAGTATGGGGCTGCCCAGTTACTACCATAGTTAAATGCCTAATAATGGTGTCTGGGCCTGAAATGTATGAAATTCTATTAGGCCGGGGCCAGAGACAACGTCCAATAAGTTACCTTTTAACCTCCCAGTACACATTAGATTAGAGTTGCATGAAAGCACTGATTTTGGGGGTTTACTCAACTATATAATGTATTTGGGGACCTCCCGACAGATGATGTCAGGGCAGAGAAGGATCTGGCATCCTGAATTTCAGAGGCTAATCCGTTTGTTCTTCCTGTAGATAATCCTCCGCTAGAGGAGTCTGGAGACGACCCTCATACAGATCACAGGAAAGCTGGAATATTTGTGTGTATGGGGGAGTCAGGAGAGATAGCCGTCTGCCAAATGACCATTCAGCCAACACTTATCTCATGTATATGGGGTCGTTAGTATTACACTGACTGGCAGGGATAATATACCGCACTATAGTAGTACAGTGTGAGAGCAGGAGTTATACTTTATCTATCCTGACTCCATTTTGATTTTTGCAAGTGTATCTTCTGCTTACTAAAATGGAGTTTGAGTCAGTATGTGTGTGTGAGATAAGATGTCCCTCAGGAATGTCTTTGTCTAGAGACCAGAGAAAACATAAGGAAGAAACGAAAGTCAGAAAGCTGGGTGTCAGTAGTGTTAACTTAGCCAATTAGATGTATGTATGCTAATGCCAGCACATATTTAGAGATAAGCTGAGCAAATTATATTGTTTAAAGTATGAATACTAATAACCTATATAAACCTGGACCAGAGCATGTAAAAGTAGATCTAGCCTGATGCTCAAATGTATCAGTCGTAGTTCTGCCATGCACGTATTTGAATTTTACAATTTAATTTGGAACAGGCACAACGTCTCAGAACGCCTCACGTTATGTGGCGAAAACAAAACCTGGCGCAATGAACAGGGACCCACTAATGCAAAAGACTGCTGACCCAACCAATTTGATGGAACCCAGACAGACAGATATCCGGGACTGCTGCAGCAATTGGTAAGAAGCATTATTCTTACACTACCTGAATTTATCCCTCTGTTTTCATGGGTTGCAGTACGCGTTGGGTAAGTAGTCACAGGTCATTTGATCTGTTCATAGTAAGTGGGTCCATTATTGTTAGACAAAGAACCCTGATGAGACCTTGTGTACTGTGTTGAATTCTTGTGCTGTATGTTGTATGGGGAGTGTGGATTTGGTGTTTCACTGGTCATCTGTACATGCAGTTGGATTGTAGTGATTAGTTGATTGTACCCGGTGGAGCAGATTGTTGGTTGTTACAGCAGCCTCTTGTATTGCTAAGGAAACCCATATGGTTCAGGCTCCTAGACGTAGGGGCTGATGGTTGTCATCTGATTATAAGTCAGGCATGGCGTGACAGAGTAGGAGACCATAGTGAAAGGTAAGAGTCCCCACTGGTTTTTCTCTCTAGTCCTGTATTCCTGTTTCTTTTTTAAGAAACAGAACACGGGTATTAATCTGTTTAGTAAGAAACAGATTGAGCATGGTAGAGGTGCTGTATAGAGTATACAATCCATAGTGAAAGGTATGACTTCTCACTGGTTTGTGTCTACTCATGTATTCCTGTTTTTAAAGAAACAGAAAGAAAGAAAAGAAATTTGTGCAGAAAATGCATAGGTTTTGTTTAGTGTGTGGTTATCCACCGGGTGGCAGATTTGATGAAGGTTTCTTGAAAGTGTTGGAGGAACAGCAAGGTTTTTTAAATGATCTTGGTTTACTAAAACAGACTGAGATATGGTGGAAAAACTCTAAATCTGTAAATAGAGGCGATTGGAGGAAGAAAAACGTGATGATAAGTTTTTGTATTTTGAAGTATGTAACAAAGATGGCGTTCATTCCCCTGCCCCTCCCAGTTTGACTCCACCCCCATACATTGTCCCTGAAGGATGGACATGTTGTGTATATAGGAATCAGAATCCAGATTGGGTGGAGACCTGTTGTGTATGTTGTGCCCACTGTTGGCACATAGGAACCATTAAACGCCCTACTACTAAAACAGTATTGCACCCTTTTTGTTAACGCCCCACAAACCATTTGCATAGTGTGCCCCCCTTGGCCAGAGCCCCATGTGCAATCCCCCCATAAGTCTTGGTCAGGCCCCCACTGAATATTATGCCTGCACTGGATGGGACCAACGCCCCTTCAGACCCTGCCCTCCAGAAGCTCCCCTAACACAACCCAAATGGATACAGTAGTTATACGTCAGCCTTTTGCAGCCATGAAAGACTCACTAGGACAATTAGTCAGGGTGGTCAGCTCACCCTAACCCCGCTCGCAGCTCTCGCCCAGACTGCTACCACCAAACCTCACACCCCAGTCTAGAGCCCCAGGAGTGTGTGGCGTCACTGGAATCCTACTGAAATGCTGGCCATGATGAGTAGAATGACAGACCCTGAAATGTTTCCCATGCCATTTGTTAGAGAAAGTAGAGAAAATTAGAAATGCTTTCTCCTGTTAGTAGAAAAATATTATACCTGGCTCTGGAAGATGGCAGTACTTAGTATATGAGAACATGTCTAAGGTTCACACCCGTTTACTGTCCTGTGCCTTTGTTGAAAGTTTAAAGCCCATGATTAAAGAGCCACAAATAGTGTCCTGCCCGGAGTACCTGTCTATGTCCCCAGCCGTAATACTCCAAATAGCCAAGGGTGTGGTAGCAACAAATGCACTTAATAACAAGGCAAAAACCTGGTCCAGAGCCCCTATTATGTACAACCAGTCCTGGCAAGGACAAAGAAATTTCACGTTCTAATTGTGCGAAGCCTAAATACACACAGAAACTGCAGCTGTGCTAGACTAATGATAACCCCCCCTCCTTCCCCTTCTCCAGTCTCTTCAGGGAGGGGGGACAGTCAGTGTCTCACTAAGAATCTATTTCTGCTGTATCAGTCTGCAGGAATTTCTTTTAACTTTCTCTTACTGCTTGACATCTCAGACTTTAATGTGCCCTTCTCATGCCTGATAACATCACCATTCATGTTTCACTACTCTGAATCCAGCCACCTTGTTGCCTCTGGAGGTAGGGAGAGGGGTAGTAGTGATAATGTGGGTGATCTGCTTATTAAGACACAAGAGGAACATGACTGTTTACAAATAATGTCCCACGGGGGGGGTTTCAGTCATGTTACCGATGTCCCACTACATAACCCAGACCATGAGAGCTTTGTGGATGGATCGCAGTATGGTGTTGATGGCCGGTTCTACACTGGACATGCTGCCGTTTCCTTTCATGAAACCATAGAAGCAGAGCAGCTTCCTCCACACATGTCCAGCCAGAAAGCTGAGCTCCGTGCCCTTGAAGAAGCCTGCAGACATGCTAAAGATCAGACTGCTACGATTTATACAGCCAGCCGCTATGCTTTCATGACTATGGACCTATATGGAGAGCTGGATCTTAAGAAAGTAAGTCTATCAAGAATGATAAACCTGTCCAACTCCTGATGGAGGACCTACCTTTACCAGAGAAAGTTGCCATGGTGAAAGTCAAAGGTCATGCAAAGGATAACTCAACTACAGCTAAAGGCAACCACCTGCCCGACCAGGCTGCAAACTCTGCAGTTTACCAACAAAGAGACAACCCTGCCAGGGTGACAGCTGCACAGGTGTACTCAGCCACAGAACCACTGGTGGCCTACGACAACAACAGGCTGGTGTTAAAGAATTGGCCAGATGGCAAGAGAAGGGAGCCGTGCAGTTACCAGAAGGACTGTGGCACGTGGGGGACAAAGGTTGGCTTCCCTGAGTTCTGTATCCTATGATGGCTCAAGCTACCCACGACAATACCCACCAGTCAAAAACTGCCATGAGAGACCTCGTCCACTCCAGAAATCAAATAGAAAAAACTTTGGCAGTCCAATGATGATACTTTTTAAAATACTTTTTTGAAGAACCCCATATAGAAAAGCAGGGTATATGTCTAAATAAATATATAAAGAATAAAGAAATCAAAATCTTATGAAAATACAAACATTTCATAGACATTTTTTGCCGAGTTAAGACAACTTAAAGACATAGGATATACTCTAATGTGAACATTATTATACTTCATCAGGGTTACTTCATACATGATGTAATTTCATATTGTCAATTATATAAGATCAGGCAATTTAATAAGAGTAATATAAATTCATAGAGTGGTGATACCAAAACAACTTATTCATAGGAATATATATTCCATGGGAATTGTGCCTAAATGGTGAGCACCTAATTGTTAAGGAATAAGAATAAAACAAAGAATGAATACCTAGTATGCTGGAAAAAAGGCTTAGTGGAAATCAGGACGAGGGGCCTAGTAGTCAGAAAGGATCCTGTAATGCCCTGGCATAAAGCAGAGTATAAAGAAGGTCACGAATCTGTAACTGCAAAATAATAGATTTGCTGGATCTAATGGATCAGAGAGTTCCATGTCATAACAGCAATATACATATGAACACACATACCTGCTGCGTGGGGTGAATATGGGGTGGCTGTGGAAATGAGCGGTGTTTGTAGGTGCCAAGGGGAGGATAATGCTCCTCAAATACCCTGTGGTGCCATTGGTGGTTTAGTGAGTGATCGAGTGCGCGCTGTCTCTGGACGTGTCAGGGAGCTTCCAGTCCAGAGCACTCTGAAGTCTGGCTGTTGGAAAGCACGCCGGTGGAGCACAATGCTGAAGACTTCCGGACATGTGCAGTAAAGCTACTAGTCATGCGCACTAAGATATCCACTATTGGAGCGCACACTGCAGTGGAATGCACTATAAGGAGCTTCCTGGCTTGCGCAGAATCGCTGTCAGCATGGACTAGGCAATTAGCGAAGCAAGGATAGCAATATAGTAATCGGTGGGCAAAAAATATTATTTTAGTGCAATCTATGTTACTATTTAATGCACTACGTGAGTAGAATTAATGAGTGACCTGTAAAATAAGCAGGAAGAAGGGAAAAATCAGAGACTCATTTACATAAAAATTTATAAGATCATATGAAAATAGAGATATAACTTTTAAATGATTCCATACTGGAAACAAATTCAAAGAAAGAACATCAATATTGTAACTCATACTGGATTACTTAGTGCGCATGTCACTCATACTCTCAAAGTCCATTCGATGAGGGCCACATACTCCTTGCTGTGGCACTGCATCTTTAGCTCTCCATAGGAGAACTGGTGTCCCTGTTTGGTGACACTGTAGCTTCCTCTCTAGTATAGACACTTTTTTGTTTAAATCCTGCTTGTCCAAGATAAGGAATTCTTCCTTAACTTAATCCCCTTTAATTAGACCTTCTGGCTAGAGACTAGTGAACATTTCAATGTTCGCCGAATATTTAGACATTCGCCAAATTTATTGGTCGAATGTTCGTCGACCATTACCAAGCACCATAGGATTCAAAGGGGGGACGAAAAAAAAAGCATATGCAACACCTTTAAATGGGCATAAAAAGCTGCCAAAACACATCAAATAAGGGGTAGACACCAGGAAAGTGCCATGAATTGACCCAGAGTACAAGTACTATAATTATTATCAGTATTACAGCGACATTTAATCCATTGTGCGTTACATGTGAAAAGGGGTCACCGACTGGTACAAGAGGAGAGAGGACCCTGCCGGTGAGGGCGCAAAAACAATGTACAAGGGATGGGTGAGGGTACAGTAGGTCAGGGTACAGCTAGTCGTGCAGTGGTATGCTGGAGCGAGGGTTACCGCAGATTGTACGCTTGTCACAAGAAGTGGGTCTTCAGCTTCCTTTTCAAGGTTTCCACGGTAAGCGACAGTCTGATGTGTTGGGGTACAGAGTTACACAGTAGGTGAGATGCACAGGACAAATCTTGTATGCAATTGTGACAAGAAGAGATAAGAGGGAGGTAGAGAAGAAGATCTTGAAGGATGGGAGGTTGTGTGCATGTAATTAGTACAGGGAAATATATGGGCTCCTGTCAGGTATATATTATTGGAGGCAGGAGAATGTATGGGCTCCTGTCAGGTATATATTGTTGGAGGCAGCAGAATGTATGGGCTCCTGTCAGGTATATATTATTGGAGGCAGGAGAATGTATGGGCTCCTGTCAGGTATATATTATTGGAGGCAGGAGAATGTATGGGCTCCTGTCAGGTATATATTGTTGGAGGCAGCAGAATGTATGGGCTCCTGTCAGGTATATATTATTGGAGGCAGGAGAACCTATGGGTTCCTGCTAGGTATATATTATTGGAGGCCGCAGAATCTATGATCTCTTCCCAGGTATATGTTAATGAAGCTAGCAGAATGTAGCCTGCAATGTATGGTCTCCTTCCAGGTCTTGACTGCAGCCCATGCATTCTAGCCGTTTCACTGTTAAAGACACTATAATGTAAGGGCTCCTGGTGGTATATAATAGTGAAGTCATCACAATATATTGGCTCCTGCCAGGTATACAATAGAACATCAGAATCAGGGCCGTAACGTACCCGGCGGACATGGGGCCCGCCGGTGCCAGCCCCTATTTCAGCTGAATGTGCATCCTAGAACACATATTCAGGTGAAGTGTATTGCAGCGCAAACACTTGCAAAATCCGTGCTCCGCAATACATGCTGCTGGCTAATCAGAGGCGACCGGGGGTGCATTGCAGTGATGTTATGTGCTCCTGTCAAAATCAACCAAAATCAGCTGCCAGCTTCAGATGTGGACACCGCACAGCATGGTGAGTGCTAGGAAGGTGAGTAGGAGCGTTTATTGTTTTTTTCTGTGTATTGACCAACAGCGGGGCCATATATCAGGATGGGGGCCCAGGGTGAGGGCCATATACCAGGATGGGGGACATATACCAGGATGCGGGCCATATACCAAGATGAGGGCCATACACCAGGATGGAGAATATATACCAGGATGAGGGCCATATACCAGGATGGGGTCCTGGATGAGGGCCACATACCAGGATGGGGAACATATTTTAGAATGGGTTGTGCATTATACTATACAGAGGACTATAGGCTGTGCATTATACTACATGCATGACTATAGGGTGTGCATTATACTGTATGGTGGATTATTGAGGGTGCATTATACTATATGGAGGAGTATAGGGAGTGCATTATACAATAGGGAGGACTATGGGCTGTGCATTATACTGTATGGAGTACTATGGGGTTCATTATAGTGTATGGAGGAGTATGGGGAGTGCATTACTATAAGTAGGAGCATAATACTGTAGGGGGGATTATGGGGCACTATGACTTCTGTGTTCACCTCTGGGGAGTGTAATGCTTAGCTTTTTTTTCTATACAGTAAAGAACAGCATCAGAATGGGGGATATATACCGTATATACCAGTATGGGGCTCTAAGATAAGGGACCATGATGAGGGACATACAGTACAGACCAAAAGTTTTGACACACCTTCTCATTTAAAGATTTTTCAGTATTTTCATGACTATGAAAATTGTACATTCACACTGAAGGCATCAAAACTATGAATTAACACATGTGGAATTATATACTTACCAAAAAAGTGTGAAACAACTGAAAATATGTCTTATATTCTAGGGTCTTCACAGTAGCCACCTTTTGCTTTGATGACTGCTTTGCACACTCTTGGCATTCTCTTGATGAGCTTCAAGAGGTAGTCACCGGAAATGGTCTTCCAACAATCTTGAAGGAGTTCCCAGAGATGCTTAGCACTTGTTGGTCCTTTTGCCTTCACTCTGCGGCCCAGCTCACCCCAAACCATCTCGATTGGGTTCAGGTCTGTTGACTGTGGAGGTCAGGTCATCTGGCGTAGCACCCCATCACTCTCCTTCTTGGTCAAATAGCCCTTTCACAGCCTGGAGGTGTGTTTGGGGTCATTGTCCTGTTGAAAAATAAATGATGGTCCAACTAAACGCAAACCGGATGGAATAGCATGCCGCTGCAAAATGCTGTGGTAGCCATGTTGGTTCAGTATGCCTTCAATTTTGAATAAATCCCCAACAGTGTCACCAGCAAAGCACTCCCACACCATCACACCTCCTCCTCCATGCTTCATGGTGGGAACCAGGCATGTAGACTCCATCCGTTCACCTTTTCTGCGTCGCACAAAGACACGGTGGTTGGAACCAAAGATCTCAAATTTGGACTCATCAGACCAAAGCACAGATTTTCACTGGTCTAACGTCCATTCCTTGTGTTCTTTAGCCCAAACAAGTCTCTTCTGCTTGTTGCCTGTTCTTAGCAGTGGTTTCCTAGCAGCTATTTTACCATGAAGGCCTGCTGCACAAAGTCTCCTCTTAACAGTTGTTGTAGAGATGTGTCTGCTGCTAGAACTCTGTGTGGCATTGACCTGGTCTCTAATCTGAGTTGCTCTTAACCTGCGATTTCTGTGGCTGGTGACTCGGATAAACTTATCCTCAGAAGCAGAGGTGACTCTTGGTCTTCCTTTCCTGGGGCGGTCCTCATGTGAGCCAGTTTCTTTGTAGCGCTTGATGGTTTTTGCAACTGCACTTGGGGACACATTCAAAGTTTTCCCAATTTTTCCGACTGACTGGCCTTCATTTCTTAAAGTAATGATGGCCACTCGTTTTTCTTTACTTAGCTGCTTTTTTCTTGCCATAATACAAATTCTAACAGTCTATTCAGTAGACTATCAGCTTTGAATCTACAAGACTTCTGCACAACACAACTGATGGTCCCAACCCCATTTATAAGGCAAGAAATCCCACTTATTAAACCTGACAGGGCACACCTGTGAAGTGAAAACCATTTCTGGTGACTACCTCTTGAAGCTCATCAAGAGAATGCCAAGAGTGTGCAAAGCAGTCATCAAAGCAAAAGGTGGCTACTTTGAAGAACCTAGAATATAAGACATATTTTCAGTTGTTTCACACTTTTTTGTTAAGTATATAATTCCACATGTGTTAATTCATAGTTTTGATGCCTTCAGTGTGAATGTACAATTTTCATAGTCATGAAAATACAGAAAAATCCTTAAATGAGAAGGTGTGTCCAAACTTTTGGTCTGTACTGTATATACCAGATGGAAGTCTGGTATATATATATATATATATATTTTTTTTTTTTTTTTCCTGGGTGGGGTATGGTCCAAATCTTGCACCAGGCCCATCAGACTTTACTTATGCCTCTGGTAAGAATGTATGTGTTCCTGTTCGGGATATGTTAGTGAGCAGAGATGAGTGAATGTTTCAATGTTCGGGTCAGATTACGATTGTCGAATTTGCAAAATTCGCCGAACATTGACGAACGTCATAGGATTCAATGGGGGGCAACAACAAACGCAAACACAACACCTTCAAACTGGCCCAAAAGCTGCCAAAACGCATCAAATTAGGGGCAGACACCAGGAAAGTGCCATCAATTGAACCAGAGTACAAGTACTATAATTATTATTATTATTATTATTATTATTACAGCGTCATTTATTCTGTGGCGCTTTACATGTGAAAAGGAGTCACTGACTGGTACAAGAGGAGAGAGGACCCTGCCTGCGAGGGCTCACAGTCTACAAGGGATGGGTGAGGATACAGTAGGCGAGGGTAGAGTTAGTCGTGGAACGAAGGTTACTGCAGGTTGTAGGCTTGTCGTAAGAGGTGGGTCTTTAGCTTCCTTTTCAAGGTTTCCAGGGTAGGCGACAGTCTGATGTGTTGGGGTACAGAGTTACCCAGTAGGGGAGAAGTACGGGACAAATCTTGTATGCGATTGTGGCAAGAAGAGATAAGAGGGAAGTAGAGAAGATCTTGGAAGGATGGGCGATTGCATGCAGGGAGACTAGGTCACACATGTATGGAGGAGACATGTTTTCGATGGCTTGGTATGCCAAACTGCTCAGACACTCATATTTAAGTCACATGATGTCCATTTCCTTGTGATCCTTCTTGAGATGATTCTACTCCTTCATTGGAGTCCAGCTGTGTTTAATTAAACTGATAGGACTTGATTTGGAAAGGTACACACCTGTCTATATAAGACCTCACAGCTCACAGAGAATGTCAGACCAAATGAGAATCATGAGATCAAAAGGAACTGCCCAAGGAGCTCAGAGACAGAATTGTGGCAAGGCACAGATGTGGCCAAGGTTATAAAAGAATTTTTGCATTACTCAAAGTTTCAAAGAGCACAGTGGTCTCCATAATCCTTAAATGGAAGAAGTTTGGGACCACCAGAAGTCTTCCTAGACCTGAGCAACCATGGGAGAAGAGCCTTGGTGAGAGAGGCAAAGAAGAACCCCAAGATCACTGTGGCTGAGCTCCAGAGATGCAGTAGGGAGATGGGAGAAAGTTTCACAAAGTCAACTATCACTGCAGCCCTCCACCAGTCGGGTTTTTATGGCAGAGTGGCCCGACGGAAGCCTCTCCTCAGTGCAAGACATATGAAAACCCGCATAGAGTTTGCTCAAAAACACATGAAGGACTCCCAGACTATGTGAAATAAGATTCTCTGGTCTCATGAGACGAAGATAGAACTTTTTGGTAATAATTCTAAGCGGTATGTGTGGAGAAAACCAGGCACTGCTCATCATCAGACCAATACAATCCCAACAGTGAAACATGGTGGTGGCAGCATCATGCTATGGGGGTGTTTTTCAGCTGCAGGGACAGGACGACTGGTTGCAATTGAAGGAAACATGAAATACAGAGATATCCTGGATGAAAATCTCTTCCAGAGTGCTCTGGACCTCAGACTTGGCCGAAGGTTCACATTTCCAACAAGACAATGACCCTAAGCACACAGCTAAAATAACAAAGGAGTGGCTTCAGAACAACTCTGTGACCATTCTTGACTGGCCCAGCCAGAGCCCTGACCTAAACCCAATTGAACATCTCTGGAGAGACCTGAAAATGGCTGTCCACCAACGTTCACCATCCAACCTGACGGAACTTGGGAAGATCTGTAAGGAAGAATGGCAGAGGATCCCCAAATCCAGGTGTGAAAAACTTGTTGCATCATTCCTAAGAAGACTCATGGCTGTACTAGCTCAAAATGGTGCTTCTACTCAATACTGAGCAAAGGGTCTGAATACTTATGACCATGTGATATTCCAGTTTTTCTTTTTTTCCATTTCGTTTCCGTTTCCATTTTTTCAGTCAAGATGGGGTGCAGAGTGTACTTTAATGAGAAAAAAATATGAACTTTTTAGAATTTACCAAATGGTTGCAATGAAATAAAGAGTGAAAAATTTAAAGGGGACTGAATACTTTCCATACCCACTGTATAAAAGCCAGATTACTAGAAAACGAGCAAACTCCTTCATGATGATAGAGGCCACCATCTCCTTAGCTTGATTGTACTTTTCTGTGGGAATGAGCTTGTCTCCAACTAGCCAGGAATATCCAGTGAATGGAACGCCATGGTTTGGTATTAGCAACCAGTACCAGAAGCAAAGCCATTTTCGTACCTCAGGAATTTTATTTGGTAGACTGGCTGAACAAACATTAGCTTCTCACAAAGGAGCTGAAGACAATAAGTGGCAGTAGGTGCAAGTTTCTCCAGCATGACCTGTTTGTTATTGTTAGATATCAGAGGGAGAACATAACTGGGCTTTGCCAAGGTGCCATATTGCATCTTTAGTCTTACAGACCCTGCACTTGAGGCCTTACATTCTACAGGACGGTGGGGAAGGGGACAGTAGGTTGTGGAGTTGCATTAGCTCCGGTGGTGTCGAGGTGGCAGTGAGGCAATGGCAGGCTGTAAGCTGTCTTGAAGAGATGGGTTTTCAGGTTGTGTCTGAAGGATTCAAATGTGGTGGCTAATTGGATGTGTTGAGACACAGAATTCCAGAGGATGGTGGATATTTGGTAGAAGTATTGGAGGCAATTGGGTGAGGAACAAATAAGTGTGGAGAGAAGGAGGTCTTGGGAGGACCGGAGATTACGTAAGGGAATATATCGGTAGATTAGTTCAGAAATGTACGGAGAAGAAAGGTTATGGATGGCATGGTAGTGTTAGTAGTTTCAACTAGATACGCGGGACAATTAGGGGCCAGTGAAGGGATCTTACAGATTGCAATCTTATGGATTGCTGGAGCCAGTCCACAGTAAAAAAGCAGTCATAGTGTGTCCGGGAACCTTAACACAGACTTTTCTTAGCTGCTTCTCGGCAGGGTTGGATGGGCCCACCAGAACCGGAAAATCCTCCGGTGGGCCCTGGCTTCTCCATCAGGAGAGTTCATAGTGCACACCTTGCAGGTTGTGATAATGATGGGGCCATCAAGCTCCTTCGTTTTCTGTTACTTGGAATGGAAGCGCAAGTATGCAGCCAGCTACCCATCCACAGGCCGCAATACTAAACTGCCACATTTCTGGACAGCTGCTTGCACTTGAAATGTTGCCTTTAAGGTTCTTGGAGGCGGAAACTTTTCACAACCTCATGGCAGCGGCCAAGTATCCATACTCGGTCCCCAGCCACCACTATTTCTTCCCGGGTTGTCCCCGCCTTCCACAAGCATGGGTCGCAGAACATTACCCATGCCCTCCTCAGTGCACTTAGTGGGAAGGACTGCCCAACCACAAACATGTGGACAAGTGAATGTGACCAGGGATGATACATCTCACTGGAGCCAGTCCACAGTAAAAAAGCAGCCATAAAGTGTCCGGGAACCTTCCCACAGACTTTTCTTAGCCAGGGCAGGGTTGGACTCGCCCACCAGAGAACCGGAGAATCCTCCAGTGGGCCCTGGCTTCTCTTTCAGGAGAGTTCATAGCGCAAACCTTGCAGCTGCTATAGGGCTCTTTAGCAGGGGAGAAAGGTGGTCCCTCAGAATCAAATCCTCTGGTGGGCCCAATGTTCTTCAGTCTGACACTGCTTCTCGGTGAGAATTGTATTTTACCACATTCATATTCTTTAGCTTGGTGAAAGGACTGGCATAGGGGGAAACCGTATCTACTCTGGCTGTCATTTCTCCCAGAAAGTCCTCTAATGCAGCTTGTTGAATAAGCAATGGCAGCCCGTCCAACATCAGCTCACACTTCTCGGTGGCGCTTAGTCACAGACAAAGATCTTTCTTTATGCCTTGAATTTAATCATTACAGAGTTGGACTATGGCCTGATCTGCAATGCGTTTTGAGAAATAACATGCATAAGCAAAGGCACGGTTTAGGCCACTGAAGGTCATTAAGTGAAACTCATACAGCTTTCCCACAGACTGAAAGAGGGCATCAAGACTTGTAAGCAGGCAAGACTTCCAAAAGGGAGGCAGTGTTTAGGAAAAATATAAAAGGATTTTACAAAGGAGACATTACAATACATATGCAGTTACACAAAATAATAAGGATTAAAGAAGAAACTTACTATAAGATAGCAGAGACGATTCAATATAGGAAGAGGGAAGCACTCCAGATTTGTCCGCTACTGAACGGGATCCATTGCTTATAATAAATATATACTCCCAGCAATGAATACTGATCCATCCTCAGTGGATTCTTTTATGCTGAAGAGAAAGACCTGCCCACACACCCCCTGGGATGGCATCACGTGGGCTGGACTCCAGCCTTCACATTTTTATTAAAATAGCTGGCTTTTGCGATAACTTAACACTGGTTGATCGTAGAGACTTGCAAGCGATGCCATATTTTCCGTTATGATTTTACCTTTCTCTCGATTACATAGTTGCGGTCTGCTATTTTGATACTTTTGCGCCACAGCTCCCCGGAGGGGCGTACGGCTATGAAAAAATAAGCATATTGTTCCTTAGCTGACTCTGTCACTAAAAATGTGGGCCCCATTGTTATTGGAATTATGGAACTTTAGTTATTCCATATTTCGTGTTGGTGCCGAACATCTGGAGACCGCTCTTAAATTCCTTTTGACGTCCTGGGAGTACAACCTTCTCACCTATATGTAGATTTATCGTAATCCTGTGTCTAATTATTCCCTGCCTCTGCCGGCGGAAATACACTCGCATGCTGATTGGGTTTGTAGCACCTTTTGTGATGCATTTGTCTACAAGTGACTTCTGCTGTGTGTGTTAATTTGCATGGAAGCAGTTGGTCCAAGTGTCAGCTCTTGGTCCTTTGACAAATATTATAGGGGAGGGGGATGAAGAGAGGTTTCAGGGAAAAAGAGAAATCCTTAATATTTTTCTTAATATTTCCATGACACCCCACATTTCCAAAAATTAGTGGCTGACACCAGCAAAGTGGCATTAAATTCACTACAGTAGAAATAGTGTAATTAGGACCAACACCTCTTCCAGCACAGCCAACCCAGTAGATGGAGACACAATCAGGACCATTATTTCTGCGGCCTACAGATTGGAGATGGTGGAGTTCAACCTTTTAGCTTTGTCATTTGTAGGAGTAAACAATCTTTTACGGACCACAACTGCAGGACTGAATGCTGGCTCCGGTGCTGAGAGAGGGCGGAGTACAGTGAAACGGACAAACTGCTAGACCGTGAGTGAGGTGCAGGCGGAGATGTTACGGTGGATTCAGAAACATGTGGTGTGCTCAGTGAAATAAACACATCAAGCATGTCCGCTTCTGTTACAGCTGATGGGCTTTCACTCAGCCTGACTGGAGCAAGTATACAACCGTAGTTTCGGAGACCTGCGTGACAATACTTGACACGGTAACAAAGGAGGAGGAAGAAGCAGCAGATGTGTTTGATGGTTGCTTATTGAAAACCAGTTTTGAGTTTATCATGTTTGTGTACCCCTTTGTGGAGAACAATATCTGCACCAAATAATTAAGTTTACTACACTATAACTATACTAATGGATGGAGACCAAAACCTCTTCCACTACAGCCAATCCAGGAAATGGAGACCTAACCAGAAGCGTTCATATTTCCCTAAATTAGGGCCTAACAAAGTGACATCAATTTCACCAGAGTAGAAGTAGTTTAATGGAGACAGAAACCTCTTCCACCCTAGCCAACACAATAGATGCAGACCCAATCAGGATTCTCCACTTTCCAAAAATTTGTGGCAGACACCAGCAAAGTGACATCAATTTCACTACAGTAGAAATTGTAGAATTACTAACCAAAACCTCTTCCTCTACAGACAACCCAGCAGATGGAGACTCAACCAGGAGTGCACCATCCTCTCCAGTCGTCAGACTTGCACTCTGTTGTGCAGGTGCACGAGTTGGTCTAAAAAATGTGTGAAAGGACTCACAGAAATTGTTTCTGCCACTTTCACTACTACGTTCCCGCATTTATTCGCCGAACGTTGCCAATTTTTCCCGAATTTAAGAAATTGTGCTCGCCTTTCCAATCACAAATCCGAATGTGCCATATTAGTGTTGAATTTAAGTCGTAAGTTTAGATTTTGAACAAATTCGCTCATCACTAGTCCTGACCATGGTGTATATCGCCCAAATGGCCCCTTCCCCACCCTCGTGCTAAACCAAACTCTTGGCCGTGCCTACATTATCTAGGGGGCAGGTGCATGTAGCCATACACATTTGAAACCAGAATGTTACACACACTAAATAAAAAGACACATCTGCGTGTTTTTCTCAATATCTGACATGAAATCAGAATAAACCTTTCCCGTTTTAGGTCAATTAGGATTAACTAGATATAGCAAACAAGTGCATATAAAATATAACTTTTATTAATGAAATATTTAAAAAAGAATTTTTGCAAGATGCCCATATGGTGTATAAATATATCGTGAGTAAAAAGATATAAATATCCAGAATATAGCTAGACAGAGTATCAAGCCCTATCAGGTCCAGCACAGGTAAGGATCCAAAAAGGTACTCAAACTGTGAAGTCCAAAAAGAACCTTACATATAAGCAATAAGCCGAAGTACACATCACCAAATACCCATATAGCAATATATACGGTGATCATACCTATATCTGCATATACCCATAAACATAACAAGCCATTATTAAATGGTAGGTATGTATACAGAAATAGAACTATGAGGAGCCTTCTATTACCATCCAGGCATTAAATCCTCATAGAAAATGGAAACATCTCACCCGGGGTCTTTTTATGTATGTTCCCCCTTTACATTACAGGTGATCAGTTGATCCACGGAACATCCCGACGCATTTCAATCCTTCATCAGGGGTACATAGTTCCTCTTCATCAAGGGTATATAGTTCCTCATTCCCTCATTAGTTCCTCAATTACATCCTAATGCCTCGGATGGGTACATATGTTGCCGTGCTTTATATACGTGCATCAAGCCGCGCTCCTTCATAATTACCGCGCTAACCGTGACGTACTTCCGGTCCCAGAATACCCAGTTGCCGGAAGCCAACGTCACGCGTTCCTATGAATAGGGAACGCACTTCCGGTCCCAGAATACCCAGTTACCGGAAGCCAACGTCACGCGTTCCTATGGACATGGAACGCAAGCGTGATGCTGAGAGACACGCATCACCTTCCCAATACGTGGTACCGCCTCACGCCATGCTGGAGCGCACAGACTCCTCCCCTATGCGGTCCAGCAGTCATATTGAATGGGGTAAGAGATATTCAACAGAGGGAAAAGAAACCCTAAGCTGTCCACATCTCTATTATAGGAAATGCCCCGTATTAATGGTATGTAAAAAGGCTCTATCTGGTGATCACCAGAAAAAATGCCTAATTGCTTAAACAAACACATACAGTTCATCAGTATATTAAATGGGGGTTCCCATAGGACGAATAATTAGACATGGGACCAATAATTAGATAAGAAATATTATATTAATTAGTCGCCAGAACCACAACGGACCTCTCAAGAGGAGCAGAAGAAAAAAGGGGGGGCCCTATTAAAACGACTAGATAACAACTCATCTGCTTACCCTACCTACGTGGGGGTTGGCACCCTACAAATCCTGCGCAAATGGCGCCCCCACTCTACGGTGGCTCTCCCTATCTAACTATCCCTATTCTGTCCCTATTCTGGAAGGAATGGGGCAAAGGATAGAATCTTATTCATACCAAGTGGGGTAGTGGTGCCCAGGGTAAAGATCCATCGAGTTTCCTTTTGTAGTATGCGTAAATCCCAGTTTCCTCCTCTTATCGGTGGTGTCACCTTCTCAATGGCCATAAATTTAATGACATTGGCATCACCCAGGTGCATAGTATTTACATGATTGGCTATTGGGGTATCTTTCTTGTTTTTAATATCACGTAAGTGTTCTAATATCCTTTTCTTTAACTCCCTTCGTGTCTTCCCAATATATTCCAATTTGCATATACATGTGGCCTTGTATATCACTCCCTTCGATCGACAGTTGATGAGTTCCCTGATCTTAAACTCCCTCCCCTTAACAAAACTCCTGAAAGTGTTCCCCTGGGTCATGGCAGAGCATGCCTTACAGTTGTTACACCGATAACAGCCAGAAACTCCTCGATCCAACCATGTAGGACTACGCTCGGACATAAAATGACTATGGACGAGACGACCCCTAAGGGATCTCCCTCTACGATAAGTAATTTGTGGTTGTAGGGCCAGTTTATCTGGGAGTTTTGTTAAGGGGAGGGAGTTTAAGATCAGGGAACTCATCAACTGTCGATCGAAGGGAGTGATATACAAGGCCACATGTATATGCAAATTGGAATATATTGGGAAGACACGAAGGGAGTTAAAGAAAAGGATATTAGAACACTTACGTGATATTAAAAACAAGAAAGATACCCCAATAGCCAATCATGTAAATACTATGCACCTGGGTGATGCCAATGTCATTAAATTTATGGGCATTGAGAAGGTGACACCACCGATAAGAGGAGGAAGCTGGGATTTACGCATACTACAAAAGGAAACTCGATGGATCTTTACCCTGGGCACCACTACCCCACTTGGTATGAATGAGATTCTATCCTTTGCCCCATTCCTTCCAGAATAGGGACAGAATAGGGATAGTTAGATAGGGAGAGCCACCGTAGAGTGGGGGCGCCATTTGCGCAGGATTTGTAGGGTGCCAACCCCCACGTAGGTAGGGTAAGCAGATGAGTTGTTCGTTTTAATAGGGCCCCCCCTTTTTTCTTCTGCTCCTCTTGAGAGGTCCGTTGTGGTTCTGGCGACTAATTAATATAATATTTCTTATCTAATTATTGGTCCCATGTCTAATCATTCGTCCTATGGGAACCCCCATTTAATATACTGATGCATTGTACGTTTATGGTCTTTTCTATCTTGATACAAACCTTCTCAATCCGTGATCTATCTGTAAAAAATATATATGGAGAGAACTGTATGTGTTTGTTTAGGCAATTAGGCATTTTTTCTGGTGATCATCAGATAGAGCCTTTTTACATACCATTAATACGGGGCATTTCCTATAATAGAGATGTGGACAGCTTAGGGTTTCTTTTCCCTCTGTTGAATATCTCTTACCCCATTCAATATGACTGCTGGACCGCATAGGGGAGGAGTCTGTGCGCTCCAGCATGGCGTGAGGCGGTACCACGTATTGGGAAGGTGATGCGTGTCTCTTAGCATCACGCTTGCGTTCCATGTCCATAGGAACGCGTGACGTTGGCTTCCGGTAACTGGGTATTCTGGGACCGGAAGTGCGTTCCCTATTCATAGGAACGCGTGATGTTGGCTTCCGGCAACTGGGTATTCTGGGACCGGAAGTACGTCACGGTTAGCGCGGTAATTATGAAGGAGCGCGGCTTGATGCACGTATATAAAGCACGGCAACATATGTACCCATCCGAGGCATTAGGATGTAATTGAGGAACTAATGCGGGAATGAGGAACTATATACCCTTGATGAAGAGGAACTATGTACCCCTGATGAAGGATTGAAACGCGTCGGGATGTTCCATGGATCAACTGATCACCTGTAATGTAAAGGGGGAACATACATAAAAAGACCCCGGGTGAGATGTTTCCATTTTCTATGAGGATTTAATGCCTGGATGGTAATAGAAGGCTCCTCATAGTTCTATTTCTGTATACATACCTACCATTTAATAATGGCTTGTTATGTTTATGGGTATATGCAGATATAGGTATGATCACCGTATATATTGCTATATGGGTATTTGGTGATGTGTACTTCGGCTTATTGCTTATATGTAAGGTTCTTTTTGGACTTCACAGTTTGAGTACCTTTTTGGATCCTTACCTGTGCTGGACCTGATAGGGCTTGATACTCTGTCTAGCTATATTCTGGATATTTATATCTTTTTACTCACGATATATTTATACACCATATGGGCATCTTGCAAAAATTCTTTTTTAAATATTTCATTAATAAAAGTTATATTTTATATGCACTTGTTTGCTATATCTAGTTGAAACTTTCATAGCAAGTTTCTGGCCTTCGCTAGTTTGTGTCAATTAGGATTACCATAATTTTTAATATTTTCCAAATGCCCGAATAATGAGAGAGAATGTTTTAAGGCATTTTTATTACTTACTGCAAAGTCAAAAGTTTACATACATTTCATTAGTATTTGGTACCATTGCCCTTACACTGAACGACTAGGGTCAAACATTTGGGATATCCTTCCACAAGCTTCTCACAATAGTTGGTCGGAAATTAGGCCCATTCCTCCTGACAAAACTAGTGTAACTGATCCAGGTTTGTAGGTCGCCTTGCTCACACCAGCCTTTTCAGCTTTGCCCATAAATTTTCAATATGATTGAGATCAGGGGTTTTTGATGGCCACTCCAAAACATTGACTTTATTATCCTTAAGCTACTTTGTTACCATTTTGACAGTATGCTTCAGGTCATTGTTCATTTGGGAGACCCATTTTCACCCAAGCTTTAACTTCCTGGCTGATGTCTTGAGATGTTGCTTTAGTATTGCCACATAATCTTCTTTTCTCATGATGCCATCTATTTTGTGAAGTTCACCAATCCCTCCTGAAGCAAAAACAACCCCACAACTTGATGCTGCCACCCCTGTGTTTCACAGTTGGGATGGTGTTCTTAGGCTTCCAATCTTCTCCCTTTTCCCTCCAAACATAACGATGGTCATTATGCCCAAAAAGTTCAATTTTAGTTTCATCAGACTACAGGACATGTCCACAAAACTTTAGGACTTTGCTCCTGTGTGCATTTGCAAACATTAATCTGACTTTTCGTTTCGTTTGGAGTAATGGCTTCTTCCTGGCAGAGTGGCCTTTCAGCCCATGTTGATTCAGTACTCATTTCACTGTGGTTATTGACACAATCTTACCAGCTTCTGCCATCATCTTCACAAAGTCTTTTGCTTTTGCCATTGGGTTGATATGTACATGTTGGACCAAAGCACATTCATCTCTGGGACACAGAACCAGTCTCCTTCCTGAGTGGTATGATGGCTGGACATTCCCATCTTGTTTGTATTTGAATATAATTGTTTGTACAGATGAGCGAGGCACCTTCAGGTATCTTGAAATTGTACCCAAGGATGAGCCAGACTTGTGCAAGTCCACAATTCTCTTTCTGATATCTTGGCTGATTTCTTTAGACTTTCCCATGATGCTACACAAAGAAGCAGTGTGTTTCAGGTGTGCATTAAAATACATTCACAGGTGTGTCTCTAATTAACTCAGATGTTGGCAAAAAACCTATCAGAAGCTTCCAAACCCATGACATCATCATATGGGTAGTCCAGAATTGTTTAAAGGCATAGTAATCTTAGTGTATGTAAACTTTTGACTTTGCAGTAAGTAATAAAAATGCCTTAAAACATTTTCTTTCTCTCATTATTCTGGCATTTGGCAAATATTAAAAATTATTGTAATCCTAATTGATCTAATACGGGAAAAGTTTATTCTGATTTCATGTTAGATATTGAGAAAAACATGCAGATGTGCCTTGAAATATAGTGCATGGAAACTTCTGGTTTCAACCGTATATTTCCTGGTGTTTTACAATTGGAATAACCCCTCTGGAAAAAGGTTTTATCCATGGATGAACTTGAGAAAGATTTATATGGTCTCATCCGATTACATGTACAACTTTCTCCACATCTAAAGAAACCGTAGATTCTTCTATCTAGCCAAGTCACCTTTGGTGGAGAGTTTTTAATAGAAACTATGCACTAAATAGTCCCTAATTGACCAACCTTTTCTGAAAGTTATTGTAGGAGTAAATCCCACAGCACCCACAGGTCGCAAGAATATTTCAGTGCTTTCTAAGGATTTTAAAAATACGGTCACTCTGATTGTCATAAGTTCATATTACTTGTTCAATTCCATCTTTTTATTGGTCTCTTGGTTAGGTATGGAGGAGTGTCTGTCTCGCCCATCTTTCTGCAAACGACTGTGCGAAATCCAAAATGTACTGTGGGGACCCCTTTTCTGGTGTTCATGTCTATTGTCTGTATATTAAAATCTGTGACAGTAGACCAATTCCTTCTCAACCATACAAATTGGCCCTTGGGTTTTTCCTTTTCTAGGGGGATGGGGTGGTGACTATCCCACTTCAATAGTTTATTAGTGCTTGTAGGTCCCACTATCAGTATTTGGTCAGTATTTTTTCTCAAGAGTGGGAGCCAAAATCAGGTGAGAAACAATCAGAGAAAAGGTATAATAGAAACAAGACACCAGTTCTGAATTTATCACCCACTCCTGGTTTTAGCTCCCACTCCTGAGAAAAAGTACTGACCGAATACTGACCAAATACTGATAGTGGGGCTGTGGCCTAATGGGGACATTACACTGTGTGGGGGCATCATACATACTGCACAAGGGGCACAATGGGGGCATTACACTGTGTGGGGGCATCATACATACTGCATAAGGAGCATAATGGAGCATTACACTGTGTGGGGGCATCATACATCCTGCATAAGGGGCATTACACTTTGTGGGGGCATCATACATACTGCATAAGGGGAATAATGGGGCATTACACTGTGGGGCATCATACATCCTGCATAAAGGGCCTAATAGGGGCATTACACTGTGTGGGGGCATAATGGGGGCATTACACTGTGTGGGGGCATCATACATTCTGCATAAGGGGCATAATGGGGGCATTACACTGTGTGGGGACATCATACATCCTGCATAAGGGGCATAATGGGGGCATTACACTGTGGGGGGCATCATACATACTGCATAAGGGGCATAATGGGGGCATTACACTGTGTGGGGACATCATACATCCTGCATAAGGGGCATAATGGGGGCATTACACTGTGTGGGGGCATCATACATCCTGCATAAGGGGCATAATGGGGGCATTACACTGTGTGGGGGCATCATAGATCCTGCATAAGGGGCATAATGGGGGCATTACACTGTGTGGGGGCATCATACATCCTGCATAAGGGGCATAATGGGGGCATTACACTGTGTGGGGGCATCATACATACTGTATAAGGGGCATAATGGCATTACACTGTGTAGGGGCATTATACATCCTGCATAATGGGGGCATTACACTGTGTGGGGGCATCATACATCCTGTATAAGGGGCATAATGGGGGCATTACACTGTGTGGGGGCATCATACATACTGCATAAGGGGCATAATGGGGGCATTACACTGTGTGGGGGCATCATACATACTGTATAAGGGGCATAATGGGGGCATTACACTGTGTGGGGGGCATCATACATCCTGCATAAGGGGCATAATGGGGGCATTACACTGTGGGGGCATCATACATCCTGCATAAGGGGCATAATGGGGGCATTACACTGTGTGGGGGCATCATACATCCTGCATAAGGGGCATAATGGGGGCATTACACTGTGGGGGGCATCATACATCCTGCATAAGGGGCATAATGGGGGCATTACACTGTGGGGGCATCATACATCCTGCATAAGGGGCATAATGGGGGCATTACACTGTGGGGCCAGTAAAGGGGTCCTGTACTATGAGAACAATACGTTTCCTCCTTCCTGTCTCCATAGTTGGGTCGTATGTATCTATTACAGGAAACAGAACAAAAACCTTATGATTCTTATAAAGGGGCAACACAAGACCCCAAAAGAGTCTCCGTGCTGAAGGGGTTACTGCCCCCTGCGCCCAGTAATGGGGTCTCCACATACCTCCACCTGCAGAGCCGCCACCACATATATGGCTGCTCTGTGCGCACAGGAGCTGTGATGAGGTCACAGGAGGGGAGGAGTCAGGGGTCACATGATCAGGGGCCTCAGTGGATGCAGGACTCTGCTGTGCTGGTTGTCATGGTGCTGGATGAGCTGAAGTTTATGTGTGGGGTCAGGAGGGGTTTACAGTGTGGATGTAGCAGAGCCGCGCGTGTACGAGGCGTACGGAGCGGAGCAGTGTGTGTACGAGGTGTACGGAGCAGAGCCGCGTGTGTACGAGGTGTACGGAGCGGAGCCGTGTGTGTACGAGGTGTACGGAGCGGAGCCGCGTGTGTACGAGGTGTACGGAGCAGAGCCGCGTGTGTACGAGGTGTACGGAGCTGAGTCGCGTGTGTAAGAGGTGTACGGAGCAGAGCTGTGTGTGTACGAGGTGTACGGAGCGGAGCCGTGTGTGTGCGAGGTGTACGGAGCAGAGCCGCGCGTGTACGAGGCGTACGGAGCAGACCCGCGTGTACGAGGTGTACGGAGCAGAGCCGTGTGTGTACGAGGTGTACGGAGCAGAGCCGTGTGTATGAGGTGTACGGAGCAGAGCCGCGTGTACGAGGCGTACGGAGCGGAGCCGCGCGTGTACGAGGCGTACGGAGCGGAGCCGCGCGTGTACGAGGTGTACGGAGCGGAGCCGCGCGTGTACGAGGTGTACGGAGCGGAGCCGCGCGTGTACGAGGTGTACGGAGCGGAGCCGCGCGTGTACGAGGTGTACGGAGCGGAGCCGCGCGTGTACGAGGTGTACGAAGCGGAGCCGCGTGTGTACGAGGTGTACGGAGCAGAGCCGCGTGTGTACGAGGTGTACGGAGCGGAGCCATGTGTGTACGAGGTGTACGGAGCAGAACCGTGTGTGTACGAGGTGTACGGAGCGGAGTCATGTGTGTACAAGGTGTACGGAGCGGAGCTGTGTGTTTACGGAGACGTGTGTGCGGAGTCTGTACAGGGGTCTCTAGAGATAATCTTACCCCAGCATTATGGATTGGGAGACGGAGAAAAAGGGATTGAAGACATTTTATTGTAATTTCATTTTTTAGAAAAAACTGTAATAAAAAATAACTGATTAAAAAAAAGTGTTTCGTTTTCCCACCATTTTGTTTGTAAGAGCCGAGAGTGAAGATGCTTTATATACAAAAAAGGAAGGATACAGCCGCAGAATCATTCGGAAAGGCTATCAAAGAGCCAAAAACACACCCAGGGATCTTCTACTATATAAGAACAAGGCATTACATAAACAACCTGCTATAGATGATCAGGTACGATTGGTCTCAAATTTTTATAATCAGTGGTACGATTTCAAAGAAATAATTAAAAAGCATTGGAATATTCTCTTTACAGATCCCATACTAAAACAGATATTATTACCTACCCCGTGAATCGAAGCAAAACACCTTGCAGCGCTGGGGTCCTGGGTTCAAATCCCACCAAGGACAACATCTGCAAGGAGTTTGTATGTTCTCTCCGTGTTTGCGCGGGTTTCCTCCGGGTTCCTCACACACTCCAAAGACATACTGATAGGGAATGTAGATTGTGAGCCTCAATGGGGACAGTGCTGATAATTAGTGTTGAACAAATTTGTTTGCCATTTCAAATTCGGGTTCATGTTCAGGGTTCCGGCTTGTTCGCTCCAAAAAATCGGCTCCACCCAGGAACATCCCTGATTTGCCACGCTGTCACACAGATCTGGGTGACAGCGTGGCAAATCAGGGATGTTCGTGGACAGAACCACCAATTTTTTGGCGCGAACAAGCCGGAATCCCGAACACGAATTTGAAATGCCGAACAAATTCGCTCAACACTACTGATAATATCTGTAAAGCACTGTGAAATTAATGGCGATATATAAGTGAGTTAAATAAATAGAAAAAACCCTTTAAGAAATTACCACATCTATTGAAATATAAAGGAATTGATGCTGTGACCCTGGGATTTAGAGGGGGGACTTAGGGAAGTTTCTAGCTAAATAAGAAAGTAAATGGATCTATAGGTTCGGTACCTTAGCACCACAAATGACATTTTTCGAAATGAAAATTTAGGGTTTGGGGCATTTCTCTAACAACACATGGAAGCATTAAGAATGCAGGGGTTTCATTTTAGGTGTTTTTAAATGATTTAACTTATCTATTTTTCTTCTACTTTTCAAGCTTTGTTATTCCTGATACCTACAGAACGTGGCTGGTTTTTCCTGAAGTAACTAAGAGATATACGTATTTTCTTCCACTCATCTTGGTTTGCTGTTGCGTTCCCCTGATGACTGATCCCCAGAGTTGCTTGTTTGGATTTTTACTGGGCCGTCTCTTAGGGAGCCGATCCTTTCCAGCAGAGAAACGTCTGAAGCTTCTTGACTGCACTTTTCTGACATGATTTCCATCGTGGAACCACAAACCCTGGAGGAAATCAACGAAGCACTAAATGATAGTGGGAGTTTTTAATTTCATGGATTTCATCCTCAAGATAAGACAGTACCAACCTTTGTTGGACATACTTCGTTCCTCTTTTTATATTCTGATTTAAACCTCATTTAAGGTTTTTTGGGGGATCATCTTTTGGGCTGAAGGAGTTCTTTATAAGTATAATGTTTGATTGAGACAGGACTGTAATATCAACACTGTATCATGCATTTATATATCCTTTCTGTTTTGTTTTTTAGCTTCCCTCCCACACCCCACCTAACCCACTCTTATTCACTAATGTCATCACGCTTGTCTTTTATCTATAAACATTTTGACAGTCAGCTTCACAAAACTATTCTCTTCCTACAAATTGTAAAAACACTATGTGCACTATTGAATATTTTTTATTTTCATTCATATTCTTTTACATTTCATTTCAGTTCCCAACGTGCGTTTCACCTGGGCTTTGATGAGGGAAAATTAAATTGAAAATTATTTTGTTGTGTATTTAATATATAGGTTGTTTGGTTCCAGTGGATGCACAACGTATATAATATTATCTTAATATGTGCTAATCTGACTATTCTTGCCATCTCACTCCACAGAACAGCAGGTAACACCGTGGCCCAAGCCTAGGGGTCTCTGTGTAAGAATAGATCCATGTAGAAGGGATAAAGGATGATGAGCAAGATAATCCTGGGATCTGGAAAATGGAGTAGATGACGCCAAGCCTGTTCGTGGTGGCCATCTTTTGAGCTGCTAGGTGACCATGAACAGTGTCCACAATACATTGTGTCTGCACACTATCCCAGCAAAATCTGCATTCCTAATAGCTAAATGTCGCTCCTTCCCTTCTTAACCTGCCATGTGCCCAGACAGTAGTGTACAATTGCATACAGGGTATTGTCGGATTCAAGAGAAGTTGGAAAATAATTTGTAAGGTCCATTTGTTTCCTTTAATCGTTTATGAAGAATCTCAATATTATCACCAAATAAAGTGACACAAGTCAGATTTGAAAAATGGGACCTGATTAGGAACACAAAACTGGCTGCAGGAAGGGGTTAAATCAGAGTGTTTTGGGCACCAACTACTGTAGTGAAAAACTGTGACTATAGACAATAACACATCTACTGACATGATCAAACTCAACAGTCTCCATCAGTAATAAATCAGTAACTAGTAGTGAAACCTCTCTGGGGCAATTGGAGTATGGGGCTCGGTGGCTCTTGGGAATCTAAACTATCGTAAGGGACAATATTTTCTGTCAGAAATATTTGACATTCAAAGAGAACTTTTTATAATAGTGCAGTCCCGACCAGAAGAGTAGAGAAAGTATTAGCGCCCCCATTTCAGGAGAGATTGTGCAGTAATCTGAATTACTTAGGATTGAAAATATAATGGAATTTATGACGTTGAGTGAATCCATGACACCAGGGCTCGAGCCAACACATCTCCTGCAGGCGTGAATAAATGTATATTACAGCCATCAGCCACGCACAGCTTAGAGATATATCATGGCACAGGTGTAATGCTTTCTGTATAGTTTATCACAATCCTGTTTGAAGTTAGTTGGTTTAAAAAGAAATAGAACAGTCAGGATAAAGGGAAACTCTGTTGTTATTGTACAGAAATTCACACTTGGCCTCACTGCACATTTAATGTTGTCGATCATAAAAGTAAAGTTTGGCCAGAAAGACTGGACCTGGTCTTGTAGGGACCATATGAGCACATTCAGCAGCACAGAAGGGAGAGAAGGTGGATTCATCCAATAAGATATCAGGGTTCTAGGAAGCCAACAGCCTTATTTTTTTAAATCAAATGTTTTTTAGTGATTTTTATAAAATTTTCCAAAAAACATCAACATAAAGATTAGAGGAACGTAGTCCTCTACCCCTCAACAGTAACAAACATTTCACACATAGTGTTTATGTTTCTTGGTTCTGGAAAATAAGGATATTCTTTTCCAGGTGTAGATAGCAGTGTGCTGGGTCACATTAACAATAAACATTTTAGCTTTTTATAGTTCATGAAAATAATATGAAAATACTTGTTTATTCTTAGGGAAATCTAAGGTGTCACATAAAATGTGGAGTCAAACAGACCTATGCGGAATCTCTGCAATTCCCTAGACCCCAAAACCGGAGCTATCAATCCATAAATTCTATAAATTATCAAATTTATAGATCTCTTATATAGAGTCTCTTTTTAGGTATATACCTTTTTCCATATTTACTATCCAATTAACTTTTTCTATAAATTCTGATGTCACAGGTTCATGGTCTGCTATCCATTTTTGGCCTGTTGAGATGCCACATAATAAACCCATGGATTGGGGACTGCAAGGCCGCCCATTGTTTTATTCCTTTGCAGTATTTCCAGTTTAATTCTTGTTGTCGGTTTGCCCCATATTCATTTTCTAAACTCCTGATTAACTTTAAAGAAATATCTCTGATTTATCCATATTGGGGAGTTGTGTAGAACATACAGCAACTGCAGCATCCGAATCATTTTGATCAGATTAGCACGGCCCACAACCGATAACGGTAACTTGGACCAAGCCCCTAATTTACCTTTAAACTTTGGTTTCAGCTTCTCATAATCATCTACAGGGTGGGCCATTTATAGGGATACATCTAAATAAAATAGGAATGGTTGGTTATATCAACTTCCTGTTTGTGGTACATTAGTATATGGGAGGGGGAAAACTTTTTCCAGATGGGTGGTCACCATGGTGGCCATTTTGAAGTTGGCCATTTTGGATCCAACTTTATTTTTTTCAATGGGAAGAGGGTCATGTGACACATCAAACTTATTGAGAATTTCATAAGAAAAACAATGGTGTGCTTGGTTTTTATATAACTTTATTCTTTCATGAGTTATTTACAAGTTTATGAACTGTTCAAAGTGCTGCCCATAGTGTTGGATTGTCAATGCAACCCTCTTCTCCCACTCTTGACGCACTGATAGCAACACCACAGAAGAAATGCCAGCACAGGCTTCCAGTATCCGTTGTTTCAGATGCTGCACATCGCGTATCTTCACAGCATAGACAATTACCTTCAGATGACCCCAAAGATAAAAGTCTAAGGGGGTCAGATCGGGAGACCTTGGTGGCCATTCAACTGGCCCACGATGACCAATCCACTTTCCAGGAAACTGTTCATGTAGGAATGCTCGGACCTGACACCCATAATATGGTGGTGCACCATCTTGTTGGAAAAACTCAGGGAAAGTGCCATCTTCAGTGCATAAAGAGGGCAACACATCATCATGTAGCAATTTCAGATATCCAGTGGCATTGAGGTTTCCATTGATTTTTGTGTTCGAACAGTCTTGGAGGGATCTATCCACTGTGGGTTAGTGTCAGATCAATAGTGGTGGTTTTGTTTGTTAACTTCACCATTCACAAAAAAGTTTGCTTCATCACTGTTTAAACTGAGGGTCCTGTTCCAATTTTTGCTTTGCCCATTCTGCAAATTCAGTGCACCGATCTGGGTCATCCTCGTTGAGATGCTGCAGCAGCTGTATTTTGTAAGGGTGCCATTTGTGAGTAGCTAATATCCACCGAAGAGATGTTCGACTGATGCCACTCTCCAGTGACATGCGGCGAGTGCTACGCTGTGGGCTCTTGCTGAATGAAGCTAGGACAGCCACTGATGTTTCTTCATTAGTGACAGTTTTCTTGCGTTCACATTTTGGCAAATCCAGCACTGAACCTGTTTCACGAAATTTGGCAAGCAGTTTGCTAACTGTAGCATGGGAGATTGGTGGTCTCGTAGGGTGTCTTGCATTGAAATCTGTTGCAATCACCCGGGTACTGCATTCACCAAACATCAACACAATTTCTATCTGCTCCTCACGTGTTAACCTCTGCGACATGTCAATTGCTGTAAACAAAGAGAAACTTGTAAATAACTCATGAAAGAATAAAGTTACGTTAAAACCAAGCACACCATTGTTTTTCTTATGAAATTCTCAATAAGTTTGATGTATCACATGACCCTCTTCCCATTGAAAAAAAATAAAGTTAGATCCAAAATGGCCGACTTCAAAATGGCCACCATGGTCACCACCCATCTGGAAAAGTTTTCCCCCTCTCATATACTAATGTGCCACTAACAGGAAGTTGACATCACCAACCATTCCCATTTAATTTAGGTGTATCCATATAAATGGCTCACCCTGTATTTTAGCCGTTTTGTCAAAATCTAAGTACTTAAACTCTAATACCACCTGTAGGCCTGAGTTAGTGTAGTCGGAAGCATTCTCATCTATATTATCTATCTAATGGAAGTATAACTGATTTGCTCCAATTTATCACTAGACTCGAATATTTTCCAAATGTTTCAATCGTTTTCATGGCTATAGGAAGGGACTCAGAAGCTTTAGCCAAGAATAACAAATTGTCATCGGCATAGAGAGCACCCTTCTCTTCTCTATTTCCCCTACAGAACTCAATTATTCCTGGATGCTCCCTAATAATCGCTGCCAGGGGCTCAATGGCAGAATTGGGAGTATTTCGCTTCCATAGATATGCCTTTACACTGCAAAAAAAAATTTCTACTCGTGTATCCCACACAGTATGGGCATATTAGCTGTTTCCAAACTGTTGGCAAAGTATTCTACCTATATTATCGGCGTCTCTGCCCCCTGACAGGCAGAGACGCTGTCCCTCTTACCGCCGCGCTCCCCGCTTGGCGTCCTCCGACGCTCCTGCCATCCTAAGGAGTCCCTGGCCAATGGCCGGAGGACCTCTCATATAAAAGGCACCTCCTCCAAGATGGAGGTGCCCGTGCAAGGTTGTAGCTTTGTGGGTTAAACTCTGCTTCAGCCCTCAGGTCCCACGGCTAGCCTGACTACCAGTCCAGTCCGCCAGCCTGACTACCAGTCCAGTCCGCCAGCCTGACTACCAGTCCAGTCCATAAGCCTGACTACCAGTCCAGTCCATAAGCCTGACTACCAGTCCAGTCCACAAGCCTGACTACCAGTCCTGTCCGCCATCTTGTCTACTCTCCAGCCCGAGAGTCTGTCTACAGTCCAGTCCGCCAGTCTGTCTATGGGCCCTGCCCGCCTGCTTACCTGGAAGCACCTGCCTGTTACCTGCCGTGCCTACCAGTCAGCCTACCTGGAGGCTCCTGCTTGTTACCTGCTGTTCCTACCAGTCAGCCTACCTGGATGCTCCTGCTTGGACTGGCAGACACGGCAGGTAAGGTCTAGCCAGATCACCCATCAGCCTGCCTACCATGCTCATCTGCTGTACCGGTCAGTCCCTGCCTTCTGACCCGTGGGAGTCACCTGCTCTCATACACGGTCTGGCCCAGAGTAGCACCTGGTCCCTCTGCTCCGTCCTTGCCTAGTCACGGAGTCGATTGAGCCGCCGTACGACCTTGGTCAGTCTGAGTTGATACCTAGTTACGCCCCTCTGGTCTCTCCTTGCACCGTAGCACAGAGGTTCCACCACCCGGATCCATAACAGTTTGCATGGGCCATGGAACCCGGTGGCCCCCAGGCCCCTTCGCTTGCAGACCTGTACCAGGAGGTTTCTCATCAGAGATCCCAACAGGAAACCATCCTGACCTATCTGCGGTCTGTCAACTCTCGCCTAGACACGCAGTCTGTCCCACTTGTGCCCGCCTCGAGTTGAGCGACACCCGCTCCGGCAGCGCCGCTGCCTACCAATACCCCGGCATCCAGCATAGGACCCCGGCTTTCTGCACCTCCTCGTTTTGGAGGTGACCCCATCTTATGTCGGGGCTTTCTGAACCAGTGCACGCTGCACTTTGAACTTCTGGCACATCAGTTTCCCTCCGACCGGGCTAAGGTGGCGTTCATCATGTCTCACCTCACCAGGGAAGCATTGGCATGGCTAAACCCTCTATGGGAGCGAGGGGATTCCCTGGTGTCTGATCTTCCGGCTTTCCTCACTGCCTTCCGGAGGGTCTTTGATGAACCCGGATGAAGGATTTCTACTGCCTCCTCATTGCTCCGTCTCCGCCAAGGGAGTCTCACCGTGGGCCAGAATGCCATACGCTTCCGTACCCTCGCTTCTGAGCTGGCCTGGGACGAGGCCCTGGTGTCCACCTTCTGGGAGGGCCTTTCTGGTCGGATTAAGGATGAGTTAGCCGGCCAGGACATTCCTACCACCCTGGATGACCTGATGTCACTAGCTACCCGGATTAACATCCGTTTCTTAGAACGTGCTAAGGAGACTACCCGGGAGAGAAGATTTCCTCGTCTTGCTCCTGTTTTCCAGAAACGGGATTCCCAACCAGCAACTCCCCAGGCACGCTCGCCCGAACCTATGCAGATCAACCAGACCAAGATGGTCAAGTCTCGCCAAGAAACACGCCGAGCCGAGGGGAGCTGTTTCTACTGTGGTAGTAAGGAGCACCTGATCCGTTCCTGTCGGGTGATGCCGGGAAATTCCAGTGTCTAGGACTGCTCGGAGAGGTCGTCCTAGACAAGAGTAAATCCTCTCCGTTCTTGACTTTGTCCGTCTCTATCTCCTGTGGAGAGAACTGTTTAGTTGTTTAGTTGAAACCGCACATCTGGATTCCGGAGCCTCTGGGAATCTCATTTCCCAGTCCCTTGTAGAGAAGTATCAGATTCCTACCAAACCTCAGGCTGAACCATTGGCAGTCACTTCCGTGGATGGAAGACTCCTTCCGGTGACCATCTTGCTTATCACAGAGCCCGTAACCCTGCAGGTGGGAATGCTGCACTCAGAGAGGATCTCCTTCCATGTGCTTTCCAGACTCTCTCTGTTATGTTCTGCTACCAGAGCTAAGGAAAGAGAGGAGATCTGTCCCTACGATAGAACTCAGCTTAATCCCTACGATGTAACAGGGGACCTGATCCTGCGATCAGACCTGCTAAAGTCCTAAGCTAGTCTGTACGGAGACCTATAGATGTGGGGAAGGAATCCCTACAAGTACTAAGGACTGGGAGGAATATGGGACACCTCCTAACAGAAATAGTAGCAGACAGACGAACAAACAAAATATATAGAACATAGAGGTCAGTAGACCAAGCAAACTAACAGAGCAAGACACAGAGCACAGGCTAGCTAGAAAGTAGATATACAATGAAGTCCAGCAAAGCCAGAAGGGCGGAGCAGGATTAAATAGGCCAACAAGGTCATGTGACCAGCAAAGGAAAAAAGACCTAAGAGCAAGGTTCTAACAGTACCCCCCCTTCTAAGAGGATCCTCCGGATCCCCTAGGACCAGGCTTATCAGGAAATCTCCTGTGAAACGCTCTGATAAGTCTGGACGCGGAAACATCATCCGACCTCACCCAAGAGTTATCCTCAGGACCGAAACCTTTCCAGGCCACAAGATACTGCAAACTACCTCTATACCGTCTAGAGTTAAGGATGCGAGAAATTTCATATTCCCCGTCCTCCACCACCGGAGGAACAGAGGCAGAGGCGTCACAATCCGATACAACAGCTTTTTTCAACAGAGAGACATGAAATACCGGATTAATTCTCCAGGAGGTAGGAACCTCCAACCTAACAGCAGATTGGTTGACAACCTGAAGCACCTTAAAGGGCCCTACAAACTTGGGACCCAATTTCTTTGAAGGAATCCTCAACCGCAGATTCCTAGAGGACAACCAAACCATGTCACCAACAGCGAACAAAACCTCCTGTCGTTTCCTATCAAAGTAGTCTTTAGATTTTCTGTTGGCCTCCTGAAGATTACCACGCACATCCGTCCAAACTCTCTCCAAATCACCGGAAAAATTCTCCTCCTCAGGCACGGCAGATCCCAACTTGGAGAACGACCCAAACGACGGATGTCTCCCAGAACAACAAAAAAAAGGCGAACAACCAGCAGAAGAAGATGTATGATTGTTCAGAGCAAATTCAGCAAGTGGCAGAAACTCAGACCACCCCTCTTGATTGTCTGCCACAAAACAACGCAAGAACTGCTCAACATCCTGGTTTTTCCTTTCTGTCTGGCCATTAGATTCAGGATGATATCCGGACGAGAACGACAAATGAATTCCCAACCTATCACAAAAGGCACGCCAAAAACGAGCCACGAACTGAGGACCCCTATCAGAAACAATGTCAGTAGGAACGCCATGAAGTCTGACAATTTCCTTGACAAAGGCCTTAGCGAGAGTTTTAGCGCAGGGCAGTTTGACGAAAGGAACCAAGTGACACATCTTGCTAAAACGGTCCACGACCACCCAGATGACAGTAAAACCCTCAGAGGGGGGAAGGTCAGTTATAAAGTCCATAGCCAAATGTGTCCAAGGAGCACTGGGAACCTCCAAAGGACAAAGCAACCCCGCAGCAGGAGTATGTGAGGACTTAGATCTAGCACATATAGTACATTGACGCACCCACTTAATGACTTCCTTCTGCCATCCAGGCCACCAAAAACTGCGACCCACCAGTCTCTTGGTCTCAGAGATTCCGGGATGACCTGCCAACTGAGATTCGTGACACTCAACAAACAAATCTCTCCTAAAGGTCCCAGGCACAAACAACCTCCCATGAGGAGTGTTAGAAGGGGCATTCTCCTGTGCTTTAAGAATCTCATTTTCCAAAACGGAGTCCAAAGCAGCTATCACAACACCTTCTTGTAAAATGTTCTCCTCTTTCTCAGCACCGACTATGGGAGAAAAACTGCGAGACAAGGCATCCGCCTTAACATTCTTAGTACCAGGGATGTAAGTAACGGAGAAATTAAACCGCGAGAAAAACAGTGCCCACCTAGCCTGACGGGCATTCAGGCGCTTGGCAGCATCAAGATATATCAGATTTTTATGATCCGTAAGAACCTGAACGGGAAATTCCGCACCTTCCAAGAAGTGGCGCCAGTGTTCAAATGCGAGTTTAATAGCCAATAATTCCCGATTACCAATATCGTAATTCAGTTCAGTCTCCGAAAATTTTTTTGAAAAAAAGGCACAGGGATGTAATCCATCCCCGTTATCCTGAGACAATACTGCGCCAACCCCCACAGAGGAAGCATCAACCTCAACCAAAAACGGCCTAGTAACATCAGGCTGCATAAGGATGGGAGCAGAGGTGAACCTCTCCTTGAGATACACAAAAGCTTCAATGGCCTCAGAAGACCACTGAACCGCATCAGCACCTTTCCTGGTGAGATCAGTCAGAGGTTTGACAATACTAGAAAATTTTTTTATGAATTTTCTGTAGTAATTGGCGAAACCCAAAAACCTCTGTATCGATTTCAAACCAATAGGCCTAGGCCATTCCTGCACAGCCTGAACCTTAACCGGATCCATCTCAAAACCTTTGCTGGAGATAATGTAGCCCAAAAAACTAATTCTCTGTACAGCGAACTCACATTTCTCCAGCTTAGCAAAAAGCGAATTGTCCATTAATAACTGTAATACCTCACGCACGCTCCGCCAATGAGACTCCAGATCTGGCGAATAAATCAAAATGTCATCCAAATACACAACCACATTTTTACCGATCAAAGGTCTAAGGATGTCATTAATCAGATTCTGAAAAAATGCAGGAGCATTAGTAAGACCAAAAGGCATAACCAGATTCTCAAAATGACCCACAGGAGTGTTAAAAGCAGTCTTCCATTCATCACCCTCCTTCATGCGCAACAGATTGTATGCCCCCTTAAGGTCAATTTTAGAGAACCACTTGGCCCCCATTAACTGGTTAAACAGATCAGGAATCAATGGCAGTGGGTAAGGATTGCGTACAGTAATTTTGTTAATCTCACGAAAATCCAGACAAGGACGTAAACCGCCGTCCTTTTTTTTTACAAAAGAAAATCCAACCGCCACAGGAGACTTAGAGGGCCTAATGTGACCGGCGGCCAAACTTCTCTGTATGTATTCCTCCAAAGCCTTCCTCTCAGGAATAGTAAGGTTAAATAAACGACTTTTAGGAAGAGTCGCTCCAGGGACAAATTCAATAGAACAATCATAGTCTCTATGGGGAGGCAAAACCTGCGATTCCTTCTCAGAAAAAACTCTCCAAAAATCCTGAATAGGAACAGGCAATTCTCCCCTATCCAAAGCTGCAATACGCCCGTTACAACACTTGTCATAACATTTATGGCTCCAGGATTTAATTTCACTGGTAGACCAATCCAGTACAGGATTGTGAAATTTTAACCAGGGCAATCCCAATATTACTGGAGAAGGCAAGTTATTCAACACTACCAAATCCAATTTCTCATGGTGAACACCATTAATAGTGAGAGGAAATTCACAGACCTTGAGAGTAATATTCTTCAAAGGGGAACCATCCACAGAAACCACAGCAATGGGGGATGATAAAGGTTCAGGTTTTAAATTGAGTCTTTCCACGAATCCCCCATCAATTACATTCAGTGTAGACCCGCAATCAACAAACACCCGAAATTCCATAAAATTTTTCTGAGCAATCGTGGAAGCAGCTAAAAATATACCCTTGGAATTTAAACAGGCAATACGGGCGTGACTGACCATTTTTTTTTCTTTCTTCATACGAAGCTCACAGCCTTTAATCAAATGACCAGATTTTCCGCAATAGAAACACAAGCCTTCAGAAAATCGACGATCTTTTTCTTGAGAGCGAGGTGCCACCGATCCAATCTCCATCGGTTCACCACTGTTAGTACACACATTCTCATAACCAGAAACTGACATAGCAGAGGATTTGCTCTCATTAACCCTTGCACGCAGTCTTCTATCCACCCGTATAGCTAATTGCATAGCCTGTTGCAAATCTTCAGGTGTAGGATAAGCAATTAGCAGGTCTTTAACCCTTTCACTGAGCCCAGCAAGAAATAGACTTTTCAGAGCAGAATCGTTCCACCCTGTTTGAGTAGACCAACGACAGAAATGAGTACAATATTTTTCCACATTACCTGATCCTTGTTTTAAACGTCTCAACTCAGTCTCAGCTGATGCGACGCGGTCAGGATCATCATATAATAGTCCCAAAGCAGAAAAAAAACTATCCACTGATCTGAAGCATGAATCACTAGGTTGCAAAGAAAAGGCCCACTCCTGAGGCTCTTTGCGCAAAAGTGACATTATGAACCCTACGCGCTGGGATTCATCCCCAGAGGACTTAGGTCTCAAACGAAAATACAATAAGCAAGCATTTTTAAATGAAAAAAATTCTTGGTGTTCACCAAAAAATAAATCCGGCAAACATACCTTAGGCTCCAAGAAATGTGCTCCAGGACAGTTACTCACATGCTGACGGAGCTCGGCCACCTCCAGAGAGAGTCCCTGCAGGCGATGAACCAAATCCTGAACCGACACCATGATGGAACAGAAAAATCTTTCCTTAGAGAATTTGCTGGCTGGACTTACTGTTATGTTCTGCTACCAGAGCTAAGGAAAGAGAGGAGATCTGTCCCTACGATAGAACTCAGCTTAATCCCTACGATGTAACAGGGGACCTGATCCTGCGATCAGACCTGCTAAAGTCCTAAGCTAGTCTGTACGGAGACCTATAGATGTGGGGAAGGAATCCCTACAAGTACTAAGGACTGGGAGGAATATGGGACACCTCCTAACAGAAATAGTAGCAGACAGACGAACAAACAAAATATATAGAACATAGAGGTCAGTAGACCAAGCAAACTAACAGAGCAAGACACAGAGCACAGGCTAGCTAGAAAGTAGATATACAATGAAGTCCAGCAAAGCCAGAAGGGCGGAGCAGGATTAAATAGGCCAACAAGGTCATGTGACCAGCAAAGGAAAAATGACCTAAGAGCAAGGTTCTAACACTCTCACCCCCTTTTGCTAGGTCTACCCTGGCTACAGAGACATGAACCCGTTCTGAATTGGCAATCCGGTGAGGTGGTCCGTTGGGGGCAGGATTGCCATGAGACCTGCCTGGTTCCGGTTCGCCCGGCTCGACCTCCATCTACTCCGGCTAATTTACTTGGTCTACCGGCACCTTACTGGTCCCATGCTGATGTCTTCAAAAAGAAGGAGGCAGAGACTCTGCCACCTCATAGGCTATATGATTGCCCTATCGACCTGGTACCCGGTGCCACTCCACCCCGTGGGCGTATTTACCCGTTGTCGTTGGCCGAAACCCGGGCCATGTCGGAGTACATTGAAGAAAATCTGGCTAGGGGATTCATCCGGAAATCTTCCTCCCCGGCTGGAGCCGGATTCTTCTTCGTAAAAAAGAAAGGCAGTTCACTACGCCCCTGTATCGATTATAGAGGACTCAATCAAATTACTATCAAGAAAAAATACCCCCTGCCGCTCATCTCTGAGCTGTTCGACCGCCTTAAAGGCGCAAAGGTCTTCACCAAGCTCGATCTTCGTGGGGCGTATAACTTGGTCCGGATCCGCCAAGGAGACGAGTGGAAGATGGCATTCAATACCCGGGACGGTCACTATGAATACCATATGATGCCCTTCGGTCTCTGTAATGCTCCCGCCGTCTTCCAAGAATTAGTTAAAGACATATTCCATGACCTCTTATATTCTTGCGTGGTGGTGTACCTGGACGACATCTTGGTCTTCTCTCCGGATCTTCCTACACACCGGAGGGATGTTCGTCAGGTCCTGCTTAGGCTCAGGCAGAATCACCTATATGCGAAATTTGAAAAATGCCTCTTCGAGCAGACCTCTCTTCCGTTCCTGGGCTATATTATCTCTAAGACAGGTCTACGGATGGACCCCGAGAAGGTCTCTGCCGTCTTAAAGTGGCCCCGTCCGGAGGGGTTGAAGGAGATTCAGTGATTCCTGGGCTTCGCCAACTATTACCGTCTCTTTATCCCTGTCACGCTGTCTCTGTGTACTGGAGGTAGGGGGCTAAGCTGACCCTGAGCTGGGGCCCTGACTAATCCCTCTACCTGGAGGTACTGTTAAAGGTACAGAGGTCCAGGCCGCCAGCATAACCCCTACCTCCTGAGGATCCCTGCACCTAAGTAATCTAGTCCTGAGAAGGACCCCGATCACAACAAAAGGGGACAGGTAATAATATGCCAATACTCAGTACTTAGACGAACGAGACAGTACAAGGGTAAAACCAAAACCACCTTGCATACAAAAACTACACAACTACAACAGAGGGAACACCAACGGGAAAGGAGATAAATGATAAAGCGAGGAAGGGAAAAATCACTCCAAATACACTTAGCTCTGAAACTCCAAATACCACGATCCGCTCTGTTAGTCTGCATGAAATGCTTTCACCGACAACTTCCCTAACAGAGCAGCAGACATATGAAGGAATCTCACTACTGCAGAATTGATTGCAGCTGGGAGAGGCTGGACCTTGTCTAGCACAGAGAGAGAGAGTTAACTCCCTCACTGCCGAAAAGCACAAAACACCAAAAACTCAGCTGCGAGAAGTCAGGCTGTGCAATCGTGACGATCTTCGTGGCAACACAACCATGACAGTACCCCCCCTTCTACGAGGGGCCTCCGGACCCTCAGGGCCAGGTTTATCCGGGTGAGTCGTGTGGAAGGCCCGAATTAACCGGTCTGCGTTAATATCTGACGCAGGAACCCACATCCTCTCCTCAGGACCATACCCCTTCCAATGAACCAGGTACTGAAGGGACCGACGATTAAAGCGTGAATCGATGACCTTCGATACCTGGAACTCCAAGTTACCATTGACCACCACTGGAGGCGGAGGTAAAGGTGACGGTATCACCGGCGCCACATACCTCTTAAGCAACGATCTGTGGAACACGTGAATTTTAAACGTAGGGGGGAGATCAAGACGGAATACCACCGGATTAATTATAGAACTGATCCTGTACGGCCCGATGAACCTGGGACCCAGTTTCCAGGAAGGAACCTTAAGTTTTATATTCTTAGTAGACAACCATACCAGATCGTTCACACTTAGGTCCGGACCAGACACTCTCCTCCTGTCAGCCATACGTTTGTAACGGTTCCCCATAGTACTCAGATTATTCAGTACCCCTCTCCATACAGAAGCGAGTGATGACGAAAATCGTTCCTCCTCAGGAACCCCCGAAGAGCCCCCTCTACTGAAAGTACAAAACTGGGGGTGAAAACCATATGCCCCAAAAAACGGGGACTTACCAGTGGACTCGCTCCGCCTATTATTAAGAGCAAACTCCGCCAGAGGTAAGAAAGAAGCCCAGTCCTCCTAGTTCTCTGACACAAAACACCGGAGATATGTGTTATGATCTGCTACAGAAACTAAGGAAAGGCAGGAGATCTGTCCCTACAATAGAACTAAACTAGATCCCTACGATGTAACGGGGAACCTGATCCTGCGATCAGACCCGCTAAAGTCCTCGGCTAGTCTGAACGCAGACCTATAGATGTGGGGGAGGGATCCCTACAAGATCTAGGGACTGGAATAAGTTGGACACCTCCTAGCAGAAATAGTAGCAGTCAAAGACAAACACACAGCAAAAAGCAAAGAGGTCAGAAGACCTAGCAAAACTAACAGAGGACGGCAATAGAGCAACAAGCTAGCTCAACAGTAGTAAATACAAATGAAGTCCAGCAAAGCCAGGAGGGCGGAGCCGGATTAAATAGGTAAAATGGTCATGTGACCAGCAAACTAAAAAAAACCTAACAGGAGAGTTGTAACAGTACCCCCTCTTCTAAGAGGATCCTCCGGATCCCCTAGGCCCAGGCTTACCAGGAAACCTCCTGTGAAACGCTCGGACAAGTCTGGGGGCAGAAACATCATCCGCCCTCACCCATGAGTTATCCTCAGGTCCGACACCCTTCCAAGCGACGAGATACTGCAAACTCCCTCTATACCGTCTAGAATTTAGGATGCGGGAAATTTCATATTCCCCGTCCTCCACCACCGGAGGAACAGTGGCAGAGGCGTCACCATCCGACACATCAGCTTTTTTCAACAGAGAAACATGAAACACCGGATTAATCCTCCAGGACGTAGGAACCTCCAGCCTAACAGCAGATTGGTTAACTATCTGAAGTACCTTAAAGGGCCCTACGAACTTGGGACCCAATTTTTTAGAAGGAATCCTCAATCGCAGATTCTTAGAGGACAACCAAACCTTGTCACCAACAGCAAACAAAACCTCTTGCCGTTTCCTATCAAAGTACCTCTTTTTTGTTAGCCCCCTGAAGATTACCACTCACATCCGTCCAAACTCTCTCCAAATCACCGGAAAAACTCTCCTCCTCAGGCACAGCCGAAACCAATTTGGAAAATGACCCAAAAGACGGATGTCTCCCAGAACAACAAAAAAAAGGCGAACACCCAGCAGAAGAGGATGTATGGTTGTTAAGAGCAAATTCAGCAAGTGGCAGAAACTCAGACCACCCCTCTTGATTGTCTGCCACAAAACAACGCAAGAACTGCTCAACATCCTGGTTCTTCCTTTCTGTCTGGCCATTAGACTCAGGATGATATCCGGATGAAAACGACAAATGAACTCCCAACCTGTCACAAAAGGCACGCCAAAAACGAGCCACGAACTGAGGTCCCCTATCAGAAACAATGTCAGTAGGAACACCATGTAGTCTGACAATCTCCTTGACAAAGGCCTTAGCGAGTGTCTTAGCGCAAGGCAGTTTGATGAAGGGAACCAAGTGACACATCTTGCTAAAACGATCCACGACCACCCAGATGACCGTGAAACCTTCAGAGGGAGGAAGGTCAGTAATAAAGTCCATAGCCAGATGTGTCCAAGGTGCACTAGTAACCTCCAGAGGGCAAAGCAACCCCGCAGCAGGAGCATGCGAAGACTTGGATCTTGCACACACAGTACATTGGCACACCCACTTAATGACTTCCTTCTGCCATCCAGGCCACCAAAAACTGCGACCCACAAGTCTCTTGGTCTCAGAAATTCCTGGATGACCTGCCAACCGAGACTCATGACACTCAACAAACAAATCTCTCCTAAAGGTCCTAGGCACAAACAACCTCCCATGGGGAGTGTTAGATGGGGCATTCTCCTGTGCTTTAAGAATCTCATCCTCCAAAACGAAGTCCAAAGCAGCAATCACAACACCTTCTTGTAAAATGGTCGCCTCTTCCTCCTCAACACCGACCATGGGAGAAAAGCTGCGAGACAAAGCATCCGCTTTAACATTCTTGGTACCCGGGATGTAAGTAACGGAAAAATTAAACCGCGAGAAAAAAAGTGCCCACCTAGCCTGACGGGCATTCAAGCGCTTGGCAGCATCAAGATAGATCAGATTTTTATGATCAGTGAAAACCTGAACGGGAAATTCAGCACCTTCCAAGAGGTGACGCCAGTGTTCAAATGCGAGTTTAATCGCCAGCAATTCCCGATTACCAATATCGTAATTAAGTTCAGTCTCGGAAAATTTTTTTTGAAAAAAAGGCACAGGGATGTACTCCATCCTTGTTTTCCTGAGACAACACCGCACCAACCCCCACAGAAGAAGCATCAACCTCAACCAAAAACGGCTTAGTCACATCAGGCTGCATAAGGATGGGAGCAGAGGTGAACCTCTCCTTTAAAAACACAAAAGCTTCAATGGCCTCAGAAGTCCACTGAACCGCATTAGCACCTTTCCTGGTGAGATCGGTCAGCGGTTTGACAATAATAGAAAAATTTTTTATGAATTTTCTGTAATAATTGGCGAAACCCAAAAACCTCTGTATAGATTTCAAACCAATAGGCCTAGGCCATTCCTGTACAGCCTGAACTTTAACCGGGTCCATCTCAAAACCTTCACTGGAGACAATGTAGCCCAAAAAACTAATTCTCTGTACAGCGAACTCACATTTCTCCAGCTTAGCAAAAAGCGAATTGTCCATTAATAACTGTAATACCTCACGTACGCTCCGCCAATGAGACTCCAGATCCGGCGAATAAATCAAAATGTCATCCAAATACACAACCACATCTTTGCCGATTAAAGGTCTAAGGATGTCATTAATAAGATTCAGAAAAAATGCTGGAGCATTGGTGAGACCAAAAGGCATAACCAGATTCTCAAAATGACCCACAGGAGTGTTAAAAGCAGTCTTCCATTCATCACCCTCCTTCATGCGCAACAAATTGTATGCCCCCCGGAGATCAATTTTAGAGAACCACTTGGCCCCCACTAACTGGTTAAATAAATCAAGAATCAATGGCAGTGGGTAAGGATTGCGTACAGTAATTTTATTAATCTCACGAAAGTCCAGAAAAGGACGTAAACCGCCATATTTTTTTTTCACAAAAAAAAACTCAACAGCCACAGGAGACTTGGAAGGCCTAATGTGACCAGCGGCCAAGCTTGTCTGTATGTATTCCTCCAAAGCCTTTCTCTCAGGAATAGTAAGATTAAATAAACGACTCTTAGGAAGAGTCGCTCCAGGGACAAATTCAATGGTACAATCATAGTCTCTATGGGGAGGCAAAACCTGCGACTCCTCCTCAGAAAAAAACTCTCCAAAAATCCTGAATAGGTACAGGCAATTCCCCTCTATCCACAGCAGCAATGCGCCCGTTACAACACTTGTCATAACTCTTAGGGCTCCAGGACTTAATTTCATTGGTAGACCAATCCAGTACAGGCAGGGCCGGCTCCAGGTTTTTCTTGGCCCCGGGCGAAAGAGTCTCAGTGGGCCCCTTTAACACATACCACGATTCATGATGCAGAGATACGGCGGAGAATATATATATATATATATATATATATATATATATATATATATATATAGTACAATGCAAAGATTTCACTACTTACATTACATGAGTGATATCTATTGTAAATTGCACAATAGCTCAGAAACCGGTGAATTGCTCCACACAGAATACTGGCCCCCATATAAGGCTCCATACGGAATACTGGCCCCCATATAACGCTTCATACGGAATACTGGCCCCCATATAAGGCCCCATACGGAATACTGGCCCCATATAAGGCTCCATACGGAATACTGGCCCCCATATAAGGCTCCATGCGGAATACTGACCCCCATATAAGGCTCCATGCGGAATACTGACCCCCATATAAGGCTCCATGCGGAATACTGGCCCCCATATAAGTCTCCATATGGAATACTGGCCCCCATGTAAGGCTCCATATGGAATACTGGCCCCCATATAAGGCTCCATACGGAATACTGGCCCCCATATAAGGCTCCATACGGAATACTGGCCCCCATATAAGGCTCCATACGGAATACTGGCCCCCATACGGAATACTGGCCCCCATATAAGGCTCCATACGGAATACTGGCCTCCATATAAGGCTCCATACGGAATACTGGCCCCCATATAAGGCTCCATACAGAATACTGGCCCCCATATAACGCTCCATACAGGATACTGGTCCCCTTATAAAGCTCCATACAGGATACTGGCACCCATATAACGCTCCATACAGGATACTGGTCCCCTTATAAAACTCCATACAGGATACTGGCCCCCATATAACGCTCCATACAGGATACCGGTCCCCTTATAACGCTCCGTACAGGATACTGGCCCCCATATAATGCTGCATGCAGGCTGTTACCCCCCACATAATGTCCCATACAGGCTGTCCCCCCCTTATAATGCTCCATGCAGGCTGTTACCGCCCACATAATGCCCCATACAGGCCCCCCCCTTTTAATGCTCCATGCAGGGTGTTACCCCCCACATAATGCCCCATACAGGCTGCCCCCCCCTTATAATGCTCCATGCAGGCTGTTCCCCCCCACATAATGCCCCATACAGGCCCCCCCCCTTTTAATGCTCCATGCATGCTGTTACCCCCCACATAATGCCCCATACAGGCTGCCCCCCCTTTATAATGCCCCATGCAGGCTGTTCCCCACCTTATAATGCCCCATGCAGGCTGTCACCCCTCCTCTTTATAATGCCCCATGCAGGATGTCCCCCCCTCTCTTTATACTGCCCCATGCCTCCAAACATGAAAAAAAAAAAATCAAATACTCACCTCCCTTCTCCTCACCTGCTACCTGCTGCCTGCTGCCCGCTGCCCGCTGTCCGGGTCCGAACTCCAGCGTTGGCGGCGTCTTTCCGCTCTGCGCTCCCTGTGATGACTCAGGGGAGGGTGCGGTGTAAAGGCGTCACCGCGCCCTCTGACCTGAGACGTCACAGGGAGCGCAGAGCAGGAAGACAGCTGATCTGCGGAGGCACGGGGAGAGGTAAGTATCCAGCTGCCGGGGCCCTGAGCAAGCGGCGGAGAAGGGCGGGCGCTGACACCGCTCTCCTCCGCCCATAGCCCAGCGGGGTGCGCGACCGCCAGAGGGCCCCTCTGCCTGCTCAGGGCCCCGGCATTTGCCCGGGTGCGCCGGGTGCTGACGCCGGCCCTGAGTACAGGATTGTGCAATTTTAACCAGGGTAACCCCAATATTACTGGAGAAGGCAAATTATCCAATACCACCAAATCCAAATTCTCTTGATGAATACCATTAATAGTGAGGGGAAATTCACAGACCTTGTGAGTAACACTCTTCAAGGGAGAGCCATCGACAGAAACCACAGCAATAGGGGATGACAAAGTTTTAGGTTCTAATCTAAGTTTTTCCAAGAATCCCCCATCAATCACATTCAGAGTAGATCCACAATCCACAAATACCCGAAATTCAATTAATTCATCCTGAGCAGCAGTAGTGGCAGATAGGAATACCCCCTTAGAATTTAAACAGGCAATACGAGCATGACTGACCTTTTTTTTTTTCTTTCTTCTTACGAAGCACACAGCTCTTAATAAAATGACCAGAACTTCCGCAATAGAAGCACAAGCCTTCAGAAAGTCGGCGGTCTTTTTCCTGAGAGCGGGGTGCCATCGCCCCAATTTCCATCGGCTCTCCATTGTCAGCACAGAACCTCTCAGGACTCGAAGCTGACATAGCAGAGGATTTGCTCTCATTAACCCTTGCACGCAGTCTTCTGTCCACCCGTATAGCTAATTGCATTGCCTCCTGCAAGTTTCCAGGTGTGGGATAAGCAATCAGTAAATCCTTAAACCTTTCACCTAGGCCTGCAAGAAACAAGCTTTTCAAAGCTGAATCGTTCCACCCCACCTGGGCAGACCACCGACGGAAGTGAGAACAATATTTTTCCACATTACCTGATCCCTGCCTCAAACGTCTTAATTCAGACTCAGCAGATGAGACACGATCAGGATCATCGTACAACAAACCCAAAGCAGAAAAAAAACTATCCACTGAACTAAAGCACGGATCACTAGGATGGAGAGAGAAGGCCCATCCCTGAGGATCTTTGCGCAAAAGTGACATTATGAACCCTATGCGCTGTGATTCATCACCAGAGGATCCGGGTCTCAAACGAAAATATAATAGACAAGCATTTTTAAAAGAAAAAAAATCTTGTTGTTCGCCAAAGAATAAATCAGGCAGACGTACCTTTGGTTCCACAAAATGCGCTCCAGAACAGCTACTCACGTGTTGTTGGAGCTTGGTCACCTCCAGAGAGAGTCCCTGCAAGCGTTGAGCCAAATCTTGCACCGAGATCATGATGGAAAACTGGAGGTCTTTCCCCAGAGAAAATCCTTTCCCCTTATTATTTTTTTTTTTTATTATTATTTTTTTATGGCTGGACTTACTGTTATGATCTGCTACAGAAACTAAGGAAAGGCAGGAGATCTGTCCCTACAATAGAACTAAACTAGATCCCTACGATGTAACGGGGAACCTGATCCTGCGATCAGACCCGCTAAAGTCCTCGGCTAGTCTGAACGCAGACCTATAGATGTGGGGGAGGGATCCCTACAAGATCTAGGGACTGGAATAAGTTGGACACCTCCTAGCAGAAATAGTAGCAGTCAAAGACAAACACACAACAAAAAGCAAAGAGGTCAGAAGACCTAGCAAAACTAACAGAGAACGGCAATAGAGCAACAAGCTAGCTCAACAGTAGTAAATACAAATGAAGTCCAGCAAAGCCAGGAGGGCGGAGCCGGATTAAATAGGCAAAATGGTCATGTGACCAGCAAACTAAAAAAAACCTAACAGGAGAGTTGTAACAATATGTCTCCAAACTCTGGTTCAGACGTTCCGTCTGACCATTGGTCTGGGGATGAAAAGCCGATGAGAACGACAAATGCATCCCCCGCCGAGTACAAAATGCCTTCCAGAACTTGGACACAAACTGAGACCCCCGATCCGACACCACATCGGAGGGTACCCCGTGAAGCCTCACAATCTCCCCAATGAACACCTGCGCAAGAGTTTTAGCATTAGGAAGAGCAGGAAGAGCGATAAAATGTGCCATCTTGCTGAACCTGTCTACTACAACGAGAATGACAGTTTTACCCGAAGACGACGGGAGGTCCGTAATAAAGTCCATAGACAGATGAGTCCAAGGACGCTCCGGGATCTTCAAAGGTAAGAGGGCCACAGACGGACGGGTATGTGGGGTCTTAGAGCGCGCACAAACCCCACAGGACGCAACAAAAGTTACCACCTCCTTATGTAAGTTAGGCCACCAAAACCGACGCGAGAGGAGATCCACAGTTGCTTTACTTCCTGGGTGTCCGGCTAAAGCTGAGTTATGGTGTGCCTCGATCACCTTTTGTCGTAGCTGATCTGGAACAAACAGTCTCCCTGGAGGTCCAACAGGGGCGTCCCCCTGAGCCTCCAATACCTCCTCCTCAAGCTCAGAGCATACTGCCGACACTACCACCCCCTCCTGAAGGATAGGAACCGGGTCATCCGTATTCCCGGCCCCAGGGAAACTACGAGAAACTGAGATGACCACAGGGACGAAATACCTACTTCCAGATTGCCGTCCACCACACAACCTGGGATTAAAAGTTTTCCGACGACTCTTTACTCTGCAAAGGACGGGATGGACACCCCCCAATAAAATGTCCCTTTCTCCCGCAGAAGAAACACCTTCCAGTCTTGTGGTGTGCCACCGGTCCCCTCCCCCAAAATGATGTCCCTCCTAATTGCATAGGCTCCTCTGGACTGACCAGGGGAACCACCATATGAGGGGACCTTGTAGGAGGTGGAGTCATCACAGGGGGTGGAGTTATCCCGCACCTCTCCCGAAGCAGTCTGTCAATGCGAATAGCAAGGGCCATAGCGGCTTCCAGTGACGCGGGAGAGTCATACTGTGCCAACACATCCTTTAATTTGTCGGATAAACCTTGACAAAACTGGCTCCTAAGAGCCGGGTCATTCCACTGGGTGTCAGTGGCCCACCTACGGAACTCCGAACAGAATTCCTCCGCCGGACGATCTCCCTGCTGGATCCTACGTAACTTAGATTCAGCAAGGGAGATCCGATCCGGGTCATCATATACAAGACCCAGAGCAGCAAAAAACCTATCCACTGACTGGAGAGCCGGGGAGCCCGGGGGAAGAGAGAACGCCCAAGATTGTGGGTCCCCTTGTAGGAGCGAGATGACAATTCCCACCCTTTGTTCTTCACTCCCCGATGACCGAGGCCGCAGCCGAAAGTACAACTTGCATGCCTCCCGGAAAACAAAAAACTTGTCCCGCCCCCCAGTGAACCTGTCAGGGAGAGCTACCTTAGGTTCTGGTCCGGCTTGCTCCTGGGGATACAAAACCTTGGACCTAACGTCCGCCAGCTCCATGGACAAACTCTGCAACTGCCGAGCTAGACCGGCTACTGGATCCATGGTAGCTGGAGAAAATCTAAGTGGTCGGTGAAAATGTCACGCTGTCTCTGTGTACTGGAGGTAGGGGGCCTAAGCTGACCCTGAGCTGGGGCCCTGACTAATCCCTCTACCTGGAGGTACTGTTAAAGGTACAGAGGTCCAGGCCGCCAGCGTAACCCCTACCTCCTGAGGATCCCTGCACCTAAGTAATCTAGTCCTGAGAAGGACCCCGATCACAACAAAAGGGGACAGGTAATAATATGCCAACACTCAGTACTTAGACGAACGAGACAGTACAAGGGTAAAACCAAAACCACCTTGCATACAAAAACTACACAACTACAACAGAGGGAACACCAACGGGAAAGGAGATAAATGATAAAGCGAGGAAGGGAAAAATCACTCCAAATACACTTAGCTCTGAAACTCCAAATACCACGATCCGCTCTGTTAGTCTGCATGAAATGCTTTCACCGACAACTTCCCTAACAGAGCAGCAGACATATGAAGGAATCTCACTACTGCAGAATTGATTGCAGCTGGGCGAGGCTGGACCTTGTCTAGCACAGAGAGAGAGAGTTAACTCCCTCACTGCCGAAAAGCACAAAACACCAAAAACTCAGCTGCGAGAAGTCAGGCTGTGCAATCGTGACGATCTTCGTGGCGACACAACCATGACAATCTCACATTTCTCTTCCCGGACTGCTCCCATCTCTACGCTCACCCGAAAGGGAGCAAATCCTAAGGAATGGCCGTCCGAAGCGGAGGAGGCCTTCCTCTCCTTTAAACAAACCTCTTCTGTCCCTGTGCTGCACCGTCCGGATAGCAACAAACAGTTCTTTCTGGAGATTGATGCTTCCTCTTCCGGAGCCGGAGCAGTGCTCACCCAGAAATCTCCATCCGGGAGAATGGTAACCTTCGGCTTCTTCTCCAAGCTCTTCTCCTTGTCTGAGCGCAACTACTCCACAGGAGACCGAGAACTGTTAGCCATCAAATTGGCGCTGGAGGAGTGGCGTTACCTGCTCGAGGGGACTCTGCACCCGGTGGTCATCTATACTGACCACAAAAACCTGGCATATCTACAGAATGCCCAAAGACTCAATCCGCGTCAGGCCCGGTAGTCTTTGTTCTTCGCCCGCTTTAACTTTACCCTACATTACCGCCCGGCGGACAAGAACGTTTAAGCCGACGCCTTGTCCCGATCCTTCCTGTCTTCCGATCAAGAGGAGGAGCCTATGCATATCATCGATCCCTCCAAAGTGATGAATGTGGCCCCCTTGGACTTGTCTCATCTCCCACCCGGTAAGACGTTTGTAGCGGTTACGGATCGTAAGAAGGTTCTTCACTGGGGTCATTCATCCAAACTAGCCGGCCATGCTGGCCAGAAGAAGACCTTCCTGCTCATTACCCGGCATTACTGGTGGCCTACCCTGCGCCAGGATGTGGTAGACTTCGTCACGGCCTGTTCGTCCTGTGCCTGCAACAAGGTTCCCAGACATCTTCCAGCCGGCTGTTTCCTGCCTCTTCCCGTACCTGCTGCCCCGTGGCAACACATTGCTATGGACTTTATTACTAATCTTCTTGTTTCTGCCGGTTGTACGGTCATTTGGTTGGTCGCTGACCGCTTTTCTAAAATGGCCCACTTCATCCCTCTGCCTGGTCTCCCGTCTGCATCTGTGCTGGCTAAGGATTTCATCCATCACATCTTTCGTCTCAACGGCCTACCCCTCCACATTGTGTCTGATTGAGGGGTGCAGTTAACTTCGGGCTTCTAGAGAGCTACAATGCTGGCCAAAAGTATTGGCACCCCTGCAATTCTGTCAGATAATACTCAGTTTCTTCCTGAAAATGATTACAATCACAAATTCTTTGGTATTATTCTCTTCATTTAATTTGCTTGCAAGGAAAAAACACAAAAGGGAATGAAGCAAAAATCAAATCATTGATCATTTCACACAAAACTCCAAAAAAGGGCCGGACAAAAGTATTGGCACCCTCAGCCTAATACTTGGTTGCACAACCTTTAGCCAAAATAACTGCGAACAACCGCTTCCGGTAACCATCAATGAGTTTCTTACAATGCTCTGCTGGAATTGTAGACCATTCTTCTTTGGCAAACTGCTCCAGGTCCCTGATATTTGAAGTGTGCCTTCTCCAAACTGCCATTTTGAGATCTCTCCACAGGTGTTCTATGGGATTTAGGTCTGGACTCATTGCTGGCCATCTTAGAAGTCTCCAGTGCTTTCTCTCAAACCATTTTATAGTGCTTTTGGAAGTGTGTTTTGGGTCATTGTCCTGCTGGAAGACCCATGACCTCTGAGGGAGACCCAGCTTTCTCACACTGGGCCCTACATTATGCTGCAAAATTTGTTGGTAGTCTTCAGACTTCATAATGCCATGCACACGGTCAAGCAGTCCAGTGCCAGAGGCAGCAAAGCAACCCCAAAACATCAGGGAACCTCTGCCATGTTTGACTGTAGGGACTGTGTTCTTTTCTTTGAATGCCTCTTTTTTTTTCCTATACACTCTACATTGATGCTTTTTCCCAAAAAGCTCTGCTTTTGTCTCATCTGGCCAGAGAACATTCTTCCAAAACGTTTTAGGCTTTCTCAGGTAAGTTTTGGCAAACTCCAGCCTTGCTTTTTTATGTCTAGGGGTAAGAAGTGGGGTCTTCCTGGGTAGCCTACCATACAGTCCCTTTTCATTCAGACACCGACGGATAATACGGGTTGACACTGCTGTACCCTCGGACTGCAGGGCAGCTTTAACTTGTTTGGATGTTAGTCGAGGTTCTTTATCCACCATCCGCACAATCTTGCATTGAAATCTCTCGTCAATTTTTCTTTTCCGTCCACATCTAGGGAGGTTAGCCACAGTGCCATGGGCTTTAAACTTCTTGATGACACTGTGCACGGAAGACACAGGAACATTCAGGTCTTTGGAGATGGACTTGTAGCCTTGAGATTGCTCATGCTTCCTCACAATTTGGTTTCTCAAGTCCTCAGACAGTTCTTTGGTCTTCTTTCTTTTCTCCATGCTCAATGTGGTACACACAAGGACACAGGACAGAGGTTGAGTCAACTTTAATCCATGTTAACTGGCTGCAAGTGTGATTTAGTTATTGCCAACACCTGTTAGGTGCCACAGGTAAGTTACAGGTGCTGTTAATTACACGAATTAGAGAAGCATCACATGATTTTTCAAACAGTGCCAATACTTTTGTCCACCCCCTTTTTTAGGTTTGGTGTGGAATTATATCCAATTTGGCTTTAGGACAATTCTTTTTGTGTTTTTTCATTGAAGACAAATTAAATGAAGAGAATAATACCAAAGAATTTGTGATTGCAATCATTTTCAGGAAGAAACTGAGTATTATCTGACAGAATTGCAGGGGTGCCAATACTTTTGGCCAGCACTGTATGTGTAAGCTGCTGGATGTCACCCTGGATTTCTCCTCTGCTTACCATCCGCAGTCCAATGGCCAAGTGGAACGTATCAACCAGATCCTTACCAGCTTCCTCCTGCACTTCGTCAACGCTCACCATACCGATTGGGTGGAGCTCTTACCATGGGCTGAGTTCTCCTATAACAACCATGACAGCGAATCTTCTTCCAAGTCCCCGTTCTTTGTGGTCTACGGTCAAAATCCCCGGATTCCGTTTCCGCTTCAGTGGACAACCCTGCCGCGGAGTCTCTGGTCAGCGAATTTTCCACTATTTGGGAGGACACTAGATCCGCACTTCTTCAATCCTTTGAGCGGATGAAGAAACATGCTGATAAGAGACGTCTGGATCCGCCTCAGTTCCGTCTGGGAGACAAGGTTTGGCTCTCCTCCAAACATGTTTGTCTCAAAATACCCTCCTATAAGTTGGGTCCACGGTTCATCGGTCCATTTGAAGTCCTCAAGCAAATAAACCCAGTAGCCTACAAGTTAAAACTCCCGGCCACCTTACGGATTCCCAACTCCTTCATCGTATCTCTCCTCAAACCAGTTGTGCTTAATTCTTTTTCTGACAATCCAGGTACCTCCCCAGCTCCGGTCTCCGCTGAGGACGTCTATGAGGTAGCGAACATTCTGGCCACCAAGAGGGTAAGAGGACAAACTTTTTTTCTGGTGGATTGGAAGGGGTTTGGCCCAGAGGAGAGAACTTGGGAACCCAGGGAGAACATCCATGCCCCGCTTCTCCTTAAAAAATGGCCGGAGGACCTCTCATATAAAAGGCACCTCCTCCAAAATGGAGGTGCCCGTGCAAGGTTGTAGCTTCGTGTGTTAAACTCTGCTTCAGCCCTCCGGTCCCGCTGCTAGCCTGACTACCAGCCCAGTCCGCCAGCCTGACTACCAGTCCTGTCCACCAGCCTGACTACCAGTCCTGTCCGCCATCTTGTCTACTCTCCAGCCCTACAGTCTGTCTACAGTCCAGTCCGCCAGTCTGTCTATGGGCCCTGCCCACCTGCTTACCTGGAAGCACCTGCCTGTTACCTGCCGTGCCTACCAGTCAGCCTACCTGGAGGCTCCTGCTTGTTTCCTGCCGTTCCTACCAGCCAGCCTACCTGGATGCTCCTGCTTGTTACCTGCCGTGCCTACCAGTCAGCCTACCTGGAGGCTCCTGCTTGTTACCTGCCGTGCCTACCAGCCAGCCTTCCTGGAGGCTCCAGCTTGTTACCTGCCGTGTCTGCCAGTCCGTCTAGCCAGATCACCCATCAGCCTGCCTGCCGTGCTCATCTGCTGTACCAGTCAGTCCCTGCTTTCTGACCCGTGGGAGTCACCTGCTCTCATACAAGGTTTGGCCCAGAGTAGCACCTGGTCCCTCTGCTCGGTCCTTCCCTGGTCACGGAGTCGATTGAGCCGCCGTGCAACCTTGGTCAGTCCGAGTTGATACCTAGTTACGCCCCTCTGGTCTCTCCTTGCACCGTAGCACAGAGGTTCCACCACCCGGATCCATAACACTACCTACAGCCCTGATTTGATTTCTTTTGTTTTCATTGCCCTTGATTTCCTACTCAGACACAATTATTTTCTGTACAACAAAAAAATGTTTTTGCAGTGTAAGGCGCATCCATGGGAGCGAAATTCTCTCCTTCTTTCGCTAATTTGTGTCTTGGTGGGAGGATGCAAACATTTTCTCTGATAACAACCCATTCCTGTCAAGTATACTCAGCTATGCTAGATATATGGATGATTTGATTATTATTTGGTCTGCTGACGTTCCTGATATTTCAAAATTCATGAGTTACCTGCATAATAATAATTGTAACCTTTTTTTTACTCACACCTATAAGAAAACCAACATCAGTTTTTTGGACTTATTGATCTCTGTGGATGACAGGAATAAGGTAAATATTACAACTTTCTGCAAGGAAACTATGGGTAACACATCCCAGACATGTGAGGGTTAATATTCCAAGGGGGGGATTATATACACCGCTGCAGAATTATTAGGCAAATGCGTATTTTGATCACTTCGATACTTTTTATACATGTTGTCCTACTCCAAGCTGCATAGGTTTGAGAGCCAACTACCAATTAAGTAAATCTGGTGATGTGCATCTCTGTAATGAGGAAGGGTGTTGTCTAATGACATCAACACCCTATATAAGGTGTGCTTAATTATTAGGCAACTTCCTTTCCTTTGGCAAAATGGGTCAGAAGAGAGATTTGACAGGCTCTGAAAAGTTCAAAATTGTGAGATGTCTTGCAGAGGGATGCAGCAGTCTTGAAATTTCCAAACTTTTGAAGCGTGATCACCGAACAATCAATTGTTTCATGGCAGATAGCCAACAGGGTCACAAGAAACGTGTTGGCCAAAAAAGACGCAAAATAACTGCCCATGAATTGAGGAAAATCAAGCGTGAAGCCGCCAAGATGCCATTCGCCACCAGTTTTGCCATATTTCAGAGGTGCAACGTTACTGGAGTATCAAAAAGCACAGGGTGTGCGATACTCAGGGACATGGCCAAGGTAAGGAAGGCTGAAAAATGACTTTTGAACAAGAAACATAAGATAAAACGTCAAGAATCGGCCAAGAAATATCTTAAGACTGATTTTCCAAAGGTTTTATGGACTGATGAAATGAGGGTGACTCTTGATGGGCCAGATGGATGGGCCAGAGGCTGGAACAATAAAGGGCAGAGAGCTCCACTCCGACTCAGACGCCAGCAAGGTGGAGGTGGGGTACTGGTATTGGCTGGTATCATCAAAGATGAACTTGTGGGACCTTTGCGGGTTGAGGATGGAGTGAAGCTCAACTCCCAGACCTACTGCCAGTTTCTGGAAGACAACTTCTTCAAGCAGTGGTATAGGAAGAAGTCGGTATCGTTCAAGAAAAACATGATTTTCATGCAGGACAATGCTCCATCACATGCATCCAACTACTCCACAGCGTGGCTGGGCAGTAGAGGTCTAAAAGAAGAACAAATAATGACATGGCCCCCTTGTTCACCTGATCTGAACCCCATAGAGAACCTGTGGTCCATCATAAAATGTGAGATCTATAGGGAGGGAAAACAGTACACCTCTCGGAACAGTGTCTGGGAGGCTGTGGTGGCTGATGCACGCAATGTTGATCGAAAACAGATCAAGCAACTGACAGAATCTATGGATGGAAGGCTGTTGAGTGTCATCATAAAGAAAGGAGGCTATACTGATCACTCATTTTTTGAGTTTTTGTTTTTGCATGTCAGAAATGTTTATTTCTAAATTTTGTGCACTGATATTGGTTTACCTGGTGAAAATAAACAAGTGAGGTGGGACTATATTTGGTTTTTATTAAGTTGCCTAATAATTCTGCACAGTAATAGTTACCTGCACAAACAGATATTCTCCTAAAATAGCCAAATCTAAAAAAAAAAAACACTCCAATTTCCAAAAATATTAAGCTTCTATATTTATGAGTCTTTTGGGTTGATTGAGAACATAGTTGTTGATCAATAATAAAAATAATGCTCTAAAATACAACTTGCCTAATAATTCTGCACACAGTGTAGATCTAAAAGAAACTGCAGTGACCATGAATCCTATATATTGAAGAGAGAGGAGAAATCTGTGCACGTTTAAGGGAAAGAGGTTGTCAGAGTTGGTCTTTGGAAAAAGCAAAAAAAGCTGTGGAAAAAATCCCCAGAACAGACATGGTAAAATTCCAGAAAAAAAGACCAAAGAAACAAGAGAATCAAAACCCCATTTTTGTCACCACCTATAGCAAAGAATTTTTACCAAATGCACGGTGGTGATTTGAGCGGTTTTCAATTTTTGGAATGGAAAGCGTCAGTAAGCCCAGAAGGCAAGGAGCCTGGCGACGGAAACTGCTTAGCCGAGAAACCCACTGGATCCTGATGATGGAGACCGCCCATCCCACCAGTTTAAATAAGCGTACAGATGTAATCTTGTTTTATTAATACTTTTCACTTACCTTTTAACTGTGTATAATGTCAGCATTATATTGTTGGTTTTAAATTTGTATATTTTGTACTGGTAAAAGATTTTTAATGATTGGGTGTGGAAAAATCTGAATCATGTGACGGGGGCGATTTTTTTTTTTAATACTTGGTCAATATAAAACCCTGACTCACTGGTATAAGACTAGGTTATGACTATATATTTGGCCCTGAAACGCGTAAACCGGTGTCTGGGACCTCTGCTATTTCTGCCATTTTCTCTTCTGTCGGTTGTCTATGCTTTTAATGAATATTTTGAAATTCGTTGGAGTGTAACCTTTTGGTGCTGGATTTTTTATTACTGACTGGATTATCCTGGGATGGCTGCCATGCACAAAGAGGACAGGTGAGCTGAAAAAAACCTTTTTCACTCATTTAAAGTGATATATACCAAGACACACATTTACAATATTAATCACTCTTATGATCTGAACCACTGCATAGTACTGCCTGTTAACATAGTGTATTTAGGCATTAACTGATATTCTTATATTAAGCAGTGTCCCCAATTATCTTCAATAAGGAGATCTTAAGGAGGTACTGCTGACCGGAAGCTGATTGATGGGCACATATTTAAATAGACTGAGTAGATATTGTAGCACTGCCCCCTGACGAAGGTTCGCCGAAACGTGCGTTGGGGCAGGCGTGCGCCCACCCGGTCAGCAGCACCTCCTTAAGATTTCCTTATTGAAGATAATTGGGGACACTGTTTAATATATGAATATCAGTTAATGCCGAAAATACACTATGTTAGCAGGCAGTACTATGCAGTGGTTCGGATCATAGGAGTGATTAATATTGTAAATGTGTGTCTTTGTATATATGACTTTACCTTTATTGCTGTGTTCCGGGTGGACTGCATGTCCTGTCTACTGTTGCACATGGCTTTCATGCCATTCGTTCTTATATTGCCACATTACTGTTTGAATCATTTTTCTATTTTTCAATAAAGATTATATTTTTACATAAGATTCATCTTAAGGACTTCTTTGATCGTTGTTTTGGTTTGTTTCTTTGGTTTTGTCGTATTTAGCGATCTGTCCTTGTAGTAACAGTCCATAGCAGGTCTCACTGGAGACTATATGTTACAGCAGTAACTTTATGATGCTGTATATGTGTGGAAAATCATATTTATTATATCTAATCATGTAGGAGATGTAAAATACCAATGATTTGTAGAGTATCACGCCCTCAACTTCCCTTTTCAAACCAGTTTTGAGATATTTCCACTTAATCAATTTGACTATTGTTAGTTGCAGAACCGAGTGGCTTATTATAGGAACAGAAACCCTAAAAACTCACTCAACACAAACATAAAGCCATCCATGTAAGCTGGAGGGAGGAAGGCACCAGCCCACCCTGTAGCCGTGTACGAGGCAAGCAAACAACCTAAAATAAGAAAGGTAAACATTTCTGAGGGCTTGCAAGAGTAGGATGTAGTACAGGATAAGTGTGTCCACTGGGCCGTGGGTTAGATAATAAAGGATATGACCCCAACAGTCAATCAGGTACTTACCGATGGCATAAATCTTAAGTTATTCAAGTTCAACGTTGCTGACTTTGACGGATCCTCTGCTCATTTAGGTTAATCCAGTAGAGTGCATATTTCCGATGTTCAAAGAAAAAGGTCTCTCCCAGAGTCGCCACCCTAAGTTTCGCAGGGTAAAGCATGGAGTATGGTGTGTGCAAGCTACACAATCGGCGTTTTACAGCTAGAAACTGTGCCCTGCGTTTTGTAACTTCAATGGCGTAATCCAGAGAAAAGGAAATTCTTTGGCCATTGATGGAAATGTCTCCTTTATTTTGGCCAGCTTTAACGATGGCCTGTCTTTATAATGCAGCAGCTTCATTAAAACTGGACGTGGAGGAGCCCTTGGTGGCAGTGGCCAGGATGGCACTCTATGCGCCCTCTCCAAAGCAAAGAGCGGAGACAGATACTCAGTTGCAATCAGCGCAGTCATTTCTCAAAATACTCAGTAGGGTTATTGCTCTCAGTTTTTTCAGGGACACTGATCACTCTTATGTAATTTCGATTGAATCTGTTCTCCAAATCATCTGTCTTAGATAATAGGGCCAAAATTTGTTGATCATGTCTCTGGCTGTCCCAGATAATTTGAGGACGTTTATCCACCAGATCACCAATTCTGCTACTTTGGTTCGGTCATTAACTTTTTGTAGCCTTTGCCTCATATAAGAAAGTTCCTCTTTGATCTCCCCCATCTAGCTGCTGAGTGAAGATAGCGCAGATCCATACTGTGTTACAGCCATAAATACATCCTTTATCGTAGGCTCAGTTATGTGCTGATTTGTGTTATGATGGAAAGTAGCGAATTCTGACTGAGGCTGCAGGGCGCAGGAACTTTCAGTCATTTTCAGCAGTATTGTTAAATTCCTCTGAGAGTGCAGAGATGTGGTTAGACACCTCAATAATTTATATATGTGCCTCACGGCCGATGCAAACTGCTGTGCCTGGAGCTCTAGCAAAGCCAGCTAGAGCCTAAGTGCTGCGCCTGCAGCCACCGACTTTCCCGCTCTTGTACCTGCTGAAGAAGCGCCAGCACCATCTTGGATGACTCCATCCACTACTTATCCCCGGAGTTCTTCTGCCGCACGTCCACTCACATGTCCGGCCATGCCACGTCCCTGACCCACAGGGAAATTAAACCCCTTTTGGATGCAAGTTATAGCCTTTGAGGGGAAAATGTAATATCTTGTGATTATTTAAAATACAACTTCTATCTTATATGTATGGGAAGCCATGAAGGTCGACCTTAGAGGAATATTTATAACAGAAATCTCAGCAGCTAAATCCCGGAATAAGCAGCAGGATCCATTGGTGTTTCAGGAATTGGGAGATGCGGAGAATGCGATGATTACAGATCCAACGCCGGCTGCGCAAAACAGGCTGAAAGCAGCTCAGGACCTGCTGAATCAGGGAACATTGCAGCTGCAGGAAGGAAGAAGCCATTTCAAAAGATGCAATATTGTGAAGAGGGGGATAAAGCAGGTCACGTATGTTAATTATTGTAATTTACTGAGATATTGACTTTTGTGTTTTCATTGGCTGTAAGCCATAATCATCAACATTAACAGAAATAAACACTTGAAATAGATCACACTGTTTGTAATGACTCTGTATAATATATGAGTTTCACTTTTTGGATTGAAGAACTGAAATAAATTCACTTTTTGATGATATTCTAATTTAGTGAGATGCACCTGTATAATCTGTGATAGCTGCCGCCCAGAGGATCTCCACCTTTATACCTAGAATGCAGACTAGGGAGGGTAATGTGGTACAGTCCACAGTGGACATACTGAAAGTGTTGGAGGAATACTATGCAAAGCTGTACACTTCTCGGGTTCAACCCTCAGAAGAACAGACTTTCCTAGATAAAGCTCAGCTCTCTGTCCTTTCCTTAAGACTCTCGGAATTTATTAGATGAATCGCTATAGAATGGGAATGGGCACTGAGCTCAATGGCCACCGATAAAGCATCAGGAATGGACAGTGGAACTATATAAGAGATATAAGGAAGTATTACTACCAGTGTTATTGGAGGTATACAATTTATGTTTTGAGAGGGGATCATTGCCCACATCCATGCAGGAAGCCATAATTACGGTATTACCTAAACAAGGCAAGGAACCCAGCTTGCCGGCATCCCATAGACCCATCTCTCTTTTAACATTAGACATCAAACTTATTGCTAACAAACTCTCAAAAGTAATCTCAATAATACATCCCGATCAGTCTGGATTTATGCTCAATAAGTCTATTGTGATCAATCCCAGAAGGCTTTATATTAATATGCAAGGAAGGGCTGATAATATTGGTCAGAGAGTGATCCTGTCTTTGGATGCCGCTAAAGCTTTTGACAGTAGAGAATGGCAATATTTGTGGGCTACGTTGCAGAAGATGGATTTTGGTGACAAATTTATAAAATGGGTGCAATTGCTTTATTCGGACCCAAAGGCCAAAATAGGAGCAAATGGCTCTAAGTCTAAACAATTTTTGTTGCACAGAGGAACAAGACAAGAGTACACCCTGTCTCCCTTATTGATTACAATAGTGTCAGGAACTCCACAGTGACGACACCAGGGAGATCACACAATATCTTGCCGTTGCCGTCACCCTGTCAGTATTTCGTCCAGAATCGCGAGCACATGATCCAGATTATTCACTATGTGGATATCGGCAAGCGACCAGTGAGCGTATGGCGTCACACCTCTGGGTTCCAAAGCATGGAATATGTGTTTACGCCCTCGGTACGGTCATTGTCAGCTTCACGATAGCCCAATTATTATTATTCTCTGCCACCACCGGCCGAGTTTGAAATATAATGCAGGCCTGGCCGGACGCCTGAGTTTTGGTAGCGTATATGGCTTGGGGGAAGGGAACGATTACAGGACAAAAGAAACAGAACTATTATATTTTATATTTAATCCAAAATGAAGGCAGTGTTTAGGAAAAATATATACAAGGATGCTACAAAGGAGAGATTAAAATACATAAGCAGTTACATAAAATAAACAGGATAAAAGAAGATAACTTAATATACGATCACTGAGACGATTCATTATAGGTGGAGGAGGGGCTCCTCAGTTTGATTTGAGCGTTATCGAATGCGACCCGTTGCTTATAATCCTTATACCCCCTGGCAATGAATGTTCCTGTATTTTCCATGGGTTCTCTTATACCTAAGGGAAGATCTGTCCACACGGCCCTTGCGGTGACATCATGTGGGCTGGTCTCCAGCCTGCACATTTGAATTAAAAACGCTAACTTCTGCAATAACTTATTGCTCGTTGATAGCAGAAGCTTGCAAACGACACCATTTTTTCTGTTATGATTTTACCTGCATTTAGAGACCATACATCGCATAGGTGCAGTCTGCTATTCTGGTGTTTTTGCGCTACAGCTTCCTGTTCTTGCTTACAGCAATGAAAAACTATGTATATGTTCCTCGGCTGTCCCTGCCACTAAAAATATAGGTCCCGTTATTGTCGGACGTATGAAATTTACAATATTTCATATTTAGTTTCGGAGTTGAAGTGTTTATAGATTTCTGTTTGAAGCTCGGGAAACAAGCTTTCCCAGTTACACGCAAATTATGGCAATCCTGCGTTTTAATCACCCCCTGCATCATCCAGGGACAAGAGGCTCGCATTCTAAGTAGCTTCTAACACTTCTTGGCTGACAGCAGTTGGTTTAAGGCCTTACTCATGACTGTGTTAATTGGGGTTTTGTGCTGAGATTTTTATGGAGGCACCTTGGTACGGACAAAAGGGAGAAATGGTCAATATCCATGTCAGGGAAATATGGAAGAATATTTTCCTGACATCAATATCTCCCTGACATCTCCCCCTCCTTGAGGTGGCGCGGGGGCTGACTTACAGGTCACCCCTTAAGCCCATCTCCCAGCCCACCCTTCCAGCTGATTTGACCACCCTGACAGGTTTGGGATACGTTTTCCCCACACCTGACAGGCTATGGGTGCCTTCCTCCCATACTCCTAACAGATGGGGGACACACCTTTTACCTTTCCTGGTTGTGGGGCCTAACCTTCCACCCCTCATGGCTACCTGGGAGGTCAGGCTAGCTATGGAACAGCTACGACCGGCCATGTCACAGTCCGTCGTGACACTGGTCAGTGGCACAGAACCACTTTCCCTATGATTCCCGTGTTTCTCCCCATCCTTTATCATCACTTCTGGAGCCGTGCTAGTCATGGGGCAGCTACCATTGACCATCCCACTATCTGGCGTGACACTGGTCACCTGCACGGGACAACTTGCTTCCTGGTGTCCGTGCCTGCTCCCATTGCCCATAGCACTTATGCTGGCTCACTTTAGGGGATCCTCAGCCGCATCACTCCGCGGGGTGGGGTGGCTGAGTTCCCATTTACCACAACACACATTTTTATTATACATCACATTGACATTTTTGACAGTTGCATTACATGACAGATCAGATCTGGGAAAGTTGCCAGGAATGCATCGGGCAACCAACCGTCCCAGATCAGTTCCCAATAGCACATTAGTGGGGAGATTCTCCAACACCCCTACTTCCCTTACACCCCTCCCCGCACCCCAGTCCAGGAAAACTCGGGCCATCAGTATGGGATGGCGAACACCCCCAAACCTGGTGACAGTCAGGGTCTTCCCAGGAATGAATTCTTCGGGTAACACGAACTCAGGGCGGATGAGGATACATTCTGCGCCAGTGTCCTTAAGGCCAACAGTAATGGTGCTGCCCACAGTAATAGGTTGTAAGTTCTCCCGGGCCCTGCCAACCACCCCACCCACAAAAAGAATAGCTGCAGTAGACCCTGGGGCCTCAGGTGTGATGTCCATTTTCTGCCTCTCCAGGCAGACAAGACTGATGTGACCCATTTGATCACAAGTATAGCACTTACGGGAGTTAAATGCAGTCCAGGTGCTGGAAGATGGGGCAGAACCCGCTGAGGGCCGGTTGGCTGGAACACTGGGGATAGTTGTACAGTAGATTTACCCCCTTTCCCACTGGCGGCGGCTGACTTCCGCACCTCTGGAGTGCGGTTGGCCTCATAGACATCCGCGATCTGGGCTGCTTTGGTGGCTTCCTTCGGCTCCCGGTCAAACATAAACTATTGCATTTCCAGTGGGCAAAGATGAAGAAACTGGTCTTTCACCATCAGATCCTTCAGGTCCTCGAAGGTGGTGATTGACAGTCCTTGGATCCACTACTCAAAGTTGATTCTGAGCCCGTCTATCATGTCACTGTAGCTATCATGTTGTCCACGTTGGAGGGCTCTGAACTTTTTTTGGTAAACCTCTGGAGTCAGCTGGTACTTTTTTTATCAGGGCCTGCTTGACGGCCTCGTAGTCTCCATCTTGTTCTCGAGGGAGAGAAGCAAACACCTCCAGGGCTTTTCACTGAGCCCTGGAGTTAAGTACCTTGCCCACTGGTCCTTTAGCAACTGATACTGTCTGCAGGCCTTTTCAAAGCCTCGCAGAAATGTGTCCAAGTCCCCATCCATTTCCATCACAGGGAAATGCTCAGGACGGGGTTTAAAACAGTTAGCACTCTTGGATTCACAGGTCTGTGTGGAGGATGTCTGCAGTTGGATTCGGGCTAGCTCCAGCTGGTTTTGTCGGTCAGTTTCTCGGTCAGTTTTTGCCTGTTGATATGCTCGCTCCTGGAAACTTCAGGATGAGCTGCAGCAGTCCATTATGATTGTCTGCGGCGAGCGGCTCCAGGGCCATCTGCAGGTGCGGGTCCACACTACCCTGGCTGCGGGTATGGCTGGCAGTCACAGGTGGGACTCCTGCAGCAGGGGCCTTGGCTGGCCGCCCCATCACCAGGGCTCTGCTGTTGGTCAGGCTCTGCAGCACCTTGCAACAGTTCAGTAATCATTTGGTGCCTGGTTTGCCTGTGGGGTCAATCTGTCTCAGCTCACAGAGGGCAGTAAAAACGTCCTTGGACTGCTGGTGATACCAGGGCTCTCCATGTGTAGCCATTGTTGCCAAATAAAAGATAGGACAGAAAAACAAGAGAAGGGAAGGGGATGCAACAGCTACACATATAGTAATGTAGAAGAAAAGAGGAGAACAAATGAGTATTGCGGCAGTAAAAGCATCATTTTATTAAATACAAATTACATGATAAAATATACCAATAACTTCATATAAATAGGATGGGAGCTATACACTGTGTGCCGAATTATTAGGCAAATTAGTATTTCGATCACATATTTTTTATACATGTTGTCCTACTCCAAGCTGCAGAGGCTTGAGAGCCAACTAGCAATTAAGTAAATCTGGTGATGTGCATCTCTGTAATGAGGAGCGGTGTTGACTAATGACATCAACACCCTATATGATGTGTTCTTAATTATTAGGCAACTTCCTTTCCTTTGGCAAAATGGGTCAGAAGAGAGATTTGACGGGCTCTGAAAAGTCCAAAATTGTGAGATGTCTGCAGAGGGATGCAGCAGTCTTGAAATTTCCAAACTTTTGAAACGTGATCACAGAACAATCAAGCGTTTCATGGCAAATAGCCAACAGGGTCGCAAGAAGCGTGTTGGACGAAAAAGGCGCAAAATAACTGCCCATGAATTGAGGAAAATCAAGCGTGAAACGGCCAAGATGCCATTCGCCACCAGTTTTGCCATATTTCAGAGCTGCAACGTTACTGGAGTATCAAAAAGCACAAGGTGTGCGATACTCAGGGACATGGCCACTGTAAGGAAGGCTGAAAAACGACCACTTTTGAACAAGAAACATAAGATAAAATGTGAAGAATGGGCCAAGAAATATCTTAAGACTGATCTTTCAAAGGTTTTATGGACTGATGAAATGAGAGTGACTCTTGATGGGCCAGATGGATGGGCCAGAGGCTGGATCAGTAAAGGGCAGAGAGCTCCACTCCAGTGGAGTACTGGTATGGGCTGGTATCATCAAAGGTGAACTTGTGGGAACTTTTCGGGTTGAGGATGGAGTGAAGCTCAACTCCCAGACCTACTGCTAGTTTCTGGAAGACAACTTCTTCAAGCAGTGGTACAGGAAGAAGTCGGTATCGTTCAAGAAAAACATGATTTTCATGCAGGACATTGCTCCATCACATGCATCCGACTACTCCACGGCGTGGCTGGCCAGTAAAGGTCTAAAAGAAGAAAAAATAATGACGGCCCCCTTGTTCACCTGATCTGAACCCCATAGAGAACCTGTGGTCCATCATAAAATGTGAGATGTACAGGGAGGGAAAACAGTACACCTCTCAGAACAGTGTCTGGGAGGCTGTGGTGGCTGCTGCACACAATGTTGATTGAAAACAGATCAAGCAACTGGCAGAATCTATGGATGGAGGCTGCTGAGTGTCATCATATAAAGATGGCTATATTGATCACTAATTTTTTGGATTTTTGTTTTTGCATGTCAGAAATGTTTATTTCTAAATTTTGTGCACTGATATTGGTTTACCTGGTGAAAATAAACAAGTGAGATGGGATTATATTTGGTATTTATTAAGTTCCCTAATAATTCTGCACAGTAATAGTTACCTGCACAAACAGATATCCTCCTAAGATAGCCAAATCTAAAAAAAAAAACATTCCAACTTCCAAAAATATTAAGCTTGGATATTTATGAGTCTTTTGGGTTGATTGAGAACATAGTTGTTGATCAATAATAAAAATAATCCTCTAAAATACAACTTTCCTAATAATTCGGCACACAGTGTAAAATGCAGGGTTTCTAGCCCAGGGTTCCCCAACTCCAGTCCTCAAGGCCCACCAACAGGTCATGTTTTCAGGATTTCCTTAGTATTGCACAGGTGATAATTCCATCATCAGCACAGGCAATAATTCCATCACCTGTGCAATACTAAGGAAATCCTGAAAACATGACCTGTTGGTGGGCCTTGAGGACTGGAGTTGGGGAACCCTGTTCTAGCCGACCAGGGACACACAACCTGAGGTTTCAGAGATGTGTGGCAATAATTATAAATCAGTGAGGTTGTTACTGATGCAGCATCACTGGCAGGAGAATTTCCTGAAGTTGGAAAGGTCCAAATGGACCAGGGCAAATGGAAGATTCCGTTCCTTATTCTACTACTCCCAGCGCTGCCACTCACCTAAATGGTTCAAAATGTAAAGCCCTCTGATCCAGAAGGATCCCTGGTGTGCAGGTGGTGGTTGAACAGACGTGCGTTTTGTCTGCCTTCTTCAAGGTACGCGTGTGCTAGAGTGCCACAAGGACATTCCTAATGTGCTCCCCTACATGAGCATGTGACCACAATACTAACCACCTATTGGGGGATTAGCGGCGCGTGGGTCCGGAGTCCCGCCCCCCCGCCGCGCGAGTCCCGGCCGTCATGCCCACCGCACGCGCGTCGGCGAATGCATCAATGACACATCGCAGGAGCGCACTGGCAGCATTGAGACAGCCGGGCCCGGGCACAAGGGAACGGAGCACCGCCACGCACGCGCACACCCCCTCCTCCGGACACGATCGGACGTCCCGGTGGGTTGACGGTATCCTTGTGGATCTTTGGAAGCAGATAGAATGTTGCTGTCTTAGGAAAACATACGGTTAAAGCCTCAACAGTCCCTTTATCTATCGTACCCCGCTCACAGGCACGTGTCAAGATTCCCTAAAGGACAGCAGAGAAGGAGGCTGTCGGATTATAGGATAATTTAGAGTAAGTGTCTTCATCTTTGAGTTGACGCAACGCCTCTCTCTCGTACTTTTGATGAGGCCACAGAACGATGTTCCCTCCCTTGTCAGCTGGTTTTATGACGGTATTGCGGAGTGACTGTAGTTGGTATAACGCAGTCCGATGTGCATGCGACATATAGTAATGTCCCAGATAAAAAATATTAAAACACTGAGTCTGATTTCTTAAATCTTTGCACAGAATTCTCGCAAGAATCATGCAAGTTTTTAGTGACAGGAATGATTGCTCAATCCAGCCACTGATGTTCTGTTATATCCCACCGCTTGCCACCAATTTGTCAGGAACTCCACATCGACGACACTGGGGAGATCACGCAATATTTCGCCGTTGCCGTCACGCTGTCAGTATTTCGTCCAGAATCGCGAGCACGCAATCCAGACTGCTCGCTACGTGGGTATTGGCGAGTGACCAGTAAGCATGACGTCACACCTCTGGGTTCCAAAACATGGAATACGTGTTTACGCCCTCCGTACGGTCACTATCAGCTTCACGATAGCCCAATTATTATTATTCTCTGCCACCACCGGCCGAGTTTGAAATATAATGCAGGCCTGGCCGGACGACTGTATTTTGTTGCATATATGGCTTCGGTGAAGGGAATGATTACAGGACAAAACAAACAGAACTAATAAATTTTATATTTAATCCAAAATGGAGGCAGTGTTTAGTAAAAATATATACAAGGATTGTAGGTTGTGATTTCCCGTTCTATATCCTGTCCTGAACCTTTCCTATATAATCAATAACTCAAGTTTGGGAAAATAATACAAATGTTTAATAGCAAGAAAAATAAGATAATAATAAGGCAATTCAATCAACAATTTCACAATAGAACCTTTCTTCAATGTCCTCTAATTAGAGAAAATACAAATACAATTATAAGTATACTTAGCAATGATCCTTCATGGCAGAGAGAGAGAGATAGTCTTGACTCTACTTCATTTATACTAAAAATTTCACATCCACACCCACATACAACCCCCGACTCCGCCCTTCTTCTCCGGTATCTTCTGTGGCAAATATCCAATCATCTTCAGGGTAGTATGAGCATTGTCATTGGCTGCATTGGTCAACACCTTCCTGCAGATGGCACTCTTGTACTTCTGGAAGAAAGTCCTTGTGTAGGACAGGTTCAACTCCATTTGGGCTGGCTCCAAGATGTTCATCAAAAGCATTGTGCACCAATATACATATCCATAGGCTGGAGACAGGATGTATACCTCAGGAGCAATGGTATGCAATTCAAGTCCAGAGGGGCAGTGTACATATGTAGATTACACTAGGTGACAAACAGGATCTGTATTCAAGTTCACCACAGAAGGTGTGTGTACCTGTATCATCCAAGAGGCTGGAGGGCCTATACTCATTCCATATGTAGATGCAACCTTTACTTTATCACTAAAACAAAGGACATCACACAAAGAACACCGGCCTTCTCGCCTAGCAGGTTCACAACCTTGTACCTAGTATCTCTTGATAGAGTCCTGGAAATATCCAGCACTCAAATTCAATACAGAGTTCAGTCATTCCTATGATATATATATATTGTACCTGTTGGCCTCCAACATGCCCCCCTTTGTGTCTGAATGACACATAACTTTTAAGGAGCCACAAATCCAGAATCCTCTTCGCCACTGTCGTCACTGCATTCTTGGTCTTCTATCCTTTGGATTACGATATCGGAGAGAAGAAGACACAGGACAGGATGTTTGTGTCTAAACATACTCTAAACTTTATTACAAAACACAGGGCTAATATACACCCTGAAGGCAGGAAACGGATTTGCCATATATGGTTCGATTATACAGTTTAGCTGAACAAGCGAAAAAAGCTAGTTTCTGTATGCTTTAAAATATTTAATTAGACTTATCTGGTTAGCAAGGCCATTTTATCTTCTTGCAAGAACACATTATTGCTACAAGATGAAATATCTGGCCAGGGAGTACACTTTATCTTCTTAGCAAGGACACGCTATTGATACAAGAAGGAACATTTCAGCTTGCTGTTGTTTTTACCTAAAATAACTGTCAGACTTATATAGCATAGATGGGGCCTTTAAACTTGAGGGACTCCATCTTCTGCTATAACATTCCATCCTTTTGTTCCTTCAGTTATCAATACGAATCTCTAGGTTTTCTTTTAGTACAACGCTGAATACACATTAGAAAAAGCTTAAAAACCAAATAAACCGCAAGACACATTAGCAAAACCTGTAAAATAGCTTGTACTATACCAGCCAACCACCCACCGATACCTTTAAACCAATTTGCGGGATTTAGAAAGGAAAATCTCTGTGTGGAATTATTGGCCCAAGTATCTGAACAGTTCACCCAAAAGTTTATCTCTTCCCATGAGACTGGAACAGCGAGAAAGGGTATGATAGTGGATGTCACAGGGGCATGTGTACATATCCAACAATTAGCAATGGTCTGGTTTTGCTCCTTTAGTCCATCGATTAGAGCAAGATAGTGTCTAATGAATCTATTGTCATCTCCATCTGTGGCGCTCAACCTAGTCCATGCACCTGTGGTTGTAAGGATGCAGGTAAGTATAAACAATGTCTTCATTCTTTGTCCGCTGGTTCTCCTAGTATCTTTTTGCAATGGGACGCATGGATCCAGGTCTCTTTTCCCTCTAGCTTAACGGCTGTACTTGTGGTCAGCAGAACTTGAAAGGGTCCGTCAAACCGTGGATCTAGGCTTTTCCTCACGTGTCTTTTTATAACCACCCAGTCTCCAGGTTGCAGCGTATGGCTGCTAGAGTCTTGATCTGGATCTGGAAGAGAACTGAAGACATTATCATGTACTTGCTTAATCTTTTTGTGTAAAGCCCTTACATAGGAACTTAGCACATGGTTGTTCATTTCTAATGTTTGCGGATAGAAACACCCTAGGCTGGGTACGTTGCCAAACAATATCTCATATGGAGAGAGTCCAGTCTTTTTATTAGGCGTGTATCTTACTGAAAACAGAGCAAGCGGTAAACAGTCCGGCCATGGTTTTCCTGTCTCAGCCATGGCTTTCTGAATTTTTAATTTCAATGTCCCATTCAGTCTTTCCACTTTTCCACTACTTTGTGGGTGATATGGGGTGTGGAATGCTTGTTGAATTCCTAGAGCTGACATGACTTCATTCATTATTTCACCTGTGAAGTGTATACCTCTGTCACTCTCAATTACCTCTGGTACCCCATACCTGCAGACCACCTCCGCAAGCAGTTTCTTTGCGGTTGCCGCAGCCGTGGCTTTGGCAATCGGGAAAGCCTCTGGCCATCCTGAGAACAAATCAATACAGACCAACACATATTCCCATGATCCTGACTTTGGCAGCTGAATATAATCAATTTGCAGTCTCTGGAATGGATAGAGGGGCCGGGGGGGGGGTGTTTGGGTGGTGTTTTAACTACTCTACCCTGATTATGTGTAGCACATATCATGCACCCTTGTACCAGGTTTTCAATACAGGTGGAGAATCCTGGTGCCACCCAATGTTTCTGCATCACACTCATCACACCCGTTTTAGATTGGTGTGTCGGCCCATGTAGTATCTGGGCAGCTGCTGGGTACAGTGCCCTTGGAAGGCATCGTCGTGTCCCTTTCCCCCATACCCCATTTGCTTCATTCAGGCATGCCCCTTCCTTTAACCACTTATCAACCTCCTCCTTTTGAGCCTGAGCCTGCATTTGGGATAAGATGTCCTCCGACACAAAGGGGTTTTTAGGGGCACTTAACTGACGTACTGTTGACCCTTGTTGCGGCTTACAGGCTGCTGTTTTTGCCGCTGCATCTGCCATTGCGTTACCTCTGCTTACCTGGTCGGTGCGTCTGGTATGTGCTCTTACCTTTATGACAGCTACTTGTTTGGGTAGTTGTAGCGCATCAATTAACTGCTGGACCGCATCAGCATTCTTAATGGGGTGTCCTGCTGCCGTCAGGAAACCTCTTGACTTCCATATTGGACCAAAATCATGCGATATACCGAATGCGTACCTAGAATCTGTGTAAATGTTAACAATACTACCTTCCGCTAGTTTACAGGCCTCGGTTAGGGCCCTAAGTTCAGCTTCTTGAGCCGACTGGTGTGGGAGCATTGGTTCTGCCTTGATTACTGCATTGAGGGAGACAACTGCATATCCAGTATGGAAAGTACCTGAATCGTCCTGGTGACGGGATCCATCTACAAAAAATTCAAAATCTGCATTTTGTAATTCATGTTCAAATACAGTAGGTAAACCTGCCGTTTCTTGTGCCATCATTTGTACACAGTCATGAGGAACTTCCTCTCTTGGATCTTCCTTAAAAAGCACAGTACCTGACTCCTCCTTTAGATCCGAGAGAGGTAACAAAGTTGCTGGATTCAGGGTAGTACACCTCTGTAAAGAAACATTGGGAGGCATTAACAGTGCACATTGTAACCTGAGATGACGTGCTGCTGAGAGGTGAGCGGGTTGCACTTGATTCAATATAGTGTAGACATCATGAGGTGTTAGCACGGTGAGCGGATGATCTAGAACAATGTCTGCGGATTTATGGAGTAATAGTCCAACAGCATGCAGAGCACGTACACAGGATGGTGCACCTCTGGCTACCGCATCTAATCTGCCACTAAAGTAGGCAACAGGTCTCTGATTATCACCGTGTGTTTGAGTTAAAACTCCTGCTGCATGTCCAGCTTGCTCATGAAGGTACAGAGTAAATGGGAGCTCATAATTAGGGGTACCCAAAGCTGGAGCGGCCAAAATACGTTTTTTGAGAGAATAAAAACAGTCTATTGCCTCTGATGTTAGTACAAAAGGTGTTGGAGTAAGACAGTCATAGAGGGGCTGCATTAAAACAGAGACGGCATGAATCCACTGTCTGCAATAGGAAACAAGTCCAAGAAAAGTTCTGAGGGCTGCAACATTAATGGGGACGGTGAATGCCTGTACTGCTTGTTTACGTGCATTTGTTAAATGACGAGCTCCTGGTGTAATGCAATGTCCCAAAAAGGTGACTGAAGATTTACAAAACTGAAGCTTATCTTTCGATGCCTTGCAGCCAGCGCGATAGAGAAACAACATAAGCGATATAGTTGCACTATAACATTGTTTCCTGGAGGGGGCACAAATGAGCAGGTCATCGACATATTGCAAAACAACGATATGTGGTTCTGACCATCCCTCCAGTATTTCCTGCAGACTTGCAGTGTACATTGTGGGTGAATTCTGGGCACCCTGTGGCAACACTGTCCATGTATATTGACTACCCTGGAATGTGAAAGCATACAAGTACTGGCAGTCAGGATGTAATGGTACACTGAAAAATGCATTTGCCAAATCGACCACTGAAAAGCAAAGAGAGTTAGAAGGTATCTGTGACAGAAGAGTATGCGGGTTGGGCACAACTGGTGTTAGAAGTTCTGTGGCTTTGTTAACCAACCGGAGGTCATGGACCATTCTATATGCGGCTGGTTGTCCTGGCACGCTTTTTTTCTTTACTGGGAACAGGGGAGTGTTGCAAGGGGACTGGGTTTTGACTAGGACTCCTCTCTGTAGTCATTTTTGGACTTGCTGGGCTATGGCATTCTCCTGAGCCGAGCTAAGGGGATACTGCCTCTGTTGAGGTAAGATTGCTCCTGATTTTAATTTCACCATTACTGGTTGAACTCTTAACCTACCAACATCTGTTTTGTCTGAGGCCCAAAAATCATGTGGCACAGCCTGCTCTAATATCAGGGGAAACTCATTTGTCTCTTCTATGCTGGCAATATCTAGTGACATCATTTTGCAAAGGGTACTTGGTTTTAAACCTGGGGTCATGGTGACAGTGCCATCGGGATGATACTCAATATGTGCTTGTAATTGGGACAACACATCATTTCCCAAAAGATTACATTGGCCTTGGGGCGATACCATGAGCTGGCTATGTACAGTAGCTCCTTGAATTTGCAGGGGAATTTTTTAGTGACAGGGAGCAGGACAGATGGGGAATTGAAGGGGGTGGCAATGACATGATGTGAAAAATCAGTGTCAGTATATGGCCAATCACCTTGCGTAATTACTGAATTGTCGGCCCCCGTATCTACTTGGAAATCGATTTCATGTCCCCCTGGTAGGTTCACCTGCACTATACAACTGGGAGTTGGGGGTAAGGAGATGAGAGGGTTCATGTGCAAGCTACCCTCATCCTATGGGGGCGTTGTTTGGTCGGCTGGAGGACCCGTACTCTGAGCATTTGGATACGGGTTGGTCCTACAGTTCTTTCTAAAATGTCCTGGCTTTTTACATCCGTAACACAGTTTCTGTCCTCCTCCTTCAGTCCGTCCTCTGCCTCTGTTGTTTCTGGGGGTCGTCTCTACTATATGTACTCTGGCAGCTCTTTTTGCCTGCGCTATGTCATGCTGTGCCCCCTGAGCTATTCTAGCTAAATCTTCTGCCTTCACTGATCTCCAGTCCGGTCTACTTGCTTTTACCTTCTCTGCAATCTCTTTCTTTAGTCCATTCATGAAAGCACTTGCTAATACCCTCTCACTAGTCTTATTCCCGGGGTTGAACCCCATTTCTGACCAGGTTTTCTTTAGTGCATAGAAATAATCCTTAGGATCTTCCTCTTTCCCTTGCACTCTATCTTCTAGTGTAACTTGCTTTTCTGCTTGACTGTCTTGACATGCTTTTACCAACGCTGCTGCGAATTGGACTCCAGCTGCTGCATCATTAGATTCTGCATCTACGGGTCCGGTCCTATTGGCATATTGTTTTTTTGTCTCATCTATCAACCTATCATAGCGGGCTTCATCTGCCAATTTTCCCTTAATTACCCCCTGCAGATCTATTCTAGTGGCATGGTACGTATCCTGTATGGTGGTGATCATTCTAGCGAAACGCATAGGGGACTGGGATGGGTCTGGCAGCTGGGAGATCAGTGCCAACTGCTCTGAAGGACTCCATGGTCTATACATTAACATTGTACGAGCTTCCTGACCTGGAACCACTGCATCCCCCCCCTGCTGCTGCTGCTCCCGCTGCTCCTGGCACAACTACCGTTCTCATTGGGAATTGTCTAGCTGGGTGGGGTCTCGGTCCTCCACATGCCACACAGATGTCTACTGTCAAGGGGTTCTGCTGTCCATATCTGGGGCAAACCCAACATTTAGGTTCCTGGGAATTCTGATACTGGGGTGGGGGTGACGTCGGGAGCGGACAGGGAGGAAAATCTGTCATTCCGGTTTTTGTCAGTCTGTAACGTCCGTCTCCTAATTCTTCAATCTTTCCTTCAAAATAAGCGCATGCATTCATCCATACATCCACTGTTCCTAACAGACCCTTATCTTTCAGCCATCCATGGTAGGAGTTAAAGAAGGATTTCCATTTCTCTCCATTCATCTCTCCATTCTCATTCATTCCCGCTTTACACAATATTTTGTCAATTCCAATCAGTGCCTGTTCCCCTTCTCTGCGTACCACTAAGTCTTTGGCTATAATGCCTTCCTTGGCATTTTGGTTCCCCATTTTTTTCGGTTCTCCTCACCTAGAAGAGACTCCTCAGTCACTTAGACAATGGTCACTTAGACAATGGGCCACAAAGGTTTCTGAACCATTCCACTACTAGCCTCTCTAGGACTTATACGCCAGCCAGAAAAACAGACCAAAAACATCAATCCCGGGACACATCCACAACACAATCATTGGATCCATACTTTCATTCTTAAATTCTCCAAAGGATAGAAGGCAGGACTGTCAATTTATCTGAGGGATTTTACTGGTTCAAAGGGACCTGAGCCAGACAACAATCTGTTTAATTTAGCTGGGGAGCCGACTGCTCGGGGGTGAGGGAGTCTCTTCTATGCAGTGATATAATTAGGTAGAATATAACAGTTATTCTTACCTCAGCACTGTATATATCACCAACAGAGAGCTTCACTCGTCCCACGTCTCGGACCGGTCGAGCACCCCTGGGTAGATTAACTCAAGGTCCCTGTTCGAAGCGCCAGCTGTCGTCACTGCATTCTTGGTCTTCTATCCTTTGGATTACGATATCGGAGAGAAGAAGACACAGGACAGGATGTTTGTGTCTAAACATACTCTAAACTTTATTACAAAACACAGGGCTAATATACACCCTTAAGGCAGGAAACGGATTTGCCATATATGGTTCGATTATACAGTTTAGCTGAACAAGCGAAAAAAGCTAGTTTCTGTATGCTTTAAAATATTTAATTAGACTTATCTGGTTAGCAAGGCCATTTTATCTTCTTGCAAGAACACATTATTGCTACAAGATGAAATATCTGGCCAGGGAGTACACTTTATCTTCTTAGCAAGGACACGCTATTGATACAAGAAGGAACATTTCAGCTTGCTGTTGTTTTTACCTAAAATAACTGTCAGACTTATATAGCATAGATGGGGCCTTTAAACTTGAGAGACTCCATCTTCTGCTATAACACCACCATAGTTGATTCTTCTTCTTAGGGCAAGGAGTCTTCTAACACATTCACTCATCATTTGCCAACATTTACTCCAAAAAAAAAAAAAATTAACTTTTCAATAGCTTGATTTCTAATAGGACATTGAAGGAGGCATATAAAGAAAATACACATCAAATTATACATATGATCGTCACATCACACAAAAAATCATTTAGATCAACCAACAAACAATAACATAATTTGTGATAGAATATCCATGTTTACTTGGCTTTTTCTATAGGTTTCGCTTTGGAATCAAACAATCTTTCTTACTGTGCCCTCTTCTGCCGCAGTTCTCACATATTACAATTTCTTCTAATTCAATGGGAATTTGTACATTTGTGTCACATGATGCAATTTTGACACTGGCTAGTTCTTTTATAGTTAAACTCTGTACCTTTTTATATAGGTAACGGGTTACACAGCACATGTATACTTGAAAAAGCGATAAAATTACAGAAACAACAAGTAATATGACAATTGGGTGGATTAAATAATTCAGTATGCCATTTGCCGCATTTGAATGACCAAATATTACCTCCCACCAATAACCCTTGGCATTATTTTCTAACAGATGGGTAACTTCCTTTAGTTCATTTTGGTCATGATGCAATAGAATTGTGGCATTTGCCTTTTCTTGATTAAGCTTCATCAATAAATATTCATCCTTATTGAATTTTACCAACCATTCTCCAAGTTCTTTTCCCATTCCTAGGCTTAAGGCTTGCAAATTAACTGGAGTGTGATATTTCAGATCAACTGACAGATTAGCAATAGTAGGAATTGCGTAAACCCAGTTGGGTGTCTTGATTTCTGTAACCCCACTAAGAGTGCACCATGCTCCCCTGGTTACAGATGTCATTACAGAACAATGTTGTGTTGTTATAGATACATTGGTGGTATTTAGGAGGAAGAAACAAACTCTTTTATGCCCTAGATAGAAGATTGGTGCTTTGTCTTTTGAGATTGATTCCTCATCTAGAATACACGTGGATGAATTACTCCAGCATTTGTCTTCAACCAACCTAAACTGTCCTGGCGTACATAGAATATTATGATCCTTTGTATGCAAAGTGAAATGTCAACCTGTTTCCATCTTCCATTTTTCCTAATCACTTGAGGATGTTCTAATCTCGGGTGTAGTAATGTAGAATCTCCAGTTAAAATACCAATTGAACTAACTCTATGCATGAGCTCTAAAGGTGACTTAGTATATGGAATAAATTAAGCATAGCATTTCTCAAAGTCATAGTTGCTGCACCCAACCCACGTGTTCACCCACCATTTAGAATGTGTAAAGCTCATGAGTTCAGGTAACACAGTAATGGCTTGAGACAACTATTTAAATGGCTATTGTCCATCATAAATGGACTGTACCGCTAACTTGATGTTAGTTGATAAGCCATTTGTCCTTGTGAACAGACTAGAGCCCAAGACATATTTCTACCTCTAGTCAGTGTATCTTCCATTAATTCTTTAAAGTGTTGGATAAAATCTTTCGCTAACCTGATATAAGTGTTTACATGATCTTGTTGTAAATTGTTAATTATATCATTGATTTTTCTTTGTACTTCAAAACCTTTCTTGCTATTGGTTGCTATATCTACAAGTTTTGTCCTTAAACTACTGATATCAGCTTCGTTAATTACACCCATACCTGTTCCTAATCCTCCCAACAGTGTGCTGAAAGTATCCCTTTGCCCTCTGTCATTCCTCGAATTAAATAGTTTATGATGGTGTTTTATCCGATTTTCTGCATTTTTAGTAGTAAACCACCGATATAGTGCACATACATGATTTAGCGTACATCCTGCACAAATTGGATAGTAGGTCTTTATCAACCATAGAGAGATATTAACTCGCCAAGTAACAAATGCATATTGAACGTCACTAGCAATGGTTTTAGTAGAATCTAGGTTGACCTGTAAAGGGTGGCCTTCTTCTAAGTACATTGTCCGTTGATTGCTGTCAGATTCATTGGACACGCATGGTTTGATATGATCTGGAGCGGCATCAATAATGTGCATCTCACCTATTTCTATTTCTGGTGTTCCACATGCCCAATAACCAACCATTTCCCTATAGGATTTATATGGTTTAGATAGGGAACCAATTATATAATTTTGCCCTTGCTGAACTGACATCTCAACCTCTGTGGAATCTCCAATGCACGCCTTACGATATGTTAAGGTGATCCTTTTTGGCCTGAACATTGGGTGTATATTATTATGCCAATATATTCCACATACAAACAAATATTCTCCTTCTTTTAAGTTGTCACTAAAGGACCCATAATCTATCCCCTTTTGCTCATTTTTGTTGGGTAACTTAGACTCCTCCCCCAACCAGTACCCAGTTTCATTTACATATACTGTAGCCATCATAAATGGTTGCAGTGATCTTGGATCTATATTTTGTACACCTTCCATATATGTTAACCTCTGGGTACTAGAACTGTGATTGACTCTCCCAAATGAAAAGACAACACTATACTGATTGCTGGGACCCTGATAATATCTCCCAGTTACCCTTTTACCCTCTGGTATCAGTCTCACTGTCCTACTTTTAACACCATTATTTTTATAGTTAGAATCTGCATCAATGTTTATGTCTGGGTGTGTAAATATTACGTTCCCATATTTCTCGTTAGGTAATATACCCTGATCGATATCTCCAGAGTGATCAATGTGAGTTGATTCCATAGCATTGATGATCCCAATTGACAACAAAACTGCTGCAATTCTAATATCCAGAATCCAGAAATTTCCATTTTTTAATTCACGCTTCATTTAGGATCCTGGAAAACAAGAACAAGAGCGGCATCAAATTCTTATCAGTTATATCCGTTTACACTGATCTGCATGAACCCACTTTTCTATATCCCTTCTCTTCATGCATTTGACGCTTTTCTTCTCTACTCGTTTAACTTTTACCACTTGTTCACTCAGCGTCACAGTTACCACATAAGGTCCTGTCCAATTTGCATCCCATGAAGATTTGGGTACAAAATTCTTTACCATCACCCTGTCACCTAGTTGTAATTTTATTGGTGGCTTGCCTGGTTCTTCCTTTGCCTTTGGAGCCATATTGGCAGCTGCAAAATTTAAATATTTTTGCACTTGGTCCTGTAACTGAATCAGGAATTTTTCCTTCTCTGCACTTTCTCTCATGGGAGTACTAAGTTTGGGATCCGCAGGATGGCAAAGGTTCATTACTCTACCAGTCATTAATTGATATGGGGTGATTGCAGTGCTCTTTGCATCCGTGCCCCGTATTGCCAGTAGAATTGCAGGCAGGTGACTGTCACGCTGTCTCTGTGTACTGGAGGTAGGGGGCCTAAGCTGACCCTAAGCTGGGGCCCTGACTAATCCCTCTACCTGGAGGTACTGTTAAAGGTACAGAGGTCCAGGCCCCCAGCGTAACCCCTACCTCCTGAGGATCCCTGCACCTAAGTAATCTAGTCCTGAGAAGGACCCCGATCACAACAAAAGGGGGCAGGTAATAATATGCCAACACTCAGTACTTAGACGAACGAGACAGTACAAGGGTAAAACCAAAACCACCTTGCATACAAAAACTACACAACCACAACAGAGGGAACACCAACGGGAAAGGAGATAAATGATAAAGCGAGGAAGGGAAAAACCACTCCAAATACACTTAGCTCTGAAACTCCAAATACCACGATAAGCTCTGTTAGTCTGCATGAAATGCTTTCACCGACAACTTCCCTAACAGATCAGCAGACATATGAAGGAATCTCACTACTGCAGCATTGAATGCAGCTGGGCGAGGCTGGACCTTGTCTAGCACAGAGAGAGAGAGTTAACTCCCTCACTGCCGAAAAGCACAAAACACCAAAAACTCAGCTGCGAGAAGTCAGGCTGTGCAATCGTGACGATCTTCGTGGCGACACAACCATGACAGTGACACAGCCAACTATTTCCGGATTGCAACACCATTTTCTTTAATCTCTCTTTTAAAGTCCGATTCATTCTTTCTACCATCCCAGATGATTGCGGATGATATGAGACATGAAACTTCTGTTCTACATTCAACATTTCACACATATTAGTCATGATTTTGCCGGTGAAATGTGTACCTCTGTCTGATTCAATGACTTTTGGGAATCCCCATCTTGAGAAAACTTCCCTCCATAATGCAGTTGCTGTTGCGGTAGCAGTGTCCTTCCTTATGGGCAAAGCTTCCACCCATTTGGAAAAAACATCAACTATCACTAGCAGGTACCGATAACCTCCTGGAGCACTTGGCAAGGGACCAACAAAGTCAATTTGTAATCTCTCCCATGGCCCCTCAGCCAAAGGCACCCTGGAAAGCACAGGTTTTTGTCCCCTTGGCCTACGGTTCATTTGGGCACAGATTAAACATTCTTGGATAAATTTCTGTAATACTAGTTTTCATGTTCTCCCACCAGTACTTGGTTTGAATAAACTTTAAAGTGTTGTCAACCCCCATGTGTCCTGTCAATCTATGGTTTTCTTTAGCAATATCCTTTTGGTACTGAGATGGCACTACAAATTTAGGGCCTTCTGAAGTCTCTCTCAGCAATAGCTCATCTTGCAGGATATATTTTTGGGGCTTATCTGATGATTTTTCCTTAATTTTGCATTTTATTTGATTTAAAACTGGGTCTTTATCCTGCTCTGCTGCCAAACAAGATGTAGGTGTTTTAACAACAGGTAAACACTCTAATTCAACCTCATCTTTGTCCTTGTCCTCAAAATCTTGTTCTTCCCAGGCTTGCTTTCCCTCTATATCATAGGAAGTCCACTTTTCTCCTATCATTGCTACCTTTTTGGCTAATTCATCTACCTTGTTATTACCAACTGTAATTTCGTCACTGCCCTTTTGATGTGCCTTCACCTTTATTATTGCCACTCTTCGTGGTTCTGCACTAGTCCTTTCCCAAATGTTTTTCAAAACTGAACCATGTACTAGTGTCTTACCTGATGCATCACTGAATCCTCTTGTGTGCCATAAAGGCATGTACTCAGTAAGTGATCTTGTGACATATGCACTATCAGAGAAAATTGTGATAGGCCCTGTACTGAAATGCAAAATTGCTTCCCTCACAGCTTCCAGTTCAGCTCTTTGCGCTGAGAATTTCCTTGGGCATTTAATGAGAATTTGTTAATTTGCTTGAGGACACCACAGGGCATAACCTGTGTAAAATTGTCCCTCTTCCCAATACCTTGTTCCATCCACCCAAATTTTTAGATCTTCTTTTCCTGTCATTAACCTAAACACTTCCTGTGTCTTGGTCATGTGTAACTCCCCGCAGTCATGTTTTTCCCCTTTGTATTGCATCAACTGTGGCAGGATGTAGTTAGTATCGTGAGTCACTGTGATGTTCCTAGGTGTTAAATGTACAAGCCATCTTGCTACCCTTTGAGAAGATACACCACTGAGTGTTCGCTCCAAGAGCATTTTGATAGGAGTGTGGGGTGTTTGGAGTATGATTTTAGAAAATCCTACTATGTACTCTGTGGATAGTATTGCCCAATGCACTGCCAACAGATTCCTAACACAATCATCAAATCCTATTTCCACAGGACTTAACAACCTTGATAGGTATCCGACTGGAACCCATTTTCCTTGCCTCTCCTGCAGCAATACAGCCGTAATTGCTATCACAGAGGCATGAACCTGTAATGCAAAAGGTAGATCTGGGTTTGGATTGCTCAGAGCAGGTGCTTGAGTGAGGCTGATTTTAAACCTGACAAAAGCTCCTTCATGCTCTTCCATCCATTCCAGTGGGTCAGCTTCTCCCTGATCACCTTTTAGGAGTTCATAGAGGGGTTTTGCTTTCTCAGCAAATCCCTCTATGAAATCTCTGGAAAATCCGACAAGTCCCAAGAACTGTCTCATTCCTGTTTTTGTGTTTGGCCTAGGCAACTTCCTAATAGTTTCACATTTGTTGGGGTCAGGAATTCTCCCCCCTTTTGAAACTATTACTCCCAAAAATGACACAGAATCTCTCATCAGCTGGGCTTTGTTAGGATTAAGTTTGAGGCCTGCCTTCTCAAGGAGTGTTAACAGCTCATTCAACAATGTGTAGTGCTGATCTTTTGTGTCAGTTTGGAGCAGAACGTCATCTACATACTGTACAATGCAATCAGGTTCTGAAAAAGATGACAAAATTTCAACCATGCACTTATGAAAGTAAGTAGAACTGGACCTGAATCTTTGTGGTAACCGACAAAATGTTAACTGTTTCCCTTGAAATGTAAATGCAAATTTGTATTGACAGTCAGGGTGTAAAGGAATGGAGAAATATCCATTTGAGATGTCTATTGATTAATACACAGTGGAGAAGGGTTTGAGTGCTGTCAACATGTCAGGCATTTTGGCAACCACATTAGTGACAGGAGGGGTACACTTATTTAAAGCTCTGTAGTCCAATGTCGGACGCCAACCATTTGGTTTCTTAACTGGCCATAGGGGTGCATTATTAGTGGATTGGCATTCCCTGATGACATTTTGAATCAGCAAATCATCCAGTATTCTCTTAATGTAGGGGACTGACTCTGGTGGTATTTTATACTGTCTTTGGGGTGGGGGATCAGGACCCTCTACCATTACTACCATGTTGGACACCTTGCCACATTGGGTTTTTGAATTTGCCCACACATTGTTATGTTGCCACAAGATGTCGGCCAATATTTCATAATCTGTTCTCAATATCATGGCTGGATCTAAAGATTGAGCACCTTTGATGGAATCAATACCATAATTGTCAGTTACCATTTTTAAATAGCCTTTATACCGTGATCCTCTCCACAACATCCAGTTGCATAAATCAAGAATAAGTCCATATTCCTTCATAATATCTGACCCAATAATGGTACCTTCATGTGTTGGTGAAAGATATAAGCCATACTCAACACATAGATTTCCCAGGTTTATTGTCACTGGTAAAGATTGTTCTGAAGATACTAACTGTCCTCCAAATCCTCTCAGAAAAATGTGTTTACCACCAGGGTCTTTAATCAAATCCAGATTAGTCAAACTGACAGCAGCCCCTGTATCCAGTAAAATGTTTGTACGATGGCCCCCTACCGTACCCTGAATAAGGGGTCTCCCGCCCTTGTCCCTGCTAAGCTGACTCACTAGGGACAACACTGGGGCGTGACATCCCTATTGTTTTACATAAGGATTTGTTGAAGGTGGGGTCTTTAATTCCTCTGGCTTTTCTGCCATTGCCTTCCCAATCTTCCTCAGTTCATCCAGAAGTGGGCCATATAATGTAACTTCAGGAAGACTATGCTCTCCATTCCTTGCAGTATTTGGTTCTTGTCTTTGCTTCCTATTATTAAAAGGTCTATTATTGATAACTCTTTTACTACTTCTACATTCTTTCATAGTGTGACCTGTGTAACCACATTTATAACATTTTCCAATAAATCTTACTTTGCCTTCATTTTTGACTACCTCTGATATCCTCTTTTGGGGCTTGTTGTCATGACTTGTATCCTGAATCCAATCCTTTAATATATTTACAAAGGCTTGATAGGAATTTGCGTTCCTCAAGGCAACCTTTGTTGGATAATCAACAAAGGTGCAGTTGTTAGCCATTGAATATAGAAAACGGCTATCATCAGGAGACATGTCAGGGCAGTTATAGGTAGAACGATATAATGTCAAACATTCACTGCAAAAAATAATAGGATCATCTCCTCTATTTAATTTTGCATTTTCTAAGGCATTAGTACCTCTCATATCTCGTCCCCCCATAACTCTCTTTAATTCCTCCACTCTGTCACTAGCATTTCCCCAATTACATTCAAGATCTGCAGATAATCCTTTGTGAGCTCCTACAGGGGGCTGCAGTTTTTCACAAAGTTGAGATGGGAGCCATACCCGAAGTAAGGCACATGCAGCTCTATTACCCAGACTGTATTGTGTCACTACTGCCTCTAACTTATTGGAAAGACTAATGGCTGAGGCACTTGTATCAAACTTCCCTAATATCTGGCATAGATTTGTCTTATCCTGTATGGAGAGTGTTGTGGATTGGACTAAATTACTGCTGTTACTAAGCAAATTGTCTCTCCTTTGTCTGCTCCCTCCTGACTCAGGAGTAAAGAGAGAGGAACTATGATCTGGGTTATACTCAGGGTTATCAGCCGTGCACACAGGCTGCTCCTCCCCTCTTTTCCAATCTCTTTCCTCCTGATCAGCAGACTTGCACATTTGATTACAATAACTATGGTTATTCACTCTAGTACATTCTTGTGATTTCAAGGACATAATGCAATGTTCTTTTAGCTCCAATTTTACATTAGCATCATACAACTGGTTCCTAAGTATTGTCATATCATCATTATACTTCGCTTCTTTTCCTTCTAGCAAAGCAATACGCTGTTCCCTAAGTTTACATCTCTCCTTATACTCCGCCAGCTTATCTTCTAATTCACAATTTTGGTAATTCATATTGTCTACCTCATCCCTTAGATCTTCACACTCACAATTATGATCTTCAGCACTAGCAATAGCCAGACTGACTTCCTGTTCAATTTTGTCCACTTCACCTCTTAATTGAGCTTTCTCTGAATACCAGTGCAATTCCTTTCATTTTCAACAACATACACAAAACATTTGCTAACTTCTCTTTCTTTGCTTTCTTTTTCGACAATTTACTTTTGTTATCATTCTGCCCTTCACATTGTTTCATAAGGTCATTAAACTGATGTGTCAATGCATCATCTGCACAAGTACTGAACTGAGCAGAGGCATATTTTTCAATAAATTTACTGACTATTTCCATGTTAATTACTTCCAACTATTTTCACAGAAGACAACAAAAATAAACAAATCAGCTTTCCAAACAAAAATTACAAATTAACGAAACACAATACAGAAACCAGTGAATATCACTTCACTAAAACAGGGACACAGATTGAATATAATCTTTTCCCTCAGGCAATCACTGCCACAGTCTTGTCTCATGCACTTGATCAACTACAGATCCAAGATCCAGGCCAAGAGTGATCTCCTATTGAAGCATAAGGCTACTTCCCCTTAACATGAGATTTAGACTTTTAACCTCTACCTCACTTTCTTCTCAGAGATGTCTGGTTTTACCCTTTAGATCTTATGAGAACTTCAATCAACAGGGTGCTACCCTAACTTTACCGGCAACAATTCAACAAACAATCCACTAAACAAATAAGACAAACAGGCCTGAACCTAGGAGACATTAAAATACATAAGCAGTTACATAAAATAAACAGGATAAAAAAAGATAACTTACTATACGATCGCTGAAACGATTCAATATAGGTGGAGGAGTGGCTCCTCAGTTTGATTTGAGCGTTATCGAACGAGACCCGTTGCTTATAATCCTTATACCCCCCTGGAAATGAGTGGTTATGTATTTTCCATGGGTTCTCTTATACCTAAGTGGAGATCTGTCTACACACCCCTTGTGGTGACATCATGTGGGCTGGTCTCCAGCCTGCACATTTTTATTAAAAATGCTAACGTCTGCGATAACTCATTGCTCGTTGATCGCAGAAGCTTGCAAACTATGCCATTTTTTCTGTTATGATTTTACCTGCATTTAGAGACCACACATTGCATAGCTGCAGTCTGTTATTCTGGTGTTTTCGCGCTACAGCTCCCTGATCTTGCTTACAATAATGAAAAATTATGTATACGTTTCTCGGCTGTCCCTGCCACTAAAAATATAGGTCCCATTATTGTCGGAAGTATGAAACTTACAATATTTCATACTTCGTTTTGGAAGTCGAAGTGTCTATAGATTTCTGTTTGAAGCTCGGGAAACAAGCTTTCCCAGTTACACGCAAATTATGGCAATCCTGCGTTTTAATCACCCCCTGCGTCATCCAGGTACAAGAGGCTCGCATTCTAAGTAGCTTGTAACACTTCTTGGCTGACAGCAGTTGGTTTAAGGCCTTACTCATGACTGTGTTAATTGGGGCTTTGTGCTAAGATTTTTATGGAGGCAGCTTTGTACTGACAAAAGGGAGAAATGGTCAATATCCATGTCAGGGAAATATGGAAGAATATTTTCCTGATACCAATATCTCCCTGACAAATAGCAATTGAACTTCTTGTGGCAATAATTAGTAAAACCTCTGAGATTTAAATATGGGACCAAGGAAGAGAAGGCGGCATTGTATGCTTATGATTTACTTTTATTCTTAGGTGATGCTCTGGGGTTTCTAGAGAGCACGATGGTGACTATCAATAGCTGACTTATTCCATCCATAGACCATACTAAGGACTAGGGGGCACTTATTACTGGTGGAAGAATGGCCATTCCGGCAAACAGGAAAGGGTTCTTTACAGTTAGAGCAGTCAGACTGTGGAAGGCTCTACCACAAGAGGTAGTAATGGCAAACACTAACAAATTTTAAAAAAGGGCTGGATAATTTCCTCAGTACATATAACATTGTGGGTTATAGATAATTTAGTGACAAAAAATGTATAATTGGTGGAGAAGGGTTGAACTTGATGGACCTAGGTTTTTTTTTTCAACCCATGTAACATCCCCATGTTTCTCTTTGGCGTCCTCCACCTCAGTACATTCAGAACTTATCTTTGAAAATCCACCAAAATGGGGATGGAAACCATAATGAAGAAAAAACTTTTCAAGGATCCATCTTAAACCCTTCAGCTGATAAAATGAACCCCATTGTAGCATTGGCGTCTCTGCCTCCTGCCGGGCAGAGACGGCGCTCCCCTCACTGTCGTGGTCCCGGTCCGGCGCCCTCCTGCTGCTGCTGTGGCGCGCACCGCGCGCAGCTTCCCGGGCACAGTACTTAGGGTGCGCGCGCGCTTCCTTCCTCTTAAAGGGGCCGGGCGCCGTCCTAAAGAGTCCCCGGAGGACTTCCCCTTTATAAGGCACCTCCTCCAAAATGAAGGTGCCTGTGCAAGGTTGTTGTTTTGTGTGCTAACACTTTCTTCAGCCCTCAGGTCCCGCTGCGTCAGCCTTGCCCGCCAGTCTGTCTAACAATCCTGCCTGCCAGTCTATCAGCCGTGCCCGCCAGTCTGCTTATCTGGAGCACCTGCCAGTTACCTGCTGTGCCCGCCAGCCTGCCTACCTGGAGCACCTGCCAGTTACCTGACATGCCCTCCAATCTATCTACCTGGAGCACCTGCCAGTTACCTGCGTTGCCCGCCAGCTTGCCTGCCCCAAGCACCTGTCTGGCTATCTGCTGCACCCGCCTGCTTGCCTACCCGGAGCACCTGTCTGGCTATCAGCCATACCTGCCTGCTTATCTACCCGGATCACCCGCCAGCCTTCCTGCCATGCTCATCCGCTGTACCGGTCAGCTCCTGTCATCTGACCCATGGAAGTCACCTGCTATCACACAAGGTCGGTCCTAGAGTGGCACCTGGTTCACCTGCCCGGTCCCTCCCTGGTTCACGGAGTCGACTAAGCCGCCGTGTGACTTGGGTCGGTCCGAGTAGGCACTTAGTTACGCCCCTCTGGTCCCTCCTTGCACCAAAGCACAGAGGTTCCACCACCCGGACCCGTAACACCCATGAATGAAAGTTCCTGAACAGAAAAAAAAACACATTTCTCAAGTTTAGCAAAAATTTCGCAAAAAATATATATCATAGTATCGTGTTAGCCAGTAGATAGAAAAATATTAAGGTTTGAGAGTCCTCAGGGGTTGATACCCTTTAATGGCTAACTGAAAAGATGGTAACAAATTTCAAGCTTTCGAGACTACTCAGATCTCTTCATCAGGCATACTATAACACAATCTGAAGAGTCACATATTTATACGCAGCAGGGCACAGGAATAATGCAATAGATAAGACAAGTGACGTGAAGAAGAACGATCAGTATTGAAGAGGGAGAAGTCGTTGTGGCTGTAAATATTGGAACAGTTCATAGATAAGGAGTGTGAAAGTTTTACTGTCCTGTGATTGAGGTCTGGTCCATGATTGTAAAACTCCCAAAATGGTCTGAGGAGCACATTCCTTAGTTGATGTAGAAAGACATAAATCCATACGATACATTCATTGCTGCTCTGTGAGTGTGTCAAAGATTGTCATAAGCTTGTACTCCCAAATTTTTTTTGTCTTTCTGAGATTTGAAGTTACATTTTAATACAAGTAATTTCATGTCCATGATGCGGTTATCAAGGATACAAAAATGTTTGGCCATAGGTAGATCTGTTCTTTTTTCTTTTATTGTGTGGCGATGAGAATTCATCCTTGTTCTAAGTTTTTGCCCTGTTTTCCCTACATGCAGACCCCCAATTGAACATTTGGAACATATAATTAAGTACACTACATTAGATATGATGCAGCTGAAAGTACCTGGGATCTTGTGGTTGTCTCCTGATGTGAGTTGTGTATCTTCATCTTGTCTGTGTTCATTATAAATGGACAGGTTTTACATTTTTTTCTGGCTGCAGGGAAAGGTACCTGAAGCTGTTGGAGAGGACAGGAAGTGGGAGGTCTCAAAATATAGATTGTAATCAGGCATCTTTTTGTAATAATAGTTGTAATTTCCGTGCAGCTCCCATTAACACCTCCAGATTTGGATTGTAAGTGACTACGAGAGGCACCCGGTTGCTCTCTTGTTTAGTTTTGAAATGTAGGACATGATTGATAGTCTGATGGCTTTTGCAATCTGGTTTTCAATTGTTGTTTGATGGTAGCCCTGCTTCAAAAAGGTGTTTCAGAGGCCACCAAGGTATTTGTCTCTGTCCATAGTATTGGAACATATCCGATTTTTTCTAATGGCTTGGCTGTAGACAGTGGAGATTGTGTGTTTTGGATGGAAACTGACCCATATAAGGTATGTTGGAAGGTCAATTGGCTTCTGGTACACGGACGTCTCTATTTCATTGTTCTGCAACTTAATGATGGTGTCCAAAAAGTTAATTTCAGTACAGGAGTAGTTGAGTGTTAAGTTGACGGTGGGATGAAATTGATTAAATCAGATCAAGGAACATCTTTAGCTGTTGCTCAGACTCTGTCCAGATGATTAAACTATCGTCAATGTAACGGTAGTAGGCCAGAGGCCTGATGTGATGTGAGGACATGAAGTCACTTTCAAGCTTGACCATGAAAATTTGCATACTGTTAAGCCATTTTACTTCCTATATCTGTACCAGTCTCATGTAGATATGTGTGGTTATCAAATTCACAGTAATTGTGGGTGAGGATGATTTTTGTAAGTTTCATCAAAGGTGAAACTATCCTCCCCATCTGTTTGCTTTCCCTCCCAGCAGCTTTTCCTTCTACCAGTTAGGCTTCTGGGAGGTTATACTTGTTCCTTTTATTTTTGATTCTCCTTAGCTTGCCTTCTTTGCCCTATATGAATGTATCTTAGTTTCTCACCCATGGTTTTTGTATCTTACTTCTCCCTTTCCTTTCCCCTTGTTGACAATGTGTTGCGACCTCTCCTCTGATTCCTCAGAAGGTACAAGAAACCCCTCAGCGGCCTATTACAGAGTTAGATCCGAGGTGGTGTTTTAAGTTGTGCAGCTAGGGCCTTTTTAGTCTATACAGAGACCAGTTGGGTGTAGTTGCGACGTTTTCCCGTGTGGGTTCTCTGGTGGCTATCAAGATGAACTTTCTGGTTAAAACATTTCCCACATTCTGAACATGAAGAAGGCTTATCCCCTATGTGAGTTCTCTGATGTCTGATAAAATTTGATTTCTCTGTAAAACATTTCCCGCATTTTAAACAAGAAAATGGCTTCTCCCCTTTGTGGCTTCTTTAGTGTATAACAACATCCTATTCATGGTAAAAACATTTTCCACATTCTGAACATGAAAAAGGCTTCTCCCTGATGTGAGTTTTCTGATGTCTGATAAGATTTGATTTCTTTGCAAAACATTTCCCACATTCTGAACATGAAAATGGCTTCTCCCCTGTGTACGTTTTCTGATGTGCGATAAGACTCGTTTTCCTTGTATAAGATTTCCCACATTCTTAACAGGAAAAAGGCTTCTCCCCTGTGTGGGTTCTCTGGTGACTGAGAAGAGATATTTTCTTCACAAAACATTTTCCACATTCTGAACATGAAAATGGCTTCTCCCCAGTGTGAGTTCTCTGGTGACTAACAAGAGATGATTTATCTACAAAACATTTCCCACATTCTGAACATGAAAAAGGCTTTTCCCCTGTGTGAGTTCTCTGATGTTTGATAAGATTTGACTTCTTTGCAAAATATTTCCCACATTCTGAACATGAAAAAGGCTTCTCCCCTGTGTGAGTTCTCTGATGTCTGATAAGATTTGACTTCTTTGCAAAACATTTCCCACATTCTGAACATGAAAAAGGCTTTTCCCCTGTGTGAGTTATCTGATGTTTGGTAAGACTTGATTTCTCTGTAAAATATTTCCCACATTCTGAACATGAAAAAGGCTTCTCCCCTGTGTGAGTTCTCTGATGTTTGATAAGACTTGATTTCTCTGTAAAACATTTCCCACATTCTGAACATGAAAAAGGCTTCTCCCCTGTGTGAGCTCTCTGATGTTTGATAAGATTTGACTTCTTTTGAAAATATTTCCCACATTCTGAACATGAAAAAGGCTTCTCCCCTGTGTGAGTTATCTGATGTTTGGTAAGACTTGATTTCTTTGTAAAACATTTCCCACATTCTGAACATGAAAAAGGCTTCTCCCCTGTGTGAGTTCTCTGATGTTTGACAAGACTTGATTTCTCTGTAAAACATTTTCTACATTCTGAACATGAAAATGGCTTCTCCCCTGTGTGAGTTCTCTGATGTGCTATAAGATTTGATTTCCTTGCAAAACATTTTCCACATTCTGAACAGGAATAAGGCTTCTCCCCTGTGTGAGTCTTCTGATGTTTGGTAAGGCTTGATTTCTCTGTAAAACATTTCCCACATTCTGAACATGAAAATGGCTTCTCCCCTGTGTGAATTCGCTGATGTGAAATAAGAGTGGATTTCTCTGTAAAACATTTCTGACACTCTGAACATGAAAATGGTTTCTCCGCTATGTGACTTCTCTGGTGACTAACAAGATTGGATTTCTGGTTAAAACATTTCCCATGCTTGAAACAAAAAAATCTATTCCCTGCTGTATACATTTTTTGATGACTATTTCCATATTCTGATAATGGCTTCTTTGCTTTAGGAGCAGTTTGTTTCTTAATGCCTCTTTTGTGGCTATGATTTTCCTTAGTAGTCAGTAATAAATCAGAAGACAGGACCTGTTTTAAAGAATCAAATGACAAATCTTTTGTGTGAAAGGATGATGGTATATCTGGAGTAATGGCATTCACTTCAGTTGTATTATGTGGGATCTCAAGATCATCTGATTTAAAAATTGAAGATGTCAGCTGTCCCTCTGATCTCTGGGTACTGTCATCTGCGAAAAATAAAACAAATTACTATTTTTGAATAAAATATCCTTGAATTTTATATTTTTGAACATATCTACTTAAAGTGTCTGTAGGAATGGCAAGTTATGTAAAAACATTGAATGATTCACCAAGACAATGACAGTTCACAGTCTAATAGAAAACCTCATAGGATGAACCAGTAGACCGTGGTGTTCAACTGTCTGTTAATTCTGCCTCCCAAATATGGAATATAAAGCCACCAAACAATGTTATGTAGGTGAAAATAACACCAATAGAAACTTCTACTCATCTCACAAAAAACAAGTCCCTACTCCGATCCATCATCTGTCAAAGGAAAAAAAGAAGTTTCCACATTATTAGGGTCTCAGACAGGGCCGTAACTACAGCCGGGGCACTGCCCCGGGGCCCCAACCACCCAAGGGGCCCCAAACTGATGGTAAAAAATTGTATTTTAATACTTTAATATCTCATAAAATACCCAGCTCCTATATTCCTGTCAGACAATGTCACCCGGAGGACAGGAGAGACTATCATTTCAATAATTTCCAGGAGCTCTGCCAGCTGTCAATGAATGGAAACCTGCACTGGCCTGGAAAGTCTCATAGCACAAGATTTGTAACAATATGTTAGTCTGGAGATCACAGAGAGTTGGCGAGGCCACATATCTCTGTGACAGATGTGAGAAGCCCTGCTATTTAATAAACATATACAGTTATTTTAAAATTGTGCAATATTTGGAATTATTCACCTTATTAATTTTCCAAACATATTCACTGAATATTTAACTTCTAAAACTTGCATCATAAACAACAAAATCTATTAAAGGTCTTGCGGAACGTGGTGAAGCCTGTGTGCTGTATACAGCAATGCGTAGCAGGCTTCACCACGTTACGCACAACCTCTAGTGATTGAAATGTTGAGGGACCCCACAATGAAGTTTTGCCCTGGGGCCCCGAAGTTTATAGTTACGGCACTGGTCTGAGAGGCTCTTGAAAAGCAACATGGCTTCCATAAACCAATCCAGCAATATCCACTCTCCCAAAGTCAGATCTCCCCCTTGCTTCTGAGCCTTGCAGTGTGCCCAAACCACATAGCATCCATGTATTTGGCATTACTATAGTGAGAAGAACCCACTTCATTTATGATGTCTGTGTCTCCTGGAGCACAATCTGGTATGTGTTGGGCAATAAAATAGTATATTTTCAATTTTCACGTTCCAACATCCACTGTGTGCTAATTTCCGGAAAGTGGCTGTGGAGTCAAAATAGTCACTACTCCTATAGATTATTTCACTGAGGGTTATAAAATCCAAAATGGAGTCACCTTATGGGAATTTCTACTACTCTGGTTTTCTGCCATTTTGTCATATTAGGGCGTGTGTCCCATTTCCTCTGAGATCTACTCCTGCGATGTCTACTTCTTTCACCATGTCTGTCCTCATTCATTCTGCAGAGAATCTAACGTGGTGGTATACAGTACAGACCAAAAGTTTGGACACACCTTCTCATTTAAAGATTTTTCTGTATTTTCATGACTTTGAAAATTGTACATTCACACTGAAGGCATCAAAACTATGAATTAACACATGTGGAATTATATACTTAACAAAAAAGTGTGAAACAACTGAAAATATGTCTTATATTCTTGGTTCTTCAAAGTAGCCACCTTTTGCTTTGATGACTGCTTTGCATACTCTTGGCATTCTCTTGATGAGCTTCAAGAGGTAGTCACCGGAAATGGTTTTCACTTCACAGGTGTGCCCTGTCAGGTTTAATAAGTGGGATTTCTTGCCTTTTAAATAGGGTTGGGACCATCAGTTGTGTTGTGCAGAAGTCAGGTGGATACACAGCTGATAATCATACTGAATAGACTGTTAGAATTTGTATTATGGCAAGAAAAAAGCAGCTAAGTAAAGAAAAACGAGTGGCCATCATTACTTAAAGAAATTAAGGTCAGTCAGTGTGAAAAATTGGGCAAACTTTGAAAGTGTCCCCAAGTGGAGCTTCAAAAACCTTCAAAGAAACTGGCTCACATGAGGACTGCCCCAGGAAAGGAAAACCAAGAGTCACCTCTGCTTCTGAGGATAAGTTTATCCAAGTCACCAGCCTCAGAAATCGCAGGTTAACAGCAGCTCAGATTAGAGACCAGGTCAATGCCACACAGAGTTCTAGCAGCAGACACATCTCTACAACAACTGTTAAGAGGAGACTTTGTGCAGCAGGCCTTCATGGTAAAATAGCTGCTAGGAAACCACTGCTAAGGACAGGCAACAAGCAGAAGAGACTTTTTGGGGCTAAAGAACACAAGGAATGGACATTAGACCAGTGGAAATCTGTGCTTTGGTCTGATGAGTCCAAATTTGAGATCTTTGGTTCCAACCACCGTGTCTTTGTGCGACGCAGAAAAGGTGAATGGATGGACTCTACATGCCTGGTTCCCACCGTGAAGCATGGAGGAGGAGGTTTGATGGTGTGGGGGTGCTTTGCTGGTGACACTGTTGGGGATTTATTCAAAATTGAAGGCATACTGAACCAGCATGGCTACCACAGCATCTTGCAGCGGCATGCTATTCCATCCGGTTTGCATTTAGTTGGACCATTATTTATTTTCAACAGGTCAATGACCCCAAACACACCTCCAGGCTGTGTAAGGGCTATTTGACCAAGAAGGAGAGTGATGGGGTGCTACACCAGATGACCTGGCCTCCACAGTCACCAGACCTGAACCCAATAGAGATGGTTTGGGGTGAGCTGGACCGCAGAGTGAAGGCAAAAGGGCCAACAAGTGCTAAGCATCTCTGGGAACTCCTTCAAGATTGTTGGAAGACCATTTCCGGTGACTACCTCTTGAAGCTCATCAAGAGAATGCCAAGAGTATGCAAAGCAGTCATCAAAGCAAAAGGTGGCTACTTTGAAGAACCTACAATATAAGACATATTTTCAGTTGTTTCACACTTTTTTGTTAAGTATATAATTCCACATGTGTTAATTCATAGTTTTGATGCCTTCAGTGTGAATGTACAATTTTCATAGTCATGAAAATACAGAAAAATCTTTAAATGAGGTGTGTCCAAACTTTTGGTCTGTACTGTATGTAATCAAATGTTGTCTACTATACGTAGGGGAAACTACTTAACACATCAGGGACCACATTGCCAGCCATAATTCCACGATTCGTTGCGGCAAAACTTGGTTACCACTATCCCATCATTTCTCCAGCGCCAGGCATACAGTATCACAACTCAGGTTCCAGGTGATTGAAAAAGTACCCAGACGAGATGGTAACCATATCAAACACCTTAAACAACAGGAGTGGTTCTGGATACCCACCCTCCAGACACTGACACAGGGACTCAACTGTGAAATAGATTGGCTAACCTGATTAATCTTTTTTCAAAACACACTAGATCAGCTCTACAACCTACTCCTATTCCTTCTCGCCAGGTGAGTTCCTCAAACCCCCTTCCCCTCTCACCTCCCCCCCCCCACTGATTTCCTTCTCCACCCCTTCCCTTCCTCACCTTCTCCTCACCCTCTTACACACAACTCCCATGTATTATTCTTGCAAACCTAATTACATACAAAAAAAACATGGCCTCACACTCTATAGTTTAATACAGGACTCCATACATTCCTTACACCCCCTTCCATTACTGCTTTAATCCCGGGCACCATTTGATCCAACCAGCACAAGTCGTTTTATTCTCCCACCCAGATCAACCTCCCTTTTGCCCCTCATCGATGCACCGTGATGACAACATAAAATAACTATTGCATATAACCTAGAGCTCATGCGCGGGTTTCATCTGTCGCCATGGTTACGCTACACATGTGACATGGCCCTATGGGGGACGGGCCCGCCCCAACAGACCCACTCTCCCTGCCACATCACCCGCCCTTGACGCAACTTCTGGGGGGCGGGTTTGAGCACACGCACTTCCGGTCCGGTGGTAATGGCGGAAACATACATAAACCCTTCATTCTCAACCAGAGACAGATGCACGAGCTGTTCACAGCTCCATTAAAGGTACCCACCCAGCATACTTTGTGCAGTCAAGCAAGCCACCAGGCAAGATCATACAACATGCCTCTATACTGATCTGTTTGGGCACCTGTACTCCCTATATGTCTCTAACTGTTACTTAAAAAGCTTTATTACTTATCTAAGTGGGGACCTATATTCCTCATTAGTGTTAACTGAATTTGTTCGGCATTTCAAATTCGTGTTCGGGGTTGCGAATTATTCTCGCCAAAAAATCGGCTCCGCCCATGAACATCCCTAATTTGCCACGCTGTCACGCAGCTGTCATCTGCGTGACAGCGTGGAAAATCAGGGATGTTCATGGGTGGAGCCGATTTTTTGGCGAGAACAATTCGGAACCCCGCACACGAACACAAATTTGAAATGTCAAACAGATTCTCTCAACACTATTCCTCATATGTCTCTGCCCTATACCTAACATGCCTTTATACTCATCTATTTGGTGACCCATTTTCCTTATGTCACTGCCCTGATACCTAACTTCTTTACCATCTAAGCTCTATCATTCTACTCCTTGGTCCTCCTCCGGCTCCATTGCTCCTCCACTTAATCATTAATCTTTTTGCTTCCATTGTCCCATTTTTTACCAATGACTAACCATGCGCCCAGAATATCAGCAATACTTACCTGCAGGACGGATGTCCTAGAAGCTGCTGAAGATTGTACTTGTAACTGTCGCACATTGATGATGAACATGTGAAAGCCTTATGTATATAACTTCGGTATATAAGTAAATATGTATGCGTGTTTTGACATTTATAGATTTTTTCTCTTTTTTCACAGCGACATTATAAATAAGATTCTGGCAGGGTCAAAACATTAAAAATTATTTATGTCACATGTCCCTGCACCTTTTTAGGTCAGTGCTTATGTCTGAATCAAGGAAGGAGGGGGGAGGAACGTAATTCAGCATCACCATCCAGGTAAAAATTGATTCTTTATTAGTGCATCATTAAAACCGAGTTAAAATCAAACTTCCTTATGTGTTTCTGGCACCGAGATGGGCCCTTAGTTATAGGATATCCTATGACTAAGGGCACATCTCGCTCCGTGCTTCAGCCAACTGGAAAGCACCACACCCTACTAAAGTTCGGAGTATATTGCCGGAAGCTGCCAGATACAGCCTTGTTCTCCTCTGGTTCTGTCCCCTGTGCTCATCTCCCATCTTGTGTATTTGTTTCCGGTTGTGACCTCGGCCCATTTACTGAATACTCGTGTTTTCTGATTTTTCTCTGCCCTCATGGTTCTGACCCGGCAACCTGACTATTCTTCTTGCCATCTCACAACACAGAATAGCAGGTAATACCGTGGCCCAAGCCTAGGGGTCTCTTTGTAAGTCCAGATCCATGTAAGGGGGTTAAAGAATGTTGAGCCAAGCAATCCCTGGGATCTGAAAAACGGGAGTAGATAGCACCAACCCTGTTCGTGGTAGCCATTTTCTGAGCTGTCAGGTGACCATGAACAGTGTCCCCAATACATTATGTCTGCAATCTATTCCAGCAAGATCTGCATTCAAGCAGCTAAATGGCTCTCCTCCACTTCTTAACCTGCCATGTGCCCAGACAGTAGTGTACGACCGTATATAGGGTATTGTCGGTTTCAAGAGAAGTTGGAAAATAATTTTTAAGGTCCATTTGTTTCCTATTATCCTTTGTAAAGAATTCCAAAGTTATCACCACAAAGTGACACACGTCAGATTTGAAAAATGGAGCCTGATTAGCAACATAAAACTGTCTGCGGGAAGTGGTTAAATCAAATTATTTTGGACACTAACTACTGTAGTCAAAAAATGTGACCATAGATAATGACTAGTGTTGAGCGAGCATCCTCATTTACCCCTTTAAACAAGCACGTGCTCAGGTGCTCACCCGTGCTCAGGTGCTCTCTGAGTATTTGCAGCATGCTCGGAATCTATGTTTGAGCTGCATGTGTCACGGCTGTTAGGCAATCCCTGTGTGTGTCACAGCTGTCTAACAAACAGGAAATCCCTGCAAGTGTCACAGCTGTCTAACAGCCTCAAGACATGCAGCCGTGGCGATTCAAACATAGACGCCGAGCACGACGAAAATACTCACCGAGCACCCAAGCGTGCTCGTTTAAAGGGTTAAACAAGCATGCTCGCTTAACACTAATAATGACACGTCAACTGAAATGATCAAACTCAACAGTCTTCATCAGTAAAAATGAGTAACTAGTGGTGAAACCTCTCTGGTAATTAGAGTATGGGGCTCGGCGGCTCTTAGGAATCTAAACTATCGTAAGAGACAATATTTTCTGTCACATGGAGTTTCAAGAAGAAATGTTAGACATTTAAAGAGAACTTATGATAGTGCAGAGATGAGGTGTCTTAAATTCAGAACTCGGGCATTTGGAAGAGGTAATGGAGATCTTTTATGAAAGACTACCAGGGAGTTAAACATTAAGTGAGGCCGGCCGATCCCACTTTAAACTACCGTGTTTCCCCGAAAGTAAGACCCCCCCGAAAGTAAGGCAGGGTGGGGGGTTTCGGGGGGGTCCGCCAATGTAGGGCACCCCCCGATTGTAAGGCAGGGTAGCGGGGGGGGGGGGGGCCGGGGAATGTAAGGCTGATTCGTCACAGGCTCCCTAGCCGGCTCGCAGCTGATTGGCCGATCAGCCTGTTCGTCACAGGCTCCCTAGCCGGCTCGCAGCTGATTGGCCGATCAGCCTGTTCGTCACAGGCTCCCTAGCCGGCTCGCAGCTGATTGGCCGATCAGCCTGTTCGTCACAGGCTCCCTAGCCGGCTCGCAGCTGATTGGCCGATCAGCCTGTTCGTCACAGGCTCCCTAGCCGGCTCGCAGCTGATTGGCCGATCAGCCTGTTCGTCACAGGCTCCCTAGCCGGCTCGCAGCTGATTGGCCGATCAGCCTGTTCGTCACAGGCTCCCTAGCCGGCTCGCAGCTGATTGGCCGATCAGCCTGTTCGTCACAGGCTCCCTAGCCGGCTCGCAGCTGATTGGCCGATCAGCCTGTTTGTCACAGGCTCCCTAGCCGGCTCGCAGCTGATTGGCCGATCAGCCTGTTCGTCACAGGCTCCCTAGCCGGCTCGCAGCTGATTGGCCGATCAGCCTGTTCGTCACAGGCTCCCTAGCCGGCTCGCAGCTGATTGGCCGAATCAGCTGCGACGTCACCGCCTGCAGGCTCGCTCCGATTGGTCCAGCTTCCCCGGCATCCGAATCGTCAGCCCGGCACCGCAGAGGAGATCGAAACAGAAGGAAAGTAACGGTAAGTTCCGAAACTCTCTCTGTGTGTGTGTGTGTGTGTGTATACGATATGTGTACGGTATGTGTATGGGTGCCGTATGGGGCTGTGTGTGTGTGTGTGTGTGTGGTGGCAGAGTGGGGGGCAGAACCACTGTATGGGGAGGCTGCATATTGTTCAGCCTGTTTTTTTTCCCAATGTAAGGCCTCCCCCGAAAGTAAGGCAGGGTGGGACTTTTGGGGGTAAAATTAATGTAAGACAGGGCCTTACTTTCGGGGAAACACGGTATCAAACAAAAGGAACCAGGGATAAAAAAGACATGAATAAAAAAATGTTACATCCTATGTATGAGGGGAGAACTCCAACACTAAACCGGAGTTGGATTCATTTATGGTGGACCATTGGCGTTACTGGGAGTCCTGACCAGAAGAGTAGAGAAAGTATTAGCGCCCCCATTTCAGGAGAGATTGTGCAGTAATCTGAATTCCTGAGGATTAAAAACATAATGGAATTTATGACGTGGAGTGAATCCATGAAACCAGGGCTGGAGCCAACACATCTCCTGCAGGCGTGAATAAATGTATATTACAGCCATCAGCCACGCACAGCTTAGAGATATATCATGGCACAGGTGTAATGTTTTTTGTATAGTTTATCACAATCCTGTTTGAAGTTAGTTGGTTTGCAATAGAAATTGTAAACTCAGGATAAAGGGAAACTCTGTTGTTATTGTACAGAAATTCACACTTGGCCCTCACTGCACATTTAATGTTGTCGATCATAAAAGTGAAGTTTGGCCAGAAAGACTGGACCTGGTCTTGTAGGGACCATATGAGCACATTCAGCAGCACAGAAGGGAGAGAAGGTAGATTCATCCAATAAGATATCAGGGATCTAGGAAGCCAACAGCATCATTACCCTCCGCTTTCTCTTACAGGCCCATCATAATATTTTTCTTCAAGTGATTTTCTCACTTGTCAGCACATTCTACGTACGCTGTCATTTGGCTTTGTAGTTCACAGATCTGGGCAGGTAACGGTCAGCGTCTTCTAAACCCAGGGGGTAGGTGGATCCTTCAGGTTGTAAGATCTATAGAAAAGGGCTTTCACAATTTCACCAAGTAATTAGAACAATTTTTCATTTGGAGGCGAATGTTGTAGTCTAGCGGCAAAATGGTGATCACACGATTGAGATATGATTGGACTATCCGACTGATAAAGCAGCCACAGCCAGTGACTGAGAAGAATCTGTGATTTTTCTGTATTTAGTGGTTACTACTCACCTGGGTAGTCATATGTAGGAATCTCCTCTTTACACTGCTCATCATCCCTCACATATGTCTCTGTAGTATTAATATGGGTCAGATCTTCACCCTGAAACAAATAATGTAAAAGTCACAGACAGATGGAGAAGTCACATCTATGATCAGCTCTAATCCTGCCATCTCCACCGATCTCATTACACAAATATAAAAGATATAATACTGGTGGATAAAACAAGACTGAGCACAAGCATAGGGGAGATCTCATGACACCTTCTCTCCATCTACCTGATGATCCTGTGGAACATTGGGATCTTCTTGCTTACAGTCCTGTGGAAGAAGAGGACGGGGACATCTTTCTGATGTTGTCCTCTTACTGGATAGATCTGGAGGAAACACATACAGGGACTGAATTCATTCTTTACATACAGATAATTATAGGCAGTGTGTATTTAGTCCTGTCTATTACCTGGTGATGTGAGGGGCTGGGGAACCTCCATGATGTCCTTGTACAGATCTTTGTGTCCTTCTAAATGCTCCCACTCCTCCATGGAGAAATAGACAGCAACATCCTGACACCTTATAGGAACCTGACACATACAATGATATCGTCATCCCCCCGATCCCTTCATATAATTACTAATAATGTCCCAGCATTCCCAGAAGTGTCACCTCTCCAGTCAGCAGCTCAATCATCTTGTAGGTGAGATCTAGGATCTTCTGGTCATTGATGTCCTCATGTATCAGGGGGTGAGGTGGAGGTCCCGTGATTGGGCTCAGGGGTCTTCCCCATCCCTCAGACACAGGGGCCTGGCAGCGCTCACTAGAGGTCTTCTTCACTACTGTGTAATCCTGGTTATGGAGAGACACAATAATAAATATCACTACAGACATTTCCAGAGTCCTCACCTCTCCAGTTCTGTCCATATGTTATTCCCATAGATAAGAATGATGTAATGTGACGTCATCAGAATCTCTCACCTCTCCAGTAAGCCGGAAGAGGATCTCTAGGGTGAGGTGTAATATCCTCTCCGCCATCTTGTCTCTGTCAATATCCATCCTTGATAGGTGATTCAGAAAAATTCTCTTAATATAGAAGATGTCCTAAATAGGAAAGTGATGGAACATCATAAAGAATTCTGTGTAATAATACAATTACTGGAGACAATAAGGGGAAATATATCAGGAGATAGAACATGTAGATGTTATATTCTCTAGTCTTGTATGGATTGGAACATAAGTTGAATTGCAGAAAAGGACATCTCCTCCATGCTCCCAATCATTGGCTAAGTTGGCCACTGCTTTGGCAACTGATTAGCTGTAGGAATCACAAGTACATTGGGATTGACCAGGAAATGAAGAGACTGGAGGAGGACCCAAGCAACCATGGTATTTTTATTAGTTTACAACATTCTACTTTTTTCCCTGTCATCTACTAATAAAACCTATATATTTTAGGCCACAGACAACAAGCAGTTTCTTCCTTGGAGTCTGCAGCTGAACACTTTTCTCATAGACTCATCTTCCATAACGCTAATTCTTGTCTCATTTACTGGCACTGGAATCGGCATTAGCAATACTTAAGGAGATATTCATTACACGTAGCTACTACCTAATTACCCAAAGGTAAATGATTCAGGGATGTGTTAAAACATGACTTTTATTTTTTCTTCTTAAAATAACTGATCAAAATTTGATAAAAACACATCAGTGTGCCAGTGCCAGTCCTATACAATGTATGATCCACTGAACTATTCAGTAAGCAATGTGCTCAGACCCTACCCTAATGAGTACTGTTTGTCACTCATTAAGTGCATGCCTCAGAGACTGCAAGCTGTTATTAAAGCCAGAGGTGGTGCAACAAAATACTAGTGATGTATTGGAGTGTTCTTTTAGTGTTTCTTAAAGCCCTAAAGTTGCCATTTGAAATGACTTTAGTTTTGTGCCATGTCTGTGATCTGCTTTTTTTTCAACAACATTAGACAACTGAATGAACATCCTCCGAGCCCGGTGATTCCATAATTTTTGCCAGGGGTTGTATATTAATGGAAAGTTGAGTGGAAGAAAAAAAGTGTGATAGAAAAAGGTGCACAAGCAACCGGGATAACCGGTTGAAAGAATTGTTAAGAAAAGGCCATTCAAAAATTTGGGGGAGATTCACAAGGAGTGGACTGCTGCTGGATTCATTGCTTCAAGAGCCACCACACAGACGTATCCAGGACATGGGCTACAAGTGTCGCATTTCTTGTCTCAAGCCACTCAAGACCAATAGACAACGCCTGAAGCGTCTTACCTGGGCCAAGGAGAAAAAGACCTGGACTGATGCTCAGTGGTCCAAGGTGTTGTTTTCAGATGAAAGTAAATTTTGCATTTCATTTGCAAATCAAGGCCCCAGAATCTGGAGGAAGAATGGAGAGGCACACAATCCAAGCTGCTTGAGGTCTAGTGTGAAGTTTCCACAATCAGTGATGTTTTGGGAAGCCATGTCATCTGCTGGTGTAGGTCCTTTGTTTTATCAAGACCAAAGTCAGCACGAAATGTTGGCCTACTGAAATGCATGTTCAGTAAATGTACTCAATACTTGGTTGGGGCTCCTTTTGCATCAATTACTGCATCAATGCGGCGTGGCATGGAGGCGATCAGACTGTGGCACTGCTGAGGTGTTATGGAAGCCCAAGTTGCTTTGATAGCAGCGTTCAGCGCATCTGCATTGTTGGGTCTGGTGTCTCATCTTTCTCTTCCCAATACCCCATAGATTCTCTATGGGGTTAAGGTCAGGTGAGTTTGCTGGCCAATCAAGCACAGTGATGATGTTGTTTTTAAACCAGGTATTGGTACTTTTGGCAGTGTGGACAGGTGCCAGGTCCTGCTGGAGAATGAAATTTCCTTCTCCAAAAAGCTTCTCGGCAGAGGGAAGCATGAAGTGCTTGAAGTCCACTTGACAGAGAGCGCGAGTACATATCTTGACGAAATTTTAACACCATTTGTTCATGCATTACCCTCATTTATAAGTGACACAAAAGATCTAGTCTCTAAACTAAGTGATATTACTGTATCTGATACCATCATTCTGACTAGTCTGGACGTGGAGGCCCTCTACAGTAATACCAACCATGAGCTGGGCATTGGGACAATTGCGTATTTTTTTAAATATGAAGAGTAGACAATTCTTATCACATAACTCTTGTTTTGTCACTCTTAGGATTCGTACTTACGCATTATTTTTTCACCTTTGATGATATATTTTACTACTATCAAAAGAAAGGGACCGCAATGGGAACATGTGTCCCAACCTTTGCAAATTTATTTTTGGGGTGGTGGGAGGACCAACACGTTTTCAATGAGGATTTCAGTTTTCATACTAGTCACATTTTATTTTGGGGTAAGTTCATTGACGTTTTGATTTTGTGGGATGGTGACAGATTTTTTTGGGATTTTGTATCTATTTTGAATAAGAATCGGATTGGAATGTTCTTTACCCATGAAATCGGTTTTAAGAGGATCAATTTCCTTGACCTGACAAACCAAATTGATGGGATCTGTAATATTCATATGGACATATTTCGTAAGCCGACCCCCACCAACAATCTCCTTCATTGGGATAGCTGGCACCCCAGGGTGTTGAGAGCAGGTATACCGGTAGGTCAATACCTGCGTGCGAGACATAATTGTTTGGATGAGGATACTTTTATCCAAGAGAGTAGGAATCTATTCTCAAGATTTACAGCAAGGGGATATCCGAAACAGGTGCTATACAAAGTCTTTAATAGGGCTAAGACAACTAACAGGGATTCGCTGCTATGCCCCAAGAGGAATGCACCAGAGAATAATAGAGTCTGACATATAGGAAACTATGATGATCAGACAAGCACAGTGTATAACATCATGCGGAAGTAATGGCCTATATTCTCAGCTGATGCCGATTTGAGGGCGATTGTTGGTGGACATCCGGAAATTACCTTCCATATAGGGAAAAATTTGAGGGATTTCCTCAATTACAGAAATTTTAGGAGGAGCAGGCAGTATTCTGAGTTGGCAATCGAAACATCATGGAGGCTCCGATCCTTGTAGGGGCTGCTCCTTTAGTAAATATATGACTCGGGTTACGACTTTTACGAATCCAACTGATGGACATGAGTATTTCGTTAGGGACCAAATTAATTGCAGATCTAAGGGGATAATTTATGTAGTGAAATGTCCCTGCCCTAAATTGTATGTAGGGAAGACCATCCAGGAGGTTAGGAGGAGAATATCTAACCATCTTAGCTCTATTAATACTGGTGCAGATACGGTTCTCTCAAAGCATATGAGAGGTTTACATGCAGAAAAACCCCTGGAACTGCTATTTTGGGGCATTTGTAAAATGACCCTTGGCCCTAGGAAAGGTAACCTTGACCAATTATGTTTGAGGGAAAAAGCTAGATGGATCTATAAGCTTAATTCACGTAGTCCTATGGGGCTTAATGAAGGATTTATTTAGCTATAGTGCTTTCCTATAGGAGCATTTATATGAGTGACATGAATGAATTATGCCTATTTACACTATGAATGTTGAATAACAACATACTAGTAGATGATTAATTTATTGAGTTAATTATATATAAGTTTTTGTGATAACAAGACTTATTAGGATATATGGAAATATGTCTGATGGTTAGTGTTACAACCTTTTGAGAGTAAACCAGCAATTAATTTTTTTATGTAAATAGTAGGATTTAGACAATTTCAACTGATTAATTTATGGCTTATATGAAATTGATCTGAGTAATTAATGAGATTAGCATAGAGAATTTATTCATATTTATATAAATATTGTGTCCCTGCAACTATTCTATATAGTTCACAGACATTCGATTTGAGTAATGAATAACGCTGATAGGGAGAGATGATGATTATTTGTCTATCTCTCCTTTTCTGCATATGTGGATCATGTCTCTTTAAGAGATTTGAGGACATGCGCAGTTTGTTATTGAAACACAATGTGTCCTGAGTTTGGAATTTTGGTGAGTGCGCATGTCTGGTGATGTCACCGCATGGAGAGTGATGTCATCTGACGCGCACCTATCAGGGAGCGAGACGTGGCATGCGATGAGTGGCCGGCTCCATTACCCATGGAGAGCGATGTCATTTGACACTCACCTATCAGAGGGCGAGACATGGCATGCGATGAGTGGCTGGCTCTGTTATCCAATAGGGAAAAAGGTAAATAACCTGACATCAGCGTACACGGGCTATCGACGCTGCAAGTGGACACGGGAACACCTATCAGGTCCTAGGATATAGGTTGGTTCCCCCTTGGCATCTGATGCGGTGGTGAATCATAGGCTCTCTGAGATGAGGCATCTTGGGAAAGTAATACATAACTGTCACGATTGGTCATTGTATCAGTTATGAGATTTGCTAAGCATATGCGATATATACCGTATTTTTAGGACCATAAGACGCACCTAGGTTTTAGAGGAGGAAAATAAAAAAAAATTTATAAGCAAAAAATGTGATCATGATCCACTGTTAAGGGGGAGGGGGTCTGCTGCTGACACTGTTATAGGAGTAATGTCCCCCAATTCTGTTAATATCCCCCATCCTGGTATACATGCCCCCCATCTGCATCCTGATATGCATGGCACCCCAATCCACCATCCTGGTATGCATGGCACCCCTCATCCCTCTTCCTGGTATGTATGTCACCCTTCATCCTGGTATGTATGGTCCCCCTCACACCCATCCTAGTATGTATGGCACCTTCATTCCTCTTCCTGGTATGTATGGCCCCCCTCACACCCATCCTGGTATGTATGGCACCTTCATCCCTCTTCCTGGTATGTATGGCACCCTTCATCCCTGTATGTGTGGCCCCCCTCATCCTGGTCCCTGTATGTATGGCCCCCTTCATCCCTGTATGTATGGCCCCCCTCATCCCTGTATGTATGGCCCCCTTTATCCCGGTATGTATGGCCCCCTTCATCCCGGTATGTATGGCCCCCCTCATTCCGGTATGTACGGCCCCCCTCATTCCGCTTTGTCACGCTACACAAAAAAAACAAAAAAACAATCATACTCACCTCCTCTCTCCTCCAGCACTGCGTCCAGCTCTGTTGCCGACAGGGATCTCACTGTGTGAGCCGCGCATGGCGTAACTGCCATGCGCCCTCAAGCAGCGAGATGCTCTGCCGGAATAGTCACTGCTCCCCACACCAGGACTGTGTGCGTGGGGAGCAGTGATCATTCACTCACCTTAATAGCGCGCACACTGTAGCCGCAGCGCGGCTCCTGATGCGCTCGGTGGTCAGCGTGCCCACTATTAAAGCCCATGGATATTCATGGACTTTAATAGCAGGCACGGTGACCGCCGAGCCCAGCAGGAGCCGCGTTGTGCATACAGTGTACGCGCTATTAGGGAGAATGAATGGTCACTGCTTCCCACGCACACAGTCCCGGCATGGGGAGCAGTGACTATTCCAGCAAAGAGCGGGACACAGCTCTGGACGAGAGAGGAGGGGAGTTTAATTGTTATTTTTTTTCTGTGCAGCGTGAGGGGGATCAGGGGGTGCCAAACATACCAGGATGAGGGGGGCCACACATACAGGGATGAAGGGTGCCATACATACCAGGAAGAGGGATGAAGGTGCCATACATACCAGGAGCCGCACTGCAGGCACAGTGTGACGGCTATGAAGGAAAATGAAATTCACTACTCCCCACTCCGATGAATATTCATTTCCTGTGCCCCGCTCCTCCGCCGCTGTCGCTTCCCCCACCACCCACATCCACAGTATTTATGTATATCGGACTATAACACACACCCCCCACTTTCCTACAAAATTTTGGAGGAAAAGTGCGTCTTATAGTCCGAAAAATACAGAATGTGATTGGCTGATTTGTGCTGGAAAGTCTATTGGTTCTTTGTGGACCTATGGTGCATATCCAAAGGCTTTAAAAAGGTCACAGCATATTTCTGTATTCATTATAGCTCCAGCCACCTGAGGAAGCCCTTGGGGTGGCTATGTGATTGTCTCTTAAACAGCATTGGTGGTGTCAGTGCATTAGCAACATAGGTTCAGTTCAGTTCAATAATAAGCCATGAACTGCAGTCATGATGAACAGATATATATAGCTAGGTATGATCTAAACACGTTGCTTACTGAATAGATCAGTGGATCATACATTGTATAGGACTGGCACTGGCACACCGATGTGTTTTTAAAAAATTTTGATCACAGTTATTTTAAGAAGAAAAACTAAAAGTCATGTTTCAACACATCCCTGAATTAGGGTTCATTTACCTTCGGGGAATTAGGTAGTAGCTATATGTTTTCCCTATAGGGGTGTGAACACCTTTTGTTTTTATTCATTACACATGACCCAAGAAATAACTACTTCATGATTAGGATAACATCTTCATCTTCTACTATGGCTCTAGAAACATATTTGGCCAGAGTCCTTCACTGATTACATCATCACTGGTAATCTATATGAAAGTTTTCTGTCTTACCCAGGCTGTAACCTTTTTATCACATTAGATCTCATTTATAAAAGCTTGTTAATAAGAACACCAATAAAGGAGTGACTTGATGCTAATGTCTCCAGTTACAGTGTTTGTTTTTTTTCTGGACATGTCATAGAAAATAAAAATCTCTGAAGTCAATTGTCCCCCTCCCTCCTTCCCTTTGTCATTTGCAATCTGAGTTGACACTCTTAGATGTAGGATTGAACAAATTACCTATAGTGTGAAGTGAACCAGCCTCATCAACATGCAGGCCGCCCCTTGTGAAGTAAGAGGATTAAAGCAGGCACAAGGTTTTCTAGTAAGACAAACAGCTGACAGTCTCTAAGACTTAGACAAGAAACTAATACCAGTAAAAAATTGAATGTTGCGGAACAGTGAATCAGATTAATTAACATGCAAGAGCTTCTTCTTGTAGGGGAAAGACTATGAGGGTGTGTATTGTGCATAGACAAAGAGTGCAGATTAAACTATTTGTTCAGACAGGAAAAGGTATTTTAAGGATAAAAGGGAATATCTCACACTCTTTAGAAATAGCCAAGGTCACCCAGCATACACATTCCTTTCATCAGCACAGGTTCAGCAGTAAGGATGTCTCCGAAAGAAAATATAGAATATTGGAATTTATATGAATCCAATATTAATGAGACATAATGTGAAGAAGCGGCAACGGGGTGACCCCGCAGAACCTCGCTGTTGCCGCCTCTTGTGATGGATTCACACCCCGCCTCCCACCTGACGTCACAGTTATGTCAGATGGAGCACGTGGTAAGGACCTGCCCTCTGCACCTACGTGACATTCCGCACCCCCCCGAAGGACGCGTAAGGTCAGGTTGGTACATTTTGCGCAGACACTCCCTGTCCACACGGGACAGGAAGGAACCAGGGAGTGGGTAGAGGTGGTCCACTCAGTCACTGATGTGGCACCACACTCGCCCACAACCCTGATAGGCTGAGAGGCTCCGCTCACTAGCTCCAGTGAAGCAGAGCCTAGTCAGCCTGGGAGAGCTACCATCAGTTTCTATTTGATATAATAGACTATATCGGGCTAGAAACCAGTCCAGTAGCTTGTTCGTTGGACCGAACAACAGGCGTAAGTTTCGTGGGTCGAGATAAAAGAACAGCCCAAGATTAAGTTATATATTTAATCGCCATAAGGGCACACTAAACAATACACTATATACATAAGGGTTATACATATACAGTGGTCAGAGTTACAAGCAAAAAAGCATCGGTGCAAAAGGTATAAGGCAGTTATTACAAGTCAGTTACTGGTTTAGATGGATGACCTGTCTTTCTGGGGAAGGGCTGCCACAGGAGAGGTTTGTGGGCCTTCACTTGGTTGATGGACTTGTCCCACATGTCTTGATGGCACGACCTCCCCAGGAACAAAGACGATGATGTCAGGGTTCCAGGAGTACTTAACCCCTCTGGATCACTCCCAATCCGGCCTTGTGGCTGCGCCCAAATTTCCTCCCCTGGTCTCTCTTAGTTAAGAGACTCCCAAAACTAAAATGGGCTATACCTCCTTACTGGATAGTCCCAGGGAACCGGTTCTGGTGTCAATGGACCCAGCTAGGCCTCTGCTATACGTGGAGACCAAACACAGTGGCCCTGGGGGCTTCCGAAAGGCTGTGCTGCATATCTCTCTATCCTTGCTAGCTGGGCGGTGGAGAAAGGGCTGGTGAGATTCTCCCTTCCTTCCAGTTTCCAAAAATCTGGTTTGTTTATCACTGGGACATATCGTTCTCCCATAACTCAACATTAAATTATAGTATCTTACACAAAGAGCCTGCCTCATGGCTTGGGGGATGGGACATCCTGTGTAGCTGTCAGCTGCTGTGGGAGATCTCACTCCTCGCTTCTCAGCCCCCTCCTTTTCAAGTTGCAGTGTATTCAAAAGAGTCAGATTATACTGTGTATGGAGATCTCTGTAATCACCGTCACGTAGTACACAGTGATTGACAGGGGATTACCTTGAATATCTTCACACATACATGCTCAGCACTGGAGATAGCCAGAGAAATGATACATATTTTCTCATTACTGTAGCCCCTGCCAATGAGCCATAAATGCACACTGGCCACATAACTGACAACAGCTATGCCATGTTTGGTCTCTAAGTAAAGATAAAATCCAGATGGAAAATATGGCATCAATCTACAACTTCTGCGATCATCCGGAGTGGAATTATCACATAAGTTGGGGGTTGCATAAAATCATGAAGGACTGAGACAAGCGCACAACCTGGCCCATGTGAGGTCATCACGGGGGAGTGTATGTGTGGGATATGTTCATGTAGAGAGATACATATCGTTCACGCAGGAACCCCCGTTCACGAAACGGCCAAATTAAGTGCTCTCCTTTGGCTAAACTGAATTGTCTCTGTGATTTGGTGTAGTAAGTTTTCTTGTTTTTTTTTGTAACTGTATATGCTGTAGGTACTGTGGGAGCATTATATTTAGAAGCTTAATGACCGCAGTCACAGCTACGACTGGGCCTAGACAACGCCAGCCGTTTCAGCTAAATGTGTGTCTTCAGACTCACATTCATAGCAACATAGTAACACAGTAATGTAGGCTGACTAAAGACCTAGGTTCACCAAGTTCAACCTTCCTCCCCCAATTGTACATTTTGTCTAATTTAACTGTAACCCACAATGTTATGTGTATCGAGCAAATCATCCAGCCCTTTTTTTGAAGCTGTTATAGTGTCTGTCATTACTACCTCTTGTGGTAGGGCATTCCACAGTCTGACTGCAAAGAATCCTTTCCTGTTTAGGTGCCAAAATTGCCTTTCTTCCACCCGTAATGAGTGCCCCCTGGTCCTTAGTATGGTCTTTAGAAGGAATAGGTGATGTGGTAGTCCTTTGTACTGACCACACATATATTTATACATGTACATAAGATCCCATCTGAGGCGTTGTTTTTCTGAGCTAAACAAGCTCAACTTTTTCAACCTCTCATCATATGAGAGGCCTCCATCCCTTGTAATCTAGTTGCCCGCCTATTAACTGACTCTAACTTCTGAATATCCTTTTTAAAATGTGGAGCCCAAAACTGAATCCCATACATTGGGATCACGCAATTTTAGTTATATCTTTTATACATCCTAAAATTTTGTTTGCTTTTGCGGCTGCTTCTCGACATTGAGTATTGCTGCTCAGCTTATTTGTAGCCAGAATACCCAAGTCCTTCTCCTGTTCTGTAGTCGTGAGCATACTCCCATTTAGTGTACAGTATATGCAGCAACGGGGTTACTCCGTCCTAGGTGCATTACTCTACATTTATCTACATTAAACCTCATCTGCCAAGTGTTTGCCCTTTTAGTCACCTTATCCGTTTTGCAATATTGTAATGTCAAGATCAGATTTTAATATCCTACATAGCTTGTTGTCGTCAGCAAAGACTGACACTTTACTTACAATCCCATTCCCAAGGTCAATAATAAAGAGGTAAAAAGAATCGGTCCTAGCACAGATCCCTGCATCAAACCATTGCTGACTATGTCCCAAAATGTAGTATATTCCTCTATGTTTGTCACCCAGTCATGGCTTTCATCCAGCCAGGTTTCCGTAATGCCCACCACATTGTATTCTGTGACTGATATAAGAGTTTCCAGTTCATTCATTTTGTTTGCAAGACTTCTTGCATTTGCCAGCAGACATTTAATACTATTAGCACATTTATTACTCCTACTCAGCTCCCTACTTTCTTTGCATATCCCAGCCCCCCCAGATCCTCATTAATCCCTAGTATTTCACTCACATCGGGTCCGTGTGCCACAATACACGCTGCTGACCAATCAACACTGACTTTGGCGGGCACTTGACTAGGGGCGAATGGAAGTGACATCATGCGCTCCTGTTGCATGCATGCTGAAGTCAGCTGCCAGCTCTAGAAAAATACGCTGCGCGGCGGAGTGAAGGTAATATAATGTGTTGTTTTTCAAATCAGTGAGTACATGGTACCCTAGGCCATAATACTATATGTATGACTATGGGCTGTGCATTATACTACATGTATGACTATAGGCTGTGCATTATACTACATGGATGACTATGGGCTGTGCATTATACTACATGGATGACTATGGGCTGTGCATTATACTACATGTACGGACTACGGGCTGTGCATTATACTACATGTACGGACTATGGGTTGTGCATTATACTACATGGATGACTATGGGCTGTGCATTATACTATATGTATGATTATGGGATGTGTATTATGTGCATTATAATACATGTATGACTATGGGCTGTGCATTATACTACACGTATGACTATGGGCTGTGCATTATACTATACGTATGACTATGGGCTGTGCATTATACTATACGTATGACTATGGGCTGTGCATTATATTACATGCATGACAATGGGCTGTACATTATACTACAGGTATGACAATGGGTTTTGAATTATACATTATGGAGGACTATGGGCTGTGCATTATACTATATGTATGACTATGGGCTGTGAATTATACTATATGGAGGACTATGGGGAGTGCCTTATACTATACGGAGGACTATGGGGAGAAACTTCTACTATATGTAGGAATTTGGGGAGTGCATTATACAACCCCTGGCAAAAATTATGGAATCACCGGGCTCGGAGGATATTCATTCGGTTGTTTAATGTTGTTGAAAAAAAGCAGATCACAGACATGGCACAAAACTAAAGTCATTTCAAATAGCAACTTTAGGGCTTTACGAAACACTAAAAGAAAACAAGATTAAAAATGTGGTACTCAGTAAGGGTAATTTTATGCAAACCAAGCAGAGGGAAAAAAATATAGAATCACTCAATTCTGAGGAAAAAATTATGGAATCACCCTGTAAATTTTCATTTCCAAAACTAACACCTGCATCAAATTAGATCTGCTCGTTAGTCTGCATCTAAAAAGGAGTGATCACACCTTGGAGAGCTGTTGCACCACGTGGACTGACATGAATCATGGCTCCAACACGAGAGATGTCAATTGAAACAAAGGAGAGGATTATCAAACTCTTACAAGAAAGTAAATCATCATTCAATGTTGCAAAAGATGTTGGTTGTTCACAGTCAGCTGTGTCTAAAATCTGGACCAAATACAAACAACATGGGAAGGTTGTTAAAGGCAAACATACTGGTAGACCAAGGAAGACATCAAAGCGTCAAGACCGGAAACTTAAAGCAATATGTCTCCAAAACAGGAAATGCACAACAAAACAAATAAGGAAATGAGTCAATGTCTGTGACCGAACTGTAAGAAACCGCCTAAAGGAAATGGGATTTATATATAGAAAAGCTAAACATAAGCCACCATTAACACCTAAACAGTAAAAAACAAGGTTACAATGGGCTAAGGAAAAGCAATCATGGACTGTGGATGACTGGATGAAAGTCATATTCAGTGATGAATCGCGAATCTGCATTGGGCAAGGTGGTGATGCTGGAACTTTTGTTTGGTGCCGTTCCAATGAGATTTATAAAGATGACTGCATGAAGAGAACATGCAAATTTCCACAGTCATTGATGATATGGGGCTGCATGTCAGGTAAAGGCACAGGGGAGATGGCTGTCATTACATCTTCAATAAATGCCCAAGTTTACATTGATATTTTGGACAGTTTTCTTATCCCATCAATTGAAAGGATGTTTGGGGATGATGACATCATTTTTCAAGATGAAAATGCATCCTGCCATAGAGCAAAAACTGTGAAAACATTCCTTGAAAGAAGACACATAAGGTCAATGTCATGGCCTGCAAATAGTCCGGATCTCAATCCAATTGAAAATCTTTGGTGGAAGTTGAAGAAAATGGTCCATGAGAAGGCTCCAACCTGCAAAGCTGATCTGGCAACAGCAATTAGAGAAAGTTGGAGCCAGATTGATAAAGAGTACTGTTTGTCACTCATTAAGTCCATGCCTCAGAGACTGCAAGCTGTTATTAAAGCCAGAGGTGCTGCAACAAAATACTAGTGATGTATTGGCGTGTTCTTTTGTGTGTTTGTTTTTCATGATTCCATCATTTTTTCCTCAGAATTGAGTGATTCCATCATTTTTTCCCTTTGCTTGGTCTGCAAAAAATTACCCTTACTGAGTACCACATTTTTTATCTTGATTTCTTTTAGTGTTTCTTAAAGCCCTAAAGTTGCCATTTGAAATGACTTTAGTTTTGTGCCATGTCTGTGATCTACTTTTTTTCAACAACATTAAACAACTGAATGAATATCCTCCGGGGTTGTACTATACGGAGGACTATGGGGAGTTCCTTGTACTATATGGAGGACTATGGGGAGTGCCCTATACTATACGGATGACTATGGGGAGTGCCTTACACTATACGGAGGACTATGGGGAGTGCCTTATACTATACGGAGGACTATGGGGAGTGCCTTATACCACATGGAGGACTATGGGGAGTGCCTTATACCACATGGAGGACTATGGGGAGTGCCTTATACCACATGGAGGACTATGGGGAGTGCCTTATACCACATGGAGGACTATGGGGAGTGCCTTATACTATATGGAGGACTATGGGCTGTGCAGTATACTATATGGACTATGGGCTGTGCAGTATACTATATGGACTATGGGCTGTGCAGTATACTATATGGAGGACTATGAGGAGTGCATTATACTATACGGAGGACTATGGGGAGCGCCTTATACTATACGGAGGACTATGGGGAGTTCCTTATACTATCTGGAGGACTATGAGGAGTGCCTTATACCATATGGAGGTCTATGGGGATATGGGGAGTGCCATATACTGTATGGAGGACTATGGGGAGTGCGTTATACTATATGGAGGAATATGGGCTGTGCAGTATACTATATGGAGGACTGTGAGGAGTGCATTATACTATATGGAGGACTATGGGGAGTGCAGTATACCATATGGAGGACTATGGATGGTATAGTATACTACATGGAGGACTATGGACGGTGAGGTATACTATATGGATGACTATAGGTTGTGCATTATACTGTATGGAGGACCTGGAGAGTGCATTATACTTCTGCTATGGGGCCCCATGACTTCTAAGTTCGCATCTGGTGAGTATAATAGTTATTTTTTTTCTATACATTAAAGAACAGCGACAGAATAAGGGGGGCATATACCTGGATAGGGCCCAGGAAAAGGGGCATACATATTTTCAACCAGATAGGGGGCGTCAGTCGAAATTTGCACAGGCGCCCATCAGATCCTAGTTTCGCAACTGATTATACTGTGTGTGGGGGGATGGTGGTACTGTGGGAACATTATACTGTGTGGGAGCATCAAACATACTGCATAAGGGGCATAATGGGGGCATTACACTGTGTGGGGGCATCATACATACTGCATAAGGGGCATAATGGGGCCATTACACTGTGTGGGGGCATCATACATCCTGCATAAGGGGCATAATGGGGGCATTACACTGTGTGGGGCATCATACATACTGCATAAGGGGCATAATGGGGGCATTACACTGTGTGGGGGCATCATACATCCTGCATAAGGGGCATAATGGAGGCATTTCACTGTGTGGGAGCATCAAACATACTGCATAAGGGGCATAATGGTGGCATTACACTGTGTGGGGGCATCATACATCCTGCATAAGGGGCATAATGGGGCCATTACACTGTGTGGGGGCATCATACATCCTGCATAAGGGGCATAATGGGGGCATTACACTGTGTGGGGCATCATACATACTGCATAAGGGGCATAATGGGGGCATTACACTGTGTGGGGGCATCATACATCCTGCATAAGGGGCATAATGGGGGCATTACACTGTGTGGGGGCATCATACATCCTGCATAAGGGGCATAATGGAGGCATTTCACTGTGTGGGGGCATCATACATCCTACATAAGGGGCATAATGGGGGCATTACACTGTGTGGGGGCATCATACATCCTGCATAAGGGGAATAACACTGTGTGGGGGGCATCATACATCCTGCATAAGGGGCATAATGGGGGCATTACACTGTGTGGGGGCATCATACATCCTACATAAGGGGCATAATGGGGCCATTACACTGTGGGGGCATCATACATACTGCATAAGGGGCATAATGGGGGCATTACACTGTGTGAGGCATCATACATACAGCATAAGGGGCATAATGGGGGCATTACACTGTGGGGGCATCATACATACTGCATAAGGGGCATAATGGGGGCATTACACTGTGTGAGGCATCATACATACAGCATAAGGGGCATAATGGGGGCATTACACTGTGTGGGGTATCATACATCCTGCATAAGGGGCATAATGGGGGCATTACACTGTATGGGGCATCATACATACTGCATAAGAGGCATAATGGGGGCATTACACTGTGGGGGCATCATACATCCTGCATAAGGGGCATAATGGGGGCATTACACTGTGGGGGCATCATACATCCTGCATAAGGGGCATAATGGGGGCATTACACTGTGTGGGGGCATCATACATCCTGCATAAGGGGCATAATGGGGGCATTACACTGTGTGGGGGCATCATACATCCTGCATAAGGGGCATAATGTGGGCATTACACTGTGGGGCAGTAAAGGGGTCCTGTACTATGAGAACAATACGTTTCCTCCCTTCCTGTCTCCATAGTTGGGTCGTATGTATCTATTACAGGAAACAGAACATAAACCTTATGATTTTTATAAAGGGGCAACACAAGACCCCAAAAGAGTCTCCGTGCTGAAGGGGTTAATGCCCCCTGCGCCCAGTAATGGGGTCTCCACTTACCTCCACCTGCAGGGCCGCCACCACATATATGGCTGCTCTGTGCGCACAGGAGCTGTGATGAGGTCACAGGAGGGGAGGAGTCAGGGGTCACATGATCAGGGGCCTCAGTGGATGCAGGACTCTGCTGTGCTGGTTGTCATGGTGCTGGATGAGCTGAAGTTTATGTGTGGGGTCAGGAGGGGTTTACAGTGTGGATGTAGCAGAGCCGTGTGTGTACGAGGTGTACGGAGCGGAGCCGCGTGTGTACGAGGTGTACGGAGCGGAGCCGCGTGTGTACGAGGTGTACGGAGCGGAGCCGCGCGTGTACGAGGCGTACGGAGCGGAGCCGCGCGTGTACGAGGCGTACGGAGCGGAGCCGCGCGTGTACGAGGCGTACGGAGCGGAGCCGCGCGTGTACGAGGCGTACGGAGCGGAGCCGCGCGTGTACGAGGCGTACGGAGCGGAGCCGCGCGTGTACGAGGCGTACGGAGCGGAGCCGCGCGTGTACGAGGCGTACGGAGCGGAGCCGCGCGTGTACGAGGCGTACGGAGCGGAGCCGCGCGTGTACGAGGCGTACGGAGCAGAGCCGCGCGTGTACGAGGCGTACGGAGCAGAGCCGCGCGTGTACGAGGCGTACGGAGCAGAGCCGCGCGTGTACGAGGCGTACGGAGCAGAGCCGCGCGTGTACGAGGCGTACGGAGCAGAGCCGCGCGTGTACGAGTCGTACGGAGCAGAGCCGCGCGTGTACGAGTCGTACGGAGCAGAGCCGCGCGTGTACGAGGCGTACGGAGCAGAGCCGCGCGTGTACGAGGCGTACGGAGCAGAGCCGCGCGTGTACGAGGCGTACGGAGCAGAGCCGCGCGTGTACGAGGCGTACGGAGCAGAGCCGCGCGTGTACGAGGCGTACGGAGCGGAGCCGCGCGTGTACGAGGCGTACGGAGCGGAGCCGCGCGTGTACGAGGCGTACGGAGCGGAGCCGCGCGTGTACGAGGCGTACGGAGCGGAGCCGCGCATGTACGAGGCGTACGGAGCAGAGCCGCGCGTGTACGAGGTGTACGGAGCAGAGCCGTGCGTGTACGAGGCAGAGCCGCGCGTGTACGAGGTGTACGGAGCGGAGCCGCGCGTGTACGAGGTGTACGGAGCGGAGCCGCGCGTGTACGAGGTGTACAGAGCGGAGCCGCGCGTGTACGAGGTGTACGGAGCGGAGCCGCGCGTGTACGAGGTGTACGGAGCGGAGCTGTGTGTACGAGGTGTACGGAGCAGAGACGCGTGTGTACGAGGCGTATGGAGCGGAGCCGCGCGTGTACGAGGTGTACGGAGCGGAGCCGCTCGTGTACGAGGTGTACGGAGCGGAGCCGCGCGTGTACGAGGTGTACGGAGCGGAGCCGCGCGTGTACGAGGTGTACGGAGCGGAGCCGTGTGTGTATGAGGTGTACGGAGCAGAGCCGCGCGTGTACGAGGTGTACGGAGCGGAGCCGCGTGTGTAAGAGGTGTACGGAGAGGAGCCGTGTGTGTACGCTGTTTATAGCTGTATACTCCCAGGTTCAGTCGCAGACACCGCGGCTCTTTATCAGACTGTAGAAGAACTGACACTGGACACTCGGTAAAGCTGCGCTCGGACGTCTCCTGTTTCTCGCACAGGTATTGATAACAAAATGGAGTCAGACGAACCCTCCTACAAAACCTGATAACAAAGTCATTACTACAGGACTGGATGAGAAAGGGATTTATTCTACAAGAAACGCTGGGGCCACAAATGAGAGAATCCGGGCCCCGTGGCTGGATACTCCGGGCCCCCGGCGTGTTAGGAGCAGACGGGGTCTTTGTCCCTGGAGCTTCTCTGCTCGGTATAATGAGACTGATCTTGTTCTTATAAAGAGGGTTGGAGTAAAATAGAAGCTGCCTGAATATGAGGACCTTGTCTGATCTCTATGTCCTTGTGTACAGAGCTATGGAGATAGCGCTATTCTCTGTATAATAGATGTGATGTCGCTGGAGCCCTAATATTCCTGTACAGGGGTCTCTGTAGAGATAATCTTACCCCAGCATTATGGATTGGGGGAAGGGAAAAGGGATTGGGGACATTTTATTGTAATTTCCCTGTAGTAAAAACTGTAATAAAATATAACGGATTAATAAAAAGTGGTTCGTTTTCCCACCATTTCGTCTGTAGGAGGTAAAGAGCCGAGGCTGAAGATGCTTTGTCTACAAAAGGTCACGGCCCCACTATCAGTATTTGGTCAGTATTCGGTCAGTATCTTTTCTCAAGAGTGGGAGCCAAAACCAGGAGTGGGTGATAAATGTAGAATTGGTGACTTGTTTCTATTATACCTTTTCTCTGATTGTTCCTCACCTGGTTTTGGCTCCCACTCCTGAGAAAAAATACTGACCGATTACTGACCAAACACTGATAGTGGGGCCGTGGCCAAAGAGGGAGGATTGGAAACTCCGAATGTCCTTGTCTATTTGGGGATTGGGAGTTAGGAAAAGGGGAAGGAGAACATTTTGGGTTTTGTTTTGGGGGCAAGAGATGCAATATTTGTCCATATAGTGTAAATATATGAATACAGTTCGGTCCAGAAATATTTGGACAGTGAATCTTCGTGATTTCAGCTCTGCAGGCCGCTAATCTGGATTTAAAATGAAACAACTGAGATGTAATTGAAGTGGAGACTTTCAGGTTTAATTAAAAGGATTAAACAAAAATCTCCTGTGAAACGTTTAGGAATTACAACCATTTTTCTACGAAGCCTCCTCATTCCAGGGGCTGAAAAGTAATTGGAGAAATTAACTTTACCATAAATAAAATGCTCATTAATACTTTGTAGAGAATCCGTTGCAGCAATGACGGCCTGAAGTCTGGAAGCCATTGACGTCACCAAACGCCGGGTTTCCTCCTTTGTGAGGCTTTGCCGCCTTTACTGCAGTGACTTCAGTTGTTGGTTGTTTGTGGGTCTTTCTCCCTTATGTTTTGTCTTCAGCCTGTGAAATGCAGCTCGATGGGGTCGAGATCTGGTGACTGACGCGGCCATTGCGCCATTGCAGAATATTTCACTACTTTACAGTAAAAAACTCCAGGGTTGCTTTCGCACTATGTTTTGGGTCATTGTCCATCTGTATTGTGAAGAACTGATCATGTGACTGCCGTCCATGTGATCTTCTCGGCCCAGCCACATGACCGTGACTATAATGATGTGATCGTACATCACTTCCCATTCTGCCACCACATTATTCATTATCATGTGATTTTTTTTATGTGCCGAATCCGTCAGCACCTCCAGTATTGGCGCGTCACCGGTGAGATGACTGCTTCCTCTCACGTGTTGGTCGCATCACATGAAAACAGCACCATCAATCATGCGCACAGGCACCTTGTTTTCAGTGGGCGTGCCATCTGAAGATAGCATCTGAAGTCACTACCGCTTATTGGATGATGTTCCATTGATTTTGTATGTGCAGGAATCCACATGCGTTACAACTTTTTTGATTGGGTCCTACATGTAAATAGCCTGGTTGTTCAGTCCACCATCTCCCCATGACGAAGCCAGGTGCAAAACGTGCGTCGGGTGTGTTTTTCCCTTTTGACTGGTGAGGTTACTTTATGCCACTGTGCATTTCTTACACTTTAATATTAATATAATATAATGATAGTCTGTTTTACTTCCATGAGAGCTCTTTTCCGCGTTATGGGTTCACAGCAACAGTTTCCAAATACAAATGCCACACCTGGAATCAGCTCCAGACCTTTTACCTGCTTAATTGATGATGGATTAATGAGGGAAGAGCCCATGCAGTCAATGAAAGAGCTTTTGAGATAATTGTCCAATTACTTTGGTCCCATGAAAAAGATACTGCTCCATATTAAAGAGCTGTAATTTTAAACCCTTCAATTAGGATGTGAATACCCTCAAATTAAGGCTATGGCCCCACTATCAGTTTTTGTTCAGTATTTTTTCTCAAGAATGGGAGCCAAAACCAGTTCACATGACCGTGAATCGCCAATGGGTTGGCATGAAAACCTGGGGTCTGCAGGAGACCCCTGCGGTTGTCATTGCCAAGATGCTATGAACGCCGCCTAGCGGTCAGCGCTCATAGCCAGTGAGCATTTCTGCTACACACAGGTGATCTGATGATCGCAGCTTCTACTCTCCCATAGAGACTATTGAAGGAAGTGAAAAGTAAAAAAAAAATGTTTTTAAAAATATTAAAAAAATATAAAAGTTTAAATCGCCCCCTTTCACCACATTCAAAATAAAACAATAACAAAAAAAATAAAATATACAGATATTTGATGTCGCTGCATTTAGAATCATCCAATCTATCAATATATGGGCAGCTGACCAGCGCTCAACGGCCAGTGGCGGCTGCCCCATAGTTAGCCCGGCTCCCGAAGTAACAAAGAGGGGTGGAAAGGTAGGGTAGCACGGTGGCTCAGTGGTTAGCACAGCAGCCTTGCAGCGCTGGGGTCCTGGGTTCAAATCCCACCAAGGATAACATCTGCAAGGAGTTTGTATGTTCTCCCCGTGTTTGTGTGGGTTTCTTCCTGGTTCTCCAGTTTCCTCCCACACTCCAAAAACATACTATAAAATAAGTAGAGGGGAGAGAGCGCAGATTGTAAGTGCAGTATCAAGATTCAAATATATATTAAATAAGTGCTGGTTGCACTCACCTTTATGATGTCATAATAAACTTGTCAATAATTCCAAGATAACCATAAGAAAGAAAAATGAGCTGCACTCACCAGTCCTTCAAAGCAGTATCTTTATTCCATGAGGATAAAAAGTCCGGCGAGCAGGGAGAGCGGGGAAGAAAAAAGCCGACAACAGCTGATTCACGTGAAGACGCTTCTACAGGTCTGTGTTACACACAAAACACAACATCACATCCTTTATATGCAAATACGCCGTATGCCACGCACACACACTGTATACGCCGTACGCACCACACACACTGTATACGCCGTACGCACCACACACACTCTATACGCACCACACACACTCTATACGCACCATACGCACCACACACACTCTATACGCACCATACGCACACACACACACATACTGTATACACCGTACGCACCACACACACTCTATACGCACCACACACACTCTATACGCACCACACACACTCTATACGCACCACACACACACACACACATACTGTATACACCGTACGCATCACACACACACTGAATACACCGTACGCACCACACACACACTATATACGCCGTATGCCACACACACACTGTATACGCTGTACGCACCACACACACACACTGTATACACTGTAGTTTTACCCCTTAAGGACCCTGGGATTTTCCGTTTTTCATTTTCATTTTTTTGCTCCCCTTGTTCCCAGAGCCATAGCGTTTTTATTTTTTGGTCAATATGGTCGTGTGAGGGCTTATTTTTTGCGGGATGAGTTGTACTTTTGAACAACATTACTGGTTTTACCATATTGTGTACGGAAAACGGGAAAAAAAATCCAAGTACGGTGAAATTGCAAAAAAAGTGCAATACCACAGATGTTTTTTTTTTATTTTTTTTACCACGTTCACTGAAAGCTAAAACTGACCTGCCATTATTATTCTCCAGGTCATTACGAGGTTGTAGATACCAAACATGTATAGGTTCTTTTTTATTTAAGCAGTGAAAAAAAAATCTAAAAGTTTGCTAAAAAAAATAAATAAAATGGCGCCATTTTACAAGACCCGTAGCGTTTCCATTTTTCGGGATCTGGGGCCGGGTTTATTTTTTGCACGCCGAGCTGAAGTTTTCATTGATACCATTTTGGGGTAGATCTGATGTTTTGATCACCCGTTATTGCATTTTATTTCAATGTTGCGGTGACCAAAAAACATAATTCTGGCGTTTAGAATTTTTTTCTCATTACGCTGTTTACCGATCGGTTTAATTCTTTTTTTTATATTGATAGATCGGGCGATTCTGAACATGGCAATACCAAATATGTGTATGTGGGTGGTATTTTTAGAATTTTATTTTGAATGGGGCGAAAGGGGGGTGATTTAAACTTTTATATATATATTTTTTCTTTTTTTATATTTTTAAAAACATTTTTTTTTTTACACTTTTTGCTTGCTTCTATAGTCTCATTAGGAGGCTAGAAGCAGCAACTGTCCAATCACCTCTGCTACATAGAGGGAATGAGCAGATCAACTCTATGTATCAGAAATGCTCCTGTGCTATGAGCGCCGACCACTAGGTGGCGCTCATAGCGTCAGTACATGACAATCACTGGGGTCTGCTGCAGACCCAGGGTTTTCATGCCCACCCATCAGTGACCCGCGATTACATGACGGGGTCACCGATGGGCGGGGAAAGTGAAGCGCTTCCGGCGCGGTGCTGTTAAATGCCGCTGTCAGAGATTGACAGCGGCATTTAACATGTTAACAGCCGCGGGTGTATTGCGATTCCACCCGCAGCTGTTGGGGGCACATGTCAGCTGTATAAATCAGCTGACATGTGCCCGGTTCAGTGCGGGCTCAGCGCCGGAGCCCTCACTGAACCAGAGGTGATAGCCTAGTGCGTACTATTACGCCCCATGCTTTAAAGGGGTTAAATGGAGTATAATATTTGACAGCTCCCAAAAATTTCAGGATTTTTACGGCAGTGATATGGGATCACGTCTGATGACCACGGTTTTAGGCACTGGCCTTGTAGTGTGGTATTGGTCTGCGACCAAGTGTGAATAGGTTCAACAAAACACAGCTGGCAGACTTTAAATGGAGGGGAATATTTCGCACGCTCCACAAAATGTCACGATTATTAGGTAAGGTGTGTATAGGAAAATGTTATTTAAGGAAATAAAATGTACATTTTATTGGGGATTCCACCGCAGTCAGAGATTTTAGTCCAGTGTTTTCCTGTAACTCACATAGCAGTAGAAGACAAAGACAGAAACACAATACACAAATCCCCTGCAGTAAATAAACCGCAATAGTGCATGAAAATAACAAAGGGGACTTAGTTAACAGAATTTTGATCAAAATAATGCGAAAGCCATCCCGCATCATCACGACGACCCTTATGGGACAGTCCTAACTGTAATATTTAAAACCATACCGTTTGTCAAGTGGACACAGAGACAAGGGGCGCAAGATGCTTTCTGTGAGCTGGAAAGCTTATTCATCTTGCGCCCCATGTCTCCATTTCCACTGTTTTGGTTCAGTCTCTCTTACCTTATCCACATGTACGTCACTTGACAAACGGTAAAGTTTTAAATATTAGAGTTAGGACTGTCCCATAAGGGTCGCCGTGACGTGGCAGGATGGCTTTCGCATTATTTAGATCAAAATTCTGTTAACTAAGTACGCTTTATTATTTTCATGCACTATTGCGATTTATTTATTTACTGCAGGGTGTTTGTGTATTGTATTTCTGTCTTAGTTTTTTTTTCTGGTTAGTGGCCATGTGTGAACATGCTCTTACATGCTGCATGCACGACAATTTAAATTCCAGTTCAGGTCTCAAGGTTTTTTTCATATAGCAGCAGGTTATATGGATTAAAATAAAGGTTCATTTAAATAGCTGTCATGAATTATAACATGGGGCTGGGGGATATTTGCAGTCTGTGACTTTTTTGTTTAGTAATTTATTTCCTGAAGTGTAAACTTGATACATAAAACAGCAGTGTCCGTTATGATGACATCACAAAGCACATGACAGCACTGAGAACATGACATCATAGACCTCACATGAAATCATAACTGCTACAGAATGTACAAAGTTCTATTCCTGAGCCATCTTGTGTCACAGCTTGAAGAGGACCAGTCCAGGTAAGTAGCTCATCACTTAAAGGGATCACATCGGAAAGGGAGAAGGACTGGCTGCACAGCATTGTGTCACAGCACAAACAGCAGAGCAGGATCAGGAAGAGATCTGCAATGTGCGCTGTATGGACTGTGTCCTCATCCCCATGATATTTCACATGATTATTAGCTGCATTGTTTTCTTTCTTCCTGACCTTCCTCAAGGCAGTTCTGAGATCTGTGGAGTAACTATCATACTTCCGGCAATTATCAAGTGAGTAGACTTTTTGGGATTCAGCAAGAAGGTAGGTGTGCGTGCATGTGACTGTGTGTGTAGGCACAGCATTGAAGGTTTATGTGACCCCAGATCTAAAGGGAAGTGTGTCTGTGACCCCAGCACTAAAAAGATGTGTGTGTTAGAACCCTCCTGTTAGGTTTTTTTCTATTTTGCTGGTCACATGACCTTTTTTGCCTATTTAATCCTGCTCTGCCCTTCTGGCCTTGCTGGACTTCATTGTAATTTCTACTCTTTAGCTAGCCAGGTGCTTTGTTACCTTTCTCAGTCAGTTTAGCTTGGTCTTTTGACCTCTATGTTCTATGTTGTTTGTTTGTCTTTTTACTGCTACAATTTCTGCTAGGAGGTGTCCATCTTTCTCCCAGTCCCTAGTTCTTGTAGGGATCCCTCCCTCACATCTATAGGTCTTCGTTCAGACTAGCTGAGGACTTTAGCGGGTCTGATCGCAGGATCAGGTTCCCCGTTACATCGTAGGGATCTAGCGTAGTTCTATTGTAGGGACAGATCTCCTGTCTTTCCGTAGTGCTTGTAGCAGATCATAACAGTAAGTCCAGCCCAAAAATATCTCTAAGGAAAGACCTCTAGTTTCCATCATGGTGTCGGTTCAGGATTTGGCTCAACGCCTGCAGGGACTCTCTCTGGAGGTGGCCGAGCTCCAACAACACGTGAGTAGCTGATCTGGAGCTCATTTTGTGGAGCCAAAGGTACGATTGCCTGATTTATTTTTTGGTGAACAACAAGATTTTTTTTCCTTTAAAAATGCTTGTTTATTGTATTTTCGTTTGAGACCCAGATCCTCTGGTGATGAATCACAGCGCATAGGGTTCATAATGTCACTTTTGCGCAAAGAACCTCAGGGATGGGCCTTTTCTCTCCAACCTAGTGATCTGTGCTTTAGATTAGTGGATAGTTTTTTTTCTGCTTTGGGGATGTTGTATGATGATCCTGATCGTGTCTCATCAGCTGAGACGGAATTGAGACTTTTGAGGCAGGGATCAGGTAATGTGGAAAATTATTGTACTCACTTCCGTCGGTGGTCTGCTCAGGTGGGGTGGAACGATTCAGCTCTGAAAAGTTTGTTTCTTGCTGGGCTAGGTGAAAGGGTTAAGGATCTGCTGATTGCTTATCCTACACCTGGAAACTTGCAGGAGGCAATGCAATTAGCTATACGGGTGGACAGGAGACTGCGTGCAAGGGTTAATGAGAGTAAATCCTTTGCCATGTCAGCTCCGAGTCTTGAGAGGGTCTGTACTGACATTGGAGAGCCGATGGAGATTGGAGCGATGTCACCCCGCTCTCAGGAAAAAGACCGCAGGTTTTCTGAAGGTTTGTGCTTTTATTGCAGAAAATCTGACCATTTCATTAAGAACTGTGTGCTTCGTATGAACAAAGAAAAAAAAAAGGTCAGTTACGCCCGTATAGCCTGTTTAAACACTAAGGGGGTATTTCTTTCTGCTACTACTGCAGCTCAGGAAGAATTAATTGAATTTCGGGTATTTGTGGATTGTGGTTCTACTCTGAATGTGATTGATGGGGGATTCTTGGAAAAACCTAAATTAATACCCAAACCTTTGTCATCCCCTATTGCTGTGGTTTCTGTCGATGGCTCTCCCTTGAAATGTGTTACTCACAAGGTTTATGAATTTCCCCTCACTATTAATGGTATTCACCAAGAAAATTTAGATTTGGTGGTATTAAATAATTTGCCTTCTCTAGTAGTTTTGGGGTTACACTGGTTAAAATTGCACAATCCTGTACTGGATTGGTCAACTAATAAAATTAAGTCCTGGAGCCCTAAGTGTTATGACAAGTGTTGTAACAGGCGCATTGCTGCTGTGGATAAAGGGGAATTACCTGTACCTATTCAGGATTTTTGGAAAGCTTTTTCTGAGGAGGAGTCGCAAATTTTGCCTCCCCATAGAGACTATGATTGTACCATTGAATTTGTCCCTGCAGCGACTCTTCCTAAAAGTCGTTTATTTAATCTTACTATTCCTGAGAGAAAGGCTTTGGAGGAATACATACAGACGAGCTTGGCCGCCGGTCATATCAGACCCTCTAAGTCACCTGTGGCTGTTGGATTTTTTTTTTGTTAAAAAAAAGGACGGCGGTTTACGTCCTTGTCTGGACTTTCGCGAGATTAATAAAATTACTGTACGCAATCCCTACCCACTGCCATTGATTCCTGATTTGTTTAACTAGTTAGTGGGGGCCAAGTGGTTCTCTAAAATTGATCTCCGGGGGGCATACAATTTGTTGCGCATGAAGGAGGGTGATGAATGGAAGACTGCTTTTAACACTCCTGTGGGTCATTTTGAGAATCTGGTTATGCCTTTTGGTCTTACCAATGCACCAGCATTTTTTCAGAATCTTATAAATGACATCCTTAGACCTTTGATCGGCAAAAATGTGGGTGTGTATTTGGATGACATTTTGATTTATTCGCCTGATCTGGAGTCTCATTGGCGGAGCGTACGTGAGGTATTACAGTTATTAATTGACAATTCGCTTTTTCCTAAGCTAGAGAAATGTGAGTTCGCTGTACAGAGAATTAGTTTTTGGGCTACATTATCTCCAGCGAGGGTTTTGAGATGGACCCGGTTAAAGTTCAAGCTGTGCAGGAATGGCCTAGGCCTATTGGTTTGAAATCGATACAGAGGTTTTTGAGTTTCGCCAATTATTACAGAAAATTCATTAAAAATTTTTCTATTATTGTTAAACCACTGACCGATCTCACCAGGAAAGGTGCTAATACGGTTCAGTGGACTACTGAGGCCATTGAAGCTTTTGTGTTTCTAAAGGAGATGTTCAGCTCTGCCCCCATCCTTATGCAGCCTGATGTGACTAAGCCGTTTTTGATTGAGGTTGATGCTTCTTCTGTGGGGGTCGGTGCGGTGTTGTCTCAGGAAATCAAGGATGGAGTACATCCCTGTGCCTTTTTTTAAAAAAAAATTTCTGAGACTGAACTTAATTACGATATTGGTAATCGGGAATTGCTGGCTATTTAACTCGCATTTGAACACTGGCGTCATCTCTTGGAAGGTGCTAAATTTCCCATTCAGGTTTTCACTGATCATAAAAATCTGATCTATCTTGATGCTGCCAAGCGCTTGAATGCCCGTCAGGCTAGGTGGGCACTTTTTTTTTTCGCGGTTTAATTTTTCTGTTATTTACATCCCGGGTACCAAGAATGTTAAAGCTGATGCTTTGTCTCGCAGCTTTTCTCCCATGGTCGGTGCTGAGGAGGAGAGCATTTTACAAGAAGGTGTTGTGATTGCTGCATTGGACTCCGTTTTGGAAGATGAGATTCTTAAAGTACAGGAGAATGCCCCATCTAACACTCCCCATGGGAGGTTGTTTGTGCCTAGGACCTTTAGGAGAGATTTGTTTGTTGAGTGTCATGAGTCTCGGTTGGCAGGTCATCCAGGAGTTTCTGAGACCAAGAGACTTGTGGGTCGCAGTTTTTGGTGGCCTGGATGGCAGAAGGAAGTCATTAAGTGGGTTCGTCAATGTACTGTGTGTGCTAGATCTAAGTCTTCTCATACTCCTGCTGTGGGGTTGCTTTGCCCTCTGGAGGTTCCTAGTGCACCTTGGACACATCTGGCTATGGACTTTATTACTGACCTTCCCTCCTCTGAGGGTTTCACGGTCATCTGGGTGGTCGTGAACCATTTTAGCAAGATGTGTCACTTGGTTCCCTTCATCAAACTGCCCTGCGCTAAGACACTCGCTAAGGCCTTTGTTAAGGAAATTGTCAGACTCCATGGTGTTCCTACTGACATTGTTTCTGATAGGGGACCTCAGTTGGTGGCTCGTTTTTGGCGTGCCTTTCGTGACAGGTTGGGAGTTCATTTGTCGTTTTCTTCTGGATATCATCCTGAGTCTAATGGCCAGACAGAAAGGAAGAATCAGGATGTTGAGCAGTTCTTGCGTTGTTTTGTGGCAGACAATCAAGAGGGGTGGTCTGAGTTTCTGCCGCTTGCTGAATTTGCTCTTAACAACCATACATCCTCTTCTGCTGGGTGTTCGCCTTTTTTGTTGTTCTGGGAGACATCCGTCTTTTGGGTCATTCTCCAAATTGGTATCGGCTGTGCCTGAGGAGGAGAGTTTTTCCGGTGATATGGAGAGAGTTTGGACGGATGTGCGTGTAATCTTCAGGAGGCTAACAAAAAATCTAAAAGGTACAGGAAACGTCAAGAGGTTTTGTTTACGGTTGGTGACATGGTTTGGTTGTACTCTAAGAATCTGTGGTTGAGGATTCCTTCTAAAAAATTGGGTCCCAAGTTTGTAGGGCCCTTTAAGGTGCTTCAGGTAGTTAACCAATCTGCTGTTAGGTTGGAGATTCCCACCTCCTGGAAGATTAATCCGGTGTTTCATGTTTCTCTTTTGAAAAAAGCTGATGTATCAGATAGAGACGCCACTGCCACTGTTCCTCCGGTGGTGGAGCACGGGGAATATGAGATTTCCCGCATCCTTAATTCTAGACGGTATAGGGGGAGTTTGCAGTATCTCGTCGCTTGGAAGGGTTTCGGTCCCGAGGATAACTCATAGGTGAGGGCGGATGATGTTTCTGCTTCCAGACTTGTCAGAGAATTTCACAAGAGGTTTCCTGATAACCCTGGGCCTAGGGGATCTGGAGGATCCTCATAGAAGAGGGGGTACTGTTAGAACCCTCCTGTTAGTTTTTTTTCTATTTTGCTGGTCACATGACCTTTTTTGCCTATTTAATCCTGCTCCGCCCTTCTGGCCTTGCTGGCCTTCATTGTAATTTCTACTCTTTAGCTAGCCAGGTGCTTTGTTACCTTTCTCAGTCAGTTTAGCTTGGTCTTTTGACCTCTATGTTCTATGTTGTTTGTTTGTCTTTTTACTGCTACAATTTCTGCTAGGAGGTGTCCATCTTTCTCCCAGTCCCTAGTTCTTGTAGGGATCCCTCCCTCACATCTATAGGTCTTCGTTCAGACAAGCTGAGGACTTTAGCGGGTCTGATCGCAGGATCAGGTTCCCCGTTACATCGTAGGGATCTAGCATAGTTCTATTGTAGGGACAGATCTCCTGTCTTTCCTTAGTGCTTGTAGCAGATCATAACAGTGTGTCTGTGACCCCACCAATAAAGATGTGTGTCTATATGGCCCCATCAATAACAGGGAGGCTGTGTGATGGTTTGCGTGTCCCTGCACTAATGGGGTGTGGGCTTGTTTCCTCAACACTGCAATACTGATGGGGTGTGTGCACGTGTGTTTGGCACACGTGTACATGTCCCCTGAAATGCAGCACTGAAGGGCTGTGTGTGTGGTTCCAACACTGAAGGTGTGTGTCTGTGTCTGTTTGTGTGACCTCAGCACCAAAGGGATGTGTGTCTGTGACCCCAGCAATAAAGATGTGTGTCTCTATGGCCCCATCAATAAAGGGGTGGCTGTGTGATGGTTTGTGTGTCCCTGCACTAATGGGGTGTGTGTTTGTGTCCTCAACACTGCAGCACTGAAGGGGTGTGTGCATGTGTGTTTGGCACACATGTACATGTCTCCAGAAATGCAGCACTGAAGGGCTGTGTGTGTGGTCCCAGCACTGAAAGTGTGTGTCTGTGTCTGTTTGTGTGACCTCGGCACCAAAGGGATATGTGTCTGTGACCTCAGAAATGAAGGTGTGTCTCTGTGACCCCATTAATAACGGGGTGGCAGTGTGATGGTTTGCGTGTCCCTGCACTAATGGGGTGTGTGCTTGTTTCCTCAAAACTGCAGCACTGAAGGGGTGTGTGCACGTGTGTTTGGCACACGTGTACATGTCCCATGAAATGCAGCACTGAAGGGCTGTGTGTGTGGCCCCAGCACTGAAGGTGTGTGTCTTTGTCTGTTTGTGTGACCTCAGCACCAAAGGGATGTGTGTCTGTGACCCCAGCAATGAAGGGGTTGTGTCTCTATGGCCCCATCAATAAAGGGGTGGCTGTGTGATGGTTTGTGTGTCCCTGCACTAATGGGGTGTGTGTTTGTGTCTTCAACACTACAGCACTGAAGGGATGTGTGCACGTGTTTTTGGCACATGTGTACATGTCTCCAGAAATGCAGCACTGAAGGGCTGTGTGAGTGGCCCCAGCACTGAAAGTGTGTGTCTGTGTCTGTTTGTGTGACCTCAGCACCAAAGGGATGTGTGTCTGTGACCCCAGAAATGAAGGGGTGTCTCTGTGACCCCATCAATAAAGGGGTGGATGTGTGATGGTTTGTGTGTCCCTGCACTAATGGTGTGTGTGTTTGTGTCCTCAACACAGCAGCACTGAAGGGGTGTGTGCACGTGTGTTTGGCACACGTGTACATGTCCCCTGAAATGCAGCACTGAAGGGCTGTGTGTGTGGCCCCAGCACTGAAGGTGTGTGTCTTTCTCTGTTTGTGTGACCTCAGCAACAAAGGGATGTGTGTCTGTGACCCCAGCAATAAAGATGTGTGTCTCTATGGCCCCATCAATAACGGGGAAGCTGTGTGATGGTTTGCGTGTCCCTGCACTAATGGGGTGTGTGCTTGTTTCCTTAACACTGCAACACTGAAGGGGTGTGTGCACGTGTGTTTGGCACACGTGTACATGTCCCCTGAAATGGAGCACTGAAGGGCTGTGTGTGTGGCTCCAGCACTGAAGGTGTGTGTCTGTGTCTGTTTGTGTGACCTCAGCACCAAAGGGATGTGTGTCTGTGACCCCAGCACCAAAGGGCTGTGTCTCTATGGCCCCATCAGTAAAGGGGTGGCTGTGTGATGGTTTGTGTGTCCCTGCACTAATGGGGTGTGTGTTTGTGTCCTCAACACTGCAGCACTGAAGGGGTGTATGCACGTGTGTTTGGCACACGTGTACATGTCCCCTGAAATGCAGCACTGAAGGGCTGTGTGTGTGGTTCCAGCACTGAAGGTGTGTGTCTGTGTCTGTTTGTGTGACCTCAGCACCAAAGGGATGTGTGTCTGTGACCCCAGCACCAAAGGGCTGTGTCTCTATGGCCCCATCAATAAAGGGGTGGCTGTGTGATGGTTTGTGTGTCCCTGCACTAATGGGGTGTGTGTTTGTGTCCTCAACACTGCAGCACTGAAGGGGTGTGTGCACGTGTTTTTGTCACAGGTGTACATGTCCCCTGAAATGCAGCACTGAAGGCTGTGTGTGTGGCCCCAGCACTGAAGGTGTGTGTCTGTGTCTGTTTGTGTGACCTCAGCACCAAAGGGATTTGTGCCTGTGACCCCAGCACTGAAGATGTGTGTTGATATGGCCCCATCAATAATGGGGTTGCTGTGTGATTGTTTGCGTGTCCCTGCACTAATCGGGTGTGTGTTTGTGTCCTCAACATTGTAGCACTGAAGGGGTGTGTGCACATGTGTTTGGCACACGTGTGCATGTCCCCTGAAATGCAGCACTGAAGGGCTGTGTGTGTGGCCCCAGCACTGAAGGTGTGTGTCTGTGTCTGTTTGTGTGACCTCAGCACCAAAGGGATGTGTGTCTGTGACCCCAGCAATGAAGGGCAGTGTCTCTATGGCCCCATCAATAAAGGGGTGGCTGTGTGGTTTGTGTGTCCCTGCACTAATGGGGTGTGTGTTTGTGTCCTCAACACTGTAGCACTGAAGGGGTGTGTGCACGTGTTTTTGTCACAGGTGTACATGTCCCCTGAAATGCAGCACTGAAGGCTGTGTGTGTGGCCCCAGCACTGAAGGTGTGTGTCTGTTTGTGTGACCTCAGCACCAAAGGGATGTGTGTCTGTGACCCCAGAAATGAAGGGGTGTGTCTCTATGGCCTCATCAATAAAGGGGTGGCTGTGTGATGGTTTGTGTGTCCCTGCACTTATGGTGTGTGTGCTTGCTTTCTCAACACTGCAGCACTGATGGGGTGTGTGCACGTGTGTTTGGCACATGTGTACATGTCCCCTGAAGTGCAGCACTGAAGGGCTCTGTGTGTGGCCCCAGCACTGAAGGTGTGTGTCTGTGTCTGTTTGTGTGACCCCAGCACCAAAGGGATGTGTGTCTATGACCCTAGCAATGAAGGGGCGTGTCTCTATGGCCCCATCAATAAAGGGGTGGCTGTGTGATGGTTTGTGTGTCCCTGCTCTAATGGGGTGTGTGTTTGTGTCTTCAACACTGCAGCACTGGAGGGGTGTGTGCACGCGTGTTTGGCACACGTGTACATGTCCCCTGAGATGCAGCACTGAAGGGCTGTGTGTGGCCTCAGCACTGAAGGTGTGTGTCTGTGTCTGTGTGACCTCAGCACCAAAGGGATGTGTGTCTGTGACCCCAGCAATGAAGGGGTGTGTCTCTATGGCCCCATCAATAAATGGGTGGCTGTGTGACGGTTTGCGTGTCCCTGCACTAATGGTGTGTGTGCTTGCTTACTCAACACTGCAGCACTGAAGGGGTGTGTGCACGTGTGTTTGGCACACGTGTACATGTCCCCTGAAATGCAGCACTGAAGCGTTGTGTGTGGCCCCAGCACTGAAGGTGTGTGTCGGTGTCTGTTTGTGTGACCCCAGCACCAAAGGGATGTGTGTCTATGACCCCAGCAATGAAGGGGTGTGTCTCTATGGCCCCATCAATAAAGGGGTGGTTGTGTGATGGTTTGTGTGTCCCTGCACTAATGGGGTGTGTGTTTGTGTCTTCAACACTGCAGCACTGAAGGGGTGTGTGCACGTGTGTTTGGCACAAGTGTACATGTCCCCTGAAATGCAGCACTGAAGGGCTGTGTGTGTAGCCCCATCACTGAAGGTGTGTGTCTGTGTCTGTTTGTGTGACCCCAGCACCAAAGGGTTGTGTGTCTGTGACCCCAGAAATAAAGGGGTGTGTCTCTGTGACCCCTTCAATAAAGGGTGGCTGTGTTATGGTTTGTGTGTCCCTGGACTAACGGTCTGTGTGTTTTTGTACCGAGCACTGCAGCACTGAAGGGGTGTGTGCACGTGTGTTTATTGTGTGTGTATAGAGGTGAGTATTTGAGTCTGTGTGTGTATGTATGTGTGTGTTGAAGTGAGTGTGTATGTGTGTGAATGTTCATGTATGTATTAAAGGTAACCCATCACTTCATTTCAGGCCCCTAAACCACCACCATTGTGAAATACCACTGTGTAATGAGTTTATAAAGATGCCCCTGTATAAATCATTCATTTCTGCATTGTGTAGAAAATGAGCTTATAATGAACCAACAGTTTATACAAGGACATATTTATTATTCTGTTGGTGCCTTGGTGGTGATTTCATTCCCAGTCCCCTTAAAGGGTTATTTGGGACTTAAGAATTGATGACCTATCTGTAAGATTGCTGATCAGTATGAGATCGGAGGGTCTGACACCTGGCACCCCCACGATCAGCTGAAATCTGCTCCGGCAGGTGCCAGACACATGATAAGCATACTTGATAGGACGCTGCTTCTGGTCTATAGGACGCACACAATACTGAGCACGATTTTTTGTTGTTAAAAAGTGCGTCATATAGTCTAGAAAATACAGTTAATGACGGTCACTCTTTAACTAAGAAATGCATCTTAACTTATGAAGGACTATATCCGTCATAATTCTGCTCTCCGCATTTCTTGCAGGCTCACACGTCGAGTCTGCATCTTTCTCGGCAGATGATGGCTGTGTTATTCAGCAATCATATGCCTCTAACAGTTGCAGGTTGGGCGGAGCTCTGCCCACGACAGTTAGCCTATTAAATCTTGCTATCAGTGTGTGACAGCGGCATTTAATGTGCGCCAGCAGGGGGTGCACCATTCCATCTCTTCATTGGCGCACCCGTGACTTGATCACTGAAGATCCCTGTGTCTGTCATCACTGGATTCCTGTGACAGCCAGCCTGTTGCTAGTGTTCATAGGAGACCGTGATTTCTGCTATATATAGCAATGCTGTATATAGCACAAGCAATCAGATGATTGCAGGTTCAAGCACCCTAAAGAGACGAACAATTACAGTGAAAAGTAAAAAAAAATGAAAAAAGTATAAAAGTTCAAATCATCCCAGTTTTCCCCCCATTAAAAATTAAGAAATATAAAACATTTAAAAAATACACATATTTGGTATCGCTGCGTTTGTAAAAGTCAGATCCATCAAAATATAAAATAAATTAATCCATTTAGTAAACGGCGTAACTAGAACATTAAATAAAATGCCAGAATTACAGATTTTCAGTCGTTGCAACAAGAAAAAAATATATAATAACAGGCAATCAAAACATTGTATATACCCCAAAATGATATCAATATAACCATCAGTTTGTGGTGCAAAAAACTCGCCCTCACGCAGCCCCATTCCCGAAACATGAAAACGCCGCGGCTTTCAGATCCCGGAAAGTGGCGACACGAGCAAAATATTTTTATTATTTTTTTTTACCAATTTCTGAATTTTTTTTCATCACTTAAGTGACGATTTATAGGATTTATATTTAAGTAGAAGAGATGAAGCTTTACTACCTCCTGCTCCAGCTCCAGCACTTCACCGCTGCCGCTGATCTTTAGTCACTGGCTTCAAGGGTGACATCATGACTGCAGCTCTGCAGCCAATCACTTGGCTCAGTGGGCCATGCTGACAGAGCTTCTAAGCTCAGTGATTGGCTGCAGCAATGATGTGAGCTGAAGTTGAGCCATCACCCCTGCAGCCGGTCACAATAGAGCACAGGAAGCGCTGAAGATCCAGAGCTGGAGCAGCAGGAGAAAGTAAAGCTCTGTGTGTTTTCTCTACCACTGGGAACCTCCTATATATTACATAAAAACATTCCTGAAAACCCCTTTAATCTGACTTTATAGAAAAAGTCTATATCCGGCTGCTGTCCTCCCCTCATGAATCACAAAATATGCCAAGTGTGAACAACTCCTGTCCCCAAATGAGGACTTGCAGGCGATCAGTTGATAGTCGGGGGTCTGGCAGTGAACACCCTCTGCAATCAGCTGTGTTTTGCTGGACGTAGTGGCCTCTCCAGGACACATGGGGTATTACATGGTGCTCTTTCAGAATAATATGTAATATGTAATACATGATATCTTGACGTCTTCCAGAAGAAGATATTGGCAGACAGGTAATGACTTATTACCTACCAGCCATTGTCTCCTTTATCACTCGCTAGTTCTTATACACATTTGGATGATGTCACATCTTCGTTGGAAGCCGTATTAGGAACTTCCATCGCAGATTTTATCATACAGGACTAGTTCTCAGCCAACAGCTATTTGGCCATTGTTCACATGACGTAAGCCTATGTTATATACAGCGATATGCAGCAGGATACAAGAGATCCAGGGAAATATCCGATCGCCAGAAATTGGGTCAGGAAGGAATTTTTTTCCCCCCTGAATCAGAATTCTTTTGGGGGGGTTTCTTTGCCTTCTTCTGGATCTTTGGGTCCCAATGACTCTCAGGTAGTCCCCAATGACCGCAGCTCGTTTTGTGGTCTCCACCGGGGCCAATCTGAGAGTGACTGTGACCATAGTTTAATTTCTTAAAGGACCAGTAATATTTTCATTACAATGTTGCTTATTGCTATTTCAATAAAAAAATTAATTATATATATATATATATATTGTTTTGTGTGTTTTTCTCCTGGATTTCACCTTACTCAGTGAGAATGATAAGAGTAATCACAAAATATGGGGGCTCCAGACACAGAGAGAACTCTGGTACCAAATTCCATGACAATTGTTCTGGGGTTCAGTCTGTGATGGAGCAGTAACATTGTATCCAGGACGTCGTACACACCATGCTACAGAAAGAAGACTGAAGAACGGGACGCAGCCGCAGAATACAGGAGACACAGGGTCTTGTGTAACAGTAAAAAACAGGAAAGATGTTCAACAAGTGGCCGGGGGGCTCCAGGACCAAACCAGGAGGGAGGCCTCAGTCATCAGTGGCCAATATTCCCATGAAGTGGTCCACATTTACCAACCGTTCTGCAGCCACTCGTTTACCTTTGTCCAACACCTCCGTCGCTCCTTGCAGTTATTAGGCCACCACTGAAATTCTTTTCTGATTACACACAGACACGTACATAGAAACCGTGCATGCCGCCATCACCGTCCACAACCAGAGTCCTGGTCCAGACCAGTGGCCTTTCCAATTCAAGTCTACTTGGGTTTAAACAAGGGTCCTGTCTCTAAGAGAACCATGTGCTTGCCACTTGGAACAGCAGTAATACAGTAACACCTGGTTAATATTCTTCGGGCACAGAGATGCACAGACAGTGAACCCTCTTAAAAAGAAGAATTGGACTGACATTCCCTAAGCAATAAGTACCCACACAATTGGAGGGACAGATTGCTAGCCCTTGCTGCACCATGGTGTATGCCCAGTGGTGGCCACTCTTAGTCCAAGTTGGCTCTTCAGATTGTATGGTGAAAGAACCTGAGGGCCATATACCTTCAAGAAAAAGATCTCATAAGGACACGTCGCCTTGAATTGTGAAGAACACAATAATGTTTTCCATATAATTATATTGTGTTCTATTCAGGATATATTAAAAAAAAGTCTGGTCCTTAGAAGTTATAAAATGAGGTCAATACAACCTCAGGTGACGAACAACACATCACAAATTACACCAGGTCATCGAATATTTACCAAAAAATAGACTTAAATGCAGAAACAGTGTGTGAAAAATTACAGGGGTTGTCCAATAAAAACAAGCTCCATTCTACAGGAACCTTCACCCCCGTTAGATTGGAACGGTGGTCCGCATGCTAAAATGCTGCTCCATTCATTCTATATGAGGCGGCCATGAAGTGCGCCCGACTTTTTTGGACCGATGAGACAGAGTGGCCTTACAGAGAAGGGTCCTTGGATTGGACGCCAAGTTACGGACCCCAAAGCAGCACTGAATATGATGTACTAGTGGGAGTAACGAGTGCAAGGGTTCAAGGGCGCCAGTAGTGGAAGACATAGTGCGCGAAACCGAAGAACAAGTAAGCAGACCTGCTGATCAGCACTGCAGTGCTGAGGCCGAGTTATGGCGAAATAGGGAGCGACAGTGCGCCCCACTAGTCCTGGAGTATATTACAGAGGAAGGATACTGTGTGGAAAATGCTTCATACTGTAAAGGAAACGGCCAGAACACTTTGTGCCCGATATCCCTTGTATGCCGGGACGTTGCTAGGGTCCTAAAAGATCAGGGGCCAAAGCCCCAAAGTAGGTGTTTCCCCATACAACCTCCCCGCCACTTAAAAGAGGACCTATACATATATAATTACAGTACACCATTGTTGCTAACCTAAAATACACAACTGAAAGACCAATATTCCCAAAATTACTTCTATACAAGGCAATAATAATCCCGCTACACAATGCCCTCTACCGTCAACACTACACAGTGAGTACATAGTATTATGATATGACCATTGCCTCTACATAAAAAACACACTGTACAAAGACCATCTGACTTCTCACATTTCCAGCACCGTCCCCATCTATTCCCACCCTGCATAACCTCCCCATGCTGCCTGCTCTTCCGACGTGGAATAGGAACCTCAATACTTCAAAAATTATGTCATTACTATGATTACCCTCCACCAATTAATGCTACAAAGACTGTGTGCCAGATAGAGGGGACCTATAAAAATAATAGCGTCCCATAGAAAGTAGTAAAGACCCCACTGTGCTACCTAGCAAGTAATAATACCAGATATGAACTTATGAAAGTTTCAATATCTGAAGTGTTCCCTCCAAGCAACAAATACCGTTGAGTATCCCCTTTAACTAATAATGCCCCCTTAAAGCTACAATCAAACTACACCCAACTACAAAGTTCTTCTTCAAGTCTATGGACGATGATTTCGGGGTGGTGAAAGAAGAAATTTCTGATGATGCACCCATTTAAAAGAAATAATGTCCTGAGTGCCCCCATAGCACCCTGTATATTGTATGATAGTCCCACAGCTCACTACACACTGTATGATGGTCCCCACAGCTCCCTATGCACTGTATGATGGTCCCCACTGATCCTTATACACTACATGATGGTCCCCACAGTGCCCTATGCACTGTATGATGGTCTTCACAGCTCCCTATGCATTGTATGATGATCTCCACAACTCCCTATGCATTGTATGATGGACCTTATAGCTCTCTACGCACTGTATGATGGTCCCCACAGCTCCCTACGCACTATATGATGGTCCCCACAGATCCCTATACACTGTATGATAATCCCCATAGCTCCCTATACCCTGTATGATGGTCCCCACAGCTCCGTATGCACTGCATAATGGTCCCCACAGCTCCCTATGCCCTGTATGATGGTACCCACAGTTCCATATGCACTGTATCATGGTCCCCACAGCTACCTATGCACTGTATGATGGTCCCCACAGCTCCCTATGCAATGTATGATGGTCCCCACAGTTCCATATGCACTGTATCATGGTCCCACAGCTCACTACACACTGTATGATGGTCCCCACAGCTCCCTATGCACTGTATGATGGTCCCCACTGATCCTTATACACTACATGATGGTCCCCACAGTGCCCTATGCACTGTATGATGGTCTTCACAGCTCCCTATGCATTGTATGATGATCTCCACAACTCCCTATGCATTGTATGATGGACCTTATAGCTCTCTACGCACTGTATGATGGTCCCCACAGCTCCCTACGCACTATATGATGGTCCCCACAGATCCCTATACCCTGTATGATGGTCCCCACAGCTCCGTATGCACTGCATAATGGTCCCCACAGCTCCCTATGCCCTGTATGATGGTACCCACAGTTCCATATGCACTGTATCATGGTCCCCACAGCTACCTATGCACTGTATGATGGTCCCCACAGCTATCTACGCTCTGTATAATGGTCCCCACAGCTCACTATGCACTGTATGATGGTCCCCACAGCTCCTTAGATACTGTATGATGGTCCTCATACTTCCCTATACACTGTATGATGGTCCCCACAGCTCCCTACACACTGTATGATGGTCCCCACAGCTCCTTAGATTTTGTATGAGGTCCCCACAGCTCCCTAGACACTGTATGATGGTCCCCACAGCTCCCTAGACACTGTATGATGGTCCCCACAGCTCCCTAGACACTGTATGATGGTCCCCACAGCTCCCTATGCTCTGTATGATGGTCCCCACAGCTCCCTACGCTCTGTATGATGGTCCCCACAGTGCCCTATGCACTGTATGATGGTCTTCACAGCTCCCTAAGCATTGTATGATGGTCTCCACAGCTCCCTATGCATTGTATGATGGTCCTCATAGCTCTCTACGCACTGTATGATGGTCCCCGCAGCTCCTTAAGCACTGTATGATGGTACCCACGGCTCCTTATACACTGTATGATGGTACCCACGGCTCCTTATACAATGTATGATGGTCCCCACGGCTCTTTATGTACTGTATGATGGTCCCTGCAGCTCCCTACGCTCGGTATGATGGTCCCCACACCTCCCTATGCACTGCATAATGGTCCCCACACCTCCCTATGCCCTGTATGATGGTCCCCACATCTCCCTATGCACTGTATGATGGTCCCCACAGCTCCTTAGGCACTGTATGATGGTCCCCACAGCTATCTATGCACTGCATAATGGTCCCCACAGCTCCCTATGCACTGCATAATGGTCCCCACAGCTCCCTATGCACTGCATAATGGTCCCCACAGCTCCCTATGCCCTGTATGATGGTCCCCACATCTCCCTATGCACTGTATGATGGTCCGCACAGCTCCTTAGGCACTGTATGATGGTCTCCACAGCTCCCTATGCATTGTCTGATGGTCCCCACAGCTCCCTATGCCCAGTATGATGGTCTCCACAGCTCCCTATGCATTGTCTGACGGTCCCCACAGCTCCCTATGCCCTGTATGATGGTCCCCACAGCTCCCTATGCCCTGTATGATGGTCCCCACAGATCCCTATGCACTGTATGATGGTCCCCACAGCTCCCTATGCATTGTCTGATGGTCCCCACAGCTCCCTATGCACTGTATGGTGGTCTCTACAACTCCTTATAACTGGCATGATGGTCCCTACAACTTCCTATATCCTGTATAATGGCCCTCACAGCCCCATATATACAGTAATGTATAATGGCCCCCGCAGCTCAATATATATTGTATGATGGCCCCCACACCCACTTGTACACTATATTATGACCCCTACAGCTCCCTTTATACTGTATGATGGCCCCACAGCCCCTTATAAACTGTATTCTGGCACCCACTCCCCATTTTATATAATATGATGGTCCCACTGCCCCTCATATATAGCATGATGACTCCCATAGCCCCTTATAGTATGATAGCACTCACACCCCTTATATATACAGGTGCATCTCACTAAATTAGAATATCATCAAAAAGTTTATTTATTTTAGTTCTTCAATGCTGAAAATGAAACTCATATATTATATAAAGTCATTACAATCAAAGTGATCTATTTCAAGTGTTTATTTCTATTAATGTTGATCATTATGGCCAGGGGCGCACATAGAAATCATGAGGCCCCACCAAAAAAATAAAGAAATATTTGTCTGTGTCACAGAAGAGCCGATCTCACAACTTTCCAGCCTTTACTTCGCTTTTCTAATGTTCCTCCTACTGAAGTCCTAGATCCCTCTTTCATTGCCCCCATGAAGTATGATGCCAATAAAAGTGCCCCCCAAACACAGTATGATACCCCCATGGTGCATTCCTCCACATTAGCCTCTACATGAACAGTATAATGACCTTATTGTACCCCACTTCAACTCCCAAGGCAAAGTATGGTGCCCCTAACACAGTATGATTCCCCCAACTGTGACTCCCACACAGCCCTCCATACAGTATAATGGGCCTACATACAGTATAATGGCCCACACTAGCCCTCCAAACAGTATAATGACCCCACACAGCCCTCCAAACAGTATGATGGACCCCACACAAACCTTCACACCGTATAATTGCTTTCATACAGTATAACGGCCCCCCACATAGCCCTCAAAATATCATAATGGCCCCACATAGACTTCCATATAGTATAATATGCCACCCATAATCCTCCATATAGTAAAATGCACCCTCCAAAATCCTCCATATAGTATAATGCACCCCCCATAATCCTCCATATAGTATAATGAACTTCCCATGGTCCTCGATAGAATATAATGCACTCCCCATAGTCCTCCATACAGTATATTTCACACCCCAAAGGGTAAAATGCAGCCCCCATATAGTATAATGCACCACATAGAGTCCTGCAGTATTATGGGCACCACGTACTCACTGATTTTAAAATACTGTATGTTTTAAATAAGACGACCTGAGTATAAGCCGAGGTCCCTAATTTTACCACAAAAAAAATGGGAAAAAGTATTGAGTTGAGTATAAGCCTAGGGTAGGAAAGGCAGCAGCTACTGGAAAATTTCACCATCCTGGTATGTATGGCACCCCTCATCACCAATCCTGGTATGTATGGCACCCCTCATCCCCCAATCCTGGTACATATGGCACCCCTCATCCCCCAATCCTGGTATGTATGGCCTCCTCATCCCCCAATCCTGGTACATATGGCACCCCTCATCCCCCAATCCTGGTATGCGTGGCCCCCTCATCCCCCAATCCTGGTATGTGTGGCCTCCTCATCCCCCAATCCTGGTATGTGTGGCCTCCTCACCCCCCAATCTTGGTATGTGTGGCCTCCTCACCCCCCAATCCCGGTATGTGTGGCCTCCTCATCCCCCAATCCTGAAATGTGTGGCCTCCTCATCCCCCAATCCTGGTATGTGTGGCCTTCTCATCCCCCAATCCCCTGGTGTGTGTGGACCCCTCAACCCCCAATCCTGGTTTGCATGGCCCCCTCATCCCCCAATCCTGGTATGTGTGGCCCCATCACTGCATACTGTCTGTCATCACTGGATTCCTGTGACAGCCAGCCTGTTGCTAGTGTTCATAGGAGACCGTGATCTCTGCTATATATAGCAATGCTGTATATAGCACAAGCAATCAGATGATTGCAGGTTCAAGCCCCCTAAAGAGACTAACAAATACAGTGAAAAGTAAAACAAAAAATCAAAAAAGTATAAAAGTTCAAATCATCCCAGTTTTCCCCCCATTAAAAATTAAGAATTATAAAACATTTTAAAAAATACACATATTTGGTATCGCTGCGTTTGTAAAAGTCAGATCCATCAAAATATAAAAAAAATTAATCCATTTAGTAAACGGCGTAACTAGAACATTACATAAAATGCCAGAATTACAGATTTTCAGTCGTTGCAACAAGAAAAAAATAAATAATAACAGACAATCAAAACATTGTATATACCCCAAAATGATATCAATATAACCATCAGTTTGTGGTGCAAAAAAACAGCCCTCACGCAGCCCCATTCCCGAAACATGGAAACGCCGCGGCTTTCGGTTCTCGGAAAGTGGCGACACAAGCAAATTATTTTTATTATTTTTTTTACAAATTTCAGAATTTTTTTTCATCACTTAAATATAAATGATATAAATCGTCACTTAAGTAGAACAGATGAAGCTTTACTACCTCCTGCTCCAGTTCCAGCACTTCACCGCTGCCGCTGATCTTTAGTCACTGGCTTCAAGGGTGACATCATGACTGCAGCTCTGCAGCCAATCACTTGGCTCAGTGGGCCATGCTGACAGAGCTTCTAAGCTCAGTGATTGGCTGCAGCAATGATGTGTGCTGAAGTTGAGCCATCACCCCTGCAGCCAGTCACAATAGAGCACAGGAAGCGCTGAAGATCCGGAGCTGGAGCAGCAGGAGAAAGTAAAGCTCTGTGTGTTTTCTCTACCACTGGGAACCTCCTATATATTACATAAAAACATTCCTGAAAACCCCTTTAATCTGACTTTATAGAAAAAGTCTATATCCGGCTACTGTCCTCCCCTCATGAATCACAAAATATGCCAAGTGTGAACAACTCCTGTCCCCAAATGAGGACTTGCAGGCGATCAGTTGATAGTCGGGGGTCCGGCAGTGAACACCCTCAGCAATCAGCTGTGTTTTGCTGGACGTAGCGGCCTCTCCAGGACACATGTGGTATTACATGGTTCGCTTTCAGAATAATATGTAATATGTAATACATGATATCTTGAAGTCTTCCAGAAGAAGATATTGGCAGACAGGTAATGACTTATTACCTACCAGCCATTGTCTCCTTTATCACTCGCTAGTCCTTATACACATTTAGATGATTTCACATCTTCGTTGGAAGCCGTATTAGGAACCTCCATCGCAAATTTTATCATATAGGTTCTCAACCAACAGCTATTTGGCCATTGTTCACATAAAGTAAACCTATGTTATATACAGCAATATGCAGCAGGATACACGAGATCCAGGGAAATATCCAATCGCCAGAAATGGGGTCAGGAATGGTATGTGTGGCCTCCTCATCCCCCCAATCCTGGTATGTGTGGCCCCCTCATCCCCCAATCCTGGTATGCATAGCCCCCTCATCCCCCAATCTTGGTATGTATGGCCTCCTCACTCCCCAATCCTGGTATGTGTGGCCCCATCACTGCACACACAAAAAATAAACACTTATACTCACCTTCCTTCCTCACCTCTGCTCCAGAGCTGCTGTGTTCTGTCTGCCAGCAGCTCATGTTGGTATCTGAGCAGCGCGCGCTCTCAGTTGCCGAGGTGAGCTGCTGCTGCCAGCATATTCACTCCTCTCCACGCCGGGACTATGAGCGTTGACAAGTGTGAATATGCATTCTCTTTAGTAGAGGGCACTGTAAGCAGGAGCCACGGCTCAGCGCTCCTCCGTGCCTGCTACTAAAGAGAATGAATATTCCTTCTTCTCCACGCCCATGGAAGTGGAGAAGAGGGAATATTCATGTCCCTTTAGCAGCGGGCACACGTGGTAGCTACAGCAGCCGCTACTGCGTGTGCCCGCTCCTCCGCCGCCGTAACCTCCCACCCCCCCAATACTCACCTATCCTCCTCGCTCCCCCGAGGCTCACAGGCCCCATAGCAGTGGTGTGGCCTGCCACCATTGGCGGTACGCCACTGATTATGGCTTACAGCCAATGAAATCACAAAAGTCATTATCTCAGTAAATTAGAATACTTTATAACATCAGCTTGAAAAATGTTTTTAAAATCCGAAATGTTGGCCTACTGAAATGTATGTTCAGTAAATGCACTCAATACTTGGTCAGGCTCCTTTTGCATCAATTACTGCATAGTGCGGCGTGGCATGGAGGCGATCAGCCTGTGGCACTGCTGAGGGGTTATGGAAGCCCAGGTGGCTTTGATAGCAGCCTTCAGCTCAACAGCATTGTTGGGTCTGGTGTCTCATCTTCCTCTTGACAATACCCCATAGTTTCTCTATGGGGTTAAGTTCAGGTGAATTTGCTGGCCAATTAAGCAGAGTGATGCTGTTGTCTTTAAACCAGGTATTGGTACTTTTGGCAGTGTGGACAGGGGCCAAGTCCTGCTGGAGAATGAAATTTCCATCTCCAAAAAGCTTGCCGGCAGAGGGAAGCATGAAGTGCTGTAAAATTTCCTGCTAGACGGCTGCGCTGACTTTGGTCTTGATAAAACACAGTGGACCTACACCAGCAGATTACATGGCTCCCCAAACCATCACTGATTGTGGAGACTTCACACTACACCTCAAGCAGCTTGGATTGTGGCCTCTTCACTCTTCCTCCAGACTCTGGGACCTTGATTTCCAAAGGAAAATTGGAACTCTGGGACCTTGTGGATGGTGTCAATGACTGCCTTCTTGGCATTTGTAAAGTCAGCAGTCTTCCCCATGATTGTGGAGCCTACTGAAACAGACTATGGGATATTTTTAAACACTTAGGAAGCCGTTGCAGGTGTTTTTTGTTAATTATTCTAATTTACTGAGATAATGACTTTTGTGTTTTCATTGGCTGTAAGCCATAATCGTCAACATTAACAGAAATAGACACTTGAAATAGATCTCTCTGTGTGTAACGTCTATTTTGGGATATTTTAGTACACCCATGATGATACTATAGACAGCCATTATACCTGGAATGGCCCCTTCCTTGCGTGCCTGGCTTTTTTTTGCTTACACGTCTAACAATCACATATGTGTTGTGTCCCTTCCCCCATCATCCTATTCTTCTATTGCTGAATAAATATGATAGATTTTATACTCCCTGGACTCCTTTGATGGTCTTTTACCCTGCGGGGTTTTCTTTCATATATGGACTCACTGTGTGGTGGTGATGGTAGAGGACATTGTGTAGCAGGATCATTTTGGCCTTGTATAGTAGTAATTTTGGGAATATTGGTCTTTGTATAGTGTATTTTAGATTAGTAACAGTGGTGTACTGTAATTATATATGTATAAATCCTCTTTTAAGTGACAGGGAGGTTATATGGGGAAACATGTACTTTGGGGCTGGGGTCCCTGATCTCTTAGGACCACAGCAACGCTCCTGCACTGGGGAAAAGCAGGGTCTGGAGGCCACTTTAATATCATCATTTTACGGATATGACGCCAAAGAAACTAATGAAGTGCTTTGCAAAGTTCCATAATTAAAAAATAAAATGGAACCATTTTACAAGACCCGTAGCGTCTCCATTTTTCGGGATCTGGGGCCGGTTTTATTTTTTGCACACCGAGCTGAAGTTTTTATTGATACCATTTTGGGGTAGATCCGATGTTTTGATCGCCAGTTATTGCATTTTATTGCAATGTTGCGGCGACCAAAAAACGTAATTCTGGCGTTTAGAATTTTTTTCTCGTTACGCCGTTTACCGATTGGATTAATTATTTTTTTATATTGATAGATCGGGCGATTCTGAGCACGGCAATAGCAAATATGTGTATCTGGGTGGTATTTTTAGAATTTTATTCTGAATGGGGCGAAAGGGGGGTGATTTAAACTTTTATATATTTTTAATTTTTTTTTATATTTTTAAAAACATTTTTTTTTTTTTTACACTTTTTGCTTGCTTCTATAGTCTCATTAGGAGGCTAGAAGCAGCAACTGTCCAATCACCTCTGCTACATACAGGGGATGAGCAGATCAGCTCTATGTAGCAGAAATGCTCCTGTGCTATGAGCGCCGACCACTAGATGGCGCTCATAGAGTCAGTACATGACAATCACTGGGGTCTGCTGCAGACCCAGGGTTGTCATGCCCACCCATCAGTGACCCGCGATTACGTGACGGGGTCACAGATGGGTGGGGTAAGTGACGCGCTTCCGGCGCGGCGCTGTTAAATGCCGCTGTCAGAGATTGACAGTGTAACGGGTCTGGGAGGTGGAACCTCAGAGCAACTATACAAAGGGGCAGTCCTTGTAAGGAAGCGGGTGGCTCCCAGGGAAGGCGGGCAGGTAGTCACGGCAAGTGACAGGGACAGTCTCTGGGTAGAAGGGCAGGAGGTCATGGCAAGTGACGGGGACAGTCTCTTGACAGGCGGATGGTCACGGCAAGTGGCAGCAGGGTAAGAGTCTCTAGACAGGCAGGTGGTCACGGCAAGTGACAGCAGGATAAGAGTCTCTAGATAGGCTAGCAGGCAGGTAGCAGGTGAGCGCTCCCAGGTGAGCGGGCAAGAGTCTCTGGACAGGCAGGTGGTCACGGCAAGTGACGGCAGAGCCTCCAGGTTCGCTAGCAGGCAGGTAGCAGGTGAACGCACCCAGGTGAGCGGGCAAGAGTCTCTGGACAGGCAGGTGGTCACGGCAAGTGACGGCAGAGCCTCCAGATAGGCTAGCAGGCAGGTAGCAGGTGAGCGCTCCCAGGTGAGCGGGCAAGAGTCTCTGGACAGGCAGGTGGTCACGGCAAGTGACGGCAGAGCCTCCAGATAGGCTAGCAGGCAGGTAGCAGGTGAGTGCTCCCAGGTGAGCGGGCAGGAGTCTCTGGACAGGCAGGTGGTCACGGCAAGTGAAGGCAGAGCCTCCAGATAGGCTAGCAGGCAGGTAGCAGGTGAGCGCTCCCAGGTGAGCGGGCAGGAGTCTCTGGACAGGCAGGTGGTCACGGCAAGTGACGGCAGAGCCTCCAGATACGCTAGCAGGCAGGTGGCAGGTGAGCGCTCCCAGGTGAGCGGGCGAGAGTCTCTGGACAGGCAGGTGGTCACGGCAAGTGACGGCAGAGCCTCCAGGTAAGCTAGCAGGCAGGTAGCAGGTGAGCGTTCCCAGGTGAGCGGGCAGGAGTCTCTGGACAGGCAGGTGGTCATGGAAAGTGACGGCAGAGCCTCCAGGTAGGCTAGCAGGCAGGTAGCAGGTGAGCGCTCCCAGGTGAGCGGGAAGGAATCTCTGGACAGGCAGGTGGTCACGGCAAGTGACGGCAGAGCCTCCAGGTAGGCTAGCAGGCAGGTAGCAGGTGAGCGCTCCCAGGTGAGCGGGCGGGCAGATCCATAGACAGACTGACAGGTGTTGGAAGGCAGACTGTCGGACCGCAGGAATGCAAGCAGATAGACAGGAATCAGGTAGGTATCAAGCAGAGATCTGGTAGGTAACTGGCAGGTATCTGGTAACGGGACCTGAGGGTTGAGTTGAAAGGCTTTACAACAACATTGCTCGGGCACCTCCATTTTGGAGGAGGTGCCTTATATATGGTGAGGTCCTCCGGCCATTGGCCGGGGACTCCTTTGGACAGTGCGCGCGGCCCCTTTAAGAGAGGGAGAGCTCGCGCGTGCCCTAAGCACAGAGGCCGAGAAGCAGCGCGCGCTGCCAGCAGAGCGGGAGGAAGCTGCCGGGCACGGAGCGGAGAGGTGAGGGGAACGGCGTCCCTGCCTAGCAGGAGGCAGGGACGCCGACGCTACAGACAGCAGCATTTAACATGTTAACAGCCGCAAGTGGATCGCGATTCCACCCGCGGCTGTTGGGGGCACATGTCAGCTGTATAAATCACGGTTTTAGGCATTGGTCTTGTAGTGTGGTATTGGTCTGCGACCAAGTGTGAATAGGTTCAACAAAACACAGCTGGCAGACTTTAAATGGAGGGTAATATTTGGCACGCTCCACAAAATGTCACGATTATTAGGTAAGGTGTGTATAGGAAAATGTTATTTAAGGAAATAAAATGTACATTTTATTGGGGAATCCACCGCAGTCAGTGATTTTAGTCCAGTGTTTTCCTGTAACTCACATAGCAGTAGAAGACAAAGACAGAAACACAATACACAAATAACGGTAAAGTTTTAAATATTAGAGTTAGGACTGTCCCATAAGGGTCACCGTTACGAGGCGGGATGGCTTTCGCATTATTTAGACAAAAATTATGTTAACTAAGTACGCTTTATTATTTTCATGCACTATCGCGATTAATTTATTTACTGCAGGGTGTTTGAGTATTGTATTTCTGTCTTAGTTTTTTTCTGGTTAGTGGCCATGTGTGAACATGCTCTTACATTCTGCATGCACGACAATTTAAATTACAGTTCAGGTCTCGAGGTTTTTTTCATATAGCAGAAGGTTATATGGATTAAAATAAAGGTTCATTTAAATAGCTGTCATGAATTATAACATGGGGCTGTGGGATATTTGCAGTCTGTGACTTTTTTGTTTAGTAATTTATTTCCTGAAGTGTAAACTTGATACATAAAACAGCAGTGTCCGTTATGATGACATCACAAAGCACATGACAGCACCGAGAACATGACATCATAGACCTCACATGACATCATAACTGCTACAGAATGTATAAAGTTCTATTCCTGAGCCATCTTGTGTCACAGCTTGAAGAGGACCAGTCCAGGTAAGTAGCTCATCACTGAACGCTGGGGGTCGGGTCACATCGGAAAGGGAGGAGGACTGGCTGCACAGCATTGTGTCACAGCACAAACAGCAGAGCAAGATCAGGAAGAGATCTGCAGTGTGTGCTGTATGGACTGTGTCCTCATCCCCATGATATTTCCAGATGATTATTAGCTGCATTGTTTTCTTTCTTCCTGACCTTCCTCAAGGCTGTTCTGAGATCTGTGGAGTAACTATCATACGTCCGGCAATTATCAACTGAGAAGACTTTTTGGGATTCAGCAAGAAGGTAGGTGTGCGTGCATGTGAGTGTGTGTGTAGGCACAGCATTGAAGGTTTGTGTGACCCCAGATCTAAAGGGAAGTGTGTCTGTGACCCCAGCACTACAAGGATGTGTGTCTGTGACCCCACCAATAAAGGGATGTGTGTCTGTGACCCCACCAATAAAGGGATGTGTGTCTGTGACCCCACCAATAAAGGGATGTGTGCCTGTGACCCCACCAATAAAGGGGTGGCTGTGTGATGGTTTGTGTGTCCCTGCACTAATGGGGTGTGTGTTTGTGTCCTCAACACTGCAGCACTGAAGGGGTGTGTGCACGTGTGTTTGGCACACATGTACATGTTTCCAGAAATGTAGCACTGAAGGGCTGTGTGTGTGGCCCCAGCACTTAAAGTGTGTGTCTGTGTCTATTTGTGTGACCTCAGTACCAAAGGGATGTCTGTCTGTGATCCCAGAAATGAAGGGGTGTCTCTGTGACCCCATCAATAACGGGGTGGCTGTGTAATGGTTTGCGTGTCCCTGCACTAATGGGGTGTGTGCTTGTTTCCTAAACACTGCAGCACTAAAGGGGTGTGTGCACGTGTGTTTGGCACACGTGTACATATCCTCTGAAATGCAGCACTGAAGGGCTGTGTGTGTGGCTCTAGCACTGAAGGTGTGTGTCTGTGTCTGTTTGTGTGACCTCAGCACAAAAGGGATGTGTGTCTGTGACCCCAGCAATAAAGATGTGTGTCTATATGGCCCCATCAATAACGGGGAAGCTGTGTGATGGTTTGCGTGTCCCTGCACTAATGGGGTGTGTGCTTGTTTCCTCATCACTGCAACACTGAAGGGGTGTGTGCACGTGTGTTTGGCACACGTGTACATGTCCCCTGAAATGCAGCACTGAAGGGCTGTGTGTGTGGTTCCAGCACTGAAGGTGTCTGTCTGTGTCTGTTTGTGTGACCTCAGCACCAAAGGGATGTGTGTCTGTGACCCCAGCAATGAAGGGGTGTGTCTCTATGGCCCCATCAATAAAAGGGGTGGTTGTGTGATGGTTTGTGTGTCCCTGCACTAATGGGGTGTGTGTTTCTGTCCTCATCACTGCAACACTGAAGGGGTGTGTGCACGTGTGTTTGGCACACGTCTACATGTCCCCTGAAATGCAGCACTGAAGGGCTGTGTGTGTGGCTCCAGCACTGAAGGTGTGTGTCTGAGTCTGTTTGTGTGACCTCAGCACCAAAGGGATGTATGTCTGTGATCCCAGAAATGAAGGGCTGTGTCTCTATGGCCCCATCAATAAAGGGGTGGCTGTGTGATGGTTTGTGTGTCCCTGCACTAATGGGGTGTGTGTTTGTGTCCTCAACACTGCAGCACTGAAGGGGTGTGTGCACGTGTGTTTGGCACACATGTACATGACTCCAGAAATGCAACACTGAAGGGCTGTGTGTGTGGCCCCAGCACTGAAGGTGTGTGTCTGTGTCTGTTTGTGTGACCTCAGCACCAAAGGGATGTGTGTCTGTGACCCCAGCAATGAAGGGGTGTGTCTCTATGGCCCCATCAATAAAACGGATGGTTGTGTGATGGTTTGTGTGTTCCTGCACTAATGGGGTGGGTGTTTGTGTCCTCAACACTGCAGCACTGAAGGGGTGTGTGCACGTGTGTTTGGCACAAGTGTACATGTCTCATGAAATGCAGCGCTGAAGGGCTGTGTGTGTGGCCCCAGCACTGAAGGTCTGTGTCTGTGTCTGTTTGTGTGACCTCAGCACCAAAGGGATGTGTGTCTGTGATCCCAGAAATGAGGGGGTGTCTGTGTGACCCCATCAATAAAGGGGTGGATGTGTGATGGTTTGCGAGTCCCTGCACTAATGGGGTGTGTGCTTGTTTCCTCAACACTGCAGCACAGAAGGGGTGTGTGAACGTGTGTTTGGCACACGTGTACATGTCCCATGAAATGCAGCACTGAAGGGCTGTGTGTGTGGCCCCAGCACTGAAGGTGTGTGTCTGTGTCTGTTTGTGTGACCTCAGCACCAAAGGGATGTGTGTCTGTGACCCCAGCAATGAAGGGGTGTGTCTCTATGGCCCCATCAATAAAAGGGATGGTTGTGTGATGGTTTGTGTGTCCCTGCACTAATGGGGTGGGTGTTTGTGTCCTCAACACTGCAGCACTGAAGGGGTGTGTGCACGTGTGTTTGGCACAAGTGTACATGTCTCATGAAATGCAGCGCTGAAGGGCTGTGTGTGTGGCCCCAGCACTGAAGGTGTGTGTCTGTGTCTGTTTGTGTGACCTCAGCACCAAAGGGATGTGTGTCTGTGACCCCAGCAATAAAGATGTGTGTCTCTATGGCCCCATCAATTACGGGGAGGCTGTGTGATGGTTTGCGTGTCCCTGCACTAATGGGGTGTGTGCTTGTTTCCTCATCACTGCAACACTGAAGGGGTGTGTGCAAGTGTGTTTGGCACACGTCTACATGTCCCCTGAAATGCAGCACTGAAGGGCTGTGTGTGTGGCCCCAGCACTGAAGGTGTGTGTCTGTGTCTGTTTGTGTGACCTCAGCACCAAAGGGATGTGTGTCTGTGACCCCAGCAATGAAGGGGTGTGTCTCTATGGCCCCATCAATAAAAGGGATGGTTGTGTGATGGTTTGTGTGTCCCTGCACTAATGGGGTGGGTGTTTGTGTCCTCAACACTGCAGCAATGAAGGGGTGTGTGCACGTGTGTTTGGCACAAGTGTACATGTCTCATGAAATGCAGCGCTGAAGGGCTGTGTGTGTGGCCCCAGCACTGAAGGTGTGTGTCTGTCTCTGTTTGTGTGACCTCAGCACCAAAGGGATGTGTGTCTGTGATCCCAGAAATGAAGGGGTGTCTCTGTGACCCCATCAATCAAGGGGTGGATGTGTGATGGTTTGCGTGTCCCTGCACTAATGGGGTGTGTGCTTGTTTCCTCAACACTGCACCACAGAAGGGGTGTGTGAACGTGTGTTTGGCACACGTGTACATGTCCCATGAAATGCAGCACTGAAGGGCTGTGTGTGTGGCCCCAGCACTGAAGGTGTGTGTCTGTTTGTGTGACCTCAGCACCAAAGGGATGTGTGTCTGTGACCCCAGCAATGAAGGGGTGTGTCTCTATGGCCCCATCAATAAAAGGGATGGTTGTGTGATGGTTTGTGTGTCCCTGCACTAATGGGGTGTGTGCTTGTTTCCTCAACACTGCAGCACTGAAGGGGTGTGTGCACGTGTGTTTGGCACAAGTGTACATGTCTCATGAAATGCAGCGCTGAAGGGCTGTGTGTGTGGCCCCAGCACTGAAGGTGTGTGTCTGTGTGACCTCAGCACCAAAGGGATGTGTGTCTGTGACCCCAGCAATAAAGATGTGTGTCTCTATGGCCCCATTAATTACGGGGAGGCTGTGTGATGGTTTGCGTGTCCCTGCACTAATGGGGTGTGTGCTTGTTTCCTCATCACTGCAACACTGAAGGGGTGTGTGCACGTGTGTTTGGCACACGTCTACATGTCCCCTGAAATGCAGCACTGAAGGGCTGTTTGTGTGGCTCCAGCACTGAAGGTGTGTGTCTGTGTCTGTTTGTGTGACCTCAGCACCAAAGGGATGTGTGTCTGTGACCCCAGCAATGAAGGGGTGTGTCTCTATGGCCCCATCAATAAAAGGGATGGTTGTGTGATGGTTTGTGTGTCCCTGCACTAATGGGGTGGGTGTTTGTGTCCTCAACACTGCAGCACTGAAGGGGTGTGTGCACGTGTGTTTGGCACAAGTGTACATGTCTCATGAAATGCAGCGCTGAAGGGCTGTGTGTGTGGCCCCAGCACTGAAGGTGTGTGTCTGTGTCTGTTTGTGTGACCTCAGCACCAAAGGGATGTGTGTCTGTGATCCCAGAAATGAAGGGGTGTCTCTGTGACCCCATCAATAAAGGGGTGGATGTGTGATGGTTTGCGTGTCCCTGCACTAATGGGGTGTGTGCTTGTTTCCTCAACACTGCAGCACAGAAGGGGTGTGTGAACGTGTGTTTGGCACAAGTGTACATGTCTCATGAAATGCAGCGCTGAAGGGCTGTGTGTGTGGCCCCAGCACTGAAGGTGTGTGTATGTGTCTGTTTGTGTGACCTCAGCACCAAAGGGATGTGTGTCTGTGACCCCAGCAATAAAGATGTGTGTCTCTATGGCCCCATTAATTACGGGGAGGCTGTGTGATGGTTTGCGTGTCCCTGCACTAATGGGGTGTGTGCTTGTTTCCTCATCACTGCAACACTGAAGGGGTGTGTGCACGTGTGTTTGGCACACGTCTACATGTCCCCTGAAATGCAGCACTGAAGGGCTGTTTGTGTGGCTCCAGCACTGAAGGTGTGTGTCTGTGTCTGTTTGTGTGACCTCAGCACCAAAGGGATGTGTGTCTGTGACCCCAGCAATGAAGGGGTGTGTCTCTATGGCCCCATCAATAAAAGGGATGGTTGTGTGATGGTTTGTGTGTCCCTGCACTAATGGGGTGGGTGTTTGTGTCCTCAACACTGCAGCACTGAAGGGGTGTGTGCACGTGTGTTTGGCACAAGTGTACATGTCTCATGAAATGCAGCGCTGAAGGGCTGTGTGTGTGGCCCCAGCACTGAAGGTGTGTGTCTGTGTCTGTTTGTGTGACCTCAGCACCAAAGGGATGTGTGTCTGTGATCCCAGAAATGAAGGGGTGTCTCTGTGACCCCATCAATAAAGGGGTGGATGTGTGATGGTTTGCGTGTCCCTGCACTAATGGGGTGTGTGCTTGTTTCCTCAACACTGCAGCACAGAAGGGGTGTGTGAACGTGTGTTTGGCACAAGTGTACATGTCTCATGAAATGCAGCGCTGAAGGGCTGTGTGTGTGGCCCCAGCACTGAAGGTGTGTGTATGTGTCTGTTTGTGTGACCTCAGCACCAAAGGGATGTGTGTCTGTGACCCCAGCAATAAAGATGGGTGTCTCTATGGCCCCATCAATTACGGGGAGGCTGTGTGATGGTTTGCGTGTCCCTGCACTAATGGGGTGTGTGCTTGTTTCCTCATCACTGCAACACTGAAGGGGTGTGTGCAAGTGTGTTTGGCACACGTCTACATGTCCCCTGAAATGCAGCACTGAAGGGCTGTGTGTGTGGCCCCAGCACTGAAGGTGTGTGTCTGTGTCTGTTTGTGTGACCTCAGCACCAAAGGGATGTGTGTCTGTGACCCCAGCAATGAAGGGGTGTGTCTCTATGGCCCCATCAATAAAAGGGATGGTTGTGTGATGGTTTGTGTGTCCCTGCACTAATGGGGTGGGTGTTTGTGTCCTCAACACTGCAGCACTAAAGGGGTGTGTGCACGTGTGTTTGGCACAAGTGTACATGTCTCATGAAATGCAGCGCTGAAGGGCTGTGTGTGTGGCCCCAGCACTGAAGGTGTGTGTCTGTGTCTGTTTGTGTGACCTCAGCACCAAAGGGATGTGTGTCTGTGATCCCAGAAATGAAGGAGTGTCTCTGTGACCCCATCAATAAAGGGGTGGATGTGTGATGGTTTGCGTGTCCCTGCACTAATGGGGTGTGTGCTTGTTTCCTCAACACTGCAGCACAGAAGGGGTGTGTGAACGTGTGTTTGGCACACGTGTACATGTCCCATGAAATGCAGCACTGAAGGGCTGTGTGTGTGGCCCCAGCACTGAAGGTGTGTGTCTGTGTCTGTTTGTGTGACCTCAGCACCAAAGGGATGTGTGTCTGTGACCCCAGCAATGAAGGGGTGTGTCTCTATGGCCCCATCAATAAAAGGGATGGTTGTGTGATGGTTTGTGTGTCCCTGCACTAATGGGGTGGGTGTTTGTGTCCTCAACACTGCAGCACTGAAGGGGTGTGTGCACGTGTGTTTGGCACAAGTGTACATGTCTCATGAAATGCAGCGCTGAAGGGCTGTGTGTGTGGACCCAGCACTGAAGGTGTGTGTCTGTGTCTGTTTGTGTGACCTCAGCACCAAAGGGATGTGTGTCTGTGACCCCAGCAATAAAGATGTGTGTCTCTATGGCCCCATCAATTACGGGGAGGCTGTGTGATGGTTTGCGTGTCCCTGCACTAATGGGGTGTGTGCTTGTTTCCTCATCACTGCAACACTGAAGGGGTGTGTGCAAGTGTGTTTGGCACACGTCTACATGTCCCCTGAAATGCAGCACTGAAGGGCTGTGTGTGTGGCCCCAGCACTGAAGGTGTGTGTCTGTGTCTGTTTGTGTGACCTCAGCACCAAAGGGATGTGTGTCTGTGACCCCAGCAATAAAGATGTGTGTCTCTATGGCCCCATCAATTACGGGGAGGCTGTGTGATGGTTTGCGTGTCCCTGCACTAATGGGGTGTGTGCTTGTTTCCTCATCACTGCAACACTGAAGGGGTGTGTGCACGTGTGTTTGGCACACGTCTACATGTCCCCTGAAATGCAGCACTGAAGGGCTGTTTGTGTGGCTCCAGCACTGAAGGTGTGTGTCTGTGTCTGTTTGTGTGACCTCAGCACCAAAGGGATGTGTGTCTGTGACCCCAGCAATGAAGGGGTGTGTCTCTATGGCCCCATCAATAAAAGGGGTGGTTGTGTGATGGTTTGTGTTTCCCTGCACTAATGGGGTGTGTGTTTGTGTCCTCAACACTGCAGCACTGAAGGGGTGTGTGCACGTGTGTTTGGCACAAGTGTACATATCCCCTGAATTGCAGCACTGAAGGGCTGTGTGTGTGGCCCCAGCACTGAAGGTGTGTGTCTGTGTCTGTGTCTGTTTGTGTGACCTCAGCACCAAAGGGATGTGTCTGTGATCCCAGAAATGAAGGGGTGTCTCTGTGACCCCATCAATAAAGGGGTGGATGTGTGATGGTTTGCGTGTCCCTGCACTAATGGGGTGTGTGCTTGTTTCCTCAACACTGCAGCACAGAAGGGGTGTGTGAACGTGTGTTTGGCACACGTGTACATTTCCCCTGAAATGCAGCACTGAAGGGCTGTGTGTGTGGCCCCAGCACTGAAGGTGTGTGTCTGTGTCTGTTTGTGTGACCTCAGCACCAAAGGGATGTGTGTCTGTGACCCCAGCAATGAAGGGGTGTGTCTCTATGGCCCCATCAATAAAAGGGGTGGTTGTGTGATGGTTTGTGTGTCCCTGCACTAATGGGGTGGGTGTTTGTGTCCTCAACACTGCAGCACTGAAGGGGTGTGTGCACGTGTGTTTGGCACAGGTGTACATGTCTCATGAAATGCAGCGCTGAAGGGCTGTGTGTGTGGCCCCAGCACTGAAGGTGTGTGTCTGTGTCTGTTTGTGTGACCTCAGCAACAAAGGGATGTGTGTCTGTGACCCCAGCTGTAAAGATGTGTGTCTCTATGGCCCCATCAATATCGGGGAAGCTGTGTGATGGTTTGTGTGTCCCTGCACTAATGGGGTGTGAGTTTGTGTCCTCAACACTGCAACACTGAAGAGGTGTGTACCCGTGTGTTTGGTACACATGTACATGTCCCCTGAAATGCAGCACTGAAGGGCTGTGTGTGTGGCCCCAGCACTGAAAGTGTGTGTCTGTGTCTGTTTGTGTGACCTCAGCACCAAAGGGATGTGTGTCTGTGACCCCAGAAATGAAAGGGTGTCTCTGTGACCACATCAATAAAGGGGTGGTTGTGTGACCTCAGCACCAAAGGGATGTGTGTCTGTGACCCCAGCAGTAAAGATGTGTGTCTCTATGGCCCCATCAATATCGGGGAGGCTGTGTGATGGTTTGCGTGTCCCTGCACTAATGGGGTGTGTGTTTGTGTCCTCAACACTGCAGCACTGAAGGTGTTTGTGCTCTCGTGTTTGGCACACGTGTACATGTCCCCTGAAATGCAGCACTGAAGGGCTGTGTGTGTGGCTCCAGCACTGAAGGTGAGTGTCTGTGTCTGTTTGTGTGACCTCAGCACCAAAGGGATGTGTGTCTGTGACCCCAGCACTGAAGATGTGTGTGTCTGTGACCCCATCAATAACGGGGTGGCTGTGTGATGGTTTGTGTGTCCCTGGTCTGTGTGTTTGTCTACCGAGCACTGCAGCACTGAAGGGGTGTGTGCACGTGTGTTTATTGTATGTGTATAGAGGTGAGTGTGTATTTGTGTCTGTGTGTGTATGTATGTGTGTGTTGAAGTGAGTGTGTATGTGTGTGAATGTTCATGTATGTATTAAAGGTAACCCATCACTTAATTTCAGGCCCCTAAACCACCACCATTGTGAAATACCACTGTGTAATGAGTTTATAAAGATGCCCCTGTATAAATCATTCATTTCTGCATTGTGTAGAAAATGAGCTTATAATGAACCAACAGTTTATACAAGGACATATTTATTATTCTGTTGGTGCCTTGGTGGTGATTTCATTCCCAGTCCCCTTAAAGAGTTATTTGGGTCTTAAGAATTGATGACCTATCTGTAAGATAGCTGATCAGTATGAGATCGGAGGGTCTGACACCTGGCACCCCCACGATCAGCTGAAATCTGCTCCGGCAGGTGCCAGACACATGATAAGCATACTTGATAGGACGCTGCTTCTGGCCTATAGGACGCACACAATACTGAGGAAGATTTTTTGTTGTTAAAAAGTGCGTCATATAGTCTAGAAAATACAGTTAATGACGGTCACTCTTTAACTAAGAAATGCATCTTAACTTATGAAGGACTATATCCGTCATAATTCTGCTCCCCGCATTTCTTGCAGGCTCACACGCCGAGTCTGCATCTTTCTCGGCAGATGATGGCTGTGTTATTCAGCAATCATATGCCTCTAACAGTTGCAGGTTGAGCGGAGCTCTGCCCACGACAGTTAGCCTATTAAATCTTGCTATCAGTGTGTGACAGCGGCATTTAATGTGCGCCAGCAGGGGGTGCACCATTCCATCTCTTCATTGGCGCACCCGTGACTTGATCACTGAAGATCCCTGTGTCTGTCATCACTGGATTCCTGTGACAGCCAGCCTGTTGCTAGTGTTCATAGGAGACCGTGATTTCTGCTATATATAGCACTGCTGTATATAGCACAAGCAATCAGATGATCGCAGGTTCAAGCCCCCTAAAGAGACGAACAAATACAGTGAAAAGTAACAAAAAAATGAAAAAAGTCTAAAAGTTCAAATCATCCCAGTTTTCCCCCCATTAAAAAATAAGAAATATAAAACATTTAAAAAATACACATATTTGGTATCGCTGCATCTGTAAAAGTCAGATCCATCAAAATATAAAATAAATTAATCCATTTAGTAAACGGCGTAACTAGAACATTACATAAAATGCCAGAATTACAGATTTACATTTGTTGCAACAAGAAAAAATATATAATAACAGGCAATCAAAACATTGTATATACCCCAAAATGATATCAATATAACCATCAGTTTGTGGTGCAAAAAACTATCCCTCACGCAGCCCCATTCCCGAAACATGAAAACGCCGCGGCTTTCAGATCTCGGAAAGTGGCGACACAAGCAAATCATTTTTCATCACTTAAATATAAATCCTATAAATCGTCACTTAAGTAGAAGAGATGAAGCTTTACTACCTCCTGCTCCAGCTCCAGCACTTCACCGCTGCCGCTGATCTTTAGTCACTGGCTTCAAGGGTGACATCATGACTGCAGCCCTGCAGCCAATCAATTGGCTCAGTGGGCCACCCTGACAGAGCTTCTAAACTCAGTGATTGGCTGCAGCATTGATGTGTGCTGAAGTTGAGCCATCACCCCTGCAGCCTGTCACAATAGAGCACAGGAAGCGCTGAAGATCCAGAGCTGGAGCAGCAGGAGAAAGTAAAGCTCTGTGTGTTTTCTCTACCACTGGGAACCTCCTATATATTACATAAAAACATTCCTGAAAACCCCTTTAATCTGACTTTATAGAAAAAGTCTATATCCGGCTACTGTCCTCCCCTCATGAATCACAAAATATGCCAAGTGTGAACAACTCCTGTCCCCAAATGAGGACTTGCAGGCGATCAGTTGATAGTCGGGGGTCCGGCAGTGAACACCCTCAGCAATCAGCTGTGTTTTGCTGGACGTAGCGGCCTCTCCAGGACACATGTGGTATTACATGGTTCGCTTTCAGAATAATATGTAATATGTAATACATGATATCTTGAAGTCTTCCAGAAGAAGATATTGGCAGACAGGTAATGGCTTATTACCTACCAGCCATTGTCTCCTTTATCACTCGCTAGTTCTTATACACATTTGGATGATGTCTCATCTTCGTTGGAAGCCGTATTAGGAACCTCCATCGCAGATTTTATCATACAGGACGAGTTCTCAGCCAACAGCTATTTGGCCATTGTTCACATGACGTAAGCCTATGTTATATACAGCAATATGCAGCAGGATACACGAGATCCAGGGAAATATCCGATCGCCAGAAATGGGGTCAGGAAGGAATTTTTTTCCCCCCTGAATCAGAATTCTTTTGGGGGGGTTTCTTTGCCTTCTTCTGGATCTTTGGGTCCCAATGACTCTCAGGTGGTCCCCAATGACCGCAGCTCGTTTTGTGGTCTCCACCGGGGCCAATCTGAGAGTGACTGTGACCATAGTTTAATTTCTTAAAGGACCAGTAATATTTTCATTACAATGTTGCTTATTGCTATTTCAATAAAAAAAATAATTATATATATATATATTGTTTTGTGTGTTTTTCTCCTGGATTTCACCTTACACAGTGAGAATGATAAGAGTAATCACAAAATATGGGGGCTCCATACACAGAGAGAACTCTGGTACCAAATTCCATGACAATTGTTCTGGGGTTCAGTCTGTGATGGAGCAGTAACATTGTATCCAGGACGTCGTACACACCATGCTACAGAAAGAAGACTGAAGAACGGGACGCAGCCGCAGAATACAGGAGACACAGGGTCTTGTGTAACAGTAAAAAACAGGAAAGATGTTCAACAAGTGGCCGGGGGGCTCCAGGACCAAACCAGGAGGGAGGCCTCAGTCATCAGTGGCCAATATTCCCATGAAGTGGCCACATTTACCAACCGTTCTGCAGCCACTCGTTTACCTTTGTCCAACACCTCCGTCGGTCCTTGCAGTTATTAGGCCACCACTGAAATTCTTTTCTGACTACACACAGACACGTCCATAGAAACCGTGCATGCCACCATCACCGGACACAACCAGAGTCCTGGTCCAGACCAGGGGCCTTTCCAATTCAAGTCTACTTGGGGTTAAACAAGGGCCCTGTCTCTAAGAGAACCATGTGCTTGCCACTTGGAACAGCAGTAATACAGTAACACCAGGTTAATATTCTTCAGGCACAGAGATGCACAGACAGTGAACCCTCTTAAAAAGAAGAATTGGACTGACATTCCCTAAGCAATAAGTACCCACACAATTGGAGGGACAGATTGCTAGCCCTTGCTGCACCATGGTGTATGCCCAGTGGTGGCCACTCTTAGTCCAAGTTGGCTCTTCAGATTGTATGGTGAAAGAACCTGAGGGCCATATACCTTCAAGAAAAAGATCTCATAAGGACACGTCGCCTTGAATTGTGAAGAACACAATAATGTTTTCCATACAATTCTATTGTGTTCTATTCAGGATATATTAAAAAAAAGTCTGGTCCTTAGAAGTTATAAAATGAAGTCAATACAACCTCAGGTGAACATCAACACATCACAAATTACACCAGGTCATCGAATATTTACCAAAAAATAGACTTAAATGCAGAAACAGTTTTTCAAAAATTAAAGGGGTTGTCCAATGAAAACAAGCTCCAATCTACAGGAACCGTCATCCCCTTTAGATTGGAACGGTGGTCCGCATGCTAAAATGCTGCTCCATTCATTCTATATGAGGCGGCCATGAAGTGCGCCCGACTTTTTTGGACCGATGAGACAGAGTGTCCTTACAGAGAAGGGTCCTTGGATTGGACGCCGAGTTAATGACCCCAAAGCAGCACTGAATATGATGTACTAGTGGGAGTCACGAGTGCAAGGGTTCAAGGGCGCCAGTAGTGGAAGACATAGTGCGCGAAACCGAAGAACAAGTAAGCAGACCTGCTGATCAGCACTGCAGTGCTGAGGCCGAGTTATGGCGAAATAGGGAGCGACAGTGCGCCTCACCAGTCCTGGAGTATATTACAGAGGAAGGATACTGTCTGGAAAATGCTTCATACTGTAAAGGAAACGGCCAGAACACTTTGTGCCCCCCGATATCCCTTGTATGCCGGGACGTTGCTAGCGTCCTAAAAGATCAGGGGCCAAAGCCCCAAAGTAGGTGTTTCCCCATACAACCTCCCCGCCACTTAAAAGAGGACCTATACATATATAATTACAGTACACCATTGTTGCTAACCTAAAATACACAACTGAAATACCAATATTCCCAAAATTACTTCTATACAAGGCAATAATAATGCCCTCTACCATCAACACTACACAGTGAGTACATAGTATTATGATATGACCATTGCCTCTACATAAAAAAACACCCTGTACAAAGACCATCTGACTTCTCACATTTCCAGCACCGTCCCCATCTATTCCCACCCTGCACAACCTCCCCATGCTGCCTGCTCTTCCGACATGGAATAGGAACCTCAATACTTCAAAAATTATGTCATTACTATGATTACCCTCCACCAATTAATGCTACAAAGACTGTGTGCCAGATAGAGGGGACCTATAAAAATAATAGCGTCCCATAGAAAGTAGTAAAGACCCCACTGTGCTACCTAGCAAGTAATAATGCCAGATATGCTCTTATGAAAGTTTCAATATCTGAAGTGTTCCCTCCAAGCAACAAATACCGTTGAGAATCCCCTTTAAGTAATAATGCCCCCTTAAAGCCACAATCAAACTACACCCAACTACAAAGTTCTTCTTCAAGTCCATGGAAGATGATTTCGGGGTGGTGAAAGAAGAAATTTCTAATGATGCACCCATTTAAAAGAAATAATGTCCTGAGTGCCCCCATAGCACCCTGTATATGGTATGATAGTCCCACAGCTCACTACACACTGTATGATGGTCCCCACAGCTCCCTATACACTGCATGATGGTCCCCACAGCTCCCTAGACACTGTATGATGGTCCCCACAGCTCCCTACGCACTGTATGATGATCCCCATAGCTCCGTATACCCTGTATGATGGTCCCCACAGCTCCGTATGCACTGCATAATGGTCCCCACAGCTCCCTATGCCCTGTATGATGGTCCCCACAGCTCCCTACGCACTGTATGATGATCCCCATAGCTCCCTATACCCTGTATGATGGTCCCCACAGCTCCCTATGCACTGTATGATGGTCTCCACAGCTCCCTATGCACTGTATCATGGTCCCCACATCTCCCTACGCTCTGTGTGATGGTCCCCACAGCTCCCTATGCACTGTATGATGGTCCCCACAGCTCCCTATGCACTGTATGATGGTACCCACAGCTTCATATGCACTGGTAACATGGTCCCCACAGCTCCCTACGCTCTGCATGATGGTCCCCACAGCTCCCTATACACTGTATGATGGTCCCCACAGCTCCCTACACACTGTATGATGGTCCCCACAGCTCCTTAGATACTGTACGATGGTCCCCACAGCTCCCTAGACACTATATGATGGTCCCCACAGCTTCATACACACTGTATGATTGTCCCCACAGCTCCTTAGATACTGGATGAGGGTCCCCACAGCTCCCTAGACACTGTATGATGATCCCCACAGCTCCCCCATGCACTGTATGATGGTCCCCACAGCTCACTATGCATTGCATAATGGTCCCCACATCTCTCTATGCTCTGTATGATGGTCCCCATAGCTCCCTATGCCATGTATGATGGAACCCACAGCTCCCTATGCACTGTATGATGGTCCCCACAGCTATCTACGCTCTGTATGATGGAACCCACAGCTCTCTACGCTCCGTATGATGGAACCCACAGCTCACTATGCACTGTATGATGGTCCCCACAGCTCCCTACACACTGTATGATGGTCCCCACAGCTCCCTACACACTGTATGAGGGTCCCCACAGCTCCCTAGACACTGTATGATGGTCCCCACAGCTCCCTATGCTCTGTATGATGGTCCCCACAGCTCCCTATGCTCTGTATGATGGTCCCCACAGCTCCCTACGCTCTGTATGATGGTCCCCACAGCTCCCTACGCTCTGTATGATGGTCCCCACAGTGCCCTATGCACTGTATGATGGTCTTCACAGCTCCCTATGCATTGTATGATGGTCTCCACAGCTCCCTATGCATTGTATGATGGTCCTCATAGCTCTCTACGCACTGTATGAAGGTCCCCGCAGCTCCTTATGCACTGAATGATGGTCCCCACGGCTCCTTATACACTGTATGACGGTCCCCACGGCTCCTTATGTACTGTATGATGGTCCCCGCAGCTCCCTACGCTCGGTATGATGGTCTCCACAGCTCCCTATACACTGCATAATGGTCCCCACAGCTCCCTATGCCCTGTATGATGGTCCCCACATCTCCCTATGCACTGTATGATGGTCCCCACAGCTCTCTACGCTCTGTGTGATAGTCCCCACGGCTCCTTATACACTGTATGATGGTCCCCTCAGCTCCTTATACATGGTATGATGGTCCCCACAGCTCCTTATGTACTGTATGATAGTCCCCACAACTCCCTATGCACTGTATGATGGTCCCCACAACTCCCTATGCACTGCATAATGGTCCCCACAGCTCCCTACGCACTGCATAATGGTCCCCACAGCTCCCTACGCACTGCATAATGGTCCCCACAGCTCCCTATGAATTGTCTGATGGTCCCCACATATCCCTATGCACTGTATGATGGTCCCCACAACTACCTATGCACGGCATAATGGTCCCCACAGCTCCCTATGCATTGCATAATGGTCCCCACAGCTCCCTATGCATTGCATAATGGTCCCCACAGCTCCCTATGAACTGTATGATGATCTCCACAGCTCCCTATGCATTGTCTGATGGTCCCCACAGCTCCTTATGCACTGTATGATGGTCTCTACAACTCCTTATAACTGGCATGATGGTCCCTACAACTCCCTATATCCCGTATAATGGCCCTCACAGCCCCATATATACAGTACTGTATGATGGCCCCCGCAGCCCAATATATACTGCATGATGGCTCCCACACCCACTTGTACACTATATTATGGCCCCTACAGCTCCCTTTATACTGTATGATGGCCCCACAGCCCCTTATAAACTGTATTCTGGCACCCACTCCCCATTTTATATAATATGATGGCCCCACTGCCCCTTATATATAGCATGATGAATCCCATAGCCCCTTATAGTATGATGACACCCACACCCCTTATATATACAGGTGCATCTCACTAAATTAGAATATCATCAAAAAGTTTATTTATTTTAGTTCTTCAATGCTGAAAATGAAACTCATATATTATATAAAGTCATTACAATCAAAGTGATCTATTTCAAGTGTTTATTTCTGTTAATGTTGATGATTATGGCCAGGGGCGCACATAGAAATCATGAGGCCCCATAGCAGAAGCTCTAATTGGACCCCCCCCACCAAAAAAATAAAGAAATATTTGTCTGTGTCACAGAAGAGCCGATCTCACAACTTTCCAGCCTTTACTTCATTTTTCTAATTTTCCTCCTACTGAAGTCCTAGATCCCTCTTTCATTGCCCCCATGAAGTATGATGCCAATAAAAGTGCCCCCCAAACACAGTACGATACCCCCATGGTGCATTCCTCCACATTAGCCTCTACATGAACAGTATAATGACCTCATTGTACCCCACTTCAACTCCCAAGGCAAAGTATGGTGACCCTAACACAGTATGATTCCCCCAACTGTGACTCCCACACAGCCCTCCATACAGTATAATGGGCCTACATACAGTATAATGGCCCACACTAGCCCTCCAAACAGTATAATGGCCCCACACAGCCCTCCAAACAGTATGATGGACCCCACACAAACCTTCACACCGTATAATTGCTTTCATACAGTATAACGGCCCCCCACATAGCCCTCAAAATATCATAATGGCCCCACATAGACTTTCATATAGTATAATATGCCACCCATAATCCTCCATATAGTATAATGCACCCTCCAAAATCCTCCATATAGTATAATGCACCCCCCATAATCCTCCATATAGTATAATGAACTTCCCATGGTCCTCAATAGAATATAATGCACTCCCCATAGTCCTCCATACAGTATATTTCACACCCCAAAGGGTAAAATGCAGCCCCCATATAGTATAATGCACCACACAGTCCGGCAGTATTATGGGCACCACGTACTCACTGATTTTAAAATACCGTATGTTTTAAATAAGACGACCCGAGTATAAGCCGAGGCCCCTAATTTTACCACAAAAAAACTGAGAAAACGTATTGAGTTGAGTATAAGTCTATGGTGGGAAATGCAGCAGCTACTGGAAAATTTCACCATCCTGGTGTGTATGGCTCCCTCATCACCAATCCTGGTATGTATAGCACCCATCATCCCCCAATCCTGGTATGCATGGCCCCCTCATCCCCCAATCCTGGTACGTGGGTCCTCCTCACCCCCCAATCCTGGTATGTGTGGCCTCCTCATCCCCCAATCCTGGTATGCATGGCCCCCTCATCCCCCAATCCTGGTACGTGGGGCCTCCTCACCCCCCAATCCTGGTATATGTGGCCCCATCACTGCACACTGTCTGTCATTACTGTATTCCTGCGACAGCCAGCCTGGTGCTAGTGTTCATAGGAGACCGTGATTTCTGCTATATATAGCAATGCTGTATATAGCACAAGCAATCAGATGATTGCAGGTACAAGCCCCCTAAAGAGACGAACAAATACAGTGAAAAGTAAAAAAAAAATGAAAAAAGTATAAAAGTTCAAATCATCCCAGTTTTCCCATTAAAAATTAAGAAATATAAAACATTTAAAAAATACACATATTTGGTATCGCTGCGTTTGTAAAAGTCAGATCCATCAAAATATAAAATAAATGAATCCATTTAGTAAACGGTGTAACTAGAACATTACATAAAATGCCAGAATTACAGATTTTCAGTCGTTGCAACAAGAAAAAAAATAATAATAACAGGCAATCAAAACATTGTATATACCCCAAAATGATATCAATATAACCATCAGTTTGTGGTGCAAAAAAACAGCCCTCACGCAGCCCCATTCCCGAAAAATGAAAACGCCACGGCTTTCGGAAAGTGGCGACACAAGCAAATTATTTTTACAAATTTCTGATTTTATTTTCATCACTTAAATATAAATCCTATAAATCGTCACTTAAGTAGAACAGATGAAGCTTTACTACCTCCTGCTCCAGCTCCAGCACTTCACCGCTGCCGCTGATCTTTAGTCACTGGCTTCAAGGGTGACATCATGACTGCAGCTCTGCATATGCATGACCCCCCCCCCTCATCCCCCAATTCTGGTATGCATGGCCACCCCTCATCCACCAATCCTGGTATGCATAGCACCCCTCATCCCCCAATCCTGGCATGCATGGCCCCCCCTCATCCCACAATCCTGGTATGCATGGTCTCCTCATCCCCCAATCCTAATATTTATGGCCTCTTCATCCCCCAATCCTGGTATGCATGGCCTCTTCATCCCCCATTCCTGGTATATATGGCCCCCCTCCTCCCCAATCCTGTTATGCATGGCACCCCTCATCCCCCAATCCTGGTATGCGTTCCCCCCCTCATCCCCCAATCCAGATATGCGTGGCCTCCTCATCCCCCAATCTTGGTATGCGTAGCCCCCTCATGCCCCAATCCTGGTATGTGTGGCCTCCTCATCCCCCAATCCTGATATGTGTGGCCTCCTCATCCCCCTATCCTGGTATGTATGGCCTCCTCATCCCCCAATCTTGGTATCTGTGGCCTCCTCATCCCCAAATCTTGGTATGTGTGGCCTCCTCATCCCCCAATCCTGGTATGTGTGGCCTCCTCATCCCCCAATCCTGGTATGTGTGGCCTCCTCATCCCCCAATCCTGGTATGTGTGGCCTCCTCATCCCCCAATCCTGGCAAGTGTGGCCTTCTCATCCCCCAATCGTGGTATGTGTGGCCTTCTCATCCCCCAATCCTAGTATGTGTGGCCCCCTCAACCCCCAATCCTGGTATGCATGGCCCCCTCATCCCCCAATCCTGGTATGTGGGGCCTCCTCACCCCCCAATCCTGGTATGTGTGGCCTCCTCATCCCCCTATCCTGGTATGTATGGCCTCCTCATCCCCCAATCTTGGTATCTGTGGCATTCTCAAACCCTAATCTTGGTATGTGTGGCCTCCTCATCCCCCAATCCTGGTATGTGTGGCCTCCTCATCCCCCAATCCTGGTATGTGTGCCCTCCTCATCCCCCAATCCTGGTATGTGTGGCCTTCTCATCCCCCAATCCTGGTATGTGTGGCCTCCTCATCCCCCAATCCTGGTATGTGTGGCCCCCTCAACCCCCAATCCTGGTATGCATGGCCCCCTCATCCCGCAATCCTGGTATGTGGGGCCTCATCACCCCCCAATCCTGGTATGTGTGGCCCCATCACTACACACTGTCTGTCATCACTGTATTCCTGTGACAGCCAGCCTGTTGCTAGTGTTCATAGGAGACCGTGATTTCTGCTATATATAGCAATGCTGTATATAGCACAAGCAATCATATGATTGCAGGTTCAAGCCCCCTAAAGAGACGAACAAATACAGTGAAAAGTAAAAAAAAAAATGAAAAAAGTATAAAAGTTCAAATCATCCCAGTTTTCACCCCATTAAAAATTAAGAAATATAAAACATTTAAAAAATACACATATTTGGTATCGCTGCGTTTGTAAAAGTTAGATCCATCAAAATATAAAATAAATTAATCCATTTAGTAAACGGCGTAACTAGAACATTAAATAAAATGCCAGAATTACAGATTTTCATTTGTTGCAACAAGAAAAAAATATATAATAACAGACAATCAAAACATTGTATATACCCCAAAATGATATCAATAAAACCATCAGTCTGTGGTGCAAAAAAACAGCCCTCACGCAGCCCCATTCCCGAAACATGAAAACGCCGCGGCTTTCGGTTCTCGGAAAGTGGCGACACAAGCAAATTATTTTTATTATTTTTTTTACAAATTTCTGAATTTTTTTCATCACTTAAATATAAATCCTATAAATCGTCACTTAAGTAGAAGAGATGAAGCTTTACTACCTCCTGCTCCAGCTCCAGCACTTCACCGCTGCCGCTGATCTTTAGTCACTGGCTTCAAGGGTGACATCATGACTGCAGCTCTGCAGCCAATCACTTGGCTCAGTGGGCCACGCTGACAGAGCTTCTAAGCTCAGTGATTGGCTGCAGCAGTGATCTGTGCTGAAGTTGAGCCATCACCCCTGCAGCCGGTCACAATAGACCACAGGAAGCGCTGAAGATCCAGAGCTGGAGCAGCAGGAGAAAGTAAAGCTCTGTGTGTTTTCTCTACCACTGGGAACCTCCTATATATTACATAAAAACATTCCTGAAAACCCCTTTAATCTGACTTTATAGAAAAAGTCTATATCCGGCTACTGTCCCCCCTCATGAATCACAAAATATGCCAAGTGTGAACAACTCCTGTTCCCAAATGAGGACTTGCAGGCGATCAGTTGATAGTCGGGGGTCTGGCAGTGAACACCCTCAGCAATCAGCTGTGTTTTGCTGGATGTAGTGGCCTCTCCAGGACACATGTGGTATTACATGGTTCGCTTTCAGAATAATATGTAATATGTAATATATGATATCTTGAAGTCTTCCAGAAGAAGATATTGGCAGACAGGTAATGACTTATTACCTACCAGCCATTGTCTCCTTTATCACTCGCTAGTTCTTATACACATTTGGATGATGTCACATCTTCGTTGAAAGCCGTATTAGGAACCTCCATCGCAGATTTTATCATACAGGACGAGTTCTCAGCCAACAGCTATTTGGCCATTGTTCACATGACGTAAGCCTATGTTATATACAGCAAAATGCAGCAGGATACACGGGATCCAGGGAAATATCCGATCGCCAGAAATGGGGTCAGGAATGGTATGTGTGGCCTTCTCATCCCCCAATCCTGGTATGCATAGCCCCCTCATCCCCCAATCCTGGTATGTGTAGCCCCATCATCTCCCAATCCTGTAAAGTGCTGCGGAATATGTTGGCGCTATATAAATAAAAATTATTATTATTATTATTATCCTGGTATGCATGGCCACCTCATGCCCCAATCCTGGTATGTATGGCCTCCTCACCCCCCAATCCTGGTATGTGTGGCCCCCTCATCTCCCAATCCTGGTATGCATGGCCCCCTCATCCCTCAATCCTGGTATGTATGGCCTCCTCACCCCCCAATCCTGGTATGTGTGGCCCCATCACTGCGCACACAAAATATAAACACTTATACTCACCTTCCTTCCTCACCTCTGTTCCAGAGCTGCTGTGTTCTGTCTGCCAGCAGCTCATGTTGGTATCTGAGCAGCGCGCGCTCTCAGTTGCTGAGGTGAGCTTCTGCCGGCATATTCACTCCTCTCCACGCCGTGACTATGAGCGTTGACAAGCGTCAATATGCATTCTCTTTAGTAGCGGGCACTGTAAGCAGGAGCCACGGCTCAGCGCTCCTCCGTGCCCGCTACTAAAGAGAATGAATATTCCCTCTTCTCCACGCCCATGGAAGTTGAGAAGAGGGAATATTCATGTCCCTTTAGCAGCGGGCACACGTGGTAGCTACAGCAGCCGCTACTGCATGTGCCGGCTCCTCCCCCGCCGCAACCTCCCACCCCCCAATACTCACCTATCCTCCTCGCTCCCCTGAGGCTCACGGGCCCCATAGCAGTGGTGTGGCCTGCCACTATTGGCAGTACGCCACTGATTATGGCTTACAGACAATGAAATCACAAAAGTCATTATCTCAGTAAATTAAAATACTTTATAACATCAGCTTGAAAAATGTTTTTAAAATCCGAAATGTTGTCCTACTGAAATGTATGTTTAGTAAATGCCCTCAGTACTTGGTCAGGGCTCCTTTTGCATCAATTACTACATCAATGCGGCGTGGCATGGAGGCGATCAGCCTGTGGCACTGCTGAGGTATTATGGAAGCCCAGGTGGCTTTGATAGCAGCCTTCAGCTCGTCTGCTTTGTTGGGTTTGGTGTCTCTTATCTTCCACTTGACAATACCCCATAGATTCTCTATAATAGATTCTCTATGGGGTTAAGGTCATGTGAGATTGTTGCCAATCAAGCACAGTTATACTGTTGTCTTTAAACCAGGTATTGGTACTTTTGGCAGTGTGGACAGGTGCCAAGTCCTGCTGGAGAATGAAATTTCCATCTCCAAAAACTTGTCGGCAGAGGGAAGCATGAAGTGCTGTAAAATTTCTGGGTAGACGGCGGCGCTGACTTTGGTGTTGATAAAACACAGTGGACCTCCACCAGCAGATGACATGGCTCCCCAAACCATCACTGATTGTGGAGACTTCACACTAGACCTCAAGCAGCTTGGATTGTGGCCTCTCCACTCTTCCTCCAGACTCTGGGACCTTGATTTCCAAATAAAATTGGAACTCTGGGACCTTGTGGATGGTGTCAATGACTGCCTTCTTGGCATTTGTCAAGTCAGCAGTCTTCCCCATGATTGTGGAGCCTACTGAAACAGACTATGGGACATTTTTAAACACTTAGGAAGCCGTTGCAGGTGTTTTTTGTTAATTATTCTAATTTACTGTGATAATGACCTTTAGTGTTTTCATTGGCTGTAAGCCATAATCGTCAACATTAACAGAAATAAACACTTGAAATAGATCACTCTGTCTGTAATGACTCTATATAATAAAGGAGTTTCACTTTGAAGAACTCAAATAAATTAACTTTTTGAGGATATTCTAATTTAGTGAGATGCACCTGCATATGATGACTGTTGCCCCCAGTGGAATATATGCGGTGTCTATTTTGGGATATTTTAGTACACCCATGATGATACTATAGACAGCCATTATACCTGGAATGGCCTCTTCCTTGCGTGCCGTGCTTTTTTTCGCTTACATGTCTAACAATCACTTATGTGTTGTGTCCCTTCCCCCATCATCCTATTTTTCTATTGCTGAATAAATATGATAGATTTTAAACTCCTGGACTCCTTTGATGGTCTTTTACCCTGCGGGGTTTTCTCTCATATATGGACTCACTGTGTGGTGGTGATGGTAGAGGACATTGTGTAGCAGGATCATTTTGGCCTTGTATAGTAGTAATTTTGGGAATATTGGTCTTTGTATAGTGTATTTTAGATTAGTAACAGTGGTATACTGTAATTATATATGTATAAATCCTCTTTTAAGTGGCAGGGAGGTTATATGGGGAAATACGTACTTTGGGGCTGGGGTCCCTGATCTCTTAGGACCCCAGCAACGCTCCTGCACTGGGGAAAAGCAGGGTCTGGAGGCCACTTTAATATCATCATTTTATGGATATGACGTCAAAGAAACTAATGAAGTGCTTTGCAAAGTGCCATAATTTTCACAATTCTGAAAAAAAATTGTAAGTTTAGTTCCACTATAAGTGATGTTAATTCTGTTATGAGAGCTAACCTTCTGAGACAGTTTATCACTGCGGTGTGTGAATTGTCACATGAAGCTTTGCTACATCTATACATAGTGAAGCTCAGGATCAAAATGCTGCAGGTCCCATCTCTTCTACAGAACAATCCCATGGAAATAAAGCTGATCATTTTATCAGATGGGATCATTAGAACTTACCTGGTTGGATCCTTTGTTTCTGGTGGTTTCTTTCCCAGGTCGTCATTAAGGCCCTTTACAATAAGCTCCAAAAACTCATCGGACTTTCAGAATCTTTCAAGCGTTTTCTCCATCACAGAAAGGACAGAAAGGAGGCGCTTATCCTGGCAGAAGAGAATCAGAGATATATTGTTCTACATCTTCCAGATGTTTGGATTTATCTACAGACTAATGATTAATCTCACAAGAAGAATGAGATATTATAACAGATCACAATTTTGGGCTAAAATTATCAATTTAAAAAAAATATATATAGCAATTACATTATTCTGACAAGACCAATTTTTTGTTTTTTTCCTCCCCTTTTTCCCCAAAAATATAACTTTGTTTTTTCATTCACATAGACGGAGGGCTTGTGTTTTGTGGGACTAGTTGTTGTTTGGAATGACAATATTCAATTTAGCACATAAAGTATTGAAAAATGGGGAAAAATCAAAGTAAGGTTATTATTTTTGTTTGGGTTTTTTTTATGAACATTTAAAAAAAATGTGGTTTGTGAGACCATTTTCATCTTGTGAAGACCTAATTTTATAAAATGATTCCATTGATGGAGTTGTCGGCTTTTTCTTGTGGAGAGATCAGTAGTTACAAGTTTCTGATTGCATTTTTGGGAGGGAAGTAGAGAGACCCAAAAACCACAACCACAACCCTGGCACTTTACTGTCCTTTACAGCATTGACCCGACGTGTAATAGATTTATATATAATGAAAGATTGTACTTATGTCAATGCAGCAGAAACAAATATTGTTTTCCGCTTTTTCTTTTTTATAGTTGGCCAGAAAACCGCAGAACCTTAAGCAGAAAATGACAGGAATGAGAACATCTGCCCGGCTTGTACCGGATCCGGGGGTGTTACATACAAGGCGAAGGACCCAGAATAAGGATTTGTTTCATTTTGGTGCAGAGTTTCTAGTAGTTTCTGGTTACTACTGTTACAGGCAGATGCCGTCTGCATAATACAGCCAGCACCGCCTCAACCCCCTCCATGCATGTGGACCCCGGCACAAACACTCAGGTACATCCTTTTATGCTGAGACATTAATAATTCTACAATTATCACACACAACTTATATACAGAAACCTCCCAACCGTCCCCGATCCAATGGGACTGTCCGGCTGTCGCTGGAGGTCGGGGCTATGTCCTGACGAGCTGTGTTCTGTCAGGACAGTCAGTGTAGTACAAGAACGTCTCATGCCGTGCTGCTGTGATCGCTCCTGGGGAGGGGCAGCATCCGCTCCGTACACACCGTACACGTCCGGCTCCGCTCCGTAAGCCTCGTACACACACGGCTCCGCTCCCTACGCCTCGCACACACGCGGCTCCGCTCCCTACACCTCGTACACGCGCGGCTCTGCTCCGCACGCCTAGTACACGCCCGGCTCCGCTCCGCACGCCTCGTACACGCCCGGCTCCGCTCCGCACGCTCCGCTCCGTACACCTCGTACACGCCCGGCTTCGCTCCATACACACACGGCTCCGCTCCGTAACCTCGTACACACGCAGCTCCGCTCCGTACACCTCGTACACGCGCGGCTCCGCTCCGTACACCTCGTACACACGCGGCTCCGCTCCGTACACACGCGGCTCCGCTCCGTACACCTCGTACACATGCGGCTCTGCTCCGTACACCTCGTACACACGCGGCTCCGCTCCATACGCCTCGTACACACGCGGCTCTGCTCCGTACGCCTCGTACACACGCGGCTCCGCTCCGTACACCTCGTACACACGCGGCTCCGCTCCGTACGCCTCGTACACACGCGGCTCCGCTCCGTACGCCTCGTACACACGCGGCTCCGCTCCGCACGCCTCGTACACACGCGGCTCGGCTCCGTACACCTCGTACACACACGGCTCTGCTCCGTACACCTCGTACACACACGGCTCTGCTCCGTACACCTTGTACACACGCGGCTCTGCTCCGTACACCTTGTACACACGCGGCTCTGCTCCGTACACCTTGTACACACGCGGCTCTGCTCCGTACACCTCGTACACACGCGGCTCTGCTCCGTACACCTCGTACACACGCGGCTCTGCTCCGTACACCTCGTACACACACGGCTCTGCTACATCCACACTGTAAACCCCTCCTGACCCCACACATAAACTTCAGCTCATCCAGCACCATGACAACCAGCACAGCAGAGTCCTGCATCCACTGAGGCCCCTGATCATGTGACCCCTGACTCCTCCCCTCCTGTGACCTCATCACAGCTCCTGTGCGCACAGAGCAGCCATATATGTGGTGGCGGCTCTGCAGGTGGAGGTATGTGGAGACCCCCATTACTGGGCGCAGGGGGCATTAACCCCTTCAGCATGGAGACTCTTTTGGGGTCTTGTGTTGCCCCTTTATAAGAATCATAAGGTTTTTGTTCTGTTTCCTGTAATAGATACATACGACCCAACTATGGAGACAGGAAGGGAGGAAACGTATTGTTCTCATAGTACAGGACCCCTTTACTGCCCCCACAGTGTAATGCCCCCATTATGCCCCTTATGCAGGATGTATGATGCCCCCACACAGTGTAATGCCCCCATTATGCCCCTTATGCAGGATGTATGATGCCCCCACACAGTGTAATGCCCCCATTATGCCCCTTATGCAGGATGTATGATGCCCCCACACAGTGTAATGCCCCCATTATGCCCCTTATGCAGGATGTATGATGCCCCCCACAGTGGAATGCCCCCATTATGCCCCTTATACAGTATGTATGATGCCCCCACACAGTGTAATGCCTCCATTATGCCCCTTATACAGGATGTATGATGCCCCCACACAGTGTAATGCCCCCATTATGCCCCTTATGCAAGATGTATGATGCCCCCACACAGTGTAATGCCCCCATTATGCCCCTTATGCAGGATGTATGATGCCCCACACAGTGTAATGCCCCCATTATGCCCCTTATGCAGTATGTATGATGCCCCCACACAGTGTAATGCATCCATTATGCCCCTTATGCAGGATGCATGATGTCCCACACAGTGTAATGCCCCTTATGCAGGATGTATGATGCCCCCACACAGTGTAATGCCCCCATTATGCACCTTATGCAGTATGTATGATGCCCCCACACAGTGTAATGCCTCCATTATGCCCCTTATGCAGTATGTATGATGCCCCACACAGTGTAATGCCCCCATTATGCCCCTTATGCAGGATGTATGATGCCCCCACACAGTGTAATGCCCCCATTATGCCCCTTATGCAGGATGTATGATGCCCCCACACAGTGTAATGCTCCCATTTTGCCCCTTATGCAGGATGTATGATGCCCCCACACAGTGTAATGCCCCCATAATGCCCCTTATGCAGGATGTATGATGCCCCCACACAGTGTAATGCCCCCATTATGCCCCTTATGCAGTATGTATGATGCCCCCACACAGTGTAATGCATCCATTATGCCCCTTATGCAGGATGTATGATGCCCCCACACAGTGTAATGCCCCCATTATGCCCCTTATGCAGGATGTATGATGTCCCACACAGTGTAATGCCCCCATTATGCCCCTTATGCAGTATGTATGATGCCTCCACACAGTGTAATGCCCCCATTATGCCGCTTATGCAGTATGTATGATGCCCCCACACAGTGTAATGCCCCCATTATGCCCCCACACAGTGTAATGCCGCCCTTATGCCCCTTATGCAGGATGTATGATGCCCCCATTATGCTTCTTATGCAGTATAAAAAAAAATGTAAAAAAACGTGACGTGGCGGGATGACTTTTACATTATTTTGATCAAAATTATGTTAACTAAATACCCTTTATTATTTATCATTATTTTTATGCACTTGCGATTTATCCATTTACTTCCAGTTATTTGGGTATTTTTCTTGTCTTTGGTTTTTCTCTGTCTAGTGGCCTTATGTGAACATGCATTTACATTTTGCATGCACATCAATTTATGTTTTAGTTCAGACTCCCAGGTTTTTTCTTTGTAGTTTAGTGTGCTTCAGTGCATATAAGGGTGTGGCCGCCCTTTGTCTGAGCTGAAAGGTTCATTCTGCCTCTCAGGTCTATGCTTCTACTAGGGTTCAGTCTCTCTGCCCTTATCCATATGTATATCACTTGACAAATGGTAAGATTTTAATATTAGAGTTAGGACTGTCCCATATGGGTTGCCGTGACGTGGCAGGATGGCTTTTACATTATTTTGATCAAAATTATGTTAGCTAAATATCCTTTATTATTTATCCTTATTTTTATGCACTTGCGATTTATCCATTTACTTCCAGTTATTTGGGTATTTTACTTGTCTTAGGTTTTTCCCTTATGCAGTATGTATGATGCCCCCACACAGTGTAATGCCCCCATTATGCCCCTTATGCAGGATGTATGATGCCCCCACACAGTGTAATGCCCCCATTATGCCCCTTATGCAGTATGTATGATGCCCCCACACAGTGTAATGCCCCCATTATGCCCCTTATGCAGTATGTATGATGCCCCCACACAGTGCAATGCCCCCATTATGCCCCTTATGCAGGATGTATGATGCCCCCACACAGTGTAATGCCCCCATTATGCCCTTTATGCAGGATGTATGATGTGTAATGTTCCCGTAGTATCGCCTGAGGTCTTGCAGTTGGAATAATTCCTCTGGAAATGGTTTTCCTTTCCCTGCTCCCTTACATGTGGACCCTCGAGCATGTATACATGCATGTAGGGGAGCAGGCCTTACTAGATATCAAGGCTTTGTACAGTAATATTCTGCATGAGGATGGTATCAGAGGAGTAAGACCTTTCTTGAAATCGAGATCAATAGAGTGTAGCAGACATAATGACTTCATGGAGGATCTTCTAAAATTCACGCTTACTCAAAACTTCTTTATTTTTGACAGGAAGTACTTCCATCAGGTCAGGGGTACTGCGATGGGGAGCCTCTGTGCCCCCTCGTCTGCTAACCTATCCCTGGACTGGTGGGAGGAAAACATAATATTCATAGATTATCATAAGTGGTGGCAACCATATATTGGGGTATGGTACAAATATATTAATGACATTTTTATCATCTGGTCAGGGACGAGTGAACAATTTCTTGAATTTGTCAGGGAACTCAATATCCATAGAGTGGGCCTTAGATTTACATCGGAGTTTAATTATAACCAGTTGCCTTTCTTGGATGTACCAATCAAGAAAGTACGGCATGTGACTCTAGGGACACTCATCTACCATAAACCTACCAGCACTAATAAACTATTGAAGTGGGATAGTCACTACCCCATCCTTAAAAAAAAAAAAAAAAAGCAATATCTAAGGGCCAATTTTTACAGTTGAGAAGAAACTGCTCTAATGTCACAGATATTAATATACAGTTTATAAACATGAACACCAGATTCAAGGAAAAAGGGTACCCACAGTACATTTTGGATTCCACACAATTGTTTGCAGAAAAACGGGAGAGACAGATGACGCGCCCCCTGGGCCTGTGTTGTGCAGGGGAACCCGGAACCGGGCCTGTTGTAGAATGCTGGGGGTTGTAGTCTCCGTGTGGCGGTGACCCGGTCCGTGCCCAGGGTGGTCAAACCAGTGGCAGTCTTAATGTATAGCAAATGTCCGACTACGCCACCCGTGGATTGCGGTCAGTGGGGACCGCCGCTGCGCTGCCGACCGCTGAGGCTGATGTTGTTTGCGCAGCCAAGTATGGGATAACTCCCCACGGGAGAAGTATTGCCTCAGGGCAGCTAATGGGAGAGATGATGGGAGTGATGGTGTGAGGGTCCCAGTGCTAATGGTGCTGGTGCAGCAAGGAATCACAGAGACGTGAGGTGCAGTTCAGGGTCTTTACTGATGGTACAAGGCAGACCCTCCCGGGAGTACTGGCTAGTATAAGGGGCCTGGTCAGTCTGCGAGCAAGCAGGAGTTCCCCTGGCCAGGTGGAGTTGTAGGCCTCCCCGTTTATCTGCAATCTTCCTGGCTACTTTGCTGTCAGCGGTTACAAGTAGCCCACGTCCCTGAGTATACCGTGTGGTGCTCACCCGTATGGCTGGTGACTTGGGGCCTTCTGTTAGCCTCCGCTCCTGGATGGCGGCGCTGGTCCCTTCTTTGTGACTGAGCCTCCGGGCTTCTATGGCCAGAGGACCTGGAATCCCCTGCCGGTTGGTTTCTGCTGCTGGGTATATATCAGTCCCCACAGCCTCGGACTCCTGTGTCCGGTTTTAGTAACTTCAGCCAGGGCGAGCTATATCTCTGCTCACAGCCCCTGGCCTTCTGCCTCTGCTCCTACATAGCTCCTAGTTCTTCCTTTCCCTGTGTCTGGAACTTCACTCCAGGCTCTGACTGCTCTGCTTGTTCTGCAGGCTCTGTCTCTGTCTGCAGCTTCACTCACTAATCCCGCCCCAGACCCAGTTTATAAGGGCAGATTCCTCCCCTCCCAGGTCTGGGTGGGCCGTGTTGCATGCTTAGGGCTCCTGACCAGAGAAACCTCCCACTTGCTCTCAGACATAATATCTCTATTACTGTGGCAACCAGACCCCTGGGGTGTCACACAGACACTCCTCCATACCTAACCAAGAGACCAAGAAAAGATGGGATAACACGAGTAATAGGAACTTACGATAATCAGAGTGACCATATCTTTAATATCCTCAGAAAACCCTGGCCAACTGGGACCTGAGAGTGCTGTGGCATCTACTCCCACAATAACTTTCAGAAAGGGTTAGTCAATTAGGGACCGTTTATTGCATAGAGTCTATACAAACCTGCACCGAAAGGGTCTTGGCTAGATAGAAGAGTCTGCGGTTTCTTTAGATGTGGAGAAAGTTGTACATGTAATTGGATGAGACCATGTAAATCTTTCCCGAGTTCCTCTATAGGTAAAATCTTTTTCCAGAGGGATTATTCCAACTGTAAAACCTCAGGATTTGTGTATATATGGCCACATGCACCCGCCCCCTAGATTATGTAGCCATGACCAAGAGGCAGTCTAGGAGGAGGGTGGGGGAGCATTTGGGTGATATACGCCATGGTCGGGACACCTCATTATTGAGACACATGAACAGTGTACACTGAGGTGAAACTGGAGACATCTCCTTTTGCATCATTGAGGTGGTTAATCCCAATGTGAGAGGAGGTGATCACAATAGATGTATCCTCAAAAAGGAAAGTGAGTAGATTTTTAGATTGGATTCACGAGCCCCTAAGGGACTCAATGAGCAAAATTCATGTGCCTGTTTTGTGTGAATAGAGCCCCATCCTGGATTACATTTTGGATTTTATACTCTACCCCATTGCTACTCAGTTCCCTGTGAATGGGGTTCACATATTGTTTTACTTCATTGAGAGATCTGAGCTTCTTTATCAGAATTATTTCTTATCAGTTATATCCCATATGTACTATTTAGTAGCTAACAAGTGTGGTGATCCTTGTGTATCTCTAATTGTGCAATAGGGGTCAAATTTGACCATTTAGGAATATAATGTGCGCCATCATCCCATATTTTATGTAGTGATAAATTAGATCTTCATGCCTGTTGCATGATGGGAGGATGTGCAATACTTGCTTTAGTCTCCCATGACTCTGATCTCAGAGACAGGACTTTTCTATATTGGTGGATTAGATTCAGTATGCGCTCCGGCGTGGAACGTATGCTTCCGGACATGCGCAGTCTCAGACAATGATCCTAGATGTGCTGCGACATGGAACACATATCTACGGGCATGCGCAGTCACGGGTACGAGTGGCGCGGTGGAAATCAGTTTATCTGGTGTTTAAGTTTAAAGCACGTCACTTCCGGAGATGCACAGTAGGGGATGGACATTATCGGAACTCTAGCTCATGAGAAGTAGCGTAGGCGCAGTACATTATTGTAGACAGAATCCATTCTATATGTCTTATGACAATTCACCTTTAGGAATCGGAATGGGTTTCCTAGTTTGGGGAGGGGTTTTGGATGAAGTGGGATATTTATACATGGACATCTGGCTATTAGGCACACTATGCTGAACATCATGAATTATCATCGCTGTATCAAGCCTCCTGATGAAGCTGTTGGGGAAACTCGTTGAGGTGGATTATTGAAACATTCTCTGATGAGTACCATACCCTTTCCTTTACATATACCTTGAGACATATCTGGTCCTATTTAATGTATCAGGCTAGGCAGTGTCCGCTTTGTTTAGGTACAACATAGGGTAAGGTAGTGACTATATTAATTATTCAGCAACATCATTGTTTATATACATTTACAACAAGCCATTCAGCTTGTAATTTTTCTACCATTAAGTATATATATGTTGTTAGTCCTGTTTTTAATGCATATATTTAATAAAGGTGTAACATTTTACTTTAGGGGTGTTTTCCCACAGTATTGCCCCCTACACACACAATTTGGTATCATCTACCCCACCGCTAATTAATAAATATTCACTTACCCCATTCTTGGTGCAGATATTTATGAACCCAGGACCTATGAGATATTTACCACACAATAGTTGGATAGGCAGAAGCTTATCATCCATAACAGCAGCCCACATGGCCACTATTTAATTGAGACAGCTCGGAATGGCTTGGCAGCGGTCACCCACTCCATCCCCATCATCACAATTTCAGTGATATCCATATTCCCATGACAGTGAAATCATTGAATAGAATAGAGAATCAAAGAGTCGAAAGCTCCCTGATCCACCATTCAGCCTTCGCCTGTGAGTCTGAGTGCCACAGGATATATCAATGAAGAAGAAAGAGAATCCAGCGTGCGGATCATCAATAAAAATATTCCATTTATTGAAATTCAATTGTTATCCACACAAAAAGTCTCAACCCCTACAGTGGGATTATAGGCGTGGGCAAACACATTTTGGATTAGAATCCTTAATCATTGTGTGCTTGTTTTTTTAAAATATCAGGAATTGTGGTGGCATCATATTAAGTGAAGGGCTGGTGGGTGCCTTTATACTGAGTGGTGGACTGTGGTGGACTGCAAGGGCCTCCATACTGAGTGGGGGTCCTTACTTTGTGTAGCAGGCTGTTGTAGCCATAATACTGTGTGAGGGGCTGTGAGGGCCATCATACTCTGAGGGAGCCCTCATTCTGAGTTACATGGGCACACATGAGTACAATTTCCTGGTGATGGGTTAGAAAGGGACAAGTAAGTGAGAAATACAGACATTTAGTCCATCTGGTTGCAGACTTGAATTGATATGGTGTTGTGTGCCAGGAGGGAGACATTAGTACAATGGGAAGGAAAGTAAAGATATAATTGCTGTGGAAATCTGTATTCCAGGCAGGGAGCAGAGTGGAGACAAAAAGCAGGGTGAGGTCCTTAGCTCAGGCCAGGAGGCCTAGTTAAACGGTACAGATCTTTATCCAGGGGCCGAAGAAGGTCTGAAGACCTAATTAAAGGGATAAAACTTTGCAAAGGTGAGCAGCAGGATAAGGTACTTGGTTCAGACCAGGAGGCCTACTTAACCCCTTTCTGACGTGGGGCGTAATAATACATACCTGCCCCCTGGACTTTAATGACGTACTATTACGCCTCGGCGATCACGCCCGCACAGAAGTTCTGCAGGCTTGATCACCGCTGGGTGTCAGCGGATTCCGCTCCCGGCACCGATCCCGGCACATTAACCCCCGGAATTCTGCGATCGAAGTCGATCTCAGCATTTCCGGGTCAGGCAGAGGTAAGAGCGCCCCTCTTACCTTGGATCGGAGACCCCGCACTGTGTGCGGGTGGTCCCGATTGTTGCTGTGGTGACCTCATGTCGTCATGGTCACCATGCATCAGGAAGTTAGATAGATCGTGCGCAGTGCACAATCTATCTAACTTGTGCCAGTGCAGAGTTGACAGCCTGCATAGCACAGGGATGCTGCTGTATCCCTATGCTTGGCAAGCGATCAGCCTGCAAAAAAATGAAAGTCCCATAGTGAGACAAAGTGTAAAAGTGAAAGAAATTGTCAGAAAGTTAAAAAAAATTGTAAAAATATTTTTTTTAAAAATGAAAAAATAACCCCCCAAAAAATAAAAATATACTGTACCCTTTGTGACAAAGTCACTGGTAAAGTGCTGGAGGGGAGATATGTTTCCCTGAGGCTGTTGGTGTCGGTGAACTAAAACCATTAAATTTCCTCCAGCATGTTATTTGTTGAAAGGGATTAAGTATATAGTAAAAGGGAGTGTTTTTTGTGAATGGCCATTGTGAAGGGTGGGAGGCCATTCACCATATCTCTCCACCTCAAGGTGTGGTCTGGGGGAGTTTAAATTCTCGGCCAGCTGAGGCATTCAGAGTTCAATGTCTGGGGAAGTAAGCTCCAGAAGGGAGCTTGTGTTTGTTCCTGAACCATGGGAAGTTGCTGAACTCCCAGCAGGCGAAGCCATGCTACTACAAGGACTGCGTTCTTTCTGTTACCATTTTAGATATTGCTTTCCTGTTTTGCCCAGCGGGCTGTGTTTATTTTCATGGACTAAAGGTTGGTTTATGCTGTTATAATAAGCCAACCAAAGATTTAAAGAGATGGTGTATCTGTATCTACCTCCATTTGCAGCCGAGTGAGCGATCTACCACAGGTAGTGGAGAATGCGGGCAAGATCCCCAGGAGGCACCTGTAACGGCTGAGGACAAACCGCATGCCCTGTGTAAAGGCGGCCATAAGCCAGGAAACGAAGACTGACAGTATGGAGGACCTGGTCAAGCATCTTTTGTGTTACGCACACGCCCGGACTGACTGGCGTGAGCGTGATTAGTGATCCCACTAGACCATGAACCGAGGAGTGCTTGGAGGGGCGTGACTAAGTATCAACTCGGACCGACCAAGGTCGCACGGCGGCTCAATTGACTCAGTGAACCAGGGAGCAACCGAGCAGAGGGACCAGGTGCTACTCCAGGTCAGACTCAGGTCACAGCTGTTGACCGACACCGGGGAATGCAGGAACAGGCAGGTTAGGCTGGCGTACGGACAGGTGGGTACTGGCAGGCACGGCTGGTATGCAGACAGGTGGGTACTGGCAGGCACGGCTGGTATGCAGACAGGTAGGTACTGGCAGGCACTGCTGGTATGCAGACAGGTGAATACTGGCAGACACGGCTGGTATACAGACAGGTGGGTACTGGCAGGTAGGAACGCAGGCAGAATAGGGACCAGTACAGACTGGGATACAGGAACAGAGCCACAAGTGCGGCAGACAAGCAGAGCAGAGCAAAACCCGCAGGTGCGGTAGACAAGCAGAGCAGAGCAAAACCCGCAGGTGCGGTAGACAAGCAGAGGAGAGCAAAACCCACAGGTGCGGTAGACAAGCAGAGCAGAGCAAAACCTACAGATGCGGTAGACGAGCAGAGCAGATACACACAAGGTACTTACAGTAAAGCAGCGAGTGGACACTAAACTCACAAACAGAAGTGCAGAGACAACGAGTTGGAATTAGGTGCAGGCTCAGACACTGCAGGAAAAGGAAAGATACGAACATAGAGACAAACAAGTAACAGGCTAGGACACTGTTCAGACAGGAACTGAACCAGGAACAAGATACAGGAACGAGCCTGGGAACTCAGCCCCCAGGGTGGCGGAACAGACTAGAAGTCACAGATACAGGTAACAGGCCTGGGTACTCGGCCCCCAGGGTGGCGGAAACAGACAAGATACAGAACAGGACCTGGCAACTCAGTTGCACAGAACACACTGAAAGAAAGAGTTGCTCAGGCACCTCCCACTGGGTGGAGGGGGTCTAAGTATCCAGTGACTCACAACAATAGGCTGGGGACGCATTAGAAGTGTGCACACAGCAACTACAAGAATCAGGCAGTAACCGCGCCACTGCCCTAAGCAATCAGACAAGAGACATGCACACAGAAGGTACTGGAGCAAAGTGTGCAGCCTGGACTGATAGGTAAGATGGCGGTCTTGCATGGTGGGAGGTGGTAAACCGTGCCAGCACGCCGCCAGGGATGTTACATTTTGCTAGCACAGCAGGAGCCAAGCAAGCTACTAGTCCAGCAGATCCACCAACAGCAGCAGCACCAACAGGACCAGCTCTGACAGCAGCAGCAGTAGATGGAATTGCTCGCAGAGGCGGTTCGTGGAAGGCCGACAGCCCCTCCCCCAACTCCAGGTGATTACTCGAGTGTCCGGAAAGCGGTAAGGCGAGCCATGCAAAAAATGATCCCAGGCGATGATGTGGAGGCATTTTTGACTGTGTTTGAACGGGTTTCAGAGTGGGAGAAGCTCTAGCTGGAGCAGTGGTCGGAGGTGCTGGCCCCCTATCTGACTGGTAAGTCCCAAAAGGCTTATTACGACCTGGCCTTGCAGGATGCTCAGGAGTATATTAAACTTAAAACTGAGATACTGGGATGTGCTGGAGTGACTATGTCATTGAGAGCCCAAAGGGTCTACCACTGGGCATATTGCAGTGATAAACCCCCTCGCTCCCAAATGTTCGATCTCCTCCATCTTGTACAAAAGTGGTTGCAACCAGAGTCCTCCATCCCAGCCCAGATGGTAGAACAGGTCATGATGGATAGGATTATTCACTCCCTGCCTAGGCCGGTGCAGACCTGTGTTGCCCAGGGAGACCCCCGGAATGCGGAGGACCTGGTCGACCTCATAGAAAGATACCAGGTGGTCGAGATGTCCCTATGGAAACGAGGTGATACTGCATCTCCATACTGAGGTACTCAGGGGGAGCCAGAGTCCCAAAAGAGGGGAGTAGAGCCACGACTGGGGGGAGTCCAAGGTCCCAAGGGGTTGCTGAGTGGCTGCCAAAGGCCACTGGGAAAGGCATGATCTGCTGGAGGTGTCGCGGTTCTGGCTGCCAGGTGTCCTATGAGCAGATGGACTGCAGCGTAGGAAGACGCTGCTCATACTATGCTTATACCACCTGCAGTGTGGACTATCAGCCTGGTGAGGGACCACAGTCATGTCCCGTGACCGTAAATGGGGTACTGGTGTCGGGACTTTTGGAGTTTGGTGACTCTGGTAAGGGCCACACTTCCCCACCAGTTGGTCCCTGGGAAACACATGGGCGTCCGCTGTATCCACGGAGACGCCAAGAACTACCCCGTCGCCCAAGAGTCTATAAAAACGAGCCGTGGTATTGAGGTCGGAGTAGTCAGAGACTTGTTACACCCGGTTATAATCGGGCGGGACTTCCGGCTGTTCTGGGACTTGTGGGGAAAGGCGGCGTTGCCCGCTTGCTCAGACCAGAGCTGGTTCGTCCACGAAGAATCCCCATTACAGCCAGAGGCGGTTGAGTTCCCCCTGTGTGTCCTTGCTGGAGACGAGGACGAGACAGGGACCCAAGAGGCTGAGATTTCTGAGTTGGGAGTTTCTGGGGGAAATTTTGGGGCTGCTCAAATGGAGGACCTTACGCTAAAAGGGGCATGGAACAATGTGACTGTGATAAATGGAGTTGTCCAAGAGCCGGGAGCTGACACCAGGTTTCCTTATTTTTCAGTGAATGAGGATTTGCTATATCGGGTCACTAAACAGAGAGGGGAAATGTTAGAACAGCTGGTGGTACCTGGTCCTTATAGGCGTAGGGTACTAGACCTAGCCCATTCTCATGTCTTGGGGGTCATCTGGGCATAGACAAAACCCAGGAGCGGTCCTTCAAAGATTTTGCTGGCCTGGATGTCACCGGGAGGTTGTCAGCTATTGTCCGTCCTGTCCGACGTGTCAGTTAACTGCTCCCGTGTCCCACTTCCGTAGTTCCCTGGTCCCCTTACCCATTATAGAGGTCTGATTTGACCAAATTGCTATGGACCTTGTAGGGCCCTTAGTTAAGTCTGCCAGGGGACACCAATACATCCTAGTGGTGCTGGACTATGCGACACAGTACCCCAAGGCAGTACCACTGGGAAACTCCTCTGCCCGGAGTATTGTGCGAGAACTGGTCCATATCTTCTCTCGGACGGGCTTGCCAAAGGAGATCCTGACAGACCAGGGAACTCCGTTCATGTCGAAGGTGATGAGCGAGTTGTGTAAGGCTCTCCAGATTACACAACTGAGGATGTCAGTGTACCATCCGCAGACGGACGGCCTGGTGGAGATGAGGTTCAATAAGACCCTAAAGTCCATGCTTAAAAAGGTCGTGGAGAAGGAGGCCAAGACTGGGATTGCCTACTCTCCTACCTGCTATTCTCCATTAGAGAAGTCCCACAGACCTCTACGGGGTTCTCACCCTTCGAGTTCCTTCACGGACGGCATCCTCAGGGACTTTTGGACATTGCGAAAGAGACCTGGGAAGCCGATGCAACACCTCACTGGAGCGTCATCGAGCATGTGGTCCAAATGCAAGGCCGGATCACGAGGGTGATGCCAATTGTAAGGGAAAGCCTCTTACAAGCACAAGAGGCCCAGGCAAGGGTCTACAATCGATCGGCGAGACTGAGACAGTTCAGCCCTGGAGACCGGGTGTTGGTGTTGATCCCAACGGTGGAGAGTAAATTCCTGGCCAAATGGCAAGAGACATATGAGGTGGGGGGTAAAGTCGAATGATGTCAATAAGGTCCACCAACCAGGAAGAAGGAAGCCGTATCGGGTATATCACGTTAACCTGCTCAAACCTTGGCGAGACAGGGAGCTGGTGGAAGCTACGTGTCTGGGGGCCCATCCTGAAGCCCGAGTCGAGGATGTCACAGTGGCGGAGACACTGTCACCGTCCCAGAAGCAACAGTGCCGAGAGCTGTTTCACTGTTTTCAGAGCTGCCAGGTTGTATGCAGGTGGTCGAACATGAAATCCTGACAGAGCCACATGTGAGGGTGAATCAAAGGCCATAACGGACTCCTGAAGCCCGCCGCGAGGTAATCTCCAAACAGGTGAGGATAATGTTGAGCCTGGGCGTCATCGAGGAGTCAAAGAGCGGTTGATCCAGCCCCATTGTCCTGGTGCTGAAGCCAGACAGAGAATAGCGGTTCTATAATGACTACAGGAATCTGAATAAGGTGTCAAAGTTCGACGCATATCCAATGCCCCGCGTCGATGAGCTTATTGAGAGGCTAGGGACAGCCAGATGTATCACCACCCTGGACCTAACGAAAGGGTACTGGCAGATTCTCTTGTCCCCAAGTGCCAAGGAGAAAACGGCCTTCTCTACTCATTACGGGTGCTTTCAGTACACCAGGATGCCGTTTGGTCTGCAGGGAGCCCCAGCTACCTTCTAGAGGGCCATGGACCTCATCCTAGTCTCTCATAAGAAGTACGCTGCAGCTTACCTGGATGACATCGTAATCTTCAGCCTGGATTGGGGAAGTTAATTAGAGAAGGTCCAGACGGTACTGGATGCGCTAAGGAAAGCAGGGTTTACGATAAACCCAAAGAAGTGCGCCATCGGGAAGAAGCGAAATACTTGGGCTACGTTGTCGGAAGGGACGAAATAAAGCCGCAAGTAAAGAAGGTGGAGGCTATCCAAAACTGCCCGCAACTGAACTCCAAGAAGCACGTTTGTGCGTTTCTGGGAATTGTGGGATATTATCGGTGATTTATCCCAAATTTCACCATGATAGCCGCCCCCATGACTGATCTTCTTAAGGGCATGAAGACATCAATGGCCAAGTGGTCCCCTTAAGCGGAGATGGCTCCTATGTAAGCAGCCTGTCTTAGTAGCACCTGACTTCAATAAGGAGTTCGTGGTTCAGACTGTCTTCTCCGAGGTCAGTTTGGGAGCCATGTTTTCCCAGGAAATAGATGGGGATGAACATCCAGTCATATTCCTGAGTAGGAAACTCTCCTCCTGTAAAAAGAACTATGCCATTGTAGAGAAGGAATGCCTGGCCATCAAATGGGCCATTGAGACCCTAAGATACTATCTGTTAGGCCTAAAATTCAGGCTAGTTTCAGACCATGCACCCCTGAGATGGATGAGGGAAAGGAAGAAGACCAATGCCTGGGTAACTAGGTGGTTCCTAGCACTCCCAAGATTTTAATTTTCATGTAGAGCACAGGCCTGGGAAACTACATGGAAACGCAGATGCCCTGTCCAGATTTCCCTGTTTAGCAAATGAAGGTGCCAAAACCCCTGGCTTTGGGCAGGGGAAGGGGATATGTGAAAAAGTCACTGGTAAAAAAAAAAATAAAAACGAAGCAAAAAACGATGCTTTATCATCATATCGCCAAACAAAAAATGGAATAAAACGTGATCAAAAAGACGAATGTAAATAAAAATAGTACTGCTGAAAACGTCATCTTGTCCCGCAAAAAACAAGCCACCATACAACTCCATCAGCCAAAAAATAAAAAAGTTTTAGCTATCAGAATAAAACTATGCAAAAAAATGATTTTTTCTATAAAATAGTTTTTATTGTGTAAAAGCGCCAAACCATAAAAAATATATAAATATGGTACCAATGTAAACATACTGACCCAAAGAATAATGCTGCCTTATCAATTTTACGGCATTTAAAAAAAAAATAAAAAAATTCCTGAATTGTTGGTTTTTGTTTATTCTGTCTTCCACAATTCGGAATAGAAAGCGACCAAAAAATGTCACGTGTCCGAAAATGGTACCAATAAAAACGTCAACTTGTCCCGCAAACAACAAGTCCTTACATGACCGTTGACCGAAATATGTAAAAATGATTGCAAAAAATAGTCTTTGCAAAAAAAACGTCTTTTAGTGTGTGACAGCTGCCAAACATAAAAACCCGATCTGAATCTGGTATCGCTGTAATCGCACCGACCCAAAGAATAAAGTCGTATAATCACTTATACGTCACAGCTTAAAAAATAAACTCTAGGATTAGATTTAGGCAGGGCCGGCGTCAGCACCTGGGCAAGTGCCGGGGCCCTGAGCAGGCGGAGGGGCCCACTCACCGTCAGTTACCACGCCGCGCTATGGGACCCGTGAGCGGAGGAGAGCAGTGTCAGCGCCCGCTCCCCCCGCTTGCTCAGGGCCCGGCAGCCTGCACAATACTCGCCTCTCCCCGTGTCTCCGTAGCATCTTCCGTGTCCTCTGACTGTGACGTCTTTCCACCACGCTCTCTCCTGAGCAGTTACAGCGCAGAGCGGGAAGACGCCGGCGACGCTGGAGTCCATAGCAGAAGCAGGCAGGTGAGACCTGAGGTGAGTATTTTTTTTTTTTTAATGAATGGGGGCAGGGGGCATTATATGGGGGGGCTGACATCCTGCATGGGGCATTATAAGGGAGGGGGGGGGAGTGACATCCCTCATGGCACATTACAAGGGAGGGGGGGAGTGACATCCCGCCTGGGGCATTGTAAGGGAGGGCATTAAAAGGGGGGGGGTGACATCCTGCATGGGGCATTATAAGGAGGGGGGTGTGTGTGACATCCTGCATGGGGCATTATAAGAGGGGGTGGTCTGACATTATGCATGGGGCATTGAAAGGGGGGGGAAGTGACATCCTGCAAGGGGCATTATATAGGGGGGGAGAGGTGACATCCTCCATGGGGCATTATATGGGGGGGAAAGGTGACATCCTGCATGGGGCATTACAAGGGGGGTGACATCCTGCATGGGGCATTATAAGGGGGGTGACATCCTGCATGAGGCATTATAAGGGGGGTGACATCCTGCATGGGGCATTATAAGGGGGGAACAGCCTTCATGGAGCGTTTTATGGGGGCCAGTATTCTGTATGGAGCGTTATATGGGAGCTAGTATCCTGTATGGAGCATTTTATGGGGGCCAGTATTCTGTATGGAGCGTTATATCGGGACCAGTATCCTGTATTTAGCATTATAAGGGGGTCAGTATCCTGTACGTAACGTTATATGGGGGCCAGTATCCTGTATGGAGCGTTATAAGGGGGTCAGTATCCTGTATGGAACGTTATATGGGGGCCAGTATCCTGTATGGAGCATTTTATGGGGGCCAGTATTCTGTATGGAGCGATTCGCTGGTTTCTGAGCTATTGTAGAATTTACAATAGATATCGCTCATGTAATGTAAGAAGTGAAATCTTTGGCCTTGTACTATATTTATATTTCTCTGTGGTATCTGTGCATCATGAATCGTGGTATGTGTCAAAGGGGCCCACTGAGACTCTTTCGCCCGGGGCCCACAAAAACCTGGAGCCAGCCCTGGATTTAGGGGTAGGGTTAGGATTGGGTTAGTGTTATGTTACGGTTAGGGTTGTGTTAGTGTTAGGGTTGTGGTTAGTGTTGTGTTAGGGTTGTGTTGGGGTTGGGATTTTTTAAAAAGTAAAGATAAAAAATAATGACGAAATGGCGACTAGTGTTGAGCACAAGTGCTCTCTATTTCAGTTTGCATCGGGTGCTCGAGTATGCACCAAGTATCACGGGTGCTCGGGTGAAATGTTCGAGTCTCCGCCCCATATGTTTTGCAGCTGTTATACAGCTAAAAAAAACACGCGGGGATTGCCTGCCATGCACGGGCCATCCCCGCATGGTTTTTTTGGGTGTCTAACAACCATGAAACATGCGGGTTGGGGAATCGAGCATGTCACTTGAGCACCTGTGATGCTTGGTGCATACCCGAATACCCGATGCAAACTCAAGTAGTGAGCACTTGCCCTCAAGACTAATGACAAGTTATTCAATATGATGACCTAATGTTATCAAATTCTGTGTCGTACCTCTGGGTTCAAAATTTTCACCCCTTGATAAAATCCTTGAGGAGTCTAGTTTTCAAAATGGTGTCACTTGTGGGGGGTTTCCACTGTTTAGGCGCATCAGGGGTTCTCCAAACGTGACATAGCATTCATTCTTGGTTCTAGTTTTACCCCACATATGGGATATCTGCGTAATCAAAAGAAATTGCACAACAAATTTGGGGGTTTATTTTTCCTGTTACCCTTGTAAAAATAAAAAAAATAATAAAAATAAAATTTTAGTGACAAAAAGTAAAATGTTCATTTTTTCCAGAAGCACCAGAAGGGTTAATACACTTCTTGAATGTGGCTTTGAGTACTTTGAGGGGTGCAGTTTTAAGAATGGTGTCACTTTTGGGTATTTTCTGTCATACAGGCCCCTCAAAGTCACTTCAAATGTGATGTGGTGCCTAAAAAATGATTTTGTAAATTTTGTTGGAGAAATTAAAAATCGCTGCTCAACTTTTATCCTTTATAACTTCCTAACAAAAAAAAAAATGTTTTAAAAATGATGCAGATGTAAAGTAGACATGTAGGAAATATTATTTATTAAAGGAGTTGTCCACTACTTTTTAAGAGACCCCCAATGTATTAATCCAGTGATTTTAAGATGTTTTGGAAATACCTTGCTGTGTCCTTCTTGCCTGTGAGCAGCGCTATCACTAGCCGCTCACAGGTATCACGTGACCCCCCCACCTGCAGCCGACTTTGACATCCGCTGATGTCACGTCAAGTGCCGGCTGCAGCTGGCGGTTACTCACTTCTGCGATCCACGGTGAGTGATGGGCTGTGGGCGGGGTTACCCCGCACGTCACACTCGGCATCCACCACGCACCTCTCCTCATTCATTGGGAAAGCGCGCCCACAGCCCAGCATCCACCTTGGGGACCGCGTCACTGATGTCACGCCTCACTTGATGTGACATCAGTGGGGACGCCTGTGAGCGTCCAGCGATAGCGCCGCTCCCAAGCAAGAAGGACACAGCAAGGTATTTACAAAACGTCTTATAATCACTGGGTTAATACATTGGGGGTCTCTTAAAAAGTAGTGGACAACTTCTTTAACTATTTTGTGTGACATAACTCTCTGGTTTATAGGCATATGAATTAAAAGTTTGAAAGATATTTTCAAAAATAAACGCAAGTGATATCGAAGAAATTTTACCACTATTATGAGGCACAATATGTCACGAAAAAAACAATCTCAGAGTCAGTGGGATCTGTTGTTCCAGAGTTATTACCACATAAAGTGACACTGGTCAGAATTGTAAAATTTGGCTTGGTCATTAAGGACATAATTGGTACATTGTGTGTGATATGTGTGTTACGTGTGGCGAGCACCTTGAACCCCCAGGTGCTTCACAGAAGTTTATAATGTAGAGCCGTGACAATAAAAAAATCAAATTTTTTTCCACAAAAATGTACTTTTAGCCCCAATTTTTTTATTTTCACAAGGGTAAAAGGAGAAAATGGACCCCAAAATTTGTTGTGCAATTTCTCCTGAGTACTCCGATATCTCATATGTGGGGTACATGGCAGGGTTGGGAATGGAAGGAGCACCGTTTGACTTTTTGAATGCAAAAATGTCTGAAATCGAGAGCAAACGCCTTGTCGCTTTTGGTGAGCCCCCAATATGCATAAACCGTGGAAACCCCACAAGTTACCCCATTTTGGAAACTACACCCCTTAAAGGGAACCTGTCACGTCCTAGTTGCTATGTACACTGCCCCCATTGCTTTGTTAGTGATGCAATGTGCTTCACTAACAAGCTTTTTTCATTAAAATTTGTGGTAGTATAATTATTTTATAACTTTATATATACTTTGTCCTGCCTGCTCATTCAGTCATAGGGGTGTGATTCTCATATTCAGTCATGGGCGGCACCACATTCTGTCACTGCTGACGCCGCCCATGTATTTGAATACTGCTCCAGGCAAGGTTGCGTCTAGATCGGAGTTGTTTTTTGAGGCCCTCACTTTAGCCACACCGATGTAGACGCTTCACTGCTGAGGAGACTAAATCGGAGTTGCTGGAGTGAGGGTCTCAGTAATCCCCTCCAATGTAGACAGTACAGCACTGACACCACTAGATCGGCGTTGATTCCAGGATCCTCGTACTCGCTGTCTAGTCGCCTCTTCTGGCTTTTTAATGTTTTTCTTATGCATTTTTATGCAATTGCTCATGTTTTTAATGGAGCAAACATCACAAGTCAAAAATATTTTTTTTACACTGTTCTATAATTTACGTATTTTTACACTGTTATATATTTTATGGAATTGGGCAAAAAATTTTTTTTCCTGATTAATGAAACTTACATTTTTATTGTCGCTTTATATAATATAAAAAAAATCCCCTGATTGTTCAGTTTTGCCACAATGTGACTCTTCCCATTAGTCCACAGTCCCATCCTCAGCACCGACATTGTGAAGCGTGTGCGGAGCTCTGCGGGGAGAGGCGTAAAAGAGCGCCCCCAACAGTCACCATAATGTACAACACAGAAGTTACAAATTGTTACAGGAATGTCTAAGGGCATTGGAGAACACTGCTGTTATAATTTATGCCACTTTTGTGATGTCAATTATGATGATTCTGTCGGCTGCTCCGTTACTGTCACCACCCTCCCTGCAAATCTCCACCCAATCTTAGTTTGAAGTTGATTTTTTGAGGACCTCACTCCAGCAACTCCACTGTAGTCACCTTGGTAGTGAACCATCTAGAGTGGAGGCTACGGTCAGGTCCTCAAAAAATCACCTCCGCTCTACTCAACTCACTAGTGAGCCGCCTACAGTAGAGACTAAAATAAGGTACTCAAATAATCATCTCCAACCTAGATGGTTCCTTATAGAAGTGGCTAGAATGCAGTTACTGCAGTGTGGAGTGTAACATCCCTGGCGGCGTGCTGACATGGCTTACCACCTCCCACCATGCAACACCGCCATCTTACCTATCAGTCCAGGCTTTCATTAATCAGGAAAAAAAAATTTTTGTCCAAATCCATAAAATATACAGTACAGACCAAAAGTTTGGACACACCTTCTCATTTAAAGGTTTTTCTGTATTTTCATGACTTTGAAAATTGTACATTCACACTGAAGGCATCAAAACTATGAATTAACACATGTGGAATGATATACTTAACAAAAAAGTGTGAAACAACTGAAAATATGTCTTATATTCTAGGTTCTTCAAAGTAGCCACCTTTTGCTTTGATGACTGCTTTGCACACTCTTGACATTCTCTTGATGAGCTTCAATCTAGAATATACGACATATTTTCAGTTGTTTCACACTTTTTTGTTAAGTATATAATTCCACATGTGTTAATTCATAGTTTTGATGCCTTCAGTGTGAATGTACAATTTTCAGAGTCATGAAAATTCAGAAAAATCTTTAAATGAGAAGGCGTGTCCAAACTTTTGGTCTGTACTGTATAACAGTGTAAAAATACATAAATTCTATAACAGTGTAAAAAAATCATTTTTGACTTGTGATGTTTGATCCATTAAAAATATGAGCAATTGCATAAAAAAGCATAAGAAAAACATTAAAAGGCCAGAAGAGGCGACTAGACAGCAGTGAGTATGAGGATCCTGGACTCAGCGCCATCTAGTGGTGTCAGTGCTGAACTGTCTACATCAGAGGGGATTTTTTGAGGCCCTCATTCCAGCAACTCCAATCTAGTCTCCTCAGCAGTGAAGCGTTTAGATCGGAGTGGGTAAAGTAAGGAGCACAAAAAATCAACTCCGATCTAGACGCTTCACTGCTGAGGAGACTAGATCGTAGTTGCTGGAGTGAGGGCCTTAAAAAATCAACTCCGATCTAGACTCAACCTTGCCGGGAGCAGTATTCAAATACATGGGCGGTGCCAGCAGTGAGTGAATGAGAGAATCACACCCTTATGACTGAATATGAGCAGGTAGGACTAGGTGTATATAAAGTTATAAAATCATTATACTACCACCGATTTTAATGAAAAAAGCTTGTTAGTGATACACATTGCATCACTAACAAAGCAATGGGGGCAGTGTACATAGCAACTAGGATGTGACAGGTTCCCTTTAAGGATTTTATCCAGGGGTGTAGTGAGGTTTTTGAACCCACAGGTAATACACAGACTTTGATAACATTAGGTTGTCATATTGAAAATATTCATTTTGAAACACGAAAATTTACTTTTAGCCCCAAATTTGTCATTTTCACAATGGATAATAGGAGAAAACAGAAACCATAATTTGTTATGCAATTTTTCCCGAATGCGATGATACCCCATATGTGGTCGAAAACTTCTGTTTGGGCACATGGCAGGGCTAGGAAAGGAAAGAGTGCTATTTGACTGGAACATATTGTGAATGCCATGTCACATGTGGAGAGCCCCTGACATGCGAAAACAGCATAAACCCCCCACAAGTGACCCCATTTTGGAAACTAGTTCCCTCAAGGAACTCACCTAGGAGTGTACTGAGCATTTTTAACCTACGGGTGATTCACAAAACTTTATAAGTTCCAGATGTGAGAACAAAGAATTATTTTTTTTCCACTAAAATACTGTTTTAGCACCAATTTTATAATTTACAGTGGGTACGGAAAGTATCCAGACCCCTTTAAATTTTTCACTCTTTGTTTCATTGCAGCCATTTGGTAAATTCTAAAAAGTTCATTTTTTTTCTCATTAAAGTAGACTCTGCACCTCATCTTGACTGAAAAAAAGAGAAATGTAGAAATTTTTGTAAATTTATTAAAAAAGAAAAACTGAAATATTACATGGTCATAAGTATTCAGACCCTTTGCTCAGACACTCATATTTAAGTCACATGCTGTCTATTTCCTGGGGTGATTCACCTTGAGATGGTTCTACTCCTTCATTGGAGTCCAGCTGTGTTTAACTAAACTGATAGGACTTGATTTGGAAAGGCACACACCTGTCTATATAAGACCTCACAGCTCACAGTGCAAGTCAGACCAAATGAGAATCATGAGCTCAAAGGAACTGCCCAAGGAGCTCAGTGACAGAATTGTGGCAAGGCACAGATCTGGCTAAGGTTACAAAAGAATTTCTGCATTACTTAAGGTTCCTAAAAGCACAGTGGCCTCCATAATCCTTAAATGGAATAAGCTTGGGACCACCAGAAGTCTTCCTAGACCTGGCCATCCAGCCAAACTGAGCAATCGTGGGAGAAGAGCCTTGGTGAGAGAGGTAAAGAAGAACCCCAAGATCACTGTGGCTGAGCTCCAGAGATGCAGTAGGAAGATGGGAGAAAGTTCCACAAAGTCAACTATCACTGCAGCCCTCCACCAGTTGGGCCTTTATGGCAGAGTGGCCTGACGGAAGCCTCTCCTCAGTGCAAGACATATGAAAGCCTGCATAGAGTTTGCTCAAAAACACATGAAGGACTCCCAGACTATGAGAAATAAGATTCTCTGGTCTGATGAGATGAAGATAGAACTTTTTGGTGATAATTCTAAGCGGTATGTGTGGAGAAAACCAGGCACTGCTCATCACCTGCCCAATACAATCCCAACAGTGAAACGTGGTGGTGGCAGCATCATGCTATGGGGGTGTTTTTCAGCTGCAGGGACAGGATGATTGGTTGAAGGAAACATGGATGCGGCCAAGTACAGAGATATCTTGGATGAAAACCTCTTCCAGAGTGCTCTGGACCTCAGACTTGGCCGAAGGTTCACCTTCCAACAAGACAATGACCCTAAGTATACAGCTAAAATAACAAAGGAGTGGCTTCAGAACAACTCTGTGACCATTCTTGACTGGCCCAGCCAGAACCCTGACCTAAACCCAATTGAGCATCTCTGGAGAGACCTGAAAATGGCTGTCCACCAACGTTCACCATCCAACCTGACGGAACTGGAGAGGATCTGCAAGGAAGAATGGCAGAGGATGCCCAAATCCAGGTATGAAAAACTTGTTGCATCATTCCCAAGAAGACTCATGGCTGTACTAGCTCAAAAGGGTGCTTCTACTCAATACTGAGCAAAGGGTCTGAATACTTATGACCATGTGATATTTCAGTTTTTCTTTTTTAATAAATTTGCGAAAATTTCTACATTTGTTTTTTTTCAGTCAAGATGGGGTGCAGAGTGTACATGAATGAGAAATAAAAGAACTTTTTAGAATTTACTAAATGGCTGCAATGAAACAGAGTGAAAAATTTAAAGGGGTCTGAATACTTTCCGTACCCACTGTACATATGAGGGGTAATAGGAGAAGATGGACCCCATAATTTGTTATGCAATTTTTACCGAACACCGTGATACCCCATATGTGGTTGTACACTACTGTTTGAGCACACAGTAGGGGTCGGATGGGAAGGAGCACTACTTGGCTTTTAGAGCGCAGATTTCGTTTGAATAGATTGTGGGCTCCATTAGCCGAGCCCCTTAGGTGCCAGAACAGCAAAACCCCTCTAACCCGGGTGACACCAAATTGGAAACTCCACTGCCAAAGGAATTCATCTAGGGGTGTAGTGAGTATTCTGAACTCATAGGTGCCTCATTGAATTTTATAACATTGGGACGTGGAAATGTAACATTTTTGTGGTAAAAATGTAATTTTTGTATTTGCTGCTAACTTGACAGGTACACAAGGGTTAATAGGTGAAACTGGACCCCATAATTTATTGTGCATTTGCTCCCGAACGAGGTGATGCCCCATATGTCGTCAGAGATTACTGTTAGGCCACACATCAGGGCTGAGAAGGAAGGAGCTCTATTTGGCTTTTTGAGCACAGATTTTGGTAGAATACTTTGCGGGTGACATTTGCGGAGCCCCGAAGGTGCCAGAACAGCAGGAAAATCTCAAAAGTGACCCCCATTGTAGAAATTACACCTCTCAATGAATTAATCTATTGCTGCAGTGACTATTTTCTAACATCCACGCCAGGGTTTTTTTCTGGAGAATTGCAAATATGGCAGTTTAGTCACATACATTGTGCTGCCATATATTGTAGCGCCCCCATACATTTTGCCCAGCTTGTGCTTCTGGAGACACGCACCCTGTAAATTGTTAAGTGCGCACTCCTGATTACAATAATGGCAATGTGGCCGCTTACTCTGGTTTAGGCACAGTGGGGGCCAGAAGCAAAGGGGCGTTTGGATTTGGGAGCACAGAATTCACTGGATTTTATTTGATGGGGTAAAAGCTGTCGCTTTTCTAGAGTCTTTGTAATTATTATTATTATTTATTATTATAGTGCCATTTATTCCATGGCTCTTTACGTGTGAAAAGGGATATACATAGCAAATACACTTACAATAATCTTGAACAAAACGAGTCAGCGACTGGTACAGGAGGAGAGAGGACACTGCCCGCGAGGGCTCACAATCTACAAGGGATGGGTGAGGATACAGTAAGTGAGGGTAGAGCTGGTCATGCAGCGGTATGGTGGAACATTGGTTACTGCAGTTTGTACACTTGTAGGAAGAGGTTGGTTTTCAAGTTCCTTTTGAAAGTTTTCGCCAGGGCTGTGCAGTCGGTAAGCCAAACCTGCGACTCCGACTCCTCAATTTCCCTTACACCGACTCCACCTCCCACATATATTGCTTATATTTAAGTGAAAAATTTATTTAGTACAATGTGAACATCAGACATTTTAATCATTTTTATGATACAATAATCAAGATATTTAGATAGAACATGATATATATTTATTGGAATACAACTTTATGACACAAAAAACTAATAAATTATAAATATGTAATACACTATGTAATATCGATTATTTATTTATATATATATATATATATATATATATATATATATATATATATATATATATATATATATATATTACAGACCAAAAGTTTGGACACACCTTCTCATTTAAAGATTTTTCTGTATTTTCATGACTGTGAAAATTGTACATTCACACTGAAGGCATCAAAACTATGAATTAACATATGTGGAATTATATACTTAACAAAAAAAGTGTGAAACAACTGAAAATATGTTTTATATTCTAGGTTCTTCAAAGTAGCCACCTTTTGCTTTGATGACTGCTTTGCACACTCTTGGCATTCTCTTGATGAGCTTCAAGAGGTAGTCACCGGAAATGGTCTTCCAACAATCTTGAAGGAGTTCCCAGAGATGCTTAGCACTTGTTGGCCCTTTTGCCTTCACTCTGCGATCCAGCTCACCCCAAACCATCTCGATTGGGTTCAGGTCTGGTGACTGTGGAGGCCAGGTCATCTGGCGTAGCACCCCATCACTCTCCTTCTTGGTCAAATAGCCCTTACACAGCCTGGAGGTGTGTTTGGGGTCATTGTCCTGTTGAAAAATAAATGATGGTCCAGCTAAACGCAAACTGGATGGAATAGCATGCCGCTGCAAGATGCTGTGGTAGCCATGCTGGTTCAGTATGCCTTCAATTTTAAATAAATCCCCAACAGTGTCACCAGCAAAGCACCCCCACACCATCACACCTCCTCCTCCATGCTTCACGGTGGGAACCAGGCATGTAGAGTCCATCCGCTCACCTTTTCTGCGTCACACAAAGACACGGTGGTTGGAACCAAAGATCTCAAATTTGGACTCATTAGACCAAAGCACAGATTTCCACTGGTCTAATGTCCATTCCTTGTGTTCTTTAGCCCAAACAAGTCTCTTCTGCTTGTTGCCTGTCCTTAGCAGTGGTTTCCTAGCAGCTATTTTACCATGAAGGCCTGCTGCACAAAGTCTCCTCTTAACAGTTGTTGAAGAGATGTGTCTGCTGCTAGAACTCTGTGTGGCATTGACCTGGTCTCTAATCTGAGCTGCTGTTAACATGTGATTTCTGAGGCTGGTGACTCAGATAAACTTATCCTCAGAAGCAGAGGTGACTCTTGGTCTTCCTTTCCTGGGTTGGTCCTCATGTGAGCCAGTTTCTTTGTAGCGCTTGATGGTTTTTTGCAACTGCACTTGGGGACACTTTCAAAGTTTTCCCAATTTTTCGCACTGACTGACCTTCATTTCTTAAAGTAATGATGGCCACTCGTTTTTCTTTACTTAGCTGCTTTTTTCTTGCCATAATACAAATTCTAACAGTCTATTCAGTAGGACTATCAGCTGTGTATCCACCAGACTTCTGCACAACACAACTGATGTTCCCAACCCCATTTATAAGGCAAGAAATCCCACTTATTAAACCTGACAGGGCACACCTGTGAAGTGAATACCATTTCCGGCGACTACCTCTTGAAGCTCATCAAGAGAATGCCAAGAGTGTGCAAAGCAGTTATCAAAGCAAAAGGTGGCTACTTTGAAGAACCTAGAATATAAGACATATTTTCAGTTGTTTCACACTTTTTTGTTAAGTATATAATTTCACATGTGTTAATTCATAGTTTTGATGCCTTCAGTGTGAATGTACAATTTTCATAGTCATGAAAATACAGAAAAATCTTTAAATGAGAATGTGTGTCCAAACTTTTGGTCTGTACTGTATATAACACTACGTAATTAACTATGTAAGTGGCAAAAAACAGTTTTCAACAAAAACATACTAAATAACATTTGTGCAGTTTATGAATTTATTCTAAGAAATAGAATTGCCTCCATCAGATCCTCCTTCATAGATGACCTCAAATCTGACCTAATAATTTTAAGGCTAGAGAACAACCTCTCTACACTAACTTGGGTTGGAGGCAAAGCCGTAACCACATGGGCAACATCTCTAACAATTTCCGGGTATAAAGGAATTGCCTCATGCACAGTCAGTTTTGATGAAGGGTTAAATTTTTCTATTTCTTTGAGAGCAAGTGAAACATTTTGCTGAAATATGGTCAATCTGCTTGCTATAGGAGATGGAGTGAAATCTTTTTCCTTGCGGCAACACTTTGCCTGCTCCATGTCGTCCAAATACTTGTCAAAGTCAAACTCCTCATCTGATGAGGATGAAGATATGGCAGCAGTAGCACTGTCAGGACCCAAGTCCTATTGCGCCTGACAGTCCTCCTGTAGGCCACTCATCCTAACTGCTACCTCAGTCAGAGTTTCATTCTTTTTGGTACAGATAAGATATGGATAGACAGATATGGATAAATGGATGCATAGATAGATAGATAAAGTCATAGAGGGATAGATAGATAGATAGATGGAGGGATGATAGATAGTGGGATAGAGGGATGGATAGGTAAATAGAGGGATGGATAGATGGAGAGATAGATAGATAGATACAGGGATGGATGAATAGATTGATACAGGGATATATGGATGGATGGATAAATATATAGCCATACGGATGGATAGCTGGAGGGATAGATGAAAGGATGGATAGATAGATAGATAGACAGAGGGATGGATAGACAGAGGGATAAATGAAAGGATAGATGGATGGATAGATGGAGGGATAGAGAAATGGATAGATAGAGGGATGGATAGATAGATGAATACATGGAGGGATAGATAGAGTGTGATAGACAGATGACCGCTACAGACAGCAAATAGTACATTGCACATATCGCACATATAGTTCACACATTGTACTGAGAGCACATAATAATCACCTACAATATTAGCACTAGTTACCTTCCTGTGACAGAGATGAGCAGTAGTACTTTCACTTTCTCACTTTCTCCAGCTCGGGGCTCAGGAATCGGATCCTGTGCAGGGCAGGCACCCCTCCCCCTCCTCTCTCTGGTGAAGACGGCAGAAGACAGGACAGAGGAGGGGAGATTGCCCCCTGCAGTCTGGAGCCGGTGCAGGACGGGAGCACTGCAGCATACAAGTGAGTTTTGATAGGCGTGTGCCCCTGCTTCTGGGCTGCCCCCCTGCCCCTCTCTGGCTATGGCCATGATTCACACACAGCGTTTTTGCGGATCCGTTTTTTGCAGTAAAATGCAGTGACTCTGGGCATCCCAGCAAAGTCAATGGGTTTCAAGATATGACATTCAGACACATTGTTTTGTGAGGATCAAAAACGGATCCTCACAAAGAATGAGCATGTCAGTTTGTGCGGCGTTTTTCTAATCTGCTTTTGCTATTGAAAACAGTATCTGTGAGCTCAAAAACTTTCAGGTGATGCGGTTTTTTAAAAAGCTGATCTGCTTTTGCAGCTTAAAAACGTATCCTCAAAAAACACAGCAAAAACGCTGTGTGAGAATGTAGCCTTAGATAAGGAATAGAACAGCCATTTATAGGACATTTCATAACTTTCCCAAATTCCTATGAAAAAATATTCAGCACATTCTGCATTGAACTACTGTACCCAATTTATTATATATTTTAGGAGTCGGAGTTGGTCCATTTTATACCGACTCCGACTCCACCAAAATGAGCACCGACTCACACTCCACAGCCCTGGTTTCCGCAGTAGGCGAGAGTCTGATATGTTGGTGTAGAGAGTTCCAGAGTAGAGGGGATGCAAAGGAGAAGTCTTGTATGCGATTGTGGGAAGAGGAGATAAGAGGGGAGTAGAGAAGGAGATCTTGTGAGAATCAGAGGTTGAGTACAGGTAAGTACCAGCAGACTAGGTCACAGATGTATGAAGGAGACAGGTTGTGGATGGCTTTGTATGCCAAGGTTAGGGTCTTGAACTTGAGTCTGCACAATGGGGAGCCAGTGAAGGGATTGACAGAGTGGAGAGGTCAGGGAATAATGGGGGGGACAGGTGGATTAGTCGGGCAGCAGAGTTTAGGATAGATTGGAGGGGTGCGAGAGTGTTAGGGGTGTGAGAGCAGAAGGTTGCAGTTGTCGAGGCTGGAGATGATGAGGGCTTGCACTAGTGTTTTTGCAGAGTCTTTGCTGAGGAATGTTTAGATCCGGGAGATATTTCTGAGTTTGAGTCGGCTGGAAGTGGAGAGGGCTTGGATATGTGGTTTGAAGGAGAGATCAGTGTCCAGGGTTACACCGAGGCAGAGAGCTTGTGTTACTGGGGAGAGTGGGCAGTCATTAACTTTGGATAGGTCAGTTGAGGGGTTTGTTCTGCCAGTAACGTAGGAAACCCCTATATTTCCAGTGACAGATGACGGACCTGGGGGGGGGGCGGGTTTTGTGTGGGATAAATTAGGGTTTTATTGATAACATTTTGGGGTACATAATATTTTTAGATTGCTTCCAGAATAAAGTTGGGATCACATTCTTTTGTTTTACGCTGAGCACTTACCTTGGGGTTTCTGTGTAAATCCCCCAAAAATGCAATTCAGACGACACCCCCGACGGAACCACCCACCATAATGAGGCAGATGGAGACACTTTGGAGTCCGTTTGGCATCTACTCCGGTGGTATCCATCTTTTTAGGTGTGCACAGATCTGTAGTCATCCACACTTGTGCTCTAAAAAGACGCCTAAAATGGTGGGACACCGCCGGAACACAGACCAGTCTAAAGTGACTCCATCTGCCTCATAAGTGAGTGGTTCCGTCAGTGTTTTTATCTGAATCGCGGTTTTGGGGAATTTACAAGGAAACCCTGACTTAAGTGCTCAGCGGAGAGAGCAGGATAGATGTGAGCAGAGCCTTATTCCAATTTTTGGGAGGTAGAATGAACAGTACAAGAATAGTTCTTATTTTTATTTTTGCACGGTTCACTGTGAGGTATATGTGATTAGGTGGATTTATTCTTCGGGTCGGTGCGATTACAGCGATACCAGATTTATAGTGTACTTTGTTAGGTTTTGCTGCTATCACATGGTAAAAATGTTTTGTTTTTTTTACAAAAAGTAGGTTTTTTATATGAATATAATAAGCACTGTAACTTTTTTATTTTTTGGCAAACAGCGCTGTATGAGGGCTTATTGTTTGCGGGACGAGTTGCAGATTTTTTTCGGATTATTTTGAGGCACAAAGTAATTTTTGCAAATTGTATTTGCTTGAGTTCATGTCTTTTTTCTTTTTTTAATAGTGGGACTTTGTGGTGACTTCTTGCTAAGAGATTAGCTTCACACAGGCGTCTTCTAACTGTCGCAGTACTCACAGGAAACTTGAGACAGTCTTTGATCATCCTGGAGCTGGAGCTGATCATTGGCTGAGCCTTTGCCATTCTGGCTATTGTTCGATCCATTCGAATGGTAGTCTGCCATTTTCTTCCACGTCTCTCTGGTTTTACTTTCCATTTTAAAGCATTAAAGATCATTATAGCTGAACAGCCTATCATTATCTGCACTTCTTTATAAGTTTTACCCTCTCCAATCAACTTTTTAATAAAAGTACGCAAGACACAGATACAGGCTTTCCTGACTTTGTCTGTTCCATGTGAACAGAGCACTGTCTTGCCTGGCTGCGCTCTGCCGCATTCCCGCCTGCCCTGCTCTGCTTCCCCTTCGTACCTGCGGCTCTGCTCCGCTTCCCATCCGCACCTGCGGCTCTGCTCTGCTCCGCTTCCTATCCGCACCTGCAGCTCTGCTCTGCTCTGCATACCGTCCGCACCTGCGGCTCTGCTCTGCCCTGCTCTGCTTCCCGTCCGCACCTGCAGCTCTGCTCCTGTATCCCAGTCAGTACTGGTCCTTATCCGCCTGTCTGTATACCAGCCGTGCCCGCCAGTACCGGCCTGTCTGTATACCAGTCGTGTCTGTCAGTACCTGCATGTCTGTATACCAGCTGAACCTGCCCCTTCCTGCATACCCCGGTGTGGGTCAGCAGCTCTGTGACCGAGGTCTGCCCTGGTGTGGCACCTGGGTCACCTCCCTAGTCCCTCCTCGAATCGGGGAGTTGTTTGAGCCGCCGTGCGTCCAGGGTCGGAGTGGCCAGACCCTTAGTTACGCCCTTCCAGGCACTCCTCGGTTCATTGCCAGTGGGACCACAAACCACGCTCACGTCAATCAGTCTGGGCGTGAGCGAAACACAGACACTGCTATTTTTTTAGAACAGCCCAATGTTATTTTTTTGTTATTTTCTGTAAAGTAGTTAAAACTTATATACATTTCTCTTCATGTTTTGAATTAGAAAACAGTGTGCAATGCTCCCAATGCATGGAAGTAAAAGCTAGTAGAAAGATTTTGTGCTTAAGGCTGATTTCACACGATGCGTATTTCATGCGTTTCCGCGGCGTTTTTGCAGTTGCGTAAACGCCGCGGAAACGCATGAAAAACGCATGGTAGAAGGGAAGCAATGTTCCCCAATTGAAATCCGCATGTGCTGTGCCCATGATGCGGATTTTTCCGCAGCGTAAACGCTGCGCTCAAAAATCCGCAGCATGTCATTTAATTTTGCGGAAACGCGGCGTTTTCGCCGCCATTGACTTGCATTAGAACGCGCCAATTCCGCAAGACTGCATCTGTACTTGCGTTATTGGCGCGTTCTAATGTGCGGATGGTACCCGGGTGTGGAGGAGAGGAGAGTCTCATCCACACCCAGGTACCATTAAAAAAGCTGTAAAAACAAGAATAAAATAAAAAATATATATATACTCACCATATGTCGGCCCGCGCAGCGCTCGTGCTTGGTTCCCGGCACTTTGCAGTGAGTTGTAGGACCTGCGGTGACGTCAGAGTCATGTGACGGGTCACGTGACGCTGACGTCGGCAGGTCTTTCAATTCAAAGTTGCCGGCAGCCGGGAGAACGGAGTGAGCGGGACAGCGCGGGCCATCGGAGGTAAGTATATACACTCTCTCGGGTCACACTATATAAATCCATGCTGTTTGCATGGATTTATATAGTGTGACCTAGTTGTCAAGCACTTTCCAGGTGATGCTAAAAGCGCCTGGAATGCGCTTGTCAATCTGCATGCGGAAACGCATGTGGATCCGCATGTATTCTGCAGGAAAAACGCATGCACAATCTGCATGCGTTTTTTCTGCCAGGGAGATGCAGAAATGATGCAGAAATTTTCTGCTTCATTTCTGCATTGTGTGCACATACCCTAACTCATGTTTTTGAAAACACTGCTACTATTTTGAACACTACTGTATAAGTATCATAGAAAATAGGCAGCCCCATACTATCGTGTACTTGGGGGAGGAGGGGCATTCAGTCGAACTCTGTCAAACATTCTTAGATGCCATGTTTGCTTTTGACAGTAGCAAGCAGTTAAACTTCAAGGGTTTTTGTTGCAACCGCACCTGTGCCATCCCTGCGGTGTACATCTGTGTTCTGGTGCCCAAAAGAGTTTTTTTTTTTTTTTAAACAAATGTTTAATGTGTTAAAAAATAATAAAACTTGTATTGTGCTTTTTGCATGATTTTTTCTTATTACAATAATTGTTGGTGCCAGTTTATTTTTTTTTCTGGTGTTTTCTTGTAATATAGGAAAGCCTAAGGCCAGATATAAACCCCATAAAACACGGTACATGGAGACTTTGGTATCAAATTATTTTTGTCCGCGGTGTTTGTGCAAACAAAAAAGCCTCAAACTTCTGTGTGTGAATCAGACGTGAGATCTAACGTGATAGAAGATTACAGTCTGGAGAAGACCGGAAACATTCATATAGACGGCCAGTGGTGATGTAGTCAGTGATGGACTCTGGCCAAATATGTTTCTAGAGCCGTAGTAGAAGATGAAGATGTCGTCCTCATCATGATACTGATTCCAGTGTCGGTAAATTAGACAAGAATTAGTGTTATGGAAGATGAGTCTTTGAGAAACGTATTCAGCTGCAGACTCTTGAGGAAGAAACTGCTTGTTGTCTGTGGCCTAAAATATATAGGTTTTATTAGTAGATGTAAAGAAGAAAACTAAATACTATAAAATAATAAATCACCTCATATGTTTCCCTTATTATCTCCAGTAATTGTATTATTACACAGGATTTTTATGATGTTACATCGGCTCATCTTCTTCCCATTCATATCCCTACAATATCGGATCCTCTCAGTGAAGATCTTTTATGTAAGAGAATTTTCCTGATTTACCCATCAAGGATGGATATGGACAGAGACAAGATGGCAGAAAAAATATTGCACCTCACCCTAGAGATTCTCTTCCGGCTTACTGGAGAGGTGAGATATTCTAATTATGTCACATTACATCATTCTTATCTATGGGAATAACAGATGGACAGAACTGGAGAGGTGAGGACTCTGGAAATGTCTGTAGTGAGATTTATTAATGTGTCTCTCCATAACCAGGATTACACAGTAGTGAAGAAGACCTCTAGTGAGCGCTGTTGGGACCCTGTGTCTGAGGGATGGGGAAGACCCCTGAGCCCAATCACAGGGCCTCCACCTCACCCGATGATACATAAGGCCATCAATGACCAGAAGATCCTAGAACTCACCTACAAGATGATTGAGCTGCTGACTGGAGAGGTGACACTGCTGGGAATGCTAGGACATTATTAAGTAACGCTGTGAAGGAATCAGTGGGATGATGGTATCATTGTTTATGTCAGGTTCCTATAAGGTGTCAGGATGTTGCTGTCTATTTCTCCATGGAGGAGTGGGAGTATTTAGAAGGACACAAAGATCTGTACAAGGACGTCATGATGGAGGTTCTCCAGCCCCTCACATTACCAGGTAATACAAATAATTTTAGGCCATGTATATTTAGTGTATGTAAAACATGAATTCAGTCCCTGTATGTGTCTCCTACAGGTCTATCCATTAAGTCGACAACACCAGAGAGATGTTCCCGTCCTCTTCTTCCACAGGACTATAAACAAGAAGATCCCAATGTTCCTCAGGATCATCAGGTAGATGGAGAAAATGTGTCATGAGATCTCTCCTATGATATTTAGACAACTGTGTTCAGTTTTGTTTTATCCTCCAATATTATATGTTTTATACTTGTGTAATGAGAACGGTGGAGACGGCAGGATTAGAGCTGATCATAGATGTGACTTCTCCTTATTTCTGTGACCATATTTCTTTCAGGGTGAAGATCTGACCCATATTAATACTACAGAGACATATGTGAGGGGTGATGAGCGGTGTAAAGAGGAGATTCCCACATATGACTACCCAGGTGAGTAGTAACCACTAAATGCAGAGAAGTCACAGATTCGTCTGAGTCACCTGCTGTGGCTGCTTTATATGTTGTGTAGTCCGGCCATATCACAATCATGTGTGCACCATTTTGCTGCTAGACCACAACATTCTCCTCCACCCAAAACTGTTCAAATGACTTTGGGCATTGAAGGTCCTTTTCTGTAGAACTTAGAACCTTACAAACTACAAAACCAAATGACAGCGTACAAACAATGTGCTGACACACTGAAGAAAAATATTATGATGGATCTGTAAGAGAAAGCGGAGGGTAATGATGCTGTTGGCTTCCTAGAATCATGATATCTTATTGGATGAATCTACCTTCTCTCCCCTCTGTGCTGATAAATGTGCTCATATGGTCCCTTCAAGACCAGGTACAGTCTTTCTGACCAAACTTAGCTGTAATATACATTTATTCACGCCTGCAGGAGATGTGTTGGCATGGCTTGAGTCCTGGTTTCATGGATTCCCTCCACGTCATAGATTGCATTATGTTTTCAATCCTAAGGAATTCAGATTACTGCACAATCTCTCCTGAAATGGGGGCGCTAATACTTTCTCTACTCTCCTGGTCAGGACTCATAGTAGCTCCAATGGTCCACCATAAATGAGTGCAACTCCAGTTTAATGTTGTAGTTCTCTGCCAATACATACAGTGGGTACGGAAAGTATTCAGACCCCTTTATATTTTTCACTATTTGTTTCATTGCAGCCATTTGGTAAATTCTAAAAATCATTTTTTTCTCATTAAAGTACACTCTGTACCTCATCTTGACTTAAAAAAAAAAGAAATGTAGAAATTTTTGCAAATTTATTAAAAAAGAAAAACTGAAATATCACATGGTCATAAGTATTCAGACCCTTTGCTGAGACACTCATATTTAAGTTACATGCTGTCCATTTCCTTGTGATGGTGCTACTCCTTCATTGGAGTCCAGCTGTGTTTAATTAAACTGATAGGACTTGATTTGGAAAGGCACATACCAGTCTATATAATACCTCACAGCTCACAGTGCATGTCAGACCAAATGAGAATCATGAGCTCAATGGAACTGCCCAAGGAGCTCAGAGACAGAATTGTGGCAAGGCACAGATCTGACCAAGGTTACAAAAGAATTTCTGCATTACTCAAGGTTCCTAAGAGCACAGTGGCCTCCATAATCCTTAATTGGAAGAAGCTTGGGACCACCAGAAGTCTTCCTAGACCTGGCCGTCCAACCAAACTGAGCAATCGTAGGAGAAGACCCTTGGTGAGCGAGGTAAAGAAGAACCCCAAGATCACTGTGGCTGAGCTCCAGAGATGCAGTAGGGAGATGGGAGAAAGTTCCACAAAGTCAACTATCACTGCAGCCCTCTACCAGTCGGGCCTTTATGGCAGAGTGGCCCGACGGAAGCCTCTCCTCAGTGCAAGACATATGAAAGCCCGCATAGCGTTTGCTCAAAAACACATGAAGGACTCCCAGACTATGAGAAATAAGATTCTCTGGTCTGATGAGACGAAAATAGAACTTTTTGGTGATAATTCTAAGCAGTATGTGTGGAGAAAACCAGGCACTGCTCATCACCTGCCCAATACAATCCCAACAGTGACGGTGGCGCATCATGTTATGGGGGTGTTTTTCAGCTGCAGGGACAGGACAACTGGTTGCAATTGAAGGAAACATGAATGCGGCCAAGTACAGAGATGTCCTGGATGAAAACCTCTTCCAGAGTGCTCTGGACCTCAGACTTGGCCGAAGGTTCACCTTCCAACAAGACAATGACCCTAAGCACACAGCTAAAATAGCAAAGGAGTGGCTTCAGAACAACTCATTGTGACCATTCTTGACTGGCCCAGACAAAACCCTGACCTAAACCCAATTGAGCATCTCTGGAGAGACCTGAAAATGGCTGTCCACCAACGTTCACCATCCAACCTGACGGAACTGGAGAGGATCTGCAAGGAAGAATGGCAGAGGATCCCCAAATCCAGGTGTGAAAAACTTGTTGCGTCATTCCCAAGACTCATGGCTGTACTAGCACAAAAGGGAGCTTCTACTCAATACTGAGCAAAGGGTCTGAATACTTATGACCGCGTGATATTTCAATTTTTCTTTTTTAATAAATTTGCAAAAATTTCTACATTTCTGTTTTTTTTCAGTCAAGATGGAGTGCAGAGTCTACTTTAGTGAGAAAAAAATTAACTTTTTAGAATTTACCAAATGGCTGCAATGAAACAAAGAGTGAAAAATTTAAAGGGGTCTGAATACTTTCCGTACCCAGCGTACATTCTTGTTGGAGATGTAACATGTTTTTTTATTCTATGTCTATTTGTTTACAGTTTTTAATTTTTTATGACTTGTGGTGGGATTGGCCTGCCTCACTAGTCTGCAAGTCCCTGGTAGTGTTTAAAAAAAGGTCTTCATTGTCTCTTCCAAATGCCCGAGATCTAAATTTAAGACACCTCAGATCTGCACTATTGTAAAAAGTTCTATTTAGATGTCTAATATTCTTTCTTGAAACTCTTCTTATAGAAAATATTGGCCTTTACAATATTTTAGATTACCAAGAGCCACCAAGCCCCATACTCCAATTACCTCAGAGAGGTTTCACCACTAGTTACTCATCTCATTTTTTTTTGCTGATGAAGACTGTTGAGTTTGATAATTTCATTAAATGTGTCATTGTCTATAGTCATAGTTTTGACCATCACCCTTTAACCTCTCTACATAGATCTTGACTTACACAGAAACCCCTATGCTTGGGCCACAATGTTACTGGCTGTTCTGTGGTGTGAGATGGCAAGAAGAATGGTCAGATAGCCGGGTCAGAATAAGGAGGGCAGAGAAAATACACCAGGAAACAAATACACAAGCCGTGAGCTGAGCACAGAGGACTGAACCAGAAAAGAACAAGACTATCTGGCAGCTTCCAGCTATTTGCTTCAAGCTTTAGTAGGGTGTGGTGCATTCCAGTTGGCTGATGTAGGGAGTAGATTACTCCAGCTGGACAGCACACACACCTATATTGCCAGACTGAATGGTACAACAGGCCCAAGGCACTCCAATCTTAGTGGCTAGGCTCTGTCCAGAGCGCCGCCCAAAGCTTCTGGTTCTGACGTCTCCTCCATTACCAGCGCCGCCTGCAGAATGAATAAGGCCACACATGGTGAAAGAAGCAGACATTACAGGAGCAGATCCCAGAGGAGATTGGACACACCATTAGCAGAAGCCCTAATATGACAAAATGGCAGAAAACCAGAGAAGTATAAATCCCCATAAAGTGACTCCATTTTGGAGATTATAGCCCTCAATGAATAGAAGTGACTATTTTGACTTCACAGCCACTTACCTGAAATTAGCATGCACTGGATGTTGGAGAGTGAAAATTGCAAATATGCCATTTTATTACCCAACACATAGTGCCCAGATTGTGCTCCAGGAGGTTTTTCTCACTATAGTAATGCCAAATACATGGATGCTGAATGTGGTTTGGGCACACTGCAAGGCTCAGAAGTGAGGGGGAGATATGACTTTGGGAGATCGGATATTGCTGGACTGGTTTCTGGAAGCCATGTTGCTTTTCAAGAGCCTTTGGGCCACTAATAATGATAGCTAGCAATATTATGATTTATATTCAAATATGTATGTCATACCCAGTCATCAGGAGAGTATAGCAAGGGCATTTCAGACTATAAAATATAACTTTTAATAGATACATTTAAAATATTTAGTATAAGACAATTATGACAGAGACAAAGTGCACATACTCCCCAGGTCGGAGTAACAACTAAATAAGAGAGTAAAGCACGTCACCTGAGTGGCGTACCGGACCATGGTCAGAAAGGGTCATTTTAATAAAGCCTAAATGACACAGGGTCTCTGTGAAGCGTCCAACAAGTAAGTGGACAAAATTAGATGTTTCTCAAAAAATCAAATAGTATCAATGTGATGATCCTGCTATTAACACGGGATAAACGTCTTAGGATGATTGAAAGAACATTTCTCATATGCATTCAAAATAGATGAGGTAAGATTATGGCAATGACATCATCAATAGAAAACATTTATCATCAATACAGAATAACATTTAGAAAATTGAATAAGAGTAATGGAACGTCCTCACCCAATATGTGGAGTAGTTCACGTCACAGTGAGTAAAAAGGACGAGATGTTTACTGAAGGGGAAGCAGGTAGACAGGCAATAGTCCAGGGGAGGCGTATTTTTCTGCCGCTATTAACACCCTATATGGACTGCACTATCCCTGTACCCCTTTACTCCTGCCCTAACAAGGACAGTCCACATCTAGACTGCTCTAGTAGCCCTGTGCTTGCCCTATAGTCCGGACGCGTTTCTTCCTTTCGGAGTCATCAAGGGACCCCACTGTGTAGCACCATGAAGGCTAAGCTGTCTCAACATGAAAAAGCATAACTGTCTTCACTAATCTCAGGTGAAAATTTTTATTTGATTTTTTGAGAAACATCTAATTTTGTCCACTTACTTGTTGGACGCTTCACAGAGACCCTGTGTCATTTAGGCTTTATTAAATTGCCCTTTCTGACCAGGGTCCGGTACGCCACTCAGGTGATGTGCTTTACTCTCTTATTTAGTTGTTACTCTGACCTGGGGAGTATGTGTACTTTGTCTCCGTCATAATTGTCTTATACTAAATATTTTACATTTATCTATTAAAAGTTATATTTTATAGTCTGAAATGCCCTTGCTATACTCCACTAATAATGAGGAAACTTCTGTTTTTCCATTGATAGATGATGGACCTGAGTGGGGACTTGTTTTTTTGTGAGATGATTATAAGTTTTTATTGGTATTATTTTGGCCTACATAATATTGTTTGGTGGCTTTTTGTTCCATGTTTGGGAGGCAGAATGAACAAACAAATTGAACACCATGTTCCACTGGTTCATGCTATGAGGTTTTCTATTAGACATTGAACTGTCATCAACTTGGTGAATAATTCAATATTTTTACATAACTTGCCATTTCTACAGCTGGTTCAAGTACAAATGTTAAAAAATATAAAATTCAAGGATACTTTATTTAAAAATAATAATTGGTTTTATTCTTGGCAGATGACTGTACCAGGAGACCAGAGGAACAGCTGACGTCTTCAATTTTTAAATTAGATGAGCTTGAGATACCACAGAATACAATTGAAGTGAATGCCATTACTCCAGATACACCATCATCCCTTCACAGCAAAGATCAATCATCTGATACTTTGAAACAGGTCTTGTCTTCTGATTCATTACCGAACACTAAGGAAAATCCAAGTCACGAAATAAGCATTAAAAATCGAGCTGCTCCTAAAGCAAAGAAACCATTTTCACAAACCGAATATGGAAATAGTTTTCTCCTCGAAAACTCTGTTCTTAAACATCCAAAAATTCACACAGCGAAGAAAAGATTTTCTTGCTCCATGTGTGGAAAATGTTTTAACCAGAAATCAGGTCTTGCTAGACACCAGAGAAGTCACACAGGGGAGAAGCCATTTTCATGTTCAGAATGTGGGAAATATTTTACATGGAAATCAAATTTGGTTCAGCACCAGAGAAGTCACACAATGGAGAAACCTTTTTCCTGTTCAGAATGTGGGAAATGTTTTAATCAGAAATGGGATCTTGCTATACACCAAAGAACTCACACAGGGGAGAAGCCTTTTTCATGTTCAGAATGTGGGAAATGTTTTAACCAGAAATCAACTTTGGTTGACCACCAGAGAACTCACACAGGGGAAAAGCCTTTTTCATGTTCAGAATGTGGGAAATGTTTTAACCGTATATCAGCTTTGGTTAAGCACCAGAGAACTCACACAGAGGAGACTCCTTTTTGCTGTTCAGAATGTAGGAAATGTTTTAACCAGAAATCAGCTTTGGTTATGCACCAGAGAACTCACACAGGGGAAAAGCCTTTTTTCTGTTCAGAATGTGGAAAATATTTTAAACAGAAACGGACTCTTGCTATACACCAGAGATCTCACACAGGGAAAAAGCCTTTTTCATGTTCAGAATGTGGGAAATGTTTTAACCAGAAATCAGCTTTGGGTGACCACCAGAGAACCCACACAGGGGAGAAGCCTTTTTCCTGTTCACAGTGTGAAAAATGTTTTAACTGTAAAGGGCATCTTGATCGCCACAAGAGAACCCACACAGGAGAGAAACCTTTTTCCTGTTCGAACTGTGGAAAATGTTTTACCCGGAAAGCACATCTTGATATCCACCGAAGAACCCACAAAGGAGATAAGCCTTTTTCCTGTTCAGAATGTGGAAAATGTTTTAACTTTAAATCGCTTATTGATAGACACCAGAGAACCCACACAGGGGAGAAGCCTTTTTTCTGTTCAGAATGTGGAAAATGTTTTGTAGATAAATCGACTCTTGTTACACATCAGAGAACTCACACAGGGGAGAAGTCATTTTCATGGTCTTAATGCAGGATATGTTTTACATGGAATACAACTCTTAATAAACTTTAGAGAAGTCACACAGGGAAGAAGCCTTTTTCATGTTCAGAATGTTGGAAATGTTTTAACTGAAAATTGTATTGTCTTGTATTGCCCACTTATAGGGCAATCCCTTGTCATTCCTCATGTTTGGCCTCGTTAAATTAAAAACATTCATACTCCCCTTCCGTGGCGGCACCGTTCCAGTGGTATCTGCACTCGTGTTTCCAGGACTCATGTGAAGTTGTTACATGACATGTGTGTTCCTTCACAATCAGCTTCAATCGGCTTCACTGTCCCCGCCTTCAGATGAATTAAACATCAACAGAAAGCCAGAGCTGCTGCTTTCTGACTTCCTTTAATTGTTCGATGTGTCCGAAAGTGGGGACAGTGACGCCAATGCTGACTGGCCGCAGGGCTCACATGACGTAACAACATCACATGAGCCTCAGAAACGCAAGTGCTCACATCACTGGAACAGCACAAGCATGGGAAGTTTGTATAATTGTCTTTCTTTTAACAGGACCAAGCATGAGGAATGAGAAGAGATTGTTCAAGTACTGGAAAACCCCTTTAGAAATCAAAAATTCCACACAGAGAGAAGCCATTATCATACCAAGTGTGAAAAAGAATTACTGGAAAATTGTATTTTGTTGACCATCAAAAATAACTCAGTCGGCGGAGAAACTATATATGTTGTTGACAAATTGTACAAAAACATATAACAGACAATCATAATTAAATGAGAAAGGGAAAAATGTTTGGTTTTTTTGGACTATAAGACACACTTTTAAACAAGAAAAAAATCTTGCTAATAAGTGAGTGCATCTTATAGACAGTGTCGTTCCTGATCACTGAGAGAACTGCTTACTCTCCTCCAGCCCCACACTTATCTGATTGGTGCAGGAAAGGAAGGTACTAGTACCTGCACAGAGGCTGCACATCCTGAGTGAGCAGCTAAAGAACCATCTACCCGACTAGCTCAAGCACCTTTCAGATCATATAATCAATCACATGACCTGGATGGAACTGAAAAATGGGAAAATGTATATAAAGTGTATGTGTATGCAACTGTGCATATGTAGCAGAGCTGTGTGTGTATATAAATGTGCATATATAGCAAAGCTGGGTATGCATGCACTATCCATGCTGCAGTGCTGTGTGTATGTCCATGCAGCAGTGTTATGTGCTCACCCTGCTGTCTTTAACAACACCGCACGGGCCGGAGCTCATCCTATTGATTGCCGTTCACGTTTCCTGTGGACATAACAATACTCAGACAATGCAGGGTGAGGGTACCACACTCTGGTAAGACTTTATTGTTCACCGACTGTTAACAGCATATATAACATACCCACTGGCTTGCTGGGAATTAGAACCTCTGCGACTTTGGGACATTCAGGGCCAACTACCCCAAACAGCAGTGCCTAGATTTGGACAGGCACCCGCAGAAAGGAGATAGCAGCTAGCATAGGAAGCTGACCGAGCACAGTGAAATATGTAGCCAGGTGACCGAATTGTCACAACCTGGGTTATCAAAACAAATTTGTGGGCTCAGTGTTGAGCAGTTCTGAAATCCACTGGCTGAAGTCCTGTGGAATCACACTGGTCACAGGAGCAGACCCCTTTTTATAACCCTCAACTCCTATTTTTGATTATTCAATTAGATTGCCTAATTATCCTTCAGATGTTGCAGACTAGTACACCACAGGAGACTAATGCAATAAGTAATCAGCAGACATTCCACAAATTAGCATACAAAAATGGGCACAGGACAGTTTCACATGAAACAATGGCTCATGTTCCTTGACTTACTGAACACAGGAATAGTAAGTCTAGCATAATTAAGAATAGTTCACCCCCCTTCCGCCACACAAGTGGCACTGAGTCGTTGCACACATCTCCACTTTACACTAGCAAGGCAGATTTAATTAGTATGAAAAATGTTTTTCCTTTTTTCTGCTGTTTAAACATTGGATACAGTATATTAGAATTAAAATTATATTCAGACACTAATCTTTAATCCAAAAAACAATATCCAAATGAGTATTGAACACTTCACCAATTTTCTAAGTAAGTATATTTCTAAGGGCTCGCTCTCACTTGCAATTAAATCAGACTACTGCAATGGGATAAAAAATTGGATTGCACTCGTATTAATTTATTCCTATGATAGTGTGATCAGTGGCGTTTCTTTTCCAGCCCTGATCGGATCGCGATCGGACTGAACAAAAAAAGCAGCATTCTGGATTCGGATCGCATGCCCCCATATAAGCCTATGTGTGCGTGTGAAACATTGCACGGCACATAAGTCCACCAAAGAGATAGCAAAAATGTTAGGAGTGACCAAATCAACAGATACGTTCTGCAAAAAAAAGTTCACTGGTGAGCTTGGGAACTCAAAAAGTTGTCAAACAGAAGACAGTGGTGGATGATCACAGAATCCTTTCCATGGTGAAGAAAAGCCTGTTTATAATATCAACCTAAATGAAGAACACTCCAGGAAGTAGGTGTTTTTCAGTGTATAGGTCTAACATAAAAGAGAAGACTTCATGAGAGAAAATACAGAGAGTGTTCAATACAAGGTGCAAACCATTAGTGAGCCTTAGAAATACAAAGGCTAGATTAGACAATATGAAGCGGATGTATTATACCCTGTCGCGGCACTACCAGAAGACCGCTAGCTCCGCAAGTGAGTACTTCTGGCCAACAACGATAACAGCTGATGGGCAGGGGGCCGGGTGTCTGACCCCGACCCATCAGACATCAATGACCTATCCTAAGGATGGGTTATCAGTGAAAACGTAGTGGGCAACCTCTTTAATTTGTCCAATTACTTTTGAGCCCCTGAAATAAGGAGGCTTTATAGATAAATGGTTGCAATTCCAAAACGTTTCACAGGATATTTTTGTTCAGCCCCTTTAATTAAACCTGAAAGTCTCCACTTCAATTGCATCTCAGTTGTTTCATTTTAAATCAAGATTAGTGGCCTGCAGAGCTGCAATCACAAAGATTCAGTCACTGTCCAAATACTTCTGGACCTAACTGTATTCATATATTTACTAATGATGAGCAAGCATGCTTGCCACTGCTCGATACTTAATAGATCATCGTGGTGCTCGGGTTTTCAATCAAATATTTCAGGTGCTCGAGTCCCCGCCCCACATTTTGCGGGTGTTAGATAGCCAATAAACACGCAGGGATGGCCTGTCATACACAGTAATGTCGTAGCCATGTTTTCTACTGCCATTACTCTGATTGGCCTGCCGTATTGCATCATCAGGTTTTATACTCGAACGAGTAACAAGCACACCCGAGTACCCCGATGCTTGATCAAGTATCGAGCAGTGGCGAGTACGCTTGCTCATCACTAATATTTACAATACATGGACAGATATTGCATCTCTTTCCCCCACCCTCCCAAAACAAAACCCAAAATGTCCACCTGCCCCTTTTCCTACCACCTAATCCCAAAATAGACAAGGACATTCGGAGTTGCCAATCCTCCCTCTTTGGCCACTGCCCTGCTATCAGTATTTGGTCAGTATTCGGTCAGTATTTTTTCTCGAGTGAGAGCCAAAACCAGGTGAGGAGCAATCAGGGAAAAGGTATAATAGAAACAAGTCACCAATTCTACATTTATCACCCACTCCTGAGAAAAAATACTGAGCCAAAATCAGGAGTGGGTGATAAATTCAGAATTTGTGCACTTGTTTCTATTATACCTTTTCTCTGATTGTTCCTCGTCTTGTTTTGGCCCCCACTCCTGAGAAAAAATACTAACCAAATACTGACCAAATACTGATAGTGGGACTGTGGCCTATGAACAAGATCAGAGTCTCATTATACCAAGTAGAGAAGCTCCAGGAACAAAGATCCCGTGTGGTCCTAACACGCTGGGGGTCTGGAGTATCCAGCCACGGGGCCCGGATTCTCTCATTTGTGGCCCCAGCGTTTCTTGTAGAATAAATCCCTTTCTCATCCAGTCCTGTAGTAATGACTTTGTTATCAGGTTTTGTAGGAGGGTTCGTCTGACTCCATCTTATGTTATCAATACCTGTGCAAGAAACGTCCGAGCGCAGTTTTACCGAGTGTCCAGTGTCAGTTCTTCTACACTTCGCACACTTCCTAAACATGCAGCTCCGCGCCGTACATGTCGTAGACTCACGGCTCTGCTCCGTACACATGCGGCTGTCCTCCGTATACATCATACACACACGGCTCCGTACACACACGGCTCCACTCCGTATACTCATGGCTCCACTCCGTACATCTCATACACGCGGCTCCGCTCACCTCTTACACACAATGCTCCGCTCCGTAAAAGGCTCTGCTCCGTAAACCTTATACACACGTGGCTCCGCTCCGTCCACTTCTTACACACACTGCTCTGCTCCGTACAAGGCTCTGCTCACCTCATACACATGAGAACACTGTCAATATATACAAATTTGTAATGTTCACATGTCCACCATTTAAACTATGCTCCTATAGACATGACATGAGAACTATAGTATTTAAGACGTAGCATTTATTATTAGAATAAATTAAAATCACAAAAAAGGGAAGAGGACCACATAGCAGAGAAGATCAGACTAGGGGGTATAGATAAATAAATACAATTGATAAAACATCCCAAAGGCACCATTCATGTATTAACCTCTAACAGGCACTGTTCATGACAATATACCACTGCCCCACAGATATATCATTAAATGCCTCTTAGAGAGAAGTGTGGAGAGGGTATATATATATATATATAAGTGCTTAGTGCATACAGCCCCACTCTCCACCTTTCTCCATAACCCTCCAACACAGAGGACTATGGCATATATAAAGTGCTTGATGCAAATAACGGCAAAATTGTCATCAGTTAACAGGTCACATTAGATATTACTATCATAATAACATATTGAGAAGGTGAAATGAAGATGCATGGTATAAAGTGGTATAAAGTGTTACTAACCCCTGAGTGCTGATCGGATCCAACGCGCGTTTCACCACTGGCTTTAACGTGGATAATCACCTCATACACATGTGGCTCTGCTCCGTACATACGCGACTCCTCGTCGTACACCTTGTACACGCACGGCTCCACTTCATACACCTCGTACCCACACGGCTCTCGTCCGTACACCTCGTACATGCACGGATCTGGTTTGCACGCCTCGTACACACATGGCTCTGCTCCGTACGCCTCGTACACACGCGGCTCTGCTACATCTGTAATGCCAGTGATGCACTACTCTGCCATAGATCACACATGTGTAGGTATTACCACTTCACTAAGGCAGGAATAAAAGTAAAAGAAAATGTAGTCTGTGGCGCCAGGGTGCACTGTATTAACTTCTGTTTCCTGGTGTGATGATATGTTGTGCACCCGATAGTCCAGAAATCAGAGACAGATAATAGGCTGCTGGTAAACTCTACTTCTTGCAAACAACTACAGATAAATCCAGACAGATGATTCAGCAGAGTTTCTCTTTCAATGCAGCAAGCTCAGTTACTTTCCAGTATGATAATGCAGATACACAAACGGTGCAGTGACTCCTGGGTCCTAGCTTCTGCTTATCTGTACAGTCCTATCACACAGCTGATTGCAGCTGTGACTGGTCTCTCATACAGCAGATATCTGGGCTTCCATACCTGCTCCTTCAGCTTATCACAGGCAAGACCAGACACCACACAATGTCTCCTCCTCTCTCCTTCTCTTTCTGAGCACTCACTGCACTAAGCTCAGGACCTTGTCATATGGTCTAACCACCTTATTGCCATATATGGAAACCAGGGCTAATTCATTAACGCTTAGTAATCTGAGAGCAGAACAGAATAATCACTCTCTACATATATAAACCATTCTGTATACTGGATCCTCATGTACATTATCTGCAAAGGGAAATATAAACATTGTGCAGACATAATGAGGTAGCTGCTGGCTCTGCTACATCTTAAAGGGACATACACATCTAACTTTGGGGCACTACACGTATAAAATAGAAATTGTCGTTTTATTAATCACAAGATACTCCTTTAGTTCCCCTAAAGTCTATAACTTGCAACCAAAAAGGGTTTAATTTCCATGTGGGTATATACTGCATTGGGAGACTAAGCTTAGGGAGACACAGGGAGGAGAAAGAAAGAACTCTGGGCAGGAACTGATGCAGGACTATAAGACTCAGTATCATACCATGTCCAAGAGCCAAGTCCATGCTCGACAAAGAGGAGAATGTGGATGAAAAACAGGAGTATTGGTATACATTAGGATGACGGCCTCTCCAAAGAGCAATTAAAGCTGTCTCCTTAAGTGACCAAAATGGGTACAATTGCTTCTACCCTCTTAGCTTCATGTGTTCCTCTATCCCAGTGAGAGTCCGGTATATTATTAAAGTACCATTTTATAATATAGGGGATTTGCGAGAAGTCGGCAATAATAGTTAGAATTTTGTGTATGATTCTCCTGGAATATGGTGGTGATATGTAGATAGATTATTAATAGAGATTTAGTAATAACTTACAGAACAAACATACGTACTGACCCTCTATATCTATTATCACTGTAAGACGCTCACATTGTGACTGACTCCCCGAGAGTATGGAGAGCGCGTGGAGTGATAGTCGGCTGTAACCACTTCATGTTTAGTAGATGAAGTTTCTCAGAGGTAAGATGTGTTTCTTGCAGACAAATCAGAGCAAGTTTTTTCATTTGAAGATACTGAAAGATCACCTGTCTTTGAACACTAGAAGAATGACCCCTTACATTCCAGCTATTTTCATTGACTCCACCATATTTAATGTAATAGATACAGTGGGTACGGAAAGTATTCAGACCCCTTTAAATTTTTCACTCTTTGCTTCATTGCAGCCATTTGGTAAATTCTAAAATGTTCATTTTTTTTTCATTAAAGTACACTCTGCACCCCGTCTTGACTGAAAATAAATAGAAATGTAGAAATTTTTGAAAATTTATTAAAAAAGAAAAACTGAAATATCACATGGTCATAAGTATTTAGACCCTTTGCTCAGTATTGAGTAGAAGCACCCTTTTGAGCTAGTAAAACCATAAGTCTTCTTGGGAATGATGCAACACGTTTTTCACACCTGGACTTGGGGATCCTCTGCCATTCTTCCTTGCAGATCCTCTCCAGTTCCGTCAGGTTGGATGGTGAACGTTGGTGGACAGCCATTTTCTGTTCTCTCCAGAGATGCACAATTGGGATTAGGTCAGGGCTCTGGCTGTGACCATTCTTGACTGGCCCAGAGTTGTTCTGAAGCCACTCCTTTGTTATTTTAGCTGTGTGCTTATTGTCATTGTCTTGTTGGAAGGTGAACCTTCAGCCAAGTCTGAGGTTCAGAGCACTCTAGAAGGGGTTTTCATCCAGGATATCTCTGTACTTGGCCGCATTCAAGTTTCCTTCAATTGCAACCAATCGTCCTGTCCCTGCAGCTGAAAAAACACCCCCATAGCATGATGCTGCCACCACCATGTTTCACTGTTGGGATTGTATTGGGCAGGTGATGAGCAGAGCCTGTTTTTCTCCACACATACCGCTTAGAATTATCGCCAAAAAGTTCTATTTTTGTCTCATCAGACCAGGGAATCTTATCTCATAGTCTGGGGTCCTTCATGTGTTTTTGAGCAAACTCTACGCAGGCTTTCATGTCTTGCACTGAGGAGAGGCTTCCGTCAGGCCACTCTGCCATAAAGGCCCGACTGGTGGAGGGCTGCAGTGACAGTTGACTTTGTGGAACTTTCTCCCATCTCCCTACTGCATCTCTGGAGCTCAGCCACAGTGATCTTGGGGTTCTGCTTTACCGCTCTCACCAAGGCTCATCTCCCACGATTGCTCAGTTTGCCTGGATGGCCAGGTCTAGGAAGACTTCTATTGGTCCAAACTTCCATTAAAGGATTATGGAGGCCACTGTGCTCTTAGGAACCTTGAGTAATGCAGAAATTCTTTTGTAACCTTGGCCAGATCTGTGCCTTGCCACAATTCTGTCTCTGAGCTCCTTGGGCAGTTCCTTTGAGCTCATGATTCTCATTTGGTCTGACATGCACTGTGAGCTGTGAGGTCTTATATAGACAGGCGTGTGCCTTTCCAAATCAAGTCCTATCAGTTTAATTAAATACAGCTGGACTCCCTAGAAGGAATAGAACCATCTCAAGGATGATCACAAGGAAATGGATAGAATGTGACTTAAATATGAGCGTCTGAGGAAAGGGTCTAAATACTTATGACCATGTGATATTTTAGTTTTTCTTTTTTAATAAATTTGCAAAAACTTCATTTCTGTTTTTTTCCAGTCAAGTTGGGGTGCAGAGTGTACTTTAATGAGAAAAAAATGAACTTTTTAGAATTTACCAAATGGCTGCAATGAAACAAAATGAAAAATTTAAAGGGGTCTGAATACTTTCCGTACCCACTGTATACAGGTGCAGCTCACTAAATTAGAATATCATCAAAAAGTTTAATTATTTCAGTTCTTCAATACAAAAAGTGAAACTCATAAATTATATAGAGTCATTACAAACAGAGTGATCTATTTCAAATTTCTATTAATGTTGATGATTATGGCTTACAGCCAATGAAAACACAAAAGTCATTATCTCAGTAAATTTGAATAATTAGCAAAAAATACCTGTAAAGGCTTCCTAAGTGTTTACAAAGGTCCCTTAGTCTATTTCAGTAGGCTCCACAATCATGGGGAATACTGCTGACTTGATAGATGTCCAGAAGGCAGACACACTCCACAACGTCCCAGAGTCTGGAGGAAGAGTGGAGAGGCCACAATCCAAGTTGCTTGAGGTTTAGTGTGAAGTTTCCATAATCAGTGATGGTTTGGGGAGCCATGTCATCTGCTGGTGTAGGTCCACTGTGTTTTATCAAGACCAAAGTCAGGACAGCCGTCTACCAGGAAATTTTAGAGCACTCCATGCTTCCCTCTGCTGATAAGCTTTTTGGAGATGGAAATTTCATTCTCCAGCAGGACTTGGCACCTGTCCACACTGCCTAAAGTACCAATACCTGGTTTAAAAACAACAGTATCACTGTGCTTGATTGGCCAGCAAACTCGCCTGACCTTAACCCCATAGAGAATCTATGGGGTATTGTCAAGAGGAAGAGGAGAGACACCAGACCCAACATTGCAGACGAGCTGAAGGCTGCCATCAAAGCCACCTGGGCTTCCATAACACCTCAGCAGTGCCACAGGCCGATAGCCTCCATGCCACGCCACATTGATGCAGTAATTGATCCAAAAGAGCCCCAACCAAGTATTGAGTGCATTTACTGAACATACATTTCAGTAGGCCAACAGTTCGGATTGTAAAAACATTTTTCAAGCTGTTATAAAGTGTTATACTTTACTGAGATAAATGACTTTTGTGTTTTCATTGGCTTTAAGCCATAATCATCAAAATTAACAGAAATAAACACTTGAAATAGATCCCTCTGTGTGTAATGACTATATAATATATGAGTTTCACTTTTTGTATAGAAGAACAGAAATAAATTAACTTTTTGATGATATTTTAATTTAGTGAGATGCACCTGTATGTAGTTTCCAATATCCTATCAGCAGAGCATTTCTGTTTTACATAGCTAGTTAAGCGCATATTACAAGATTGTCAACAATATAAAACATACCCCAATAAACAAAAAAGACCCCCCCCTCCCCATAAAAGGCAGATATAAAACACCTTTCTCCGGGTGAGAGACTGGGCGAAGTATTTCCATAGCTGTCGCTTTTAAAGTAGAAAAAATGGCGGCTCAGTCAGTGTTGAACATATGGGAGAATTCCACCTAGAACCTAAGCCTTCTTGGGGGATAATTCAACCCCAATTAGGCAAGAAAAATGTGATATAATCATAATAGAACCTGAAGAAAAAACAACATTTGTAAAGAACTGTCCAACAAGCAAGGACGCACTTCTTCCCATATACTTGCGAATCACTGTGTTTTTGAAGAATTAGGGTTTGTACCACAGGATCTTCAACTTTTAACATCCCGAATTTGATCCCGGCGTATTTACCTCTCATTCATATCGAGCCAGTGAAGGGTTTATGAATCCTGAATAAAGTGCACAGTACCTCGGGCTACCACCCTTAACTTGGCAGGGTATATCATTGAATATCAGGATCTGGAGATATTTGTGGATACTTCCCACGCTGCTGGTTTATTGAAAACAATTCAGAAAGGTTTATTAAATTGCTGTTTTTATTAAATGCGTGTAAAAGTGACAAGCACTTCTTCTTCAGGAAACAACCACATACAGACAAAATCCTGCAAGGCAGTTTAAAGGCTTGAGTTTTGAATTAAGGCTCCAAATCAACACATAACTGACTTGTGTCAAAGTTCACTGGATTGGCACATGATTACATCGGAAAATAACAAAATTGCGTGCATTTCAGTTATATAAAGAAATACCTCCTAAAAAAATGTATCACGATTCATATACTATAAACCTATTCGACATTATTTAAAATTGTATATATATATATATATATATATATATATAAGTTCAAATGTTCGCTAAAATAAATGTATTTATTCACTTATTCTAAAAGCAGGAGTTGGGCTACAACCTATATCTCTATAGGGAAAACCACTGTGTCCTGTGTTCTTTACTCATTAAGCCACTATGTGTATTTAGGAATTAACAAAAGATTAAAAAGAAAAGCAAATCCAAGGGTAGGAGAAAAGTTTGTAAAAAACTTGTAGTTCATTGTATGTCAAAAAAATTCTTGTTTTATTTATTTAATATGTCTTTTGATGAGCTAAAATGCTCTTATAAGAATTCCTCTAAATGTTATTTTAGTTTATTATATTTATTACAGTCCATTTGTCGTGTTTCATATGTCAGAATATTATTTTGTGTCATTATACTGATAGTGTGTTTTATCAATTCCTGTATAATTTTATTAGAAGGAAAATAAATATCATTATAAATTAATTCCACGCTTCCTTTTTTAATTAATTTGTTAAATGAGCACATTATGAGATCGTTCTACAGCTTATAGAAGGGTTAAGGTTTCAAGCCTCATTATTAATTTCAGCCAGTTTTCAAAGAATTCAGTAGGAAAGGAGCCTTCTATTTTTTTTCAGGCACACCAATAACTGGTATATCTTTGAGCCTTGACCTATTTTCAAGATCATCTGTTTCCGCCAGCAGTGCTGATATTTGCTGTTCTGCAAGCCTGTTCTCATTGCTTTTATCGGCTATCTGGTCCTCAATGGCACTGACTTAGCCTTCCACTGCCCCTACTCTATTTTCTGCAGTTTGTGTAATATACCTGTTGTCTCATCTTTAAGACCACCAAAATGTACATTGAAAGCAGAGAGAGAATTTACAATGTATCACTGCAATGAAAACATCTTTTAAAGTAGGTTCCTCAGGTACCTGTATGTCCCATTGGTGCAGGTTAGGCCGTGGGGCAGGGAGTATTGTGCCACATGCAATTTTGTGGTCTTTTCATCCCCTTCAAAGCGGCTGCCTCTCCCATCTCCTGCACACCCAACTCCTCCACTTGGAGCCCGTGCACAGGTGTGGGGTAGCTGTTATAAGGCCACTGTCACGTGCTGAGACCTGTGTTTCTGTGCAGGCAAACTGCTACAGCCAGGCCACCACTTCCCTCCTTTTTTGTCTCCCCTGCTCAATCTGTCTCCAGCGTGACAACCGTGGTGTCATCTTAGAGCTGAGAACCTGCTTCTCCCGCAGTCTTTATGTGGCTTTTCCTGGTCATTTTTTTCCCCTGGAGCAAACTACTTCCACACTCAGACAATTAACCGGTAGATGTATGCCGATTTTCAAGATGGTCGTCAGGTCCTATATCGCATAAATAGCTAGATGCTCGGCCGGAGCTCCTACATCTGCTTGTTCACATATGTCATCAAGGTTGTTGCACACAAGTACTGCTGCTTTCTGTGTGAGTGGGATAGTTGTGCAAGAGAATATGGCTACAATAAAAGGGACTAGCCTCTCCAACATTCACTTCAGCAAGGGAGTAAACTGTCCTGCATCCAGAAGTTGAGGATCCACCTAGGCAATGGTGGTAACAAAATCTTATCAAGTTGGGCCTAATGAAGAACTTAGTAAACGCTATGGATAAAAATGTAAAAGCATTCATGCATCTGATTGATAACTTTCCAAGGTTAAGTGAAGCAAATATAAAAGAAGGAGTCTTTATTGGACTTCAGATTCGTAAGCTTCTTCAAGATGAGCAGTTTCTTCATTTGTTCCAGGGCAAGGAAAAGTCTGCATGGTTTACATTTGCATTTGTGGTAACTAACTCTTTGGGAAACTCAAGAGCACATACAGTAACTATGAAGAGTTGGTGTTATTTCTACTCAAAACATGTAAGGATCTTGGCTGTAACATGTCCTTAATGATTAATTTCTTATATGCTAGACTTTTCTTCTTCCAAACTGTGGAGTAGTGAGAGACGAGGATGGTGAGAAATGTAACCAAGATATTGCAACTATGGAGAAAAGATATCAAGGAAGATGAAATCCATCAATGCTTGCAGATTAATGTTGTATAGTTTTAAGAGATGATCCGATACAGGAGTACAAGAAACAAGCAAAAAAACAGTTGTCACTGAATGAGGACTAATTTTGTAGTGCAATTTCTGCAACTGTTTAAATTCGCAATAGGGTTTAGACAGGTTTTAGTTATTTGAATTGTTTCTAAGTTTTCTCTAAATAAATATCAGAAAATTGGCATAACAAAATATTCTGCATCTGTATATTTACAGAAATAATAATGTTTCAAAGTACTGGAACTTTTATCATTAAATTATATGTAGCAGTAAAATGAAAAACTCATTGTCCAATTTGAATTCAGGAGGTCAAATTCATTAAGAAATGGCTCAGTTCATAATAGAACCTGACAACTTTTACAAATATGTAAAACAGTGTTACATGATCTGAAAGGTTCATGAGCTAGATTCTTCAGCGGCTCAGTCAAGACGTGCAGCCTCTGTACAGGTCCCAGTACCTTCCTCTCCTCTTCTGCACCAATCAGAAAAGTGTGGGGCTTGAGGAGAGATCAGTTCTCTCACTGATCAGGAAGGACACTGTCTCATTGTTCTCGGCCACAGGAAGCTACCTTCAGTCTATAGGACGCACTCACTTATTAGCACGATTTTTTCTTGCTAAAAGTGTGTCTTTTCAAGTAAAACATTTTCCACATTAAGGATATAAAAAAGGCTTCTCCCCTCTGTGACTTCTCTGATGTCTAACAAGAGCTGATTTCTGGTTAAAACATTTCCCACATTCTGAACAGGAAAAAGGCTTCTCTCCTGTGTGAGTTCTCTGGTGCTTAAGGAGATTTGATTTCACTGTAAAACATTTCCCACATTCTGAACATGAAAAAGGCTTATCCCCTGTGTGAGTTCTCTGATGTGTAACAAGATCTGATTTCTGGTTAAAACATTTCCCACATTCTGAACAGAAAAAAAGCTTATCTCCTGTGTGAGTTCTCTGGTGCTTAACAAGATTTGATTTCTCTGTAAAATATTTCCCACATTCTGAACATGAAAAAGGCTTCTCTCCTGTGTGAGTTCTCTGGTGCTTAACAAGATTTGATTTCCCTGTAAAACATTTCCCACATTCTGAACATGAAAAAGGGTTTTCCCCTGTGTGAGTTCTTTGATGTGTAACAAGATCTAATTCCTGGTTAAAACATTTCCCACATTCTGAACATGAAAAAGGCTTCTTCCCTGTGTGAGCTCTTTGGTGACTAAGAAGACTTGATTTCTTGTTAAAACATTTCATACACTTGAAACATGAAAATATATTCTTTGCTGTGTGAATTTTTTGATGTTTAAGAAAAAACTTTTTGAGGGGAAAACTATTTCCATATTCTGACCGTGCAAATGGCTTCTTAGCTTTAGGAGCAGTTATTTTTTTAATGCTTAGTTTGTGACTTTGATTTTCCTTAGTAGTCGGTAATGAATCAGAAGACAGGACGTGTTTCAAAGGATCAAATGACACATCTTTGCTGTAAAGGGATGATGGTATATTTGGAGTAATAGCATTCCCTTCAATTGTATCCTGTGAGATCTCCAGCTCATCTGTTTTGAAAATTGAAGAGGTCAGCTGTCCCTCTGATCTCCTAGTACAGTCATCTGCTAAGTAAAAAAAAATATATTTGAATAAAAAATTCTTGAAATTCATATTTTTGAACATTTCTACTTAAACTGTTGGTACAAATGGCAAGTTATGTAAAAATATTGATTTATTCACCAAGACAATGACAGTTCACAGTCTAATAGAAAACCGCATATCATGAACCAGTAGAGTTTGGTGTTCAACTGTTTGTTCATTCTGCCTCCCAAATATGAAATATGTGAAAATTATACCAATAAAAATTTCTATTCATATCATAAAAAGCAAGCCTCCGCTCAGGTCCATAATCTGTCAACGGAAAAACAGAGGTTTCGACATCATTAGTGGCTCAAAAACGCTTGAAAAGCAACATGGCTTCCATAAACCAATCCAGCAAAATCCGCTCTTCCAAAATCAAATATGCTCCCTACTTAACTCAAATGGAAAGCACCACACCCTACTAAAACTCACGCATAATGCCGGAAGCAAACTGATGCAGCCTTGTTCTTCGCTGGTTAAGTCTTCTGTGTTCAGCTCCCGTGTTGTGTATTTTCTTCTTAGTATCCTCTTGTGATCCCAGCACGTTTACTGACTACTATTGTGTCTTCTGATTTTGTATTAACTCTGCCCTCCTGGTTCTGATCCGGCAACCTGACTATTCTTCTTGTCATGTCACACCACAGAACAGCAGGCAACACTAAGTCCAATCCTAAGTGTCTTTGTGTAAGTACAGATCCATGTAGAGGGGTTAAAGGGTGTAGGGCAAAACTTTGACTGTAAACAATAACACATGTAATGAAAAGATCAAAAAAAAAAAAAAAGAGAGAGAGTAACTAGTGGTGAAACCTCTCTGGGATAATTAGAGTATGCTTCTTGGTAGCTCCTGGCAATTTAACCTATAGTAAGGGCCAATATTTTCTGGCAAATGAGTCTCAAGAAAAAATATACATTTAATGAGAACTTTTTATAATAGTGCAGAGCTGAGGTGTCTTAAATTTAGAACGCGGGTATTTGGAAGAGACAATGGAGATCTTTTTTTGAAAGACTACCAGGGAATTACAGAGTTAAGTGAGGCAGGCCAATCCCACCACAATCAAACTATCATACAGAATGAACCTGTAAAAAAAAAAAGACAATAAAAAAAAACACATTACATCCCCAACAAGAATGTATGTTTGGGGGGGGGGGGCAGAGAAATCAAACACTAAACCAGAGTTGCACTTATTTATGGTAGACCATTGGAGCTACTATGAATCCTGACCAGAAGAGTAGAGAAAGTATTAGTGCTCCCCATTTTAGGATAAATGGTATCTAAAATTCTTTAGGATTGATAATATTATTTATGACGTGAAGTGAATCCATGAAACCAGGGCTCGAGTCATGCCAACATATCTCCTGCAGGCATGAATGAATTTTTTTACAGCCATCAGCCACTCACAGCTTAGAGATATGTCATGGCACAGGTGTAATGTTTTTTGTATACTTCATCTATTTGAAGTAATTTGGTTTAAAAAGAAATTGAAAAGTCAGGGTAAAGGGAAATTCTGTTATCATACAGAAATTCATACTTGGCCCTCTCTGCACGTTTAATATTGCCGATCATAAAAGCGAGGTTTGGTCAGAAAGACAGGACGTGGTCTTATAGGGACCATATGAGCACATTCAGCGCCACAGAAGGGAGAGAAGGTATATTCATCTAATAAGATATCAGGGTTCTAGGAAGCCAACACGATCATTACCCTCCACTTTCTCTTACAGGCTCATCATAATATTTTTCTTCAAGTGATTTTCTAACTTGTCAGCACATTCTACGTACGCTGTCATTTGGCTTGGTAGTTTACAGACCTGAGCAGGTAAGAGTCAGGATCTTCTAATTTCAGTTGGTAGTTGGATTTTCCAGGTTGTAAGTTCTATAGAAAAGGAGTTTCAATGTCCAAAGTCATTTGAACAGTTTTTGGTGGAGGAGAATGTTTTGGTATAGATGCAAAATGGTGATCACATGATTGTGATACAGCTGGACTACATGACCGTTAAAGCAGCCACAGCCTGTGACTGAGAAGAATATATGACTTCTCTGCATTTAGTGGTCACTACTCACCTGGATAGTTATCTGTAGGAATCTCCTCTTTACAAAGCTCATCACCCCTCACATATGTCTCTGTAGTATTAATATGGGTCAGATCTTCACCCTGAAAGAAATATTGTACAAGTCACAGACAGATGGAGAAGTCACATCTATGATCAGTAGTGATGAACGAGTACTGTAATATTCGTAATCGCTATACTCGTAACGAGTATTTTGTAATAATCGCATATTGTACTCGCTATTCGGAGCGAATACAAGTCAATGGGAAATGCGAGTAATTTTCTGCTAGACCCTACACAAAGGGGCCTGGGGGCCTGAAGAAAAGGCTGAAATGGATGGGAAAGTGATGAAACAGAATGAGAAGAGCCTGTAGAATGAGCCTGCATGCATTTCTGACTCACATATGGTTTCTGGGAATAAGTTTGTCGCAGTATTACGCCACTTTTACAGACACACAAAAACAACTACCAAACCTAACCTAAATTGCATTTACAGGCCAAAAAGGTTAAGAAACAGTTTTTCCTGCACAATCACTTGTATATAAGGCTAAATAAACCATAGAAGCCCCAAAAATATCCATTTTAGCCTTTGTTCACACATACTGCTGTGGCTTTTATTCGCTTTTTACAATTGGGAGAGCCCTAACTTATATATTTTGTAGGTCCCTCTGTCATGAATCATTTTTTCAGTTCGCTATTCCTCAGCACTTTACAAGCACAGCTAGAAAGCATCAGTAGGTATGTAGATCTTTGACCTGAGAGGCCTCAGGTGGCTCTGTAACATACGATTTGGAGGGACAGCTGTTACTTAGACATTTGGGTGGTCCCTCCATCATTGACACTCAGATAGTGGAATACACATTCAATAGCAGTTTACTGCTTGACCCTCCTCCTCCTCCTCCTCCACCACCACCACCACCACAACCACCACAACCACCATGTGATACTGCGGCCCTAAATTCAAATGTTCAGAGGCCTTGTAGTAGGCAGGAAAGCTGAGTTTTGTGAGAGCCCTCGTGTGGCCCTGTAACATACATTTTGAAGTGCCCTACTCTAGAGATTTTGGAGGTTGCTCGTGTACATCTGAGAGTGCCCTCACTTGCTCATATTGTAGGGCCCTCACTGTATTATTTAACTCATTTAGGGGCAGAGACTACAGAGAAAAAAAGCCAAGAGACATGGAGTACTAGAAGGTAGCAGTGAGTACGGCCTGCGATCTTCAGGTATGGCTGAATTTAGTGAACCGGAAAAATAAAGCTGCACTAGTTAACTGGATGACGAGCTCAAATATATCACTTGTGCAAATCAATGGACAAAGGATATATGGTGCTCCTCTCCAGGATGGGTTGGTGAAGCTTCTCCAAATGGCTCCGAAATTTTGATTGTCAATATTCCCCAGATTATATAGGAAGAGAAGACTTCTTGATATTGTACTACTTGGTCCAGTGCACAATGAGCATCATAGTTCCAAAAATTACTCCTGGGGGCTGTATCATACTGCAGGGAGATTCCTTGACAAGGGCCTCCCTTGTCAAACATTATCTACGATGGAGTACTGTAGTAGTTGTGGGCCTTCACATTTTCAGAGGGCCATGAGTCGGTCATCAACAGTCAGTGTAAATTTCTATTGAATATGTATCCCCTATCTCAGTCACAATGTGGCACAAGCCAGGCATGTTTTCTGCCAAATAGGTTGACTGACAGGGAATACATATTCAATAGAAATGTACTCTCTCAGTCACAATGTGGCACAACCTGTGAGAAGGGCCTCCAACCTCCAATGACAAATATTAGTTTGGTAGGACCAATATACATTCCAGATTTGTCCACTGCACAATGCGCATAAGGTTTGTAAAAATTAGCCCTATGGGCTGAGTCATGGTTGATGCAGGAAGCCACCATCCCAAGGGTCTCCAATCACAAATAGTAGTTAGGCTGGAGTAGGAATACTGTCCTGGTTTATCCACTGCACAATGTGCAAAGTTTGTAAAAATTAGCCCTATGGGCTGAGTCATGGTTGACGAAGCAAGGAATCTGTTTTTTATGAGAAGGGGGTGACGTTAACAACAGTAGCATGAATCTTCATTTTTGGGGAATTTAGGTTGGCTTGCTGTTATCTGGAGGGATTACAAACTGTGGAGATATCCAGTCCTTGTTGAATTTAATCAGAGTAAGTCTGTCTGCATTTTCCGTGGAGAGGCGTGTGAGTCTATCAGTGATTTCCCCAGCAGAACTGAAAACATGCTCAGACACCACACTAGCAGCCGGGCAGGCCAGCACCTCCAAGGCATATAAAGAGAGGTCGGGCCAAGTGTTCAGCTTAGACACCCGATAATTAAAGGGAACTGAAGCGTCAGAAAGGACACACGTATGGTCACTTAAAGTAACCCTTAACCATGTTCTGCAACTTATCCCTCCTTAGCATTTTTATAGGCACAGATAGCCCTTGCTGGTTTGTTGAAAATTGCCCAATTTGGGCACATTTTCCCTCGACCTCCGTTGGAGCTGGTGTTCGTTTCTCTCCCCATTATCCCTTGGTGTTGAAAAGAGCTGGTACCTCTGCCACCAGCATTATCTGAGGGTGATGTTTTCAGCAACTGATCTACAACGGCCCTCTTATACGATTCCATTGTACAATCCCGGGCAAAAATTATGGAATCACCGGGCTTGGAGGATGTTTATTCAGTTGTTTAATGTTGTTGAAAAAAAGAAGATCACAGACATGGCACAACACTAAAGTCAAATGGCAACTTTAGGGCTTTAAGAAACAGTAAAAGAAATCAAGATTAAAAATGTGGTACTCAGTAAGGGTAATTTTTTTCAGACCAAGCAGAGGGAAAAAATTATGGAATCACCCTGTAAATTTTCATTTCCAAAACTAACACCTACATCAAAGTAGATATGCTCGGGTGTCTGCATCTAAAAAGGAGTGATCACACCTTGGAGAGCTGTTGCACCAAGTGGACTGACCTGAATCATGGCTCCAACACAAGAGAGGTCAATAGAAACAAATGGGTGGATTGGACAACCTTTCAGGGTAGGATCTGGTGTCCGTCAGGGCTGTGCTCTTAGCCCTTTGCTTTACGCCTTTGCAATTGATCCCTTCCTCAGAAGGATCGATTGTGGATCATTGGAAGGGGTTCGGATGGGCAGGGCAGCGCCGGAGGCTATCTTGAGGGTAGTGGCCTACGTGGACGATGTCACCGTATTTGTTTCTTCGCAAGAGGAGGCAATGGTGGTGATGTCAGAAGTGGAGCGCTACTCGGAGGCATCCGGGTCCAAGGTCAACCAGAATAAGTGTGAAAATCTCTGGCTGGGAGGCGGAGATCCCAGGTTTGATCTTCTGGACACTCTCCCCGAACCCCAAGAACACGCCAAAGTCCTGGGCACTGAATTCGTCCAGGGTGATTACCCCATGAAAAACTGGGAAGGCAGAATCAAAGGTATCGCCCAAAGAGTGGACCAATGAAAGGGTTGGTCTTTGAGACTGAGGGAAAGGGTTGGCTTGTGCAAAGCTTTCCTGCTCCCCTTGCTAATCTACCTGGGCGCGTCTGTGTCTTGCCAAAGCCTCTCTGGACACAGGTCTACAGTCTGTTCTTCCAGATGCTATGGGGGGAATAGACTGAACCTAGTCAAGAGGGAGGTCACTTACCGAACGAGGAGACTAGGGTGGTTGTATATGGTGAACCCGGTGGTGTTCCTAGTGAACACCTTCTTGAAAGTTAACGTGGCAAACCTCTGGAAGGAGAGGGCTCCTCCATGGGTATTATCCTGCAAGGGATGGTTTCAGCCATCAATCTTCAGAGGGAAGATTGAAAGATCCTCGCACACTGCATGGGCATCTCCCGGCTTATGTTACCCCGGTTCTAAAAATGATCCACCAGTGGGGTCTGGGAATATGGGAGGTGAGGTCCCTCCCGAGGAAACTCCTCGATAGGAGGGTCTTGCTTTCTCATTTTCAGAGTCCATTGGTCCTCAAGAACTGCCCAAGTCGGGATCTGGAGTTTGGGTTGAGTTTGTTAAATTCTAGCAGGATCCCCAAGAAGTACTGGGACTTGACTTGGCGCTGCTTCCAAGGTAAGCTGTGTGTAAGGGGCAATTTGAAGTACAGGCGCTCCGAGGACAGGAATTGCCCCCCGTGAGGCTTGTGCCAACATGCTGGAAAGCATGGAGCACTTTCTGCTTCATTGTCCCTTTAATACAGAGGTGTACAACAGGGTGGGAGCTTCCATTGGTTGGCCACGGCTGGCTACTCTGTCCTATGTCGGGTGGGCCTATGGAGCGTTCGGAGACCTTGGGAGAAGGGACCGAACCACTTTATTCATACTAAGTGTGGTCAGGTATTTCACGTGGAACGTACATGTTTTAGTTTCGACGCAGAGTAAAATGCTAAGTGCAGATGAAGTTTGTAGGAACATCCTAGTGACCTGGTGAAGGTACGTTCTCTGGAGTATGAAAGACTGGCTTCCCGGAGGGCGGCCCCTCTCTGGAGGGGCTTTTCCTTCAGGGTGCCTTAGTCCGGTAGTACTCCTATATCCAGGTGGTGGGCTGATGTCTTTTGTTTTGTATTTAAGTCTCCTGAATAGGTTTCCAAGCATTGAGCCTTGGATGGTGAGCATGTAGGTTGCCTTTGCCCCGTCCTCTGCTCAACTTGGTATGGCAGATGCTACAGCCTATAATGTTTTTCTCTGAAGGACTTTCAGAAAAAAAAATTCCACACAGCAGCTGAACGCCCCATTGCCCTGACTTAGCGCACAGCGGGGGTGCTCTTGGGAACAGATGACCCAGTTCTCACTCTGGGCAAACCACGACCCGTTGGTGCTACATATTCATCTTCCTCTGTGTTGCTGCCATGGCTATGCATGCCAACAGTCCAGCTCGGATCAGTGGACTCATCATCGACTACCTCATCTTCCATCTCATCCTCCTTCCCAGTGGACATTGTAGGCTGACCTGATAGCAACTGTGTCTCATCATCATCAGCCTCCACCTCTGGAGACAAAAAATGATGTTCCGCCAAGTGTCTTTCTTCTGGCCATAGGTCCTCAAATACATAAGCATCAATGCACGCCACCTCCTCTTGTCCCTGCACAGAGCCAACCAAAGGATACGTACCAAACAGATCCTCGGAGTGGCCAAGCTTGGGGTCATATGTGTCCCGTGACTGTGTCCTGGAGGAAGGAGAACCAGCTTCAGGATTGGATGGGCCAGCCTTCTGTATCCACAGTAGACTGTGTGGTCGTGGAAGATTTGTTGCTGCTTGACAAATGCGTAGAGGCCTTGTCTGCTATCCAAGACAGAATCTGCTCTCACGCTTGTGGCTTCCACACACGTTTACGTTCCAGACCGGGAAATTTTTCCAGGAACATAGTGGCATCAAGCTTCTTCTGACTTGACACAGACTGAGTGTCTTCTTGCGCACCACTGACACATCCCTTAACAACAGTCTTTTTTGGCATTTTGGGTTTTGTTGACAGAATTTCAGATGTTGATGGCACAAGCCAAGCTAGCTGTCACAGCCAAAATAGTGGTTAAAATGGCCTGGTGCGTGCTTTGTAGCAGGCAGTAGGAAATGTTTGGACTACTGCTTTGTGTATGGCACTCAATGATTGTTTAAGTGGACTAATATGGACAGAAGGTAGGCTCTGACCCCTAAAACAGCAGGGAAAATAGACCGGTGCTAAAAAAAAAAAAGGCAGCACAAAATGCTACTTCTGTGTGTGATGGCAAAATATTGCTTTGCCTCTGACAAGAGCTGTTTTAATATGGACACTGGAAGAACACTACCTAATACACAATCTCTCCCTCCTTGTACTCTGACTTTGTTGTGTGTCCTTAGCTCTGAAAAGAGCTATTTTTTGATGGTATTATGGAGCTAGTGAGCGGCTCCTTTAAACACAGAACTAGTATACACTGCAGGTAGCCCTTAAAAGGGCTTTTGTTTTATCAAGAGGCCTAAACACTCTCCCTAGCAGCTCAGCAATCTCTCCCTAAGAATGCAGGCTCCAGACGCAATGTGCACAAAATGGCGACGACAGGGCTAAATAGACCCTATGACGCTGGGTGGCCAGCCAATCACAGTGAGGCCAAAACCAAGGTGTCTGAAGAATTACTGTGATTGGTTATGAAGCCCAGCATGTTTAGTGGCTGCAAAGGAGGTGCCAAAACTGCAGGGCGGGACATTCGAATATAGCGAGGCGAGTACACAAATACGTACTCGCAATATAACAAGTACCTGAATACCGTACTATCTGTGCGAATAGTAACGAATACACTCACTCATCACTAATGATCAGCTCTAATCCAGCCATCTCCCCCATTCTCATTATACAAGTATAAATCATATAATTCTGGTGAATAAAACAAGACTGAACACAAGACCTTCACAGCCGTATACACATCACAGGAGAGATCTCATGACACCTTCTCTCCATGTACCTGATGATCCTGAGGAATATTGGGATCTTCTTGTTTACAGTCCTGTGGAAGAAGAGGACGTGGACATCTCTCTGATGTTGTCCTCTTACTGGATAGATCTAGAGGAAGCACATACAGGGACTGAATTCATTCTTTACATATAGACAATTATAGGTCGTGTGTATTTAGTCCTGTCTATTACCTGGTGATGTGAGGGGCTGGGGAACCTCCATCATGACATCCTGGTACAGATCTTTGTGTCCTTCTAAATTCTCCCACTCCTCCATGGAGAAATAGACAGCGACATCCAGACATCTTATAGGAACCTGACACACACAATGATAGAGTTATACCCCCAATCCCTTCATAGCTTTACTATAAAATGTTCCAGCATTCCCAGCAGTGTCACCTCTCCAGTCAGCAGCTCAATCATCTTGTAGGTGAGATCTAGGATCTTCTGGTCATTGATGTCCTCATGTATCAGGTGGTGAGGTGGAAGCTCCGTGATTGGGCTCAGGGTTCTTCCCCACCATCCGTCAGACAAAGGGTCCTGACAGCGCTCACTAGAGGTCTTCTTCACTACTGTGTAATCCGGATTATGGAGAGACACATTCATAAATCTCACTACAGATATTTCCAGAGTCCTCACCTCTCCAGTTCTGTCCGTTATTCCCATAGATAAGAATGATGTAATGTGATGTCATCAGAATCTCTCACCTCTCCAGTAAGCTGGAAGAGGATCTCTAGGGTGAGGTGTAATATTTTCTCAGCCATCTTGTCTGTGTCCATATTCATCTTTAAAGCGTAATTCAGGAAAATTCTCAAATATAGAAGATATTCACTGAGAGGATCCGATATTGTAGAGACCTGAATGAGAAGTTGAGCAGATGAAACATCATAAAAACCCTGTGTAATAATACAATTACTGGAGATAATAAGGGGAAATATATGAGGAGATTTATGTTTTACAGTATCTAGTTTTCTTTACATCTACTAATAAAACCTATATATTTTAGGCCACAGACAACAAGCAGTTTCTTTCTCATAGACTCATCTTCCTTATTGCTAATTCTCATCTCATTTACCAACACTGCAATCGGCATTAGCAATAAAGCAGGAGATATTGATTACACGTCACATGAGAAATAACTACTTCATGATGAAGATGAAATCTTCATCTTCCACTACGGCTCTATAAACGTATTTGGCCAGAGTCCGTCACTAACTACATCACCACCGGCCGTCTATGTTTCCCGTCTTCACCGGACTGTCATCTTCTATCACGTTAGATCGCAGGTCTGATTCATACTTAGAAGTTTGAGGCATTTATAAAAGCTTGTTTGTAAGACCACAAAGACAGGAGTTATTTGATACCAAAATTTCAATGTACAGTGTTTTATGGGGTTTCAAAACAAAGTGTGAATCTCAAATTGAAATCATTGTTGTTGAGATTTTGCGTAAATTTCAACACCTCCTCCTGTGTGCCTCCCCACATCAGGAGGAGGTTGTCGATAAATCGACCGTACCATATGATTTTTTTGGGCTATAAATTTTGCTCTCAAGGTAAATGTGTTGCTCCTCCCATTTGGACATTAATCCAATGACGATGAAAATTTGCAGCCCATACTTACTACCCTCTTTTGTAAAAAATAAATTGATTGCCAAAGCAGAAATAATTATGATTTAGAAGAAATTTAACTGACATGATAATGAAATCTTTTATTTCTACTGTATACGTGCTATAGGTATCCAAGTGATAGCTCAGGCTAGTTAACGCTACACTGTGTGGTATGGATGAATATAGAGCCACACGTGGTCAAAATTGTTAGTACTCCTCGTTTAACCCCTTAGTGGCCTGGGGCATATTAGTACGCCCCAGGCCATCATCCCAGGTTCATCATGGGCTCCGGCGCTGAGCCCGCACTGAACCGGGCACATGTCAGCTGATTCTTACAGCTGACATGTGCCCGCAACAACCTCGGGTGGAATCTCGATCCACCCGCGGCAGTTAACCAGTTAAATGCCGCTGTCAATCTCTGACAGTTGCATTTAACAGGGCCGCGCCGGAAGTGTGTCACTTACCCCGCCCACTGGTGACCCCGTCATGTGATCGCAGGTCACTGATGGGTGGGCATGGCAACCCGTGGTCTGCAGCAGACCCCAGTGGTTGTCATGAAAAGATTGCTATGAGCGCCACCTAGTGGTCGGCACTAATAGCACAGGAGCATTTATGCTACATAGAGGTGCTCATCGCCTCTATGTAGCAGAGGCAATCAGACAGTTGCTGCTTCTATAGTCTCCTATGGAGACTATAGAAGCAAGCAAAAAGTGTAAAAAAAATGTTTTTAAAAATATAAAAAAAATGTAAAAAATATAAAAAGTTCCAACAATCTTGAAGGAGTTCCCAGAGATGCTTAGCACTTGTTGGCCCTTTTGCCTTCACTCTGCGATCCAGCTCACCCCAAACCATCTTGATTGGATTCAGGTCTGGTGACTGTGGAGGCCAGGTCATCTGGCGTAGCACCCCATCACTCTCCTTGGTCAAATAGCCCTTACACAGCCTGGAGGTGTGTTTGGGGTCATTGTCCTGTTGAAAAATGATGGTCCAACTAAACGCAAACCGGATGGAATAGCATGCCGCTGCAAGATGCTGTGGTAGCCATGCTGGTTCAGTATGCCTTCAATTTTGAATAAATCCCTAACAGTGTCACCAGCAAAGCACCTCCACACCATCACACTTCCTCCTTCATGCTTCACGGTGGGAACCAGGCATGAAGAGTCCATCTGTTCACCTTTTCCGCGTCGCACAAAGACATCGTGGTTGGAACCAAAGATTTCAAATTTGGACTCATCAGAGCAAAGCACAGATTTCCACTGGTCTAATGTCCATTCCTTGTGTTCTTTAGCCCAAACAAGTCTCTTCTGCTTGTTGCCTGTCCTTAGCAGTGGTTTCCTAGCAGCTATTTTACCATGAAGGACTGCTGCACAAAGTCTCCTCTTAATAGTTGTTGTAGAGATTTTGTCTGCTGCTAGAACTCTGTATGGAATTGACCTGGTCTCTAATCTGAGCTGCTGTTAACCTGCGATTTCTGAGGCTGGTGACTCGGATAAACTTATCCTCAGAAGCAGAGGTGACTCTTGGCCTTCCTTTCCTGGGGCGGTCCTCATGTGAGCCAGTTTCTTTGTAGTGCTTGATGGTTTTTGCAACTGCACTTGGGGACACTTTCAAAGTTTGCCCAATTTTTCGGACTGACTGACCTTTATTTCTTAAAGTAATGATGGCCACTTGTTTTTCTTTACTTAGCTGATTTTTTCTTGCCATAATACAAATTCTAACAGTGTATTCAGTAGGACTATCAGCTGTGTATCCACCAGACTTCTGCACAACACAAATAATAGTCCCAACCCCATTTAAAAGGCAAGAAATCCCACTTATTAAACCTGACAGGGCACACCTGTGAAGTGAAAACCATTTCCGGTGACTACCTCTTGAAGCTCATCAAGAGAATGCCAAGAGTGTGCAAAGCATTCATCAAAGCAAAAGGTGGCTACTTTGAAGAACCTAGAATATAAGACATATTTTCAGTTGTTTCACACTTTTTTGTTAAGTATATAATTCCACATGTCTTAATTCATAGTTTTGATGCCTTCAGTGTGAATGTACAATTTTCAAAGTCATAAAAATACAGAAAAATCTTTAAATGAGGTGTGTCCAAACTTTTGGTCTGTACTGTATATACATACATACTCATATATACAATGCTCAAAAAAATAAAGGGACCACTCAAATAACACATCCTAGATCTGAATGAATGAAATATTCTCATTGAATACTTTGTTCTGTACAAAGTTGAATGTGCTGACAACAAAATCACACAAAAGTCATCAATGGATATCAAATTTATTAACCAATGGAGGCCTGGATTTGGAGTCACCCCCAAAATTAAAGTGGAAAAACACACTACAGGCTGATCCAACTTTGATGTAATGTCCTTAAAACAAGTCAAAATGAGGCTCAGTATTGTGTGTAGCTTTCACGAGCCTGCATGACCTCCCTACAACGCCTGGGCATGCTCCTGATGAGGTTGTGGATGGTCTCCTGTGGGATCTCCTCCCAGACCTGGACTAAAGCATCCGCCAACTCCTGGACAGTGTGTGGTGCAACAGACTGTCCATGATGGATGGAGCAAGACATGATGTCCCAGGTGTGCTCAATCGGATTCAGGTTTGGGGATGGGCGGGCCAGTCCATAGCTTCAATGCCTTCATCTTGCAGGAACTGCTGACGCACCTCCAGCCACATGAGGTCTGGCATTGTCCTGCATTAGGAGGAACCCAGGGCCATCTGAGGATCTCATCTCGGTACCTAATGGCAGTCAGGCTACCTCTGGCGAACACATGGAGGGCTGTGCAGTCCTCCAAAGAAATGCCACCCCACACCATTACTGACCCACTGCCAAGCCGGTCATGCTGAAGGATGTTGCAGGCAGCAGATCGCTCTCCACGCCGCCTCCAGACTCTGTCACGTCTGTCATATGTGCGCAGTGTGAACCTGCTTTCATCTGTGAAGAGCACAGGGCGCCAGTGGCGACTTTGCCAATCCTGGTGTTCTGTGGCAAATGCCAAGTGTCCTGCACGGTGTTGGGCTGTGAGCACAACCGCCATCTGTGGACGTCGGGCCCTCATACCACCCTCATTGAGTCGGAGTCTAACCATTTGTACAGACACATGCACATTTGTGGCCTGCTGGAGGTCATTTTGCAGGGCTCTGGCAGTGCTCTTCCTGTTCCTCCTTGCAGGCGGAGGTAGCGGTCCTGCTGCTGGGTTGTTGCCCTCCTACAGCCCCCTCCACGTCTCCTGGTGTACTGGCCTGTCTCCTGGTAGCGCCTCCAGCTTCTGGCTCGCATTGATGTGCCATCCTGGATGAGCTGCACTACCTGAACAACTTCTGTGAGTTGTAGAGTCCGTCTCATGCTAGCACGAGTGTAAAAGCACAACCAACATTCAAAAGTGATCAAAACATCAGTCAGAAAGTATTGGTACTGAGATGTGGTCTGTGGACCCCACCTGCAGAACCACTCCTTTATTGAGGTGTCTTAATAATTGCCAATAATTTCCATCTATTGTCTATTCACATTCACACAACAGCATGTGAAGTTGATTGTCAATCAGTGTTGCTTCCTAAGTGGACAGTTTGATTTCACAGAAGTTTGATTTACTTGGAGTTATATTCTGTTGTTTAAGTGTGGCCTTTATTTTTTTGAGCAGTGTGTGTGTGTGTGTATATATGTATGTATATATATATATATATATATATATATATATATATATATATATATATATATATATATATATATATATATATATACACACACAGTACAGACCAAAAGTTTGGACACACCTTCTCAATGCCAAGAATGTGCAAAGCAGTCATCAAAGCAAAAGGTGGCTACGTTGAAGAACCTGAAATATAAGACATATTTTCAGTTGTTTCACACTTTTTTTTGTTAAGTATATAATTCCACATGTGTTAATTCATAGTTTTGATGCCTTCAGTGGGAATGTACAAAAAATTTTTTTAAATGAGAAGGTGTGTCCAAACTTTTGGTCGGTACTGTATGTATGTGTGTGTGTGTGTGTGTGTATGTGTATGTATATATATATATATATATATATATATTTTACACTCACACGCATATATATTTGGCAGTGTCATATCGCCCAAATCTGCAGACCGCATGCTGCTTTTGTACTTGGCAGGTCCACATCAGATGTTAAGGAGATGAATGAGAGAGACAAAAGTCCAAAACTAAACTTTTCAATACTTTACGAATGCTTCTTCTGCATTATGCAGAGTCAGGAACTTTCCGGTTACATGTAAAAGTATATAACTTTTGTTACAAGCCACAACAGACCAGTAAACTATTATGGGAAGGCCCATCATCACCTGTGGGGATCATACGGGTTGAGATGTGTCGCTACGGCCCCTCAGAGCTACTCTCAGCTCCCAGTTGATTTGTGAGGACCTCGCTGGCAGAGGTGCATAGGTACGACTCCTCACTAGTACTGTCAAAGTCTATTTGATGAGGGCCACATACTCCTTCTATGGCACTGCATCTTCAGTTCTCCAGAGGTGTTTGGCGACACTGTGGCTTCCTCGCTAGTAGATACAATTTTTGCTTAAGATAAGGAATCCTTCTTTAACTTAATCTCCTTTAAATTAGGCCTACTGTCTACTCAGGGCAAAGTTCTGTACTATCTAAGTAGACCTCCTGGCCTGAGCTTAGGACCTTATCCTGCTCTTTGTCTCCACTATGCTCCCTGCCTGGAATCCAGATTCCCACTGCCATTATATATTTGCTTTCTTTTAGAACATACTATTTGATGTCTCCCTCCTGGCACACAACACCCTGCAACCAGATGGACTGAAGGTCTGTATTTCTCATGTACTTATCCCTATCTGACTCATCACCAGGAAATTGTTCTCCTGTGTACCCATCTAGCTCAGAATGAGGGCTCCCAGCCAGTATGATTTCCCCCACAATTTCTGATATTAAAACACACACTACTCATCCAACCCTGTTCCTGAGATGCGCTGCTCCGGTCTGTCCATTGTGAGTACTGAGTCTCCATACTACAGGTGTGATGTAGTGATGCCATTGTGCTTGCAGTGAATGGAGTCTTAGACTCACAGGCGAAAGATGAATGGTGGATCAGTGAGCTTTCAACACCCTGATTCACTATTTATCCAATGGTATCACTGTCATGGGAATGTGGAGATCACTGAAATTGTGATGATGGGTAAAGAGAGCGTCCTCGGTGGCGAGCCCTCTCAATTCGTGGGCACCAGAGTGGTCGCATGGGCTGCCGCTATTGATGAAACGGTCCTGCTAACTATTTAATTTTCCTCACTTATATAGCGCCATTAATTCCACAGCACTTTACAGACATTATGGGCGCTCACAATCTAAATTCCCTATCAGTGTGTCTTTGGAGTGTGGGAGGAAACCGGAGAACCCGGAGGAAACCCATGCAAACAAGGGAAGAACATACAAACTCCTTGCACTGTTGTGTGGTAAATATCTCATAGGTCCTGAGTTCATTAGTATCTGCACCAAGAATGGGGCTAAGGCCACGGCCCCACTATCAGTATTTGGTCAGTATTTTTTCTCAGGAGTGGGAGCCAAAACCAGGAGTGGGTGATAAATGTAGAATTGGTGCACTTGTTTCTATTATACCTTTTATCTGTTTCTCACCTGGTTTTGGCTTCCACTCCTGAGAAAATATGATAATTGCTTACCGGTAATTTGATTTTCCAAAACCATGACAGCACCGTACAGAGAGAGAGTGTCGGCCCCCAGGAACAGGAAACCTACCAAAATAAAAAGGGGCGGCACCACTCTTCCTCCCCAATGTGTTTAAAGAGAATAAGAGGTAAACGCCTTGTTAAGACATATATACATACAACAATAGTTATCAATATTCACCTTATAGTGTTTGCACAAACCAGTGGATTTTTTTTTCCCGAAAACAGGAAGTTTTCAGGAGTGGGAGCCAAAACCAGGAGTGGGTGATAAATGTAGAATTGGTGCACATGTTTCTATTATACCTTTTATCTGTTTCTCACCTGGTTTTGGCTTCCACTCCTGAGAAAATATGATAATTGCTTACCGGTAATTTGATTTTCCAAAACCATGACAGCACCGTACAGAGAGAGAGTGTCGGCCCCCAGGAACAGGAAACCTACCAAAATAAAAAGGGGCGGCACCACTCTTCCTCCCCAATGTGTTTAAAGAGAATAAGAGGTAAACGCCTTGTTAAGACATATATACATACAACAATAGTTATCAATATTCACCTTATAGTGTTTGCACAAACCAGTGGATTTTTTTTTCCCGAAAACAGGAAGTTTTCAGGAGTGGGAGCCAAAACCAGGAGTGGGTGATAAATGTAGAATTGGTGCACATGTTTCTATTATACCTTTTATCTGTTTCTCACCTGGTTTTGGCTTCCACTCCTGAGAAAATATGATAATTGCTTACCAGTAATTTGATTTTCCAAAACCATGACAGCACCGTACAGAGAGAGAGTGTCGGCCCCCAGGAACAGGAAACCTACCAAAATAAAAAGGGGCGGCACCACTCTTCCTACCCAATGTGTTTAAAGAGAATAAGAGGTAAACGCCTTGTTAAGACATATATACATACAACAATAGTTATCAATATTCACCTTATAGTGTTTGCACAAACCAGTGGATTTTTTTTTCCCGAAAACAGGAAGTTTTTGCAGCACCAAAGTAAAAGAGAAGGGAGGTAAGTAGGACGTATACCCTGAGGGGGATCAGGGTCAGAGGCAGAGTAGGCTAAAATTATGGTCATTCTAACCCATCTGGCCATCGTGCACTTAGTAACTGCTTTACCCTTGTTTGCCCCCTGAAAAGAAACAAACATGGCTGAGGATTTCCTCCACTGATTCGTTACCTCAAGGTATTTAAGGATACACCTTCTCACATCTAGGGAGTGAAATTTAATTTCCCCTTGGGTCTTTAGTTCATCACAAAAAGACTTCCTGACTATTTCCTGACTTCTGTGAAATCTAGAGCTTACTTTTGGGAGGAAAGCTGGATCTGGCCTCAATATCACCCTATCTTGTAAGATGTTTGTAAAAGGGGGATTGATTGAGAGAGCCTGTAACTCACTCATCCGCCTAGCAGAGGTTAGTGCCACCAGTAGTACTATTTTTTAGTGTAAGCACTTTAATAGCAGCGGATGAGATGGGTTCAAAGGGAGCCTTGTAAGGGCATTCAGGACTAAATTAAAGGTCCCAGGGAGCTACCATAGGACTGTCTATAGGTCTGGACGAAAAAGATGCCTTTATAAACCTATATATCCATGGATGATCAGTTATTTTATGATCAAATAGCGCCCCTAGGGCTGATACCTGCACCTTTAAAGGAGCTAGTGGAGAGACCCCTCTCTAGACCTCTTTGAAGGAATTCTAGTATTTCCGAAATGGGAACTAGCTGACTTTAGGGAGTCATGACCCGACCGGAAAATTTAAGAAATTTATTCCAAATCTTTTCATATTTAAGGGAGGTGACTTTTTCTGTTCAACAGGAGAGTTGAAATTAAATTTTCTGAAAAACCCCTGTCCGATAACAATCACCTCTCAAGTTCCAGGCAGTTAGGTGTAATCTGGGAACCTGAGGATGGGTCACCGGACCTTGGGATAGTAGATCTGGATTGTCGGGTGGGATCCAGGGGTCCGAGACCGATATGACTCTTAGCCAAGAAAACCAGGCCCTTTTCGGCCAGAAGGGGGCAATCAGTATTATTCTGGATTTTTCCTCGCGTATCTTCTTTAATACTATGGGAATCAAGGGAAAGGCCGAGAAGGCATTTGCCATACGAAACCCCCATTCCTGCAGAAGGGCGTCCACCCCGTCTGGTGACTCTCTTGGATTTAGAGAATAGAATTTTTCTACCTGATGGTTTTCTCTGGTGGCAAATAAATCTATTTCCGGAAGACCCCAGGCCGGACAAATCTGATTGAAGACTCTTCTGTTTAGAACCCATTCTCCTTGATTGAGTGAATGGCGAATTAAAAAAATAAATAAAATAAATAAATAAAAATCGGTGATATTTTCTGAACCCCTTAAGAGGCGGCTTGAAAGTGATAGAAGATTTTGCCCCGCCATGGAGAATATTTTCTCTACTTCTAACATTAATGGGTCTGACCTGGTCCCCCTTGGCGATTTAAATAAGCCACTGCTGTGCTGTTGTCCGATAGGATTGCTACATCCTTCCCCATACAATATTTTAAGGTTGACTGTAATGCTTTCCTGACTGCAGTCAGTTCTTTTAGGTTTGAAGAACCGCTTTTTAATTTGAAATCCCATAGACCCTGAAACCAACCCCCCTCTAGGTGGGCACCCCAACCTGTTGGGCTTGCGTCCGTGGTGATTACGACTGGATTTTGTACTGTCCATGGGACATTCAAGAGATTTTTTGAATTTAGTGTTTTTGCAGACTGCTGAAATTTGTAGTCCAGCCGATCTCCTACCGAGGTCTGTATTTCCAGGATCTCTCAGTGTAGCCTTCTTGTGTGGAAATGAGCCCACATGTACCGCTGGAATTGTTGCTGTCAGGGATCCTAGCAAGGACATGGCTTCTCTTACCGAGATATGTCTTTCTTGAATATTTGCGATTTTTTGTTTGATTTTTTGAACCTTCTCTTATGGGAGGAAGCAACGCTGATGAATAGCATCCAGGTTGATGCCCAGAAAACTTTGAAGTTGGATGGACTTGGGTCTTGATTTTTCTTCGTTTACTATCCAACCCAACCTTGTTATGATGGATAGAACTTGTTTGCCTGCTACAGTACAGGCTTTTTGTGAGTCCCCGACTATTAAAAAATCGTCTAGGTATGGCATTATTAATGTCTTTTTTCCATACATAGGATGTCATTTCTGCCAATACCTTGGCAAAAATTCTGGGCGCTAGTGACACCCCAAATGGCAGGCACTGATATTGCAGATGCAAGAGGTCGCCTTGGAATTCTACGGCCACCCTGAGATATTGTTGGTGGTCTGGGTGGATTGGGATGTGATAGTATGTATCCTTTAAGTTTATCACTGCCAGGAAACAGAAGGGGTACAAAAGCTTTACTGTCGATCTCAAAGTCTCCATCTTGAATTTTTATACATACGTTCAAGGCTTTTAGATTTATCATTGTACTGTAGGAACCATCAGGCTTTTTTTTATTAGAAATAGATTGCTGTAAAATCCTCTTCCTTTTTCTAGCTCTGGCACACTGACTAACATGAGTTTGTCTGGTAACTTTATGATTTCGGCTTCTAATGCGATCTGTTTTGTCTTGCCTACCCGGGTCTCTATCATCCAAAGTGGGGGAATGGAAGAAAAAATTATTTTTAAGCCTCTGGAAAGGGTATCCGCTACCCATTGAGTAGCGGGCAGCGAGGCCCACTGAAGAAAAAACTGCTTTAATCTTTCCCCCATTGGTAAACTGGCATCATTGGTGTTTGGGCCCCCCTTTGAAGGTGGTATCCTTATTAAACAGGAATGCCTTGGACTGACTCCTGTCTCTTCTCCAGGCTCGACCCCCTCTTCCACTATCCTGTCTCTGGCTTCTTCCTCTTCCCCCCTAGTAGTTGACCCTTGAAAGTTTTTTTTATATTTTTGAGAGGGAAGGGGAAAATTTTGCTTTTTATCGGCCGCCTTCTCTAATATGTCGTCCAGGACAGTCCCAAATAAATAGTCACCTTGGCAGGGAATGGCACAATTTCATTTTGGATTGGAAATTGGCTGACCAATTCTTAAGCCAAAGGGCTCTCCGTGCCGAGTTTGAGAGACCACAGGCCCGGGACGCAAACCTCACCCTGTCTACTGAGGCGTCAGTCAAGAAGTAAGCTGCTTTCTGGATAGTGGGGAGTGCTTCCAGGAGTTGTTCCCTAGGACATTTATTACTTATCTGGGACTCCAGTTCTTGTAGCCACTTTACTAGAGACCTGGCAGTACATGTGGCTGCGATGCTGGGCTTAAAGGAACCTGCTGCTGCATCCCATGTGCCTCTCAGGAAAGTGTCAGCCTTTTTATCTAAAGGATCTTTTAAAGAACCTAGATTCTCAAAAGGAAGGGCTACCTCCTTAGAAACTCTGGCAATAGCCACGTCAATCTTTGGGGATCTTTCCCAAACACTAGTCAACTAATCTTCAAAAGGATACTTCCGTTTAAGTGTGTTTGGGACTGACACCTTTTTAACTGTTTTTTCCACTCTTTTTTTTATCAAGGAAAGTAAGTTTTTGTGGACTGGGAACACCTGATGTTTGTGCTCCTCCAGGTTACTGAACATGGAATCCTGCACAGATCTATGCTCTCTCGGGGTCTCTACCCCCATAGTAGACCTAATGATTTTTAGTAGTTTTGTAATTTCTTCCACCGGGAAGCAAGGCTGGCCATATTCCCCATCAGTTGAAGATGGTTCTGAACTATCAGAGTCAACTAATTCCCCTGAGCTAATGTCTGAGCGTGTATGCTGTATGCCTGAGGAGGTGGACGGACCCAGAGTATGTCGTATTTCCTTTTTTACAGTGTTTTTAACTTCGCCTTGATTAAGGTTTTTATCTCCTGAAAAAGAGACAGGGATTCCTCCATTACTGTTTTCTCTATACCAGCCCGGCAAAGCTTTTTAGTGTATGACTAAAGCTTCCTTGCATAAGGCATATTCTTTATTTTTTGTCTTGGTCACTGTTTTCCTGGGTCTATCCTAAAATAGATAATGACGTGTGTGTGTGTGTGTGTGTGTGTGTGTGTGTGTGTGTGGTCATATCCGGCATCACTATGCCCCCGTAAGTGACCCCGCACCGCGCATGCGCCGTTCTGCAAACCGGCGCTATCTTTCTTATGCGCTTCTGATTCTCTGCGGTCCTCTCAGCACCAACCTCTGAATCCAGAGGTGGCCCGTGGAAGTCCAGCGCTCCGGTTGGAGCGATTTCTCCAAGAAAAGTGCCCCCACCTCTTGGAACAGCCCTCCGGCCGCCAGGTTTACCGGGTCAGAACGGCACCAGGAGAAATCTCCCCAGGTATACTGTTCCACCGTAGGCATCCTCTTCCAGGAACAGGAAACCACACTGGGGAGGAAGAGAGGTGCCGCCCCTTTTATTTTAGTAGGTTTCCTGTGCCTGGCGGCGGATACTCTCTCCGTACGGTGCTGTCATGATGAAGGGTAAAACTAGTGACTGACTACTGACCAGATACTGATAGTGGGCCGTGGCCTAAGTGAGTATTTATTCATTAGCCACGGGGTAGTCGGTGGGGTGGATGGTACCATATTGTGTGTATAAGGGGCAATACTGTGGGAAAACTCCCCTAAAATAAAATCTTAAACTTTTCTTTTTAAATATATGCATTGAAAACTGGACTAACAACACACATATATGCATATTTAAAACTAGCAAAGTTACAAGCTGAATGGCTTGTTGTGGTGTATATAAACAGATGTAAACAATGATGCTGCTGAATAATTGATACAGTCACTACCTTACCCTATCCTGCCTAAACACGGAGGTTGGCACCCTAAGGAACGACAATGGCGCCCCACTCACCTGTGGCTCTCCCTCAGAAGCCGTAGTTAACCCTGATATATATCAAAAAAGTACACTGATGCATTAAATAGAACCAGATATGTCTCAAGGTATATATAAAGGAAAAGGTATGATAGTCATCAGAGAATGGGTTCAATAATCGGTCTCAACGCGTTTCCCCAACACGTTCATCAGGAGGCTTCATACAGCGATGATAATTCATGATGTTCAGTATAGTGTGCCTAATAGCCAGGTGTCCATGTATAAATATCCCACTTCATCCAAAACCTCTCCCCAGAATAGGAGACCCATTCCCATTCCTAGAGGTGAATTGTCATAAGACATATAGAATGGAGTCGGTCTACAATATTGTACTGCACCTGCGCTAATTCTCATGAGCTAGAGGTCAGATAATGTTCATCCCCTAGTGTGCATGTCCGGAAGTGACGCGCTTTACACTGAAACGCCAGGTAAACTGATTGCTGCCGCGCCACTCGTAGTAATGTGTTCCACGCCTAAGAGCATAATGGCCTACATGTGTCCGGACCATCATCCTTGTCAGTAAAGTAACATACGATTAGAGGGTTTGTCTGTGCGTTACATCAGGTCATCTGATCACAGGAGCATAATGGGGGCATCATACATACTTGCATAAGGGGCATAATGGGGGCATCATACATACTTGCATAAGGGGCATAATGGGGGCATTACACTGTGTGGGGGCATCATACATACTGCATAAGGGGCATAATGGGGGCATTACACTGTGTGGGGGCATCATACATACTGCATAAGGGGCATAATGGGGGCATTACACTGTGTGGGGGCATCATACATACTGCATAAGGGGCATCATGGGGGCATTACACTGTGTGGGGCACTCATATATACTGCATAAGGGGCATAATGGGGGCATTACACTGTGTGGGGGGCATCATACATCCAGTATAAGGGGCATAATAGGGGCATTACACTGCGAGGGGGCATCATACATACTGCATAAGGGGCATAATGGGGGCATTACACTTTGTGGGGGCATCATACATACTGCATAAGGGGCATAATGGGGGCATCATACATACTTGCATAAGGGGCATAATGGGGGCATTACACTGTGTGGGGCATCATACATACTGCATAAGGGGCATAATGGGGGCATTACACTGTGTGGGGGGCATCATACATCCTGCATAAGGGGCATAATGGGGGCATTACACTGTGTGGGGGGCATCATACATCCTGCATAAGGGGCATAATGGGGGCATTACACTGTGTGGGGGGCATCATACATCCAGTATAAGGGGCATAATAGGGGCATTACACTGCGAGGGGGCATCATACATACTGCATAAGGGGCATAATGGGGGCATTACACTTTGTGGGGGCATCATACATACTTGCATAAGGGGCATAATGGGGGCATTACACTGTGTGGGGCATCATACATACTGCATAAGGGGCATAATGGGGGCATTACACTGTGTGGGAGGCATCATACATACTGCATAAGGGGCATAATGGGGGCATTACACTGTGTGGGGGGCATCATACATCCTGCATAAGGGGCATAATGGGGGCATTACACTGTGTGGGGGGCATCATACATCCTGCATAAGGGGCATAATGGGGGCATTACACTGTGTGGGGGGCATCATACATCCTGAATAAGGGGCATAATGGGGGCATTACACTGTGGGGCATCATACATCCTGCATAAGGGGTATAATGGGGGCATTACACTGTGTGTGGGCATCATACACACTGCATAAGGGGCATAATGGGGGGCATTACACTGTGTGGGGGGGCATCATACATCCTGCATAAGGAGCATAATGGGGGCATTACACTGTGGGGGGCATCATACATCCCGCATAAGGGGCATAATGGGGGCATTACACTGTGTGGGGCATCATACATACTGCATAAGGGGCATAATGGGGGCATTACACTGTGTGGGGGCATCATACATCCTGCATAAGGAGCATAATGGGGGCATTACACTGTGGGGGGCATCATACATCCCGCATAAGGGGCATAATGGGGGCATTACACTGTGTGGGGCATCATACATACTGCATAAGGGGCATAATGGGGGCATTACACTGTGTGAGGGCATCATACATTCTGCATAAGGGGCATAATGGGGGCATTACACTGTGTGGGGGCATCATACATCCTGCATAAGGGGCATAATGGGGGCATTACACTGTGTGGGACATCATACATCCTGCATAAGGGGCATAATGGGGGCATTACACTGTGTGGGGGCATCATACATCCTGCATAAGGGGCATAATGGGGGCATTACACTGTGGGGCAGTAAAGGGGTCCTGTACTATGAGAACAATACGTTTCCTCCCTTTCTGTCTCCATAGTTGGGTCGTATGTATCTATTACAGGAAACAGAACAAAAACCTTATGATTCTTATAAAGGGGCAACACAAGACCCCAAAAGAGTCTCCGTGCTGAAGGGGTTAATGCCCCCTGCGCCCAGTAATGGGGTCTCCACATACCTCCACCTGCAGAGCCGCCACCACATATATGGCTGCTCTGTGCGCACAGGAGCTGTGATGAGGTCACAGGAGGGGAGGAGTCAGGGGTCACATGATCAGGGGCCTCAGTGGATGCAGGACTCTGCTGTGCTGGTTGTCATGGTGATGGATGAGCTGAAGTTTATGTGTGGGGTCAGGAGGGGTTTACAGTGTGGATGTAGCAGAGCCGTGTGTGTACGAGGTGTACGGAGCGGAGCCGCGTGTGTACGAGGTGTACGGAGCAGAGCCGCGCGTGTACGAGGTGTACGGAGCGGAGCCGCGCGTGTACGAGGTGTACGGAGCGGAGCCGCGCGTGTACGAGGTGTACGGAGCGGAGCCGCGCGTGTACGAGGTGTACGGAGCGGAGCCGCGCGTGTACGAGGTGTACGGAGCGGAGCCGCGCGTGTACGAGGTGTACGGAGCGGAGCCGCGCGTGTACGAGGTGTACGGAGCGGAGCCGCGCGTGTACGAGGTGTACGGAGCGGAGCCGCGCGTGTACGAGGTGTACGGAGCGGAGCCGCGCGTGTACGAGGTGTACGGAGCGGAGCCGCGCGTGTACGAGGTGTACGGAGCGGAGCCGCGCGTGTACGAGGTGTACGGAGCGGAGCCGCGCGTGTACGAGGCGTACGGAGCGGAGCCGCGCGTGTACGAGGCGTACGGAGCGGAGCCGCGCGTGTACGAGGCGTACGGAGCGGAGCCGCGCGTGTACGAGGCTTACGGAGCGGAGCCGCGCGTGTACGAGGCGTACGGAGCGGAGCCGCGCGTGTACGAGGCGTACGGAGCGGAGCCGCGCGTGTACGAGGCGTACGGAGCGGAGCCGCGCGTGTACGAGGCGTACGGAGCGGAGCCGCGCGTGTACGAGGCGTACGGAGCGGAGCCGCAGGTGTACGGAGCCGAGCTGTGTGTACGAGGTTTAAGGAGCGGAGCCGGGTGTGTGCGAGGCGTGCGGAGCCGCGTGTGTACGAGGCTTACGGAGCGGAGCCGTGCGTGTACGAGGTGTACGGAGCGGAGCTGTGTGTACGAGGTGTACGGAGCGGAGCCGCCTGTGTACGAGGTGTATGGAGCGGAGCCGCCTGTGTAGGAGGTGTATGGAGCGGAGCCACGCGTGTACGAGGCGTACGGAGCGGAGCCACACGTGTACGAGGCGTACGGAGCGGAGCCACGCGTGTATGAGGCGTACGGAGCGAAGCCACGCGTGTACGAGGCGTACGGAGCGGAGCCACGCTTGTACGAGGTGTACGGAACCGAGCTGTGTGTACGAGGTTTACGGAGCAGAGCCGTGCGTGTACGAGAGGTGCGGAGCCGGGTGTGTACGAGGCGTACAGAGCGGAGCCGCGTGTTTACGAGGCGTACGGAGCGGAGCTGTGTGTACGAGGTGTACGGAGCGGAGCCGTGCGTGTACGAGGTGTATGGAGCGGAGCCGTGTGTACGAGGTGTACGGAGCGGAGCTGTGTGTACGAGGTGTACGGAGCGGAGCTGTGTGTACGAGGTGTATGGAGCGGAGCCGTGTGTGTACGAGGCGTATGGAGCGGGCCGCGTGTACGAGGTGTACGGAGCGGAGCAGTGTGTGTATGAGGTATACGGAGAGGAGATGTGTGTGTATGAGGTGTACGTAGCGGAGCCGCGTGTGTACGAGGTGTACGTAGCGGAACCGCGTGTACGTAGCGGAGCCGCGTGTGTACGAGGCGTACGGAGCGGAGCCGCGTGTGTACGAGGCGTACGGAGCGGAGCCGCGTGTGTACGAGGCGTACCATGAGGTATACGGAGCGGAGCTGTGTGTGTATGAGGTATACGGAGAGGAGATGTGTGTGTATGAGGTGTACGGAGCAGAGCCGTGTTAGTACGAGGTGTACGGAGCGGAGCCGTGTGTGTACGAGGTGTACGGAGCGGAGCCGTGTTAGTACTTGGTGTAAGGAGCGGAGCCGTGTGTGTACGATGTATACGGAGTGGAGCCGCGCGGGTACGAGGTCTACCGAGCGGATACGTGTATGTACGAGGTGTACGGAGCCATGTATGTACGGAGCCGTGTGTGTACAGAACCATGTATGTACGGAGCCATGTGTGTACGAGGTGTACAGAGCGGAGCCATGTGTGTACGGATTGGAGCTGTATGTATGCAAGGTGTACGGAGCGGAGCCGTGTGTCCCGGATTTCTCCTTTAGTTATTATTATTTTCTTATTTTTTTATGGAAATTACAGTAAAATGTCCCCAATCCCTTTTTCTCCTTTCTCCCAATCCATAATGCTGGGGTAAGATTATCTCTACAGAGACCCTTGTACAGGAGTATTAGGGCTCCAGCGACATCACATCTATTATACAGAGAATAGCGCTATCTCCACAGCTCTGTACACAAGGACATAGAGATCAGACAAAGTCCTCATATTCAGGCAGCTTCTATTTTACTCCAACCCTCTTTATAAGAACAAGATCATTATACCGAGCAGAGAAGCTCCAGGGACAAAGACCCCGTCTGGTCCTAATATTAGGGTGAACACTTTGGTATGTTCACTAGTTGCCTGCTCCTGGCCTAATGGATATGATCAAGTGCATGCAAGAAAGAATAACATCAGACACACACAGTCGGATGTAAGCCCTCCTTGATCAGCTATGGCACAGCTCCAAGTGTCCTTTATTCAACTCCAACATAGATTTATATAAACTCTGTATATGGGCTCGGTTAGCCCCAGAATGTGAGTAACCAGATGTATTGATTGGTTAGTCCACGAGGAGTGGTCCTTAAGGTCATCAAGGGGCGTGATCCATGAGGTCATCAGGGGGCATGGTCAAGGAGCCCATCGGGGGCGTAGTCCATTAGGTCATCAGGGTGGGTTGGTCCATGAGGTCATCAAGGGGCGTGATCCATGAGGTCATCAGGGGGCATGGTCAATGAGCCCATCGGGGGCGTAGTCCATTAGGTCATCAGGGTGGGTTGGTCCATGAGGTCATCAAAGGGGCGTGATCCATGAGGTCATCAGGGGGTGTGGTCAATGAAGTCATCAGGGGGCGTAGTTCATGAGGTCATCATGGTGGGTTGGTCCATGAGGTCATCAGGGAGCATGATCCATGCGATGTGTCGCTCTGTGGTTGGTTAGTCCTTCTATAGAATGCTGCTTCCTCCCAGAACAGAGCATGGTGTGATGAAACAGGAGATGGCAGCCATCTTTTGATCTAAACAAGCTTATGTAAGGTGAAATAATACACTTTGTGGGTCTTTTCTCTCAATCTCCTGTGTCTTGAGGTTAATTAAGTATTTGAGTCTATTGCTCTCCTCAACAGTCCCCCCTAAATACTTTATTAATCTTATGTACCCACTGTGGTTCCCTCACCCATCAGTGTTAAGTGTCACTATGACATCAGAGGCTTCATGGCAATATGGATGCTATGGACATCAGAGAATGTGTGACCAATTATGAGTATTTCAGTATGTATATAGGAGCTCGCTACCCGCGTCCTTGGGACTTTCCTACCTGCTTCACCTCAGTTCCCTACCTGGATACCCACAATTTTATCACAACACTAATGAACCTTCTTGTCTCTGGTCCATATTATACCACCAGGGATTCTTTGGTAATATTTCCCTTTATAGATGAACCTAATCACCTTGATAATAGCATAATGGTTTGTGCATCGCTGGTCAACATTTCATGCCATACCAGAAGTATATCCAAAGGAAATTAACACAACAAACACAAACTCGCATACACCTACTATGACTGCCTACTTGGGGACTGTAAAAGACTGAAGGGGGCCTAGCTTTTCTATATCTGCAGAATAACTAACCTCTTGAGCTAGTAAAGTGGGCACTGATGTTTCTACTCCTTTCTCGATCATCTTCCTTACACAAGGAAGAACACAACAAACAATAATAGCTGCAATAATTAAGACGACAAGGATAACAACACCTATCTGAGCTAGCCAGCTCTGCCATCCATTCATCCACGAAAAGTATTGGTCCCAAGGATCTTCTACACCTGAATTCCTTTTTAATTCTTTTTGTAGAGAATTCAGCTTTTTTATGGCTACTGTAACCTTCCCGGTGGGACCTGTATTATCTGGAATATAGGTACAACATGCAGATTTCACCATTTTGCAAAAATCTCCTTTTTCTGCTAATATGTAAAAGGCCATTCTGTTTTGAAACGCCAATATCGATGTAGGGCCTAGTTGGTCTGCTAAACCTTGAAGAGCTTCTCTAGTGTAATTGACAAATCTCTATTGATTATAATAGATGTAATTGATCCAGTCTACATTTTTATTTATGGTCACTAGGGGTAAGATACAGTAAATGATTTGAAACCTGCTTTGACTTGATCTCTGGCTTTAAATTCATCCGGTACCCCCCTTGGAACACCTATGGCATCAATATAAATGTGGGGGTCGAAACTGCCTTTTGGTTCTGAAATGGTTTCCCTTTTTGTTCTGTGGAGATCTTCTGAAGTTAGGGCTTCCCTACCTTCTGCTGCTATGTAGAAGGGCATTATGGCTTTGGCTAGTGTACATTCTCCTATCCATTCTCCTTCTAAATAAGTTCTGATCTTCATGTCTCCACATATCCAGAAAACATCAGAAATAGACTGGATTTGGTTGATCAGGTCTCCTCTGGTTGCATTACTATATCTTCTGCAATATCCCTTTGTGAAATTACCCAAAAATGTGCTCCCTTTGGTACTGGTATAATAGGTGTATTTTCCCGGGTATATGGTAATGCCAGGTTAGGTGTTTCTGTGACTATGGGGTACTTCTTTTTCCAGTTTTCGCAATTCATTCCGTCAAGGGATTTGTTAGTGAACAGACTCAGAAAACATTTTTCCACATCTGGCGGTAAGTCTAGAGGGACAGATCCCAAGTGGGGTATCGCTCCCTCACAGACAAAGCAATTGGATATATTATATTGATTGGCTGTATATTTCATCCACTTCAACCATAAGTTGGTCTCAGTGTACCCCGTTTCAACGGCAAGAACATCTTCAAATGTGGGTTTTGCAACGGCTATCATTTTGTTAAATTTTTGAATATGGAACATTATGGAGTTTGAGTGTGTATTTGTAGCGTCGGCATCCCTGCCTCCTGCTAGGCAGGGACGCCGTTCCCCTCACCTCTCCGCTCCGTGCCCGGCGGCTTCCTCCCGCTCTGCTGGCAGCGCGCGCTGCTTCCCGGCTTCTGTGCTTAGGGCGCGCGCGCGCCCGCTCCCCTCTCTTAAAGGGGCCGCGCGCGCCGTTCTAAGGAGTCCCTGGCCAATGGCCGGAGTACCTCACCATATATAAGGCACCTCCTCCAAAATGGAGGTGCCCGAGCAATGTTGTTGCAAAGCCTTTCAACTCTGCTTCAGCCCTCAGGTCCCGTTAGATACCTGCCAGATTCCTGCTCGATACCTGCCTGATACTTGTCTATCGACTTGCATTCCTGCAGTCCGACAGTCTGCCTACCAGCCCTGCCAGTCTGTCTATGGATCAGTCTGCCCGCTCACCTGGGAGCGCTCACCTGCTACCTGCCTGCTAGCCTACCTGGAGGCTCTGCCGTCACGTGCCGTGACCACCTGCCTGTCCAGAGACTCTTGCCCGCTCACCTGGGAGCGCTCACCTGCTACTTGCCTGCTAGCCTACCTGGAGGCTCTGCCGTCACGTGCTGTGACCATCTGCCTGTCCAGAGACTCTTGCCTGCTCACCTGGGAGCGCTCACCTGCTACCTGCCTGCTAGCCTACCTGGAGGCTCTGCCGTCACGTGCCGTGACCACCTGCCTGTCCAGAGACTTACCTGCTCACCTGGGAGCGCTCATCTGCTACCTGCCTGCTAGCCTACCTGGAGGCTTAGCCGTCTCTTGCTGTGACCACCGGCCTGTCCCGAGACTCTCCCCCGCTCACCTGGGAGCGTCCACCTGCTGCCTGCCTGCTAGCCTACCTGGAGGCTCTGCCGTCACTTGCCGTGACCACCCGCCTGTCAAGAGACTGTCCCCGTCACTTACCGTGACCTCCTGCCCTTCTACCCAGAGACTGTCCCCGTCACTTGCCGTGACCTCCTGCCCTTCTACCCAGAGACTGTCCCCGTCACTTGCCATGACCTCCTGCTCTTCTACCCAGAGACTGTCCCCGTCACTAGCCGTGACTACCTGCCCGCCTTCCCTGGGAGCCACCCGCTTCCTTACAAGGACTGCCCCCTTGTATAGTTGCTCAGAGGTTCCACCTCCCAGACCCGTTACAGTATTATCTTTCGTTGACATTTCTTTTACGTCCCCTAATTTGAACATACCCAGCTGGGCACAACTGGCACACACACCATATACAGTACAGACCAAAAGTTTGGACACACCGTCTCATTTAAAGATTTTTCTGTATTTTAATGACTATGAAAATTGTACATTTACGCTGAAGGCATCAAAACTATGAATTAACACATGTGGAATTATATACTTAACAAAAAAGTGTGAAACCACTGAAAATATGTCTTATATTCTAGGTTCTTCAAAGTAGCCACCTTTTGCTTTGATGACTGCTTTGCACACTTTTGGCATTCTCTTGATGAGCTTCAAGAGGTAGTCACCGGAAATGGTCTTCCAACAATCTTGAAGGAGTTCCCAGAGATGCTTAGCACTTGTTGGCCCTTTTGCCTTCACTCTGCGGTCCAGCTCACCCCAAACCATCTCGATTGGGTTCAGGTCTGGTGACTGTGGAGGCCAAGGCATCTGGCTTAGCACTCCATCACTCTCCTCCTTGGTCAAATAGCCCTTACACAGCCTGGAGATGTGTTTGGGGTCATTGTCCTGTTGAAAAATAAATGATGGTCCAACTAAACGCAAACCGGATGGAATAGCATGCCGCTGCAAGATGCTGTGGTAGTCATGCTGGTTCTGTATGCCTTCAATTTTGAATAAATCCCCAACAGTGTAACCAGCAAAGCACCCCTACACCATCACACCTCCTCCTCCATGCTTCACTATGGGAACCAGGCATGTAGAGTCCATCTGTTCACCTTTTCTGCGTTGCACAAAGACACGGTGGTTGGAACCAAAGATTTCAAATTTGGACTCATCAGACCAAAGCACAGATTTCCTCTGGTCTAATGTCCATTCCTTGTGTTCTTTAGCCCAAACAAGTCTCTTCTGCTTGTTGCCTGTCCTTAGCAGTGGTTTCCTAGCAGCTGCTTTACCATGAAGGCCTGCTGCACAAAGTCTCCTCTTAACAGTTGTTGTAGAGATGTGTCTGCTGCTAGAATTCTGTGTGGCATTGACCTGGTCTCTAATCTGAGCTTCTGTTAACCTGCGATTTCTGAGGCTGGTGATTTGGATAAACTTATCCTCAGAAGCAGAGGTGACTCTTGGTCTTCCTTTCCTGGGGCGGTCCTCATGTGAGCCAGTTTCTTTGTAGCGCTTGATGGTTTTTGCAACTGCACTTGGGGACACTTTCAAAGTTTGCCCAATTTTTCGGACTGACAGACCTTCATTTCTTAAAGTAATGATGGCCACTCGTTTTTCTTTACTTAGCTGCTTTTTTCTTGCCATAATACAAATTCTAACAGTCTATTCAGTAGGACTATCAGCTGTGTATCCACCTGACTTCTGCACAACACAACTGATGGTCCCAACCCCATTTATAAGGCAAGAAATCCCACTTATTAAACCTGACAGGGGACACCTGTGAAGTGAAAACCATTTCCGGTGACTACCTCTTGAAGTTCATCAAGAGAATGCCAAGAGGGTGCAAAGCAATCATCAAAGCAAAAGGTGGCTACTTTGAAGAACCTAGAATATAAGACATTTTCAGTTGTTTCACACTTTTTTGTTAAGTATATAATTCCACATATGTTAATTCATAGTTTTGATGCCTTCAGTGTTAATGTACAATTTTCAAAGTCATGAAAATACAGAAAAATCTTTAAATGAGGTGTGTCCAAACTTTTGGTCTGTACTGTACATGTGTACCCAACAGATAGGTGCCCTTATCGCCAGGTTGATGGTTCTCCAGGTTGAGGATTAAAGGATTACATTGGCTGATGGTATCACAAGGCTTAAGAACTTTTGTATGAAAAAGTGTCATCCTAGTAAGTAGGAATTTATCCTGTGGATCTTGTTTATTTAAGGCTGTGTTTGGTCTATACCCCCAATCTTCACCAGTGTTCCACCCTACCGCCCTCCATGAACTACAAGTTTGTCCCCATCCATCTCCTGTAACACATATATATTGTTGCCCTGATCTCAGCTGTGCCGGTTGACTCATTGCGGAGGGTGAGGAAACCCATTGATTATCACACTGTACTACATCGCAATAATCAAATTTGAAAGAAGCAACGTGTGCTGTGGTGTTGTAGCAGAACGTGATCACCCCCCTTGCTTGGGTGATTGCGACCTGTTGTGCTCCTACATATGAGTATAGAATGGCACAACACACAAAGTAAAGGATATGCAACATTATGTAGAAGGTTCTGATGGAGGCATGAACTTCTTACAGTGGGAGGCATGTATCCACGTCGGTCTTCCTTCAAGTTTGACTGAAGTAGGAGTGGTCAGGAGCACTTGATAGGGACCCTCAAATCTCAACTCAAGGGATGTCCTTCTGGTGAACTTCTTTACCAGCACGTAGTCACCAGGCTGGAAAGTGTGAGTACCTTCACTGAAATCTGGATCTGGAATCGATGACAAAACTCGTGCATGTGTTACTGACAATTCTTTAGTGAGGGCAATGACATAATTTACAAGAGTATCACTTCCTAAGGCTAGCTGTTGTAGCGGAAGTGTTGCGAGGAGAGGTCGCTGCTTGAAGTAACTCGTGTGGACGTGCGGCTGAGTTGCCAGTGGAAGTGACAGTGGAAAGGGTCGGTGCTGGGGATGATCCAGGTGGGAGAATAGCTGGGCTCACGATGGGAGTGTTAGGTGAAAGGGTTGGTGGCCCACTGGACACCGTTGTGACAGGGAACACGGGTAAAGCCTGTTCACTTCCCAAAGGAGTATAGTACTGGCCAATAGTGATCATTACTGGGTAAAAAGGATCTGGTCTTGTGGTGTGTAGCATTGGCCTAGTATGTTCAGCACCAAAAGTCGTGTTTATATTCCTGGATTGTGCCTCACTCGATTTAGCCAGATCTACTATACATCAGTTACATGATGATATGGCTCAGTTTGTATAATCTGGGGCAACATTCCAAGATGGCCGCCGCCACATAACTCAAAACTCTGTCCTTCTTTTTCCTTTCCTCTTCTACCCAATTTTCTCTATACAAACTTTCAGAGACTCTTTCCCATGCCCTAGCAGTAGATTATCTTCTAGAGTACCTTTTCTTTCTTTTAATACACTCTTCCACTCCAGGGGTTGTAACCCCCCCACCCTTCAGGCATTCCACACAACTTCATAAGCTTTTTACATTGTTTTACATGACTTTTCCCTTCACGAGTCGCTACTAATGCACATGGGTCCAACTTGCCATCTGAATTTGGCTTAGTACCAATACGACAAAACTGCATTAATTTCTCCATCTTCTCTATATAGACCAAGATAAACACAAAACAAACAATAAGACGGGGGAGAATGACTCAAACCTAAGATTCTAAAGGAAAACTGAGTCTGCAGCACACACTTTCTGTCTCCGTCCAGCCTGTCTGATTTCCATATAAAAAAATAAAACACCTCGTATTAATCCAATTACCCGGCCCGAGGCCAGTCACTCACACTAGGCTATGTGCCGAAACTCAATTTACTAATCCAATTACCAGGCCCCTTACCGAGTCACTCACTCTAGGCTACGTGCCGAAACTCAATTTACTAGGCTCCGGGCCGAGTCACTCACTCCAGGCTAAGTACCCCTACTTTCTCCACCAGAACTGAAGATCATATCACAGGCGACAAACGTGAACTGTACGATAGCCAATATCCTTTACTTCTCCAGACACCACTCAAAGACTCACTTGCTCCCTTTAAATACCAGTCAATCTCCCCTCAACACGACACATAACAGGCAGCAGGCAACTGAGCACGTGACGGTTCTTCCGCAGTTAAATGGCCAGCAGCGGAGAGACCCTTCTGCCGTGTTACAGATACCTCGAAAACCGGACACAGTCAGGCAATCTGCACAGGATACCCAGAGGAACATGGGAAATTACTACAGATTATAAAAATCAGCAGACTTACCGTGTTTGGTTATGGAGGTGATCAGTCTCCTGGCTCGGAGTATTCAGTGCGTCCTGCCGTTCCACTCGCCGGTCCTAAAGGTATAGGGCTTTCCCTCTGCTGGCCCCACGTTGGGCACCAAAAATGTTAGGGTGAACACTTTGGTATATTCACTAGTTGCCTGCTCCTGGCCTAATGGATATGATCAAGTGCATGCAAGAAAGAATAACATCAGACACACACACAGTCGGATGTAAGCCCTCCTTGATCAGCTATGGCACAGCTCCAAGTGTCCTTTATTCAACTCCAACATAGATTTATATAAACTCTGTATATGGGCTCGGTTAGCCCCAGAATGTGAGTAACTAGATGTATTGATTGGTTAGTCCAGGGGACGTGGTCTATGAGGTCATCAGGAGGCGTGATCCATTAGGTCATCAGGGGGTGTGGTCAATGAGGTAATCAGGGGGCGTAGTCCATAAGGTTATCAGGGTGGGTTGGTCTATGTGGTCATCAGGGGGCGTGATCCATGCGATGTGTCGCTCTGTGGTTGGTTAGTCCTATAGAATGCAGCTTCCTCCCAGAACAGAGCATGATGTGATGAAACAGGAGATGGCAGCCATCTTTAGATCTAAACAAGCTTATGTAAGGTGAAATAATACACTTTGTGGGTCTTTTCTCTCAATCTCCTATGTCTTGAGGTTAATTAAGTATTTGAGCCTATGGCTCTCCTCAACACTAACACGCTGGGGGCCCGAATTCTCTCATTTGTGGCCCCAGCGTTTCTTGTAGAATAAATCTCTTTCTCATCCAGTCCTGTAGTAATGACTTTGTTATCAGGTTTTGTAGGAGGGTTCGTCTGACTCCATCTTATGTTATCAATATCTGTGCGAGAAACAAGAAATGTCCGAGCGCAGCTTTACCAAGTGTCCAGTGTCAGTTCTTCTACAGTCTGATAAAGAGCCGCGGTGTCTCCGACCGAACCTAGGGAGTATACAGCTGTATACAGCGTACACACGGCTCCGTACACACATGGCTCCGTACACACGCAGCTCCGCTCCATACACCTCGTATATATACGGCTCCACTCCATACACACGGCTCCGCTCTGTACACATCGTACACACATGGCTCCGTACATACATGGCTCTGTACACACACGGCTCTGTACACACACGGCTCCATACACCTCGTACACACTCCTCTCTGCTCCGTACACTTCGTACACATGCGGCTCCGCTCCCTACACACGCGGCTCCGCTCCGTACACCTCGTACACACGCGGCTCTGCTCCGTACACCTCGTACACACGTGTCGCCACACCGTACACCTCGTACACACAAGACTCCGCTCCGTAAATCCTCGTACACACACTTGTTCCGCTCCCTACACCTCGTACACACACGTCTCTGCTCCGTACACCTCGTACACACGCGGCTCCGCTCCGTACACCTCGTACACACGCGGCTCTGCTCCGTACACCTCCTACACACGCGGCTCCGCTCCGTACGCCTGGTACACACACAGCTCCGCTCCGTACACCTCGTACACACGTGGCTCCGCTCCGTACACCTCGTACACACGCGGCTCCGCTCCGTACACCTCGTACACACACGGCTCCGCTCCGTAAATCCTCGTACACACACTTGTTCCGCTCCGTACACCTAGTACACACACGGCTCTGCTCCGTACACCTCGTACACACGCGGCTCCGCTCCGTACACCTCGTACACACGCGGCTCCGCTCCGTACACCTCGTACACACACGGCTCCGCTCCGTACACCTAGTACACACACGGCTCTGCTCCGTACACCTCGTACACACGCGGCTCCGCTCTGTACACCTCGTACACACGCGGCTCCGCTCCGTACACCTCGTACGCACACGGCTCCGCTCCGTACACCTAGTACACACACGGCTCTGCTCCGTACACCTCGTACACACAAGGCTCCGATCCGTACACCTCGTACACACGCGTCTCCGCTCCATACACCTCGTACACACGCGGCTCTGCTCCGTACACCTAGTACACACGCGGCTCCGCTCCGTACACCTTGTACACACGCGGCTCTGCTCCGTACACCTCGTACACACACAGCTCTGCTCCATACACCTCGTACACAGGCGGCTCCGCTCCGTACACCTCGTACACGCAGCTCCGTACACCTCGTACACGCGGCTCTGCTCCGTACACCTCGTACACGCGGCTCTGCTCCGTACACCTCGTACACACACACGGCTCTGCTCCGTACATCTCGTATACACGCGGCTCTGCTCCGTACACCTCGTACACACGCGGCTCCGCTCCGTACACCTCGTACACGCGCGGCTCTGCTCCGTACACCTCGTACACACGCGGCTCCGCTCCGTACACCTCGTACACACGCGGCTCTGCTCCGTACACCTCGTACACACGCAGCTCTGCTACATCCACACTGTAAACCCCTCCTGACCCCACACATAAACTTCAGCTCATCCAGCACCATGACAACCCGCACAGCAGAGTCCTGCATCCACTGAGGCCCCTGATCATGTGACCCCTGACTCCTCCCCTCCTGTGACCTCATCACAGCTCCTGTGCGCACAGAGCAGCCATATATGTGGTGGCGGCTCTGCAGGTGGAGGTATGTGGAGACCCCCATTACTGAGCGCAGGGGGCATTAACCCCTTCAGCTCGGAGACTCTTTTGGGGTCTTGTGTTGCCCCTTTATAAGAATCATAAGGTTTTTGTTCTGTTTCCTGTAATAGGTACATACGACCCAACTATGGAGACAGGAAGGGAGGAAACGTATTGTTCTCATAGTACAGGGCCCCTTTACTGCCCCACAGTGTAATGCCCCCATTATGCCCCTTATGCAGGATGTATGATGCCCCCACACAGTGTAATGCCCCCATTATGCCCCTTATGCAGTATGTGTGATGCCCCCAAACAGTGTAATCCCCCATTATGCCCCTTATGCAGGATGTATGATGCCCGCACACGGTGTAATGCCCCATTATACCCCTTATGCAGTACGTATGATGCCCCCACACAGTGCAATGCTCCTATTATGCCCCTTATGCAGTATGTATAATGCGCCCACAGTACCGCCTGAGGTTTTACAGTTGGAATAATCCCTCGGGAAAATGGTTTTCCCTTTGGCTGCTCCCCTACATGTAGACCCTCGAGCATGTATACATGCATGTAGGGGAGCAGGCCTTACTAGATATCGAGGCTTTGTACAGTAATATACCACATGAGGATGATATCAGAGGAGTAAGACATTTCTTGAAATCGAGATCAGTAGAGTATAGCAGACATAATGACTTCATGGAGGATCTTCTAAAATTCACTCACTCTTACTCATAACTTCTTTCTTTTTGACAGGAAGTACTTCCACCAGCTCAGGGGTACTGCAATGGGGATCCCCTGTGCCCCCTCATATGCTAATCTATTCCTGGGCTGGTGGGAGGAATCCACAATATTCAGGGATGATCATAAGTGGTGGCATCCACATATTGGGGTATGGTATAGATATATAGACAACACTTTTATCAACTGGTCAGGGACGAGTGAACAATTTTTTGAATTTGTCAGGGAACTCAACATCAATAGAGTGGGCCTGAGTTTAGTTATAACCAGTTGCCTTTCCTGGATGTACCAATCAAGAAAGAACGGGATGGGACCCTAGGGACTTTCATATACTATAAACATTCAAGCATTAATAAACTATTGAAGTGGGATAGCCACCACCCCATCCCCCTAAAAAAGGAATACCCAAAGGCCAATTTTTACGGTTGAGAAGGAACTGTTCAAGTGTCACAGATTTTAATATACAGGCAATAGACATGAACACCAGATTCAGCGAAGAAGGTACCTACAGTACATTTTGTATTCCACACAATCAATTGCTGAAAATCGGGAAAGACAGACACTCCTCCATACCTAACCAAGAGACCAAGAAAAGATGGGATAACACGAGTATTAGGAATTTATGACAATCAGAGCGACTGTATCTTTAATATCCTCAGAAAACATTGGGGTATGCTTGGGGCTGACCCAGATCTGAGGGTGTTCTGGGATCGTCTCCCACAATAACTTTTAGAAAGTGTCAGTCAATTAGAGACTGTTTAGTGCATAGAGTCTATAAAAAACCGGCTTCCTAGGGGACTTGGCTAGATAGAAGAGTCTGTGGTTTCTTTAGATGTGGAGAAAGTTGTACATGTAATTGGATGAGACCATGTAAATCTTTCTCAAGTTCCTCCACGGACTTTTATTTATGGCTACATGCACCTGCCCCCTAGACTATATAGGCAAGACCAAGAGATAGTCTAGGAAGAGAGTGGGGGAGCATTTGGGCAATATATACCATGACTGTGACACCCCATTAGTGAGACACATGAACAGTGTACATTGAGGTGAAACCTGAGACTTTATGTCTCCTTATTCTGAGACATTATTCACCCTGACCAGGCGGGCTTTATGCCCAAAAGAGAAGCAAGGGACAACACCACCAAGGCCTTGAATCTTATTTATAGGGCCAAATTGGATGGCACCCCTTTGATGCTCTTATCCACAGATGCCGAAAGGGTGTTTGACCGGGTCAACTGGTTGTTCATGTAGGAGGTGTTGAAATCTATCGGGTTGCAGATCTCCCTTCAGCCCCCTAATCTTTATCCTCACTTCCTTTGGTGTATCCGGTCTAACCCAGACATTATGGGTCTAAAGATTCAAAATATCTCTTACAAAATTGCAGCCTATGCGGATGACCTGTGATTCTTCATAACTAACCTGATTGTATCTCTCTCTAGCTTGATGTTGGAATTTAAAAATATGCATTTTTGTCTAATTTTAAAATCAACTTAACTAAGTCAGAGGCTTTTGAATATAAATCTCCCTTTGAAATTAGTTTCCTCATTAAAGAATTCAATCAAATTTTGTTGGTCATCTCAGTCCCTGAAGTATTTAGACATTCTCCTCTCTGCTGATATTAATTCCATCTTCAAACTTAATTTCTTACCATTGCTCCAGAACACTAAAGTTAATTGTTCAAAATGATCTTAACTTTACTTTACTTTGTTTGGCAGATGTGAAATTCTTAAAATGAATATCCTCCCTCACATATTATATCTCTTTCAAACTCTTCCCATTAAAATCCCTAGCTCTTTTTTAAATCTATCGTGTCCTTGCAAATAGGTTTCATATGGGCTAACAAACCAGCTAGACTCCAGCGATCCCTTCTATGTAAACCAAAAAGTCGGGGAAGCTTGGGCCTTCCGGATGTAAAAACATACTATTTATCTGCTCTTATGTCTAGAGTTATAGATTGGTGTAAGCATGCCTCGGCGAAGCCATGGGTACAAATAGAACAAAGCTTTTCAGAGGCCACTTTAGCTTCTCTCCCCTGGGTACCTTTCTTTTCACAATCTTCACTGAAATCTCATCCCACAATTATTGCTACACTCTACTGCTGCTCCAGACCAGAGATACGCAAACTTCTCCTTCCCATTCCATCTCCTTTATCGCCTACTATCGGCTCTCCGGACTTCTCCACTGGTTTGTCAGATCCTGTTTTTAGACTTTGGATTTCTCAGGGAAGGTTTAGGGCTTTCCAGATTGGCGTAGATAATGATTGGCCTTCTTTAGAGGCACTTCAAGCGATTACTGATCCCTTACAACTGGGCACATGGCATTCTCTCCAACTGCGTCACTTTGTTCACTCCCTTCCAAATTACGCTCAATATACACGAACCCCTTCCGCGTTTGTTAATCTTTGCATGGGTAAGGGGGTGATTCGTCATGCACTTTTCTCCATACACTCAATGCTAACTAACGCAATGGATCAGCTTCCTCCCAGATTTTTAACACAATGGGAAGAGGACTTGGGTATCACTCTCTCCATGGAACAAAGGGAAAAGGTGCTGTCCTTAGCGCATAAATCTTCCATAAGTTCTCGGCTTCCGGAAGCAAATTTCAAACTCCTTTGAAGGTGGTACAGGGTCCCGGATAAGTTGAACAAAATGTTCCCCTCTATTGACCCTAAGTGTTGGAGATGTGGATCAGACGAGAGAGATTTCCTTCATATCTTTTGGTCTTGTCCGGTTTTACAACTGTTCTGGACTAAAGTGAAAAGCATTATCAGGTCGATTACAGGCATTTCATCTGAAATGGGTCCTGAATAGGGTTGAGCGAGTATGTTCTGTCCGAGTATGCTCGGGCCGAGCTCCGAGTATTTATATCTGCTCGGTGATGAGGTTAAATCGCTCCCGTGTGCATGATTTGCAACTGTTTGACAGCTTTATTACATGTGAGGAATGTGTAAGAAATAGACATTCCTTGTGGTGCCCTGCTGCCCACGGGTGCCACAGAACCCAGTAGGGTGCATGGATGGACTTCTCCACAAGAGGCCCTCACACATTAACACACCTCCACCCTACCACCTCACACCACCAGAGGGAGCCTGTTAGGGATATATATATGGAGGGTGGAGCCAGGCAGTTGAGTGCAGTGTTTAGTCTGAGAGTGTGCTGACGCTAGGAGATCAGTGAAGAGGCAGCACGCAGGCTGCTGTGCTTAGGCGAGCCAAGGCCTACAGCACGAGTTGAAGCCTAGTGAGGGCCCTGAGGGTGGCCGACGGTAAGGAGGAAAGGAGAGAAGAGTCGAGGGGGCAGAGGAGTGTACCAGGCTCATCCCAAACTATACACCGGACACTGGGTCCGTGCCTACGGGGCCCCTTTATACCCAGTAGGGACCACCGGATACCTGGAGGACTACAAGTCCCAGGTCGACCAACGCTGACTATTGTACCAGGGCTAGGAATCACGGCGGCCCCAGCGTCCAGGGAGAGTGATCTCCAAGAGAAGGCCCTACCACCAGGTCAGCAGGTGCAAGAGAGAGAGACAGTAATTAAGCCAGGCCTAGCTCCAGGCAGGTCAGAAGCTTAGCAAGTGGAAGTAATGGATCAGGGGTCCCTGTACCCACTCACTGGTGAGAGTCCAGAAGTGCACCCTGCCTACCGAGTACCCTGGACCATACCTGCATCTACACCAGTAAAGGTACTGAAGCGAACCCCCGTGTGAGTGTCCGTCATTTCTTCCTGAACCGCCCTGGCCGTCTCTCCCCTGTACCACCATCCATTACCCCATGCTGCCCTGAGGCCCGCTCCACCTGTGGGGAGCCGTTCCATCACAAGCTGCCCTACCATCTGCCTCAGAGGACTGCTCCGCAGCGGCGGCTCCCTTTAGCCGCATTCCACAGGTGGCGTCATGAACACTTTACAAATCCCCTATAAATAATTCCCCTTTTGGGTGACCGCCCTGGGCCACTGACCGGGCCAGCCACCGTGATATCCAACCCCACCGGCATCCATAGAGGCCCGGCTGCCGAGTACCCCACGGCCCTGGGGGCGCATCATCCTCACATGTAATAAAGCTGTCAAACAGTAGCAAATCATGCACACGGGAGCGATTTAACCTTATCACTGAGCAGCTATAAATACTCGGAGCTCGGCCAGAGCATACTCGGCGAAAGGGTTAATAGAACATACTCGCTCAACACTAGTCCTGAACTATTCCTTCTACAGCTCGGTGAGACTTCTATTTCCTCCTACAAACGTTCCCTATTAAGATTTTTGGTGAAGGCTGCCAGAGCTTGTATTCCGTTGTTATGGAAGAAAGTTAATCCACCTAGCCCGTCCCTCTGGATTTCTAAGGTCAATGATTTAATGTACATGGAGGATTTGACGGCTTCTCTCTACAATAGATATGAGGTCTTCTATAAAACGTGGTTCTATTGGATTTAATTGAAGCAATCTAATGAATATGGAAGCCTTGTGCAGCTCGACTCTCAGACATGATCGCCATTGGGGGATTTTTGTTCAAACGGTTGTCCTAGACTGGGGTGTGATTTTTTCCTCTTTTTTTTTTTTTTTTCCCTTCTCCCCACTCCCCTTCCCAATCCCCCTCCCCCCTGTCTACTTTTCTCTTTTAGTCCCTTCCTTTTTTGCCTGAATTTCTTCTTTTCTCTCTGCTCTTCTTCTCCTTCCTGTATTAATATGAAAAATTTGGACGAAACTAAAGTCACAATGTGGATTCTTGATTACATTACAGATGTTTATTATGTTATATATACAGTACAGACCAAAAGTTTGGACACACCTTCTCATTTAAAGATTTTTCTGTATTTTCATGACTATGAAAATTGAACATTCACACTGAAGGCATCAAAACTATGAATTAACACATGTGGAATTATATACTTGACAAAAAAGTGTGAAACAACTGAAAATATGTCTTATATTCTAGTTTCTTCAAAGTAGCCACCTTTTGCTTTGATAACTGCTTTGCATACTCTTAGCATTCTCTTGATGAGCTTCAAGAGGTAGTCACCGGAAATGGTCTTTCAACGATCTTGAAGGAGCTCCCAGAGATGCTTAGCACTTGTTGGCCCTTTTGCCTTCACTCTGCGGTCCAGTTCACCCCAAACCATCTCGATTGGGTTCAGGTCTGGTGACTGTGGAGGCCAGGTCATCTAGCGCAGCACCCCATCACTCCCTTCTTGGTCAAATAGCCCTTACACAGCCTGGAGGTGTGTTTGGGGTCATTGTCCTGTTGAAAAATAAATGATGGTCCAACTAAACGCAAACCGGATGGAATAGCATGCCGCTGCAAGATGCTGTGGTAGCCATGCTGGTTCAGTATGCCTTCAATTTTGAATAAATCCCCAACAGTGTCACCAGCAAAGCACCCCCACACCATCACACCTCCTCCTCCATGCTTCACGGTGGGAACCAGGCATGTAGAGTCCATCCGTTCACCTTTTCTGCGTCGCACAAAGACACGGTGGTTGGAACCAAAGATCTCAAATTTGGACTTATCAGACCAAAGCACAGATGTCCACTGGTCAAATGTCCATTCCTTGTGTGCTTTAGCCCAAACAAGTCTCTTCTGCTTGTTGCCTGTCCTTAGCAGTGGTTTCCTAGCAGCTATTTTACCATGAAGGCCTGCTGCACAAAGTCTCCTCTTAACAGTTGTTGTAGAGATGTGTTTGCTGCTAGAACTCTGTGTGGCATTGACCTGGTCTCTAATCTGAGCTGCTGTTAACCTGCGATTTCTGAGGCTGGTGACTCGGATAAACTTATCCTCAGAAGCAGAGGTGACTCTTGGTCTTCCTTTCCTGGGGCGGTCCTCATGTGAGACAGTTTATTTGTAGCGCTTGATGGTTTTTGCAACTGCACTTGGGGACACTTTCAAAGTTTTACCAATTTTTTGCACTGACTGACCTTCATTTCTTAAAGTAATGATGGCCACTCGTTTTTCTTTACTTAGCTGCTTTTTTCTTGCCATAATACAAATTTTAACAGTCTATTCAGTAGGACTATCAGCTGTGTATCTACCTGACTTCTGCACAACACAACTGATGGTCCCAACCCCATTTATAAGGTAAGAAATCCCACTTATTAAACCTGACAGGGCACACCTGTGAAGTGAAAACCATTTCCGGTGACTACCTCTTGAAGCTCATCAAGAGAATGCCAAGAGTGTGCAAAGCAGTCATCAAAGCAAAAGGTGGCTACTTTGAAGAACCTAGAATATAAGACATATTTTCAGTTGTTTCACACTTTTTTGTTAAGTATATAATTCCACATGTGTTAATTCATAGTTTTGATGCCTTCAGTGTGAATGTGCAATTTTCATAGTCATGAAAATACAGAAAAATCTTTAAATGAGAAGGTGTGTCCAAACTTTTGGTCTGTACTGTATATATATTATACTCCTTTTTAAGGTTGGTGGGGCCCAATTAGAGATGTTGCTGTAGGACTTGTGATGTCTATCTACGTCACCGTGTATAGGATAATAGAGTATAATAAAGTTGTTATGGACGTGACTTAACATTGTGTAGTGAGTCTGTTTTGCCAACAGTGATGGATATTTCTTGTTGCCAAAACTGTGATATCTTTATTCACGTTAAACCTTTGTTAACCAACTCTCATTAGTGTGATCATACAAATACAAGCCTCTGATTGCTCAGTTGATGCTCTGTACTACTGTATTATCCCTGTCAGTGTAATACTAACGGCCCTATACACATGATAGATATTGGCCGAACGGTCATTTGGCAGATGGCTATCTCTCCCAACTCCCCCATACACACAAATATTCCAACTTTCCTGTGGTCTGTATGAGAGAGTCGCCTCCAGACTCCTCTAGTGGAGGATTATCTACAGGAAGAACAAACAGATTAGCTTGTGAAATTCAGGCCCCCAAATACATTATATAGTCAACCAAATTCCCCGAAATCAGTGCTTTCATGCAACTTTAGTCTAATGTGTATGAGGGTGTTAAAAGGTAACTTATTGGACATTCCCTTTGGCCCGACCTAATAGACTTTCGTACATTGCAGGCCCAGACACCATTATTAGGCATTTAAATATCGTAGTAACTAGGCAGCCCCATACTATCGAGTACTTGAGGGAGAAGGGGCATTGAGCCGAACTCTGTCAAACCTTCTGAGATGCCATGTTTGCTTTTGACAGCAGTAAGTGGTTAAACTGCCAGGGTTTTTGTTACAGCCGCATCTGTGCCACCCCTGCAGTGTACATCTCTGTTTTGATGCCCAAAAGAGTTAATTTAAAAAAAAAAAATATTTCATGTTTTTTTTTTCTTTTTACAAGAATTGTTGGTGCCAATTTTCTGTTGCAACATTTTAATATCTGCCTTTTTTCTGGTGTCTTTTCTTGTCATATAGGAAAGCTGAAGGCCAGAAATAAATCCCATAAAACACTGTACAAAGAGACTTTGGTTTCAAATAATTTCTGTCCTCGGTATTTGTGCAAACAAATAAGCTTTTATAAGTGCCTCAAACTTCTGTGTGTGAATCAGACATGAGATGTCATGTGATAGAAGATTACAGTCCGGGGAAGACGGGAAACATTTATATAGACGGCCGGGGGTGATGTAGTCAGTGACAGGACTCTGGCCAAATATGTTCCCGAGCCAAAGTAGAAGATGAAGATGTCGTCTTCTTCATGAAGTAGCTATTTCTCATGTCACGTGTAATGAATATCTCCTGCAGTATTGCTAATGCCGATTCCAGTGTCAATAAATGATTAGAGAATTCACTTTATGGAAGATGAGTCTATGAGAAACGTCTTCAGCTGCAGACTCAAAGGAAGGAACTGCTTGTTGTCTGTGGCCTAAAATATATAGGTTTTATTACTAGATGTAAGGAAGAAAACTAAATACTGTATAATAATAAATCTCCTCATATGTTTTCCTTATTCTCTCCAGTAATTGTATTATTACCCAGGATTTTTATGATGTTACATCGGCTCATCTTCTTCTCATTCAGATCTCTACAATATCAGATCCTCTCAGTGAAGATCTTCTATATAAGAGAATTTTCCTGATTTACCCATCAAGGATGGATATGGACAGAGAGAAGATGGCGGAGAGGATATTACACCTCACCCTAGAGATCCTCTTCCGGCTTACTGGAGAGGTGAGAGATTCTGATGACGTCACATTACATCATTCTTATCTATGGGAGTAACAGATGGACAGAACTGGAGAGGTGAGGACTCTGGAAATGTCTGGAGTGAGATTTATTAATGTGTCTCTCCATAACCAGGATTACACAGTAGTGAAGAAGACCTCTAGTGGGCGCTGTCAGGCCCCTGTGTCTGAGGGATGGGGAAGACCCCTGAGCCCAATCACGGAGCCTCCACCTCACCCCCTGATACATGAGGACATCAATGACCAGAAGATCCTAGAACTCACCTACAAGATGATTGAGCTGCTGACTGGAGAGGTGACACTGCTGGGAATGCTGGGACATTATACAGTAACACTATTAAGGATTGGGGGATGACTGTATCATTGTATGTGTCAGGTTCCTATAAGGTGTCAGGATGTCGCTGTCTATTTCTCCATGGAGGAGTGGGAGTATTTAGAAGGACGCAAAGATCTGTACAAGGACATCATGATGGAGGTTCCCCAGCCCCTCACATCACCAGGTAATAGACAGGACTAAATACACACGGCCTATAATTATCTGTATGTAAAGAATGAATTCAGTCCCCTGTATGTGTTTCCTCCAGATCTATCCAGTAAGAGGACAACACCAGAGAGATGTCCCCGTCCTCTTCTTCCACAGGACTGTAAACAAGAAGATCCCAATGTTTCTCAGGATCATCAGGTAGATGGAGAGAAGGTGTCATGAGATCTCCCCTATGATGTGTAGATGGCTGTGAAGGTCTTGTGTTCAGTCTTGTTTTATCCACCAGTATTATATGTTTTATACTTGTGTAATGAGAACGGTGGAGATGGCCGGATTAGAGTTCTCCATCTGTCTGTGACTTTTACAATATTTGTTTCAGGGTGAAGATCTGACCCATATTAATACTACAGAGACATATGGAAGGGGTGATGAGCGGTGTAAAGAGGGGATTCCTACATATGACTACCCAGGTGAGTAGTAACCACTAAATGCAGAGAAGTCACAGATTCTTCTCAGTCACTGTCTGCATCTGTTTTATCAGTTGTGTAGTCCGGCTGTATTACAATCATGTGATCACCATTTTGCCTCTAGACCACAACATTCTGCTCCACCAAAAACTGTTCAAATGATTTTGGGCATTAACCCCTTAACGACATGTCACGTATTAGTACGCGCATGTCGTTATCCCTCGGTTCAGTGAGGGCTCCGGCGCTGAGCCCGCACTGAACCGAGCACATGTCAGCTGATTATTACAGCTAACATGTGCCTGCAACAGGCGCGGGTGGAATTGCGATCCACCCGCGGCTGTTAACATATTAAATGCCGCTGTCAATCTCCGACAGCGGCATTTAACGCGCGCTTCCTGGAAGAGCATCACTTACCCCACCCATCGGCGACCCCGTCACATGATCGCGGGTCACCGATGGGTGGTCATGACAACCCTGGGTCTGCAGCAGACACCAGTGGTTGTAATGATCCTGTCGCTATGAGCGCCACCTAGTGGTCGGCGCTCATAGCACAGGACCATTTCTGCTGCATACAGGGGATCTGCTGGTCCCCTGTATGTAGCAGAGGCGATCGCACAGTTGCTGCTTCTAGTTTAAATCACCCCCCTTTCGCCCCATTCAAAATAAAATCATAAAAAAAAAAAAACCACATACACATATTTGGTATCGCCGCGTTCAGAATCGCCCGATCTATCAATATAAAAAAAGAATTAATCCGATCGGTAAATGGCGTAATGAGAAAAAAATTCTAAACGCCATAATTACGTTTTTTGGTCACCGTAAAATTGCAATAAAATGCAATAACGGGCGATCAAAACACCGGATCTACCCCAAAATAGCATCTATAAAAACTTCAGCTCGGTGCACAAAAAATAAGCCCTCACCTGGCCCCAGATCCCAAAAAATGGAGACGCTACGGGTCTCGGAAAATGGCACCATTTTTTTTTTTTTTTGGAATTTTTCACCACTTAAATAAAAAAGAACCTCTACGTGTTTGGTGTCTACAAACTCGTAATGACCTGGAGAATAATAATGGCAGGTCAGTTGTAGCATTCAGTGAACGTGGTAAAAAACAAACAAAAAAAACCTCAGTGGTATTGCACTTTTTTTGCAATTTCACGGCGCTTGGAATTTTTTTCCCGTTTTCCCGTACACGACATGGTAAAACTAGTAATGGCGTTGAAAAGTACAACTCGTCCCACAAAAAATAAGCCCTCACATGGCCATATTGACCAAAAAATAAAAACGCTATGGCTCTGGGAACAAGGGGAGCAAAAAACCAAAATGCAAAAACGGAAAATGCTCCGGGGCTTAAGGGGTTAAAAGCCATTTTCTCTAGAACTTACAACCTGGAGGATCTACCTACCCCCTGGGATTAGTAGATGCTGACCGTTACCTGCCCAGATCTGTAAACTGCAAAGCCAAATGGCAGAGTATGTAATATGTGCTGACAAGTGAGAAAATCAAAATTATGATGGACCTGTAAGAGAAAACGAACGGTAATGATGCTGTTGGCTTTCTAGATCCCTGATATCTTATTGCATGAATCTACCTTCTCTCCCTTCTGTGCTGCTGAATGTCCTCATATGGTCCCTACAAGACCAGGTCCAGTCTTTCTGGCCAAACTTCACATTTATGATCAACAACATTAAATGTGCAGTGAGGGCCAAGTGTGAATTTCTGTATAATAACAGAGTTTCCCTTTTTCTAAACTTTAAAATTTATTTTAACCCCTTTACAACCTATGACGTACTAATACGCGTCTGTGCACTGGGCTTTAAGAGCCTGTGCCATATTAGTACGTCATGGCGATCGCGCCCGCACACAGCCTGTGCGGGCGCGATCGCCGCCGGGTGTCAGCTGATTGTCACAGCTGACACCCGGTACTATGTGCAGGGAGCGGTCCCGCACTGCTCCCGGCGTATTAACCCCCGCAATGCTGCGATCGAAGTCGATCGCAGCATTGCGGTGGCTAAGGGGAGGTGATCGGTATACTCACCTCCTCTTCCGGCCTCCAGCGCTGGTCTGCCGCGGCTTTCAGGATGTTGCCATGACGACCCGATGTCGTCATGACAACATCCGGGTCACCAGACAGCAGGAAGATTTTTTGGACATGCGCAGTGCATCTCCAAATTATCTTCTCCCTGTCCAGCTCTGACAGCCTGCACGGCACCGGGATGGTACTCCATTCCTATGCCATGCAGGCAATCAGAGAAAAAAAAGTGAAAGTCCCATAGTGGGACAAAGTAAAAAAGTAAAAAAACTGTCAGAAAGTGAAAAAAAAAAATAAAATAATCCACCAAAAATAAAAATATAATGTACCCATCAATAAATATTATGAAAAAACAAACCAAAAAAAAAACAATAAAAGTACACATATTTGGTATCGCCGCATCCGGAACGACCTGACCTATAAAACTGTCCCACTAGTTAACCCCTTCAGTGAACACGGTAAAAAAAATAAAAAACTAAGCAAAAAACAATGCTTTATCATCATACCGCCAAACAAAAAATGGAATAACACGCGATCAAAAAGACGAATATAAATAAAAATAGTACTGCTGAAAATGTCATCTCGTCCCGCAAAAAACAAGCCGCCATACAGCTCCATCAGCCCCAAAATAAAAAAGTTATAGCTCTCAGACTAAAGCGATGCTAAAAAATAATTTTTTCTATAAAATAGCTTTTATTGTGTAAACGCGCCAAAACATAGAAAAACTATATAAATGTGGTACCGCTGTAAACGTACTGACCCGAAGAATAAAGCTGCCTTATCAATTTTACCACACGCGGAACAGAATAAAAAAATAAAAAAAGAACAATTCCTGAATTGTTGTTTTTTGTTCATTCTGCCTCCCAAAAATCGGAATAAAAAGCGATCAAAAACTGTCATGTGCCTGAAAATGGCACAAATAAAAACATCAACTCATCCCGCAAAAAACAAGCCATCACATGACTCTGTCAGCCGAAATATAGAAAAATTATAGCTCTCAAAATATGGCGAAACGCGACATGGTGTCCGCTAACAAATTGGAACCATGTCGAGTTTGGAGAGCCCCTGTGTGTCTAAACTTTGGAGCTCCCCCACAAGTGACCCCATTTTTGAAACTAGAACCCCCAAGGAACCTATCTAGATGCATAGTGAGCACTTGGAACCCCCAGGTGATTCATAAATTGATTCGTAAAAATGAAAAAGTGGAAAAAATTTTTTTTTTTCATTTTTACGAATCAATTTGTGAAGCACCTGGGGGTTCCAAGTGCTTACTATGCATCTAGATAGGTGCCTTGGGGGGGTCTAGTTTCCAAAATGGGGTAACTTGTGGGGGAGCTCCAATGTTTAGGCACACAGGGGCTCTCCAAAAGCAACATGGCGTCCGCTAATTATTCAAGCAAATTGTTTTTTCCCCACATATGGGGTATCTGCGTGCCCAGGGGAAATTGCATAACAAATTTTGGGGTCCATTTTTTCTTGTTACCCCTGCGAAAATAAAAAAAATTGAGTCTAAGGTAACATTTTTGTGAAAAAAGTTAAATGTTCATTTTTTTCTTCCACATTCCAAAAATTCCTGTGAAGCACCTGAAGGGTTAATAAATTTCTTGAATGTGGTTTTGAGCACCTTGAGGGGTGCAGTTTTTAGAATGGTGTCACTTTTGGGTATTTTCTGTCATAAAGACCTCTAAAAGTCACTTCAAATGTGATGTGGTCCCTAAAAAAATGGTTTTGTAAATTTTGTTGGAAAAATGAGAAATCGCTGGTCAACTTTTAACCCTTATAGCTCCCTAGCAAAAAAAATTTTGGTTCCAAAATTGTGCTGATGTAAAGTAGACATGTGGGAAATGTTATTTATTAACTCTTTTGTGTGACATATCTCTCTGATTTAAAGGCATTAAAATTCAAATTTTGAAAATTGCAAAATTTTCAAAATTTTCGCCAAATTTCCGTTTTTTTCACACATAAACGAAAGTGATATCGAAGAAATTTTACCACAATCATGAAGTACAATATGTCACGAAAAAACATTCTCAGAATCAGGGGGATCCGTTGAAGCGTTCCAGAGTAATTACCTCATAAAGTGACAGTGGTCAGAATTGTAAAAATTGGCCTGGTCATTAACGCGCAAACCAACCTCGGGGGTTAAGGGGTTAAATCTAACTTCAAACAGGATTGTGATAAACTAAACAAAAAAAAACATTACACCTGTGCCATGATATATCTCTAAGTTGAGCGTGGCTGATGGTTGTAATATACACTGCTCAAAAAAATAAAGGGAACACTCAAATAACACATCCTAGATCTGAATGAATGAAATATTCTCATTGAATACTTTGTTCTGTACAAAGCTGAATGTGCTGACAACAAAATCACACAAAAATCATCAATGGAAATCAAATTTATTAACCAATGGAGGCCTGGATTTGGAGTCACCCCCAAAATTAAAGTGAAAAAACACACTACAGGCTGATCCAACTTTGATGTAATGTCCTTAAAACAAGTCAAAATGAGGCTGAGTATTGTGTGTGGCCTCCACGTGCCTGTATGACCTCCCTACAACTTCTGGGCATGCTCCTGATGAGGTTGCTGATGGTCTCCTGTGGGATCTCCACCCAGACCTGGACTAAAGCATTCGCCAACTCCTGGACAGTCTGTGGTGCAACGTGACGTTGGTGGATGGAGCGAGACATGATGTCCCAGATGTGCTCAATCGGATTCAGGTCTGGGGAACGGGCGGGCCAGTCCATAGCTTCAATGCCTTCATCTTGCAGGACCTGCTGACACACTCCTGCCACATGAGGTCTGACATTGTCCTGCGTTAGGAGGAACCTAGGGTCAACTGCACCAGCATATGGTCTCACAAGGGGTCTGAAGATCTCATCTCGTAACCTAATGGCAGTCAGGCTACCTCTGGCCAGCACATGGAGGGCTGTGTGGCCCTCCAAAGAAATGCCACCCCACACCATTACTGACCCACTGCCAAACCGGTCATGCTGAAGGATGTTGCAGGCAGCAGATCGCTCTCCATGGCGTCTCCAGACTCTGTCACATGTGCTCAGTGTGAACCTGCTTTCATCTGTGAAGAGCACAGGGTGCCAGTGGCGACTTTGCCAATCCTGGTGCTCTGTGGCAAATGCCAAGTGTCCTGCACAGTGTTGGGCTGTGAGCACAACCCCCATCTGTGGACGTCGGGCCCTCATACCACCCTCATGGAGTCAGTTTCTAACCGTTTGTGCAGACACATGCACATTTGTGGCCTGCTGGAGGTCATTTTGCAGGGCTCTTGCAGTGTTCCTCCAGTTCCTCCTTGCACAAAGGCGGAGGTAGCGGTCCTGCTGCTGGGTTGTTGCCCTCCTACGGCCCCCTTCACTTCTCCTGGTGTACTGGCCTGTCTCCTAGTAGCGCCTCCAGCCACTGGACACTACGCTGACAGACACAGCAAACCTTCTTGCCACAGCTCGCATTAATGTACCATCCTGGATGAACTGAACTACCTGAGCAACTTCAGTGGGTTGTAGAGTCCGTCTCATGCTACCACGAGTGTGAAAGCACAACCAACATTCAAAAGTGACCAAAACATCAGCCAGAAAGCATTAGTACTGAGATATGGTCTGTGGTCCCCACCTGCAGAACCACTCCTTTATTGAGGGTGTCTTGATAATTGCCAATAATTTCCATCTATTGTCTATTCCATTTGCACAACAGCATGTGAAATTGATTGTCAATCAGTGTTGCTTCCTAAGTGGACAGTTTGATTTCACAGAAGTTTTACTTGGAGTTGCAGTTATATGAAAAAGTTTGGGCACCCCTATTAATCTTAAGCTTAATGTTTTTTAAAAATTGGTGTTTTTTCAACAGCTATTTCAGTTTGATATATGTAATAACTGTTGGACACAGTAATGTTTCTGCCTTGAAATGAGGTTTATTGTACTAACAGAAAATGTGCAATCTGCATTCTAAATTTTTTTACAGGTGCATAAGTATGGACACCTCACCAGAAAAGTGACATTAATATTTAGTAGATCCTCCTTTTGCAAAAATAACAGCCTCTAGTCACTTCCTGTAGCTTTTAATGAGTTCCTGGATCCTGGATGAAGGTATTTTTGACCATTCCTCTTTACAAAATAATTCCAGTTCAGTTAAGTTTGATGGTCGCCGAGCATGGACAGCCCTCTTCAAATGATCCCACAGATGTTCAATGATATTCAGGTCTGGGGACTGGGATGGCCATTCCAGAACATTGTAATTGTTCCTCTGCATGAATGCCTGAGTAGATTTGGAGCGGTGTTTTGGATCATTGTCTTGCTGAAAGATCCATCCCCTGCATAACTTCAACTTTATCACTGATTCTTGAACATTATTGTCAAGAATCTGCTGATACTGAGTGGAATCCATGCGTCCCTCAACGTTAACAAGATTCCCGGTGCCGGCATTGGCCTCACAGCCCCAAAGCATGATGGAAACTCCACCAAATTTTACTGTGGGTAGCAAGTGTTTTTCTTGGAATGCTGTGTTTTTTTGCCGCCATGCATAACGCCTTTTTGTATGACCAAACAACTCAATCTTGGTTTCATCAGTCCACAGGACCTTCTTCCAAAAAGAAATTGGCTTCTCCAAATGTGCTTTTGCATTCCTCAGCCGACTCTGTTTGTGGCGTGCTTGCAGAAACGGCTTCTTTCGCATCACTCTCCCATACAGCTTCTCCTTGTGCAAAGTGCGTTGTATAGTTGACCGATGCACAGTGACACCATCTGCAGCAAGTTGATGCTGCAGCTCTCTGGAGGTGGTCTGAGGATTGTCCTTGACTGATCTCACCATTCTTCTTCTCTGCCTTTCTGATATTTTTCTTGGCCTGCCACTTCTGGCCTTAACAAGAACTGTCCCTGTGTTCTTCCATTTCCTTACTATGTTCCTCACAGTGGAAACTGACAAGTGAAATCTCTGAGACAGCTTTTTGTATCCTTCCCCTGAACAACTATGTTGAATAATCTTTGTTTTCAGATCATTTGACAGTTGTTTTGAGAAGCCCATGATGCCACTCTTCAGAGGAGATTCAAACAGGAGAACAACTTGCAAGTGGCCACTTTAAGTAGCTTTTCTCATGATTGCATACACCTGGCTATGAAGTACAAAGCTCAATGAGGTTACAAAACCAAAAAAGTGCTTTAGTACGTCAGTAAAAAGTAGGTAGGCGTATTTAAAACAAGAAAATGATAAGGGTGCCCATACTTATGCACCTGTCAAATTTTGTTTGAATGCAGATTGCACATTTTCTGTTAGTACAATAAACCTCATTTAAAGGCAGAAACATTACTGTGTCCAACAGTTATTACATATATCAAACTGAAATAGCTGTTGCAAAAACACCAATTTTTAAAAATCATTAAGCTTAAGATTAATAGGGGTGCCCAAACTTTTTCATATAACTGTATATTCTGTTGTTTAAGAGTTCCCTTTATTTTTTTTGAGCAGTGTACATTTATTCACGCCTGCAGGAGATGTGTTGGCATGGCTTGAGTCCTGGTTTCATGGATTCACTCCACTTCATAAATTCCATTATGTTTTCGGTCCTAATGAATTCAGATTACTGCACAATCTCTCCTGAAATGGGGGCGCTAATACTTTCTCTACTGTTCTGGCCAGGACTCATAGTAGCTCCAGTGGTCCACCATAAATTAATGCAACTCCGGTTTAGTGTCGGAGTTCTCCCCCCATACATATGTTGTTGTTGGGGATGTAACATTTTCTTTTATTTTATGTCTATTTTTTACAGGTTTGTTCTGTGTGATGGTTTGATTGTGGTGGGATCTGCCTCACTTATTTGACTCTGTAACTCCCTGGTAGTCTTTTAAAAAGATCTCCATTGCCTCTTCCAAATGCCTTAGATCTAAATTTAAGACACCTCATCCCTGCACTATTATAAAAAGTTCTCCTTGAATGTCTAATATTTCTTCTTGAAACTCATCTGATAGAAAATATTGTCCCTTACGATAGTTTAGATTGCCCAGAGCCACCAAGCCCCAGACTCTAATTACCCCAGAGAGGTTTCACCAGTAGTTACTCATCTTTTATTGATGAAGACTGTTGAGTTTGGTCATTTTAGTAGATGTGTTATTGTCTATGCTCACAGTTTTTGACTAGGCAAAAAATGGAAGCTGGCACGTTTAGGCAGGCTGCGCTGCAGGAATGAAGAGGCTATTTTTATTAATACCAACTCGTTTCTGCGCGGGATCAGCGCCTTTCTCAAGGTATAAAAACCAAATGCCACAATTTTTGACTACAGTAGTTAATGTCCAAAATACTCTGATTTAACCTCTTCCTGCAGCCAGTTTTGTGTTCCTAATTAGGCCCCAATTTTCACATCTGACGTGTGTCACTTTATGTGGTGATAACTTTGGAAATCTTCACAAAGGATAATAGAAAACAAATGGACTTTTGCTAATTATTTTCCAACTTCTCTTGAATCCGACAATCCCCTATATACAGTTGTACACTTCTGTCTGGGCACATGGCAGGTTAAGAAAGAAAGGTTTTAGCTATTTGAATGCAGATCTTGCTGGAATAATTTGCAGACACAATGTATTGGGGCCCTGTTCATGGGCACCTGGCAGCTGAAAAGATGGCTCCTACGAACAGGCTTGGCACTATCCACCCCGTTTTCCAGATCTCAGGAATTTTCTTGTTCATCACCCTTTAAGCATTAAAGGGTGATGAACAAGGACTTACACAGAGACCCCTAAGCTTGGGCCTCGGTGTTACCTGCTATTCTGTGGTGTGACTTGGCAAGAAGAATAGTCGGGTAGCCGAGTCAGAACCAGGAGGGCAGAGAAAATACAAAATCAGAAGACACAAGAGTAGTCAGTAAGTGGGCCGGGGTCACAACTGGAATCAAATAAACAAGCTGTGAGATGAGTACAGAGGACTGAACCAGAGGATACCAAGCCTGTATCTGGCAGCTTCCAGCAATATGCTCTGAGCTTTACTAGGGTGCGGTGCTTTCCAGTTGGCTAAAGCAGGAAGCTGATCACTCAAGCTGGACAGCACACACACCAATACTGCCAGACTGGATGGTACTATAGGTCCCAGGCACCCTAATCTTAGTGGCTGGGCTGAGCCTGGGCCGCCTAGAGCTTCTTGCTCCGACACCTCCATTACTAGTACCACCTGCAGAATGAATAAGACATCGCCTGGTGACAGAGCAGGACACAAAGGAGATGGGACACCTCTTTTGAAGAAGCCCTAATATGACAAAATGGCAGAAAACCAGAGCAGTAGAAATCCCCTAGGAGTAGTGACTATTTTGACTCTACAGGCACTTTCTAGAAATTAGCACGTAGTGGATGTTGGAGAGTGAAAATTCCAAAATACTATTTTAATTCCCAACACATAGTGCCCAGATTGTGCTCCAGGAGACACACACCGTAAATTAAGTGGGTTCTTCTCACTATAGTAATGTCAAATACATGGATGCTAAATGTGGTTTGGGCGCACTGCAAGGCTCAGAAGTGAGGGGGAGATTTGACTTTGGGAGAAGCGGATATTGGTGGATTGGTTTATGGAAGCCATGTTGCTTTTTAAGAGCCTTTTAGTCACTAATAATGTGGAAACCTCTGTTTTTCCATTGACAGGTGATGGACCTGAGTGGGGGCTGGATTTTTTTGAGATCAGTAGAAGTTGTTATTGCTATAATTTTCACCTACATAACATTGTTTGGTGGCTTTTTATTCCGTATTTTGGAAGCAGAATGAATAAACAGTTGAACACCGCACTCCACTGGTTCATCCTATGAGGTTTTCTATTAGACTGTGAACTGTCATTGTCTTAGTGAATAATTCTATATTTTTATATAACTTGCAATTTTTACAGACAGTTTAAGTAGAAATGTTGAACAATATAAAATTCAAGTATATTTTATTCAAAAATAATTGTTTTTCTTCTTGGCAGATGACTTCACCAGGAGATCAGAGGGACAACTGACATCTTCAATTTTTAAATCAAATGATCTCGATATCCCAGATGATACAATTGAAGTGAATGCCATTACTCCAGATTTACCATCATCCCTTCACAGCAAAGTTCTGTCATCTGATGCTTTGAAACAGGTCTCGTCTTCTGATTCATTACCGACTGCTAAGGAAAATGAAAGTAAAAAAATAAGAATTAAAAAACAAATTGCTCCTAAAGCAAAGAAGCCATTTTCACATTCAGAATCTGGAAATAATTTTCACTTCGAAAAGCCTTTTTTTAAACATCAAAAAATTCACACAGTGGAGAAAAGATTTTCTTGTTCCAAGTGTGGGAAATATTTTAACCAGAAATCACATCTTGCTATACACCAGAGAAGTCACACAGGTGAGAAGCCATACTCCTGTTCAGAATGTGAGAAATATTTTAACCGGAAATCAAATTTGGTTAAGCACCAGAAAACTCACACAGGGGAGAAGCCTTTTTGCTGTTCAGAATGTGGAAAATGTTTTAACCAGAAATCAGATTTGGTTAAGCACCAGAGAACACACACAGGGGAGAAGCAATTTTCCTGTTCAGAATGTGGGAAACATTTTATGCAGAAATGGAATCTTGTTATACACCAGAGAACTCACACAGGGGAGAAGCCTTTTTCCTGTTCAGAATGTGGGAAATATTTTATCCAGAAATGGAATCTTGTTATACACCAGAGAAGTCACACAGGGGAGAAGCCTTTTTCCTGTTCAGAATGTGGGAAATGTTTTAACTATAAATCACTTTTTGTTAACCACCAGAGAACCCACACAGGTGAGAAGCCTTTTTCATGTTTAGAATGTGGGAAATGTTTTGGGAATAAATCATGTCTTCTTCGTCACCAAAGAGCTCACACAGGGGAGAAGCCTTTTTCATGTTCAAAATGTGGAAAATGTTTTGTGACAAAATCAATTCTTCTTGGTCACCAGAGAATTCACTCAGGGGAGAAGCCTTATTCCTGTTCAGAATGTGGGAAATATTTTAACCGGAAATCATATCTTTATAGCCACAAGAGAATCCACACAGGGGAGAAGCCGTTTTCATGTTCAGAATGTGGGAAATATTTTAACCGGAAATCATATCTTTATAGCCACAAGAGAATCCACACAGGGGAAAAGCCTTTTTCATGTTCAGAATGTGGGAAATATTTTAACCGGAAATCACATCTTTATAGCCACAAGAGAATCCACACAGGGGAGAAGCCTTTTTCGTGTTCAGAATGTGGGAAATATTTTAACCGTAAATCAGCTTTGATTAAGCACCAGAGAACCCACACAGGGGAGAAGCCTTTTTCATGTTCAGAATGTGGGAAATATTTTAACCAGAAATCGCATCTTGATAGGCACCAGAGAATCCACACAGGGGAAAAGCCTTTTTCATGTTCAGAATGTGGGAAATGTTTTAACCAGAAAGCAGGTTTAGTTGTGCACCAGAGAACCCACACAGGGGAGACACCTTTTTCATGCTCAGAATGTGGGAAATATTTTGTGAAGAAATCATCTCTTCTTAGTCACCAAAGAGTTCACACAGGGGAGAAGCCTTTTTCATGTTTTTAATGTGGGAAATGTTTTACACGGAAATCAACTATTAAAAAACATCAGAGAAGGCACACAGGGGAGAAGCCTTTTTCATGTTCAGAATGTTGGAAATGTTTTAAGCGAAAATTGTACTTTCTTAAAGGGGTTGTCCACGATTAGGGCAATTCCTTGTCATTCTTCATATTTGGCTTGTTAAAATAAAAAGACTCGTATTTACCATTCCAGCGGTGTCGGCAATCGCATTCCCGGGGCTCATGTGAGGTTGTTACATCACATGAGTCCTGTGTCTAATCAGGGACGGCTTCACTATCCCCGCCTTCAGATGCATTGAACATCAACAGGAAGCCAGGACTGCGGCTGCTCTCTGACTTGATGTTCAATTTGTCTGAAGATGGGGACAATCACGCCAGCACTAATTGGCTGAAGAGCTCACGTGACGTAACAACCTCACATGAGCCCCGGGAACGCAAGTGCTGACACCGCTTGAACGACGCCTCCATGGGAGGTTTGTATCAGTGCTTTTATTTTAACAGGACCAAACATGAGGATTGAGAAGGTGTTGTCCATGTAGTGGACAACACTTAAAAAGTAAAAAATCCCACACAGAGAAGCCATTGTCATACCTAGAGTGTGAAAAATGAATTACTGGAAAATTGTATTTTGTTGATCATCAAAAATAACTCAGACTTAGATAAACTATGTGTTATTGACACATTGTACAAAGAGATATAACAGACGTATTAATAAATGAGAAAGGGAAATCATTTTAGAACGTATCATATTTCTTGGCCTATAAGACATATTTTTAGCATGAAAATATCTTGTTAATAAGTAAGTGTGTCTTATAAACTGGAGGCAGCATCCTGTGACAGAGGAGAATGCTGAGACAGTGTCCTTCCTGATCACTGAGAGAACTGCTCTCTCTCCTCCAGCCCCACCTGTATCTAACTGATTGGTGCAGAGCAGGAGGGGAAGGTACCAGGACCTGTACAGAGGCTGCACGTCCTGAGTGAGCAGCTGAAAAACCTTCCACCTGACTAGCTCAAGGACCTTTCCGATCATGTAAACATTCATATGACCTGGAAGGAACTGCAAAATGAGGAAATGTGTACACAGTGTTTGTGTATGCAAATTTGCATATAATAATAATCTTTATTTTTATATAACGCTAACATATTCCACAGCACTTTACAGACATTATATGTAGCAGAGCTGTGTATGTATGTAAATGTGCATATGTAGCAGAGCTGTGTGTATGTAAATGTGCATATGTAGTAGAGCTGTGTGTATGTAAATTTGTCTCACAAAGAAAAATCTCCATTAAAATGTATATACTTTATTTATACCTTATTAAAAAAGAACTATTACATATGTTCCCGATCAAATTTTACAAATTGGCACTATAGAAATAAAGAAAATGTATGTAATTCCTAGGCCATATAAATTAAATCAGGGGTTAAAGGCAGGTAGGGGAGGTGGGGATGGAGCCTCAATCCTTTCCCTATTTGTTATCCCTCATTATTTACCCTTCCTTTCCGCTGAGGTTTACACCCTAAAAGAGCGCAAGTTGTGGCACCCCCACTTTCTGTCTTATCACCCTAATTATCCCTAGATGATCCTAGGTACTACAACCACTCACAGGAGGAAAAAATTAAACCAAACATAGTTTTGGCAAATAGTTATCAGCCAAGATATCCATAAATAAAGTCACAATGCGTGAACCAACAGTATAGCTTATATTACATTAAGAGGCTCCTTCAATATCTGCAGAGGTATACCGGATTTTTCGGACTATAAGACGCACTTTTTTCCTCTAAAATTTTTGGAGGAAAGTGGGTGGTGCGTCTTAAAGTCCAAACATATGTTCTGTGGCTGGTGGGGGGCTGGGGGTGAGCGACAGCGGGGGAAGAGCGGGGCACAGGAGGTAGCAGCCGCCTGCTGCAGCCTACGCTGTGCCTGCTGCTAAAGAAAATGAATATTCCCTGCTCCCCACGCCCATGGGCGTGGGGAGCAGGGAATATTCATTCTCCTTAATAGCGTGCCCACTGTAACCATAGCTCGGCTCCTGCTGCAGCCGGCGGTCTGTGTGCCCACTATTAAAGCTCATGAATATTCGCTACAACCCACTCCCATGGGTTGTAGTGAATATTCATGGTCTTTAATAGCGTGCACACTGACCACCGAGCGCAGCAGGAGCAGCACTGCAGCTACAGTGTGCACGCTGTGTAAGGGTGCATGGCAAGGACGCCATGCAAACCCTGCTATGCGCGGCTCACAGTGAGTGTCAGCAGCAGAGCGGAACGCAGCACTGAAGGAGAGAGGAGGGGAGTATGATTCTTTATTTTTTTTTGTGGGCAGAGTGATGGGGGCTCAAGGGGTGCCATGCATACCAGGATTAAGGGGTGCCATGCATACCAGGATGGAGGAATCAAGGGGTGCTATAAATACCAGGATGGGGGATCAAGGGGTGCCATACATACCAGGATAGGAGATCAATTGGCGCCATGCATACCAGGATGGGGGATCAAGGGGTGCCATACATACCAGGATGGGGGAACAAGGGGTGCCATGCATACCAGGTTGGGGGAATCGGGGTGCCATGCATACCAGGATCAAGGTGTGCCATGCATACCAGGAAGAGGGGTGCCATGCATACAAGGATGGGTGATCAAGGGGTGCCATGCATACCAGGATGGGGGATCAAGGGGTGCCATGCATGCCAGGATGGGGGGATCAAGGGGTGCCATGCATACCAGGATAGGGATGAGGGCCATGTATACCAGGATGGGGATGAGGGCCACGTATACCAGGAAGGAGGGACCATACATACAAGGATGGAGGATATTAACAGAATTGGGGGACATTATCCCAATACCAGTGTCAGCAGCAGACCCCCTCCCCCATAAAAATTACCACATTTTTTGCTTACATTTTTTTTTCTATTTTCCTCCTCTAAAACCTAGGTGCGTCTTATGGTCCCATGTGTCTTATAGTCCGAAAAATACGGTAATTCAAATGTGAAGACATGAGACTAAATAATAGTGTCCATGCCTCTAAAAAGATGCCAATAGTGCTACAGTGTTGTCACAGGCAAATAAAATGACCATGCATGAAATTCACACATAGCTTATATTACACACAAAGCTCCTTCTATGTTTACAGAGGTAGAATTCAAATGTTCATGAAACAAATTGATACATTTTCCATGCCTCTAATAAAGTGCCAATAGTGCTACAATTTTGTCACAGACAAAATACCTCTACATGTTGTAAATAGCGAGTCCATTCAAAATGTAGTAGATCCCAGCTTGTCACAGAACTATTTATATAGAAACCCCACATAGCTACCATTGTAATGTGACCCCAACACGTTTCCCCATTCCTGTTCAATGTTCATCAGGAGGCTTTTTAGACGTAACCTTTTTGGGAAGTGTAGGATCACTTGTGGTTTCAAAAATTCATGTCATTCGTCTCTCAGCATGTCATAATCCCATGTACAGCGCTCTTAAATATGAACTGAGTGTATGGAAATGTGCGCATGTAGCACAGCTGTGTGTGTGTATGTATAAATCTGTACATATAGCAGAGCTGAGTGTGTGTGCACTGTCCACATAGGAGTGTTGTGTGTCTATATGTGCACTGTAAACTGTTTCATTAATGTTCGTACTGGAAGAGGAAAAAATTGCTTGCACCAACTACCTTGGTGTTCTTATATCATATCAAATACTGGACTTCAGCAATCAAGCCTGATCGTACCGGTTGCTCACATAAATAAGTACATAAATGTGAAAAAAAGTGGCACTCACCGATCCTGTAAAATCCAATGTCTTTATTTAACAAAATATTAAAACTGGAACAGAGCACATGGAAAGGATGACTGCCGTTTTTTGCTAGTCTGCGCTTCAACGGGTCCTTGGGAAACATTTAATTTCCAGAACCCGTTGAAGCGCAGGCTAGCGCAAAATGGCCGTCATCCTTTCCATGTGCTTTGTCCCTCTCAGCAGCCAGTTTTAATGTTGTGTTAAATAAATACATTGGATTTTACAGGACCAGTGAGTGCCACTATTATTATTATTTATTATTATAGCGCCATTCATTCCATGGCGCTTTACATAGGGATATACATAGCACAAACAATTACAATAAATTTTGAACAATACAAGTCGGCGGCTGGTACAGGAGAAAAGAGGGGAGTAGAGAAGGAGATCTTGTGAGGATTGGAGGTTGCGTGTAGGTAAGTACCTGGGGACCAGGTCACAGATATATGGAGGAGACACGTTGTGGATGGCTTTATATGCCATGGTTAGGGTTTTGAACTTGAGTGTCTGGGCAATGGGAAGCCAGTAAAGGGATTGACAGAGAGGAGAGGCCGGGGAATAGCGGGGGGACAGGTGGATTACTCAGGCAGCATAGTTTAGGGTAGATTGGAGGGGAGTGAGAGTGGTAGAAGGGAGGCCACAGAGCAAGAGGTTGCAGTAGTTGAGGCGGGAGATGATGAAGGCGTGCACTAGTGTTTTTGCAGATTCGTGGTTGAGGAATGTGTGGATTCGGGAGATATTTTTGAGTTGGAGTCGGCAGGGAGTGGAAAGGGCTTGGATATGTGGTTTAAAGGAGAGGTTAGAGTCCAGGGTTACCTGGAGGCAGCGGGCTTGCGGGACTGGGGAGAGTGGGCAGCCATTGACTTTGATGGATAGGTCAGTTGGGGAGGTTGAGTGAGACGGTGGAAAGATGATGAATTCTGTTTTATCCATGTTAAGTTTTAGAAATCTGTCAGAGAAGAAGGATGACTTAGCGGACAGACATTGTGGGATTTTGGTTAGTAGGGAGTAGTGTTGAGCAAATTTGTTCGGCATTTCAAATTCGGGTTCGTGGTTCCGGCCTGTTCGCGCCAAAAAACGGCTCCGCCCATGAACATCCCTGATTTGCCATGCTGTCAGGCAAATAACATATGCATGACAGCTTGGCAAATCAGGGATGTTCATGGGCGGAGCTGATTTTTTTGGAGCAAACAAGCCAGAACCTTGAGCACGAACCCGAATTTCAAATGCCAAACAAATTTGCTCAACGCTAGTAGGGAGGAGATATCGGGTCCAGAGAGGGTAGATCTGTGTGTCATCAGCATAGAAGTGATACTGAAATCATTGGGACTCTATGAGCTGTCCCAGGCCGAAGGTGTAGATGGAAAAGAGCAGAGGTCCTAGGACTGAACCTTGGGAAACACCGACAGATAGGGGGCGAGATGAGGAGGTGGTGTGTGAGTGAGAGACACTGAATGTCCTGTCTGTTAAGTATGAGGAGATTCAAGATAGGACCAAGTCTTTGATGCCAAAAGAAGAGAGAGTCTGTAGTAAGAGGGAATGGTCCACTGTGTCAAAGGCAGATGACAGGTCCAGGAGGAGGAGGACAGAGTAGTTTCACTTGGATTTGGCAGTTAGTAAGTCGTTGGTGACTTTAGTCAGGGCAGTTTCAGTGCAGTGGCGAGGTGGGAAGCCAGATTGGAGGCGGTCAAAGAGGGAGCAGGAGGAGAGGTGGAGGACAGTTGAGAATGGATGTGTTGTTCCAGTATTTTTGAGGCGTAAGGAAGAAGTGATATGAGGCGGTAGCTAGTCAGAGAGGATGGGTCAAGGGAGGGCTTTTTGAGGATGGGTGTGATCAAGGCATGTTTGAAGTGTGAGGGGAAGACACCAGTTGTTAGTGACAGGTTGAAAAGGTGAGTTAGGTTTGGGATGAAGACTATGGTGAGGTTGGGGATGAAGTGGAACGAGATTGGGTCAAGTTCGCAGGTTGTGAGGTGTGATTTGGAGAGTAAAGAGGAGAGTTGATCGTCTGTAATGGTGGAGAAGCTGGTTTTGGAGGAGGATGGTTGAGTAGGTGTGAGGAGGGGCTGTGGGGACTTTAGGCAAAAGCTTTGTCTGATGTTATCAATCTTCTGCTTGAAGAATAAGGCAAAGTCTTCAGCTGAGATGAGAGGAGAGGGAGGAGGCGCTGGGGGACAGGAGAGAATTGAAAGTTTTGAATAGCTGTTCAGGGTTGTGTGACGGAGGATATGAGAGATGAGAAGCATGTTTGTTTTGCTGCAGTAAGTGTGAACTTGAAGGTAGTGAGGGACTGTTTGAATGCGATGAAGTGCTCATTGGGAGTGGGACCTTTTCCATTTCTGCTCCGCAACCCTGGAGGCCCTTCGCAATTCTTTAGTCAGGTTGGTGTGCCAAGGTTGCCGATGGAGTGGATGAGCTGTTGTATGTGTGAGGGGGGCGACTGAATTGATAGCTGCAGCTGTTGTGGTGTGTGGTAGGACGACTCGCTCGGCCACTTCCGGAAGTAGACTCAGGAACCTGAAGAGCAGAGGGAAGAGAATGTGAGTAGGTTGTGGTCAGAAAGAGGGAGAGGTGAGCGGAGAGGTTGGATAGGGAACAGAGGCGGGTGAAGATGCGGTCCAGTGTGTGGTCATCTTTGTGAGTGGGGGCTGAAGACCATTGAGCTAGACTGAAGGAGGAAGTGAGGGATAGCAGCTTGGAGACAGATGGGTGGGATGTGTCAATGGGGATGTCGAAGTCACCCATGATGATAGTGGGGATGTCTGCGGAAAGAAAATGAAGCAGCCAGTTGGTGTAGTGGTCAAAGAAGATAGTGGCTGGTCCTGGGGGGTGGTAAATGACGGCCAATTGGAGGTTGGAGGGGGAGTAGATGCGCACACAGTGCACTTCAACGAACGGGAGAGTAATGGAGGGTGGCAGTGGGAAATGGGTGAAGGAGCAGTTGCCTGACAGGAGAAAACCTACTCCTCCACTATCCTTGCCATTGGAGCGAGGGGTGTGAGAAAGATGAAATCCACCATACGAAAGTGCTGCTGGGGAGGCCGTGTCAGAGGGGGTTATCCAGGTTTCGGTGACGCAGAGGAAGGAGTTTATTAGTAATGGAAAGATCATGGATGTAGGAAAGTTTGTTGCATATGGAGCGAGCGTTCCATAGAGCTCATGTTAGTGGGGCTGGGGAGGCGGTGGCTGGGCGGATGGTTATAAGGTTAGAAAGGTTGCGAGAGTTTGTGGAAGATCGTGGATAGGAGGTGGAAGTGACTGTGGGGATGTGGTGAGGAGGACCAGGATTTGCAGAGATATCTCCAGCAGACATAAGGAGCAGGGAAAGTGGGAGCAGGAGAGGGCATGAGGTGGCTGTCTGTGTTTGGAGACACAGGAGTGAATATTGAGGAATAGTTCCAAGGAGGAGGTGAGATGAATGGGGAGAATGGAGGGAGAAATGAAGAGTTCCTTTCTAGGTGTAGAGATTAAGGGGGTTAGTAGAAAGTGAAATACTATAGGGGGAGAGTAAACACAAATAGAAACATTGTTTACTTTGCCTGGGTATCCAGTTCCCTTCTGTTCTTTTCAGGTTCAATTCAGGAATAATTCAAATGCCACACTTGTAGATCCACACAATTTTTTCTTCTTTTTTTCTCAATAATGTTCGTGCTGTGAATTTATATGTAAATAAAACACATGGTTCAGAGAAAGACTAACAAAAGATTTAGTACATCGCTATTCTACACTAGTGTATTCAAATTTGTAATTTTCATCCTGTGTAGACATGATGGTCAGTGGGTGCTCTTGTCCACTGGCCTGGCTCTCTTTAGAAAGAACACACGGCCTGGGTCGGATCCCACTGAACACTCTTACTCTTTCTCCGTGGTCAGAACACTACTCAAACACCATAGGGTGAGGGTAGCACACTCTGGGAAGACTTTATTGGGTCACCAACAGTTAACAGCATATATTACATTCCCTGCAAGGACACAAGATTGTCACTGTCACGGAGTCTCACTCTTTGCTGGCTTGTCGAGGATTAGAACCTCTGCGTCTTTGGGGCATCCAGGGCCAACTACCCCATCTAACAGCGTCCTGCTTTTGGCGGGCAACCACAGAGAGGAGGTAGCGGCTAGCTTAGAAGGCTGACCGAGAACAGCAAGGTATGTGGCCATGTGACCATATTGTCCCAACCTCCAAATGCATTAGTGGGCTCATTGTTGGGCAGTGGAGCCGTTCTTTAATACACCAGCTGGAGCTATGATCCCCATGCTGAAGTCCCGTGGAATCACACCGGTGATAGGAGCAGTCATCTTTTTATAACCCTCAACTCCCATTTCAGGGCATTGTCACACAGGATTAAGGGTAGATAGGCTGTTCTATCATTGTTCGATTATTCAATTAGACTGCCCAATTATCCTCCAGATTTTGCAGACTAGTACACTGCAGGAGGCTGATGCATCATAATGAGCAGACAGTCTACAAATTGGGATACAAAAAGGGGAGCCAGATAGTCTTGTATGAAACAATGGCTAATGTCCCTTGACTTACTGAACAAAGGAATAGTACGTCTGGCATAATTAAGAATAGTTCAATGCTCCCCACACTAGTGGCCATATTTTCCTGTGACGCTGAGTCATCACACATCCCTCCAGTTTACACCATCAAGGAACGTTTAATTAGAAAAAAATGTTTTTCCTTTTTCGTCTGTCTAAGCCTTGGATGTGTCTTATGGTTAGGTGTGTTTTATAGTTCGAAAAATACAGCATACTAGAATTAAAAAATATATCCAGTTAGTAATGTCTTTATTCCAAAAAGCAATAAAAAGCTATATTCAATGTACAGTCAATATTTCTCATTGTTATACAGCAAGTGAAATAAGTATTGAACACTTCATCAATTTTCTAAGTAGCTAAAGATGTAATTGACGTGAAATTCTCACCAGAATGCCACACAAGAAACATCTCATGAAGGGTAAAACCAGTGACCTGTCTCAAGACCTTTGCAACCTCATTGTTGCAAAATATACTGATGGCATTGATTACAGAACAATTTCTAAACTACTGAAGGTTCCAGTGAGTACTGTTGTGGCAATAATCCGGTAGTTGAAAGAACATAATTTCACCATAAACTGGCCACCACTAGATTTCAGACAGAGGAGTGGAAAGAATTATCCAAAAATTCCAATGGCTGGGAGACACTATTTAAGTCACCTCGACCTGCAGGTAGGTGCCTGTGCAATGTTATCACTCTCTTTCCGAACATGCTTGCTAGTTCTCAGGTCCCCAGTGCTTGTTTCTCAGTATACCTGTCCTGTATATCCACCTGTGATGCCTGTGTTACAGTTATATCTTCCAACTCAACTGCCTGCCTGTGTATCAACCGTGCATGTCCACACTTGCCTGTCTGAGGACCACCCGTGCTTTCCAGCGCCAGTCTGCCTGTATTCCAGCAGTGCCCACCAGCACCTGCCTGCCTGTATTCCAGCAGTGCCCACCAGCACCTGCCTGCCTGTATTCCAGCAGTGCCCGCCAGCACCTGCCAGCCTGTATTCCAGCAGTGCCCACCAGCACCTGCCTGCCTGTATTCCAGCAGTGCCCGCCAGCACCTGCCTGCCTGTATTCCAGCCGTGCCCACCAGCATCTGCCTGCCTGTATTCCAGCAGTGCCCACCAGCACCTGCCTGCCTGTATTCCAGCAGTGCCCGCCAGCACCTGCCTGCCTGTATTCCAGCAGTGCCCACCAGCACCTGCCTGCCTGTATTCCAGCAGTGCCCACCAGCACCTGCCTGCCTGTATTCCAGCAGTGCCCACCAGCACCTGCCTGCCTGTATTCCAGCAGTGCCCCCCACAACCTGCCTGCCAGTATACGAGCTGTGTTAATATTAAGCGAGCTGCTATAATTTTGCAATGGCATATGGTGTGTATAATCATAATCATGATATATAAAATCTGCATGGGATGTACAATTGGATTTGGCATATGGGTCTAATGATATAGAATATTTATATTATTGTATAGTTTTTGAATATTTGAAAAATCAATTTATTGACTATTGTTATTTATGTTGCTGTGATATACTTACCTGACACCAGATATGTATTGTTAGGAGGTATAATCGGACTTGGCATATATGGAGTATCGAGTAAGTATATCACAGCGTCATAGATAGCAGTAATCAATTTCAGATGTTCAGAGACTACAACCCCTGGCAAAAATTATGGAATCACCGGGCTTGGAGGATGTTCATTCAGTTATTTAATGTTGTTGAAAAAAAGCAGATCACAGACATGGCACAAAACTAAAGTCATTTCAAATGGCAACTATAGTGCTTTAAGAAACACAAAGAAATCAAAATAAAAAATGTGGTACTCAATAAGGGTAATTTTTTTCAGACCAAGCAGAGGGAAAAATTATGGAATCACTCAATTCTGAGGAAAAAATTATGGAATCATGAAAAACAAACACACAAAAGGACTCTCCAATACATCACTAGTATTTTTTTGCACCACCTCTGGCTTCAATAACTGCTTGCAGTCTCTGAGGCATGGACTTAATGAGTGACAAACAGTACTCTTCATCAGTCTGGCTCCAACTTTCTCTGATTGCTGTTGCCAGATCAGCTTTGCAGGTTGGAGCCTTGACATGGACCATTTTCTTCAACTTCCACCAAAGATTTTCAATTGGATTGAGATCTGGACTATTTGCAGGCCATGACATTGACCTTATGTGTCTTCTTTCAAGGAATGTTTTCACAGTTTTGCTCTATGGCAGGATGCATTATCATCTTGAAAAATGATGTCATCATCCCCAAACATCCTTTCAATTGATGGGATAAGAAAACTGTCCAAAATATCAATGTAAGCTTGGGCATTTATTGAAGATGTAATGACAGCCATCTCCCTAGTCCCTTTACCTGACATGCAGCCCCATATCATCAATGACTGGAAATATGCATGTTCTCTTCACGCAGTCATCTTTATAAATCTCATTGGAACGGCACCAAACAAAAGTTCCAGCATCATCACCTTGCCCAATTTCAGGTTCCCGATTCATCACTGAATATGACTTTCATCCAGTCATCCACAGTCCACGATTGCTTTTCCTTAGCCCATTGTAACCTTGTTTTTATCTGTTTAGGTGTTAATGATGGCTTATGTTTAGCTTTTCTGTATGTAAATCCCATTTCCTTTAGGCGGTTTCTTACAGTTAGGTCATAGACATTGACTACAGTTTCCTCCCATTTGTTCCTCGATTGTTTTGTCGTGCATTTCCTGTTTTGGAGACATATTGCTTTAATTTTACTGTCTTGACACTTTGATGTCTTCCTTGGTCTACCAGTATGTTTGCCTTTAACAACCTTCCCATGTTGTTTATATTTGGTCTAGATTTTAGACACAGCTGACTGTGAACAACCAACATCTTTTGCAACATTGTGTGATGATTTACCTTCTCTTAAGAGTTTGATAATCCTCTCCTTTGTTTCAATTGACATCTCTCATGTTGAAGCCATGATTCATGTCAGTCCACTTGGTGCAACAGCTCTCCAAGGTGTGATCACTCCTTTTTAGATGCAGACTAACGAGCAGATCTAATTTGATGCAGGTGTTAGTTTTGGAAATGAAAATTTACAGGGTGATTCCATAATTTTTTCCTCAGAATTGAGTGATTCCATAATTTTTCCCTCTGCTTGGTCTGAAAAAAATTACCCTTATTGAGTACCACATTTTTAATCTTGATTTCTTTTAGTGTTTCTTAAAGCCCTAAAGCTACCATTTGAAATGACTTTGTTTTTTTGCCATGTCTGTGATCTGCTTTTTTTCAACAACATTAAACAACTGAATGAACATCCTCCGAGCTCGGTGATTCCATAATTTTTGTCAGGGGTTGTAGTCTCTGAACATCTGAAATTGATTACTGCTATCTATGCCGCTGTGATATACTTACTCGATACTCCATATATATATTGTTTATTTACAACTGCATCTGCACTTTACTATTGATTATATACCTCTTTGGTATCATATAAGAATCAAGTATTTAACTATATGAGCCCCATATGTGATATTTATGTATGATTAGTTTTTACTCTATATATCATGTACACCATCTCTATGAACAGCTTGCCCTATTTCTGTGTGTTTTAATAGTGTTTTAAAGGGTTTTTTTATGGGAATTTATCTGTAGGTGGTATAATTTTGTGTAATAATTATTTCACTAATAAAATTTTGCTGATTATACTTCATAAAATTATGAGTTTATGAATTATTGTTTGCCTGATGGTAATTAATATTAAAATTGCTTTTGTGGGTACTCTCAGGAATTAAATAATTGATTATATAATATGGGTCAGAATGTCCTGTTTATGATATTAACAGTACATCATGGAATAAATGGCGCTATAATAATAAATAATAATAAAAATATCAGCTGTGCCCACCAGCACCTGCCTGCTTGTGTGTCAGCCATATCAGTCACTATACCTGCCATGCTTGCCAAGTCTACCCATTCCTGGCAGTTAGAGCCTCCTGTCCCTTTGGAGTCAGCTGCCGTGCATCCAAGGTCAGTCCTGTTGTAGCACTTGTTTCCGCCTCCCCTTGGATCATGGTATCATCAGCTGCCGTGCATTTGAGGTCAGACTTGGTGTGGCACCTAGTCACGCCCCTCCAGGCTCTCCTCCGGCCATGGCACAGTGGTTCCACCACCCATCCTAACAGTTTGCACAGGCCGTGGGGTTTGCTGGCTCTCAGGCTTCCTCCATCTCTGACCTGTATCAGGAGGTCTCCCGCCAGAAAGATCAATAGAATAAAGTCCGATTCTACCTGCGTACAGTAAACAGCCGACTAGATACGCTGATAACTCTGTCCGCATTCGCACCTACCCAAGCTGCAACAACTTCAGATGTGACATCAGTCTGCCAGCTATGTACCCAGCTCCTGACCCTGTCTGTCAGCTCCTCCACGTTATGGCAGTGAACTTGCTCTATGTCAGGGATTCATTAATCAGTGCATGCTACACTTCGAACTCTTGGCTCATGAGTTCCTTTCAGGTCAGTCCTGGTGTAGCACCTGGTTCTACTCTCCTCGGATCGCGGTGCCATCAGCTGCAGTGCATCTATGGTCAGACTTAGTCAATGTCACAGGTTCATTAATCAGTGCACGCTACACTTCGAATTCTTGATTCATCAGTTCATTTCAGATAGGGCCAAAGTGGCCTTCATCATGTTCCATCTCATTGGAGTGGCTGAACCCCCTATGGGAGAGAGGGGATCCTCTTATGTCGAACCTCCAGCCCTTTCTAGAACCCTTCCATAAGGTCTTCGATGAACCCGGCCGTGCTTCCTCAACAGCATCTTCTCTCCTCAGACTGCACTACGGAAATCTCACAGTGGGCCAGTAGGATGTGCGTTTTCGCACCCTGTTGTCTGAACTCTCCTGTCATAATGAGGCTCTGGTAGCCACTTTCTGAGCGAATCAAGGACAGGTTGGCCGGTCGCAATATACCCACCTCACTGGATGACCTGGTGTCTCTGGCAACATGGATAGACAACAGGTATCAGGAGCGTTCCAAAGAGGTGACCTGAGAGAGAAGACCTGTATGCCTGGCTCCTACCTTTCTAAGACTGGTCATGCAGCAAGCATCAGCTCCGGCACCACCTCCAGAGTCCATGTAAGTTGACCAAACATCGTCAGGAGGTCCGTTGTGTTGAAGGAAGGTGCTTTTATTGTGGTAGTCCTGAGCATGTAATCCGTTCCTGCCCAGAGAAACCTGGAAACTCCATAGCCTGCGGTCTGTTGGAGAGGTCACCCTGGGCGAGAATAGTTCCTCTCCATCACAGACTCTGTCAGTGTATGTGTCCGTGTCTTGTGGCGGCATCCGTTTTGTCGAGTCAGCCTACCTGGAATCCGGATCTGCAGGTAATCTCATTCAACAGGCCATTGTGGAGTGGTATCAAATCCTGATCCAACGTCTTCAGGATCCGTTGGTGCTTTCTTTGGTGGATGGAAAACCTCTTTCTGAATCCTGTTCATGACCAAGCCTATGGAACTTCGAGTAGCAATGCTACACTCACAGAAGATTAATCTTTATGTGCTGCCAGGTCTGTCTCACCGTCTGCTTCTAGGTCTGCCATAGCTGCGAAAACATGAGTCTGTCTTGGATTGGAAATCTGGAGAACTACTTCGTTGGGGACAGGAGTGCCACGAGAGATGTCTAGTTCCCATTCATCCTACTCAACCTCCGGCTTCTCCATCTAATTTACCTGGCTTGTCTGCTGCATTTTGAACGTACGTTGACGTCTTTGATAACAGGGGGACTCGGCCGTATGACTGCTCTATTGACCGGCTACCATGCGCATCCCCTCCATGAGGCTGAATCTACCCAATCCATGTCCGAGTATATTAAAGAGAACCTTGGGGCAGCACGGTGGCTCATTGGTTAGCAATGCCGCCTTGAAGCGCTTGGGTCGTGGGTTCAAATTCCACCAAGGACAACATCTGCAAGTAGTTTGTATGTTCTCCCCGTGTTTGCGTGGGTTTCCTCCTGTTTCCTCCCACACTCCAAAGACATACTGATAGGGAATTTACATTGTGAGCCCCAATGGGGACAGCGATGATAATGTATGTAAAGCGCTGTGGAATATGTTATAAAAATAAAGATTATTATTATTATTATTAACCTTGCCAGGGGAGTTATCTGGAAGGACTGTTCACTTTGACCCTGCATCGATTATAGAGGTCTCAACCAAATTACGATAAATAATAAATATCCCATGCCTCTCATTGCCTAGTTGTTTGATTGACTTAAAGATTCCAGGGTCTCCATGAAGCTCGACCCTCAGGGGGCATATAACCTGATCTGAATACGCCAAGGAAATGAATGACAGATGGTCTTTAATACCTGCCATTTGGACTCTATAATGCCCCTGCAGTCTTTCAAGAACTGGTGAAAGACATCTTCTGGGACCTTCTCTACACGTGTGTGGTAGTTTACTTAGATGATATCTTGGTGTCCTTTTCCAAGCTGCCTTCACACCGAAGGGTTGTTTGCCAGGTCTTGCAGAGATTAAGAAAGAACCGTCTGTTGGTCAAATATGAAAAGTGCGTCTTCGAGCAGACCTCTTTTCCATTCCTTGGGTACATCATCTCCGAGATCGGTCTGAAAATGGATCCTGAGAAGGTATCCACTGTCTTGAAGTGGCCCCGTCCAGATGGTCTGAAAGCTATCCAGCAGTTTCTAGGATTCGCAAATTACTACCGCCAGTTTATTCCGCATTTCTCATCTGGGACTGCTCCTATTTCTGCTCTGACCCGCATGGGGTCAATTCTAAGATATGGACTCGAAAGGCAGAGAATGCCTTTTTGTCTTTAAAACAGGCCTTCTCTTCAGCTCCCATGCTGCATCATCCAGACAACAACAAGCAGTTGTTTCTGGAGGTAGGCGCTTCTTCCTCAGGGGACATAGCTATTCTTACCCAGAAGTCTTCTTCCGGTCGCTTGGTGACCTGCGGCTTCTTTTCCAAAATCTTCTCAGCCCCAGAAGGCAACAGCTCAATAAGCTATCAAGCGAACTGTTAGCAATAAAATGTCTATGGAGGAGTGGTGATTCTTGCTTGAAGGAGCATTTCACCCGATGGTTATCACAAGAATCTAGCCTTTCGGCAGTTCGCACAGTGACTTAATCCACGACAAGCCAGGTGGTCTCTATTCTTCTTGTGCTTCATCTTTACTCTCCATTTCTGGCTGGCTGATAAGTACGTCAAGGCAGACGCACTCTCTATATCTCTCTAGATCTTTCCCTTCTTCCAACCAGGAGGAGAAATCACAACACATCATTGAGCCCTCCAAAATTATTAGGGTCGCTCCGTTGGATTTGTCTCGGCTTTCTGCCAGAAAGACTTACATTGCTGAACCAGATAGGAAGCGGGTCCTACTGTGCGGTCACTCATCTAAGTTGGCTGGCCATGCCAGACAGAAGAAAACGGCTCTCCTCATTTCCCGACATTATTTGGGGCCGACCCTGTGAAAGGATATTGCGGATTTCGTCTCTGCCTGTCCCTCTTGTGCCAATTTCAAGACTCTATAGCAGCTTCCAGCCGGTCGACTCCTTCCCTTGCCCATACTATCTGCTCCCGGGCAGCATATTGCAATGGATTTCATCACTGACCTTCCAGTAACGGCTGGTTGTACAGTCATCTGGGTGGTTGTGGATCGCTTTTCCAAGATGGCTCATTTCACTACTCTGCCTGGCCTCCCATCTGCTCCAGTGCTAGCAGAGAAGTTTATTCTACATATTTTCTGTCTCCATGGTCTACCACTCCATATTGTCTCAGATAGAGGCATCCAGTTTACCTCTTGCTTCCTCAATCCAATGATCAGGTAGAGCAGGTCAATCAGATCCTGACCAACTTCCTGCAGCACTTCATCAATGCCCACCACAATGACTAGGCCAAACTCTTCCCTGGGGACGAATTCTCATACAACAACCTTGTGAGTGAATCCTCTGCCAAATCTCATTTTTTTGTGGTCTATGGTCAACATCATAATATTCTGTTCCCTGTTTCCACTACCTCCGATATTCCTGCTGCCAAATCTCTTGTCAAGGGTTTTTCTAAAAACTGGGAGTACACCAAGTCCACCTTATTGAATTGCTCTGAATACATGAAAAGGTACCCTTCTATAAACTTCATCAGTTCGTTCGAGGTGCTAAAACAGATTTACCCAGTAGCCTACAAGCTCAGACACCCGGCCTCTTTACAGATCCCCAATTCTTTTCATGTGTCTCTCCTTAAGCCTGTGGTTCTCAGTCCTTTTTTCAAAGATTTTGGTACCACTCCTGCTCCAGTCAGCACTGAAGATGTTTTCAAGGTAGAGAACATTCCGGTCACCAAGAGGGTAAGAGGAAAAACTTTTTTTCTTGTGGATTGGAATGGGTTTGGTCCTGAGGAGACCTTCTGGAGAGATTCCTTGCAGGCTTAAAAAAGAGGGGGGCATAAAGGGGGGGTTCTGTAGTACCAGTATCCCTGCACGCTGGCCCACTCCCCCAGCAGGGAAGCCAACTTACTTACCACCATGGCTCCCGTCCCGCGCTCCCTCTTCCTTCCTCATTGACTGTTGCCCGGGATACACAGATCCTTAGGCACTGTGCTTAGAGCGAGCACACTCCTTTCTTAAAGGGGCACGTGCGTCATCCTAAAATGTTCTCAGCCAATGGCTAGGAGACACTATTTAAGGCACCTCCACCTACATGGAGGTGCCTGTACAACGTTGTTATTCTGTTTCCAAAAATGGTTGCTAGTTCTTAGGTCCCCACTGCTCGTATCTCAGTACAGTGATACGTGATATCTTGATAAACGAGTGCATCTACTTATGAATTTTCTGAGATGCGAGCCACCGCTCAGTTGATTTATTGTTATATGATGCGATCCGAGATCTGAGTTACGAGGGACGTGATTATCCTGCCGTGTAAGCATCTCTGTCTTTGCTGCTGCGCTTTTGACCTTTTCTTGTGAATCATTTTCCTGGGCTAGACTCTATCTTTAGCACTCCTTCCGGCATGCATATGACATGGGGCTGTTGTACATAGGATAATGGTTATTTTTTTGTAGTGTATGTTATTTCACATGTGCAGCAAGGTACACTATTATGTGCACTCTCTGACTCTGGAGTGTTGGCTTTAGGATTCAAAATTTGCTATATTTATATGTGAAGATGATTAGGTGAAGTTAAACTGTACTTATTTTTATTTTTATTACACTTAATAGTTTTTCATACTGTACATTACTGTATTTGTTATTAATAAAGTTAATTTTTGTTAATTAAAAATGCCTAACAAAAAAAATTGGGGTGTTTTTTTGGAGGACTCGAACAGATTAATAGCATTTCAATTCATTTTAATAGGGAAATTTAATTTGATATGAGTAAATTGAGTTAAGAGCTCGGTCACAAAAACTAATTAAACTTGTCATAAGACAAGGTTTTACTGTACACCTGTCCTGTATACAGGACAGGTATACCAGGGTTGGACTGGGACTTAAATTCAGCCCTGGCATTTGAGAGCACACAGGCCAATTTGCTATGAAGTGAATGTGATATATGTTCGTCTATTTTTGTGGATCGCTCGAGATATATATCACATTTACAGAATGCAAACTGCTGTGGAGCCAGAATAACACGATGTGAAATTTAAAGGGAACCTGTCAGGTCAGATAACTATTTACTTGCAGATGAAGGGTTAATTTTCAGGTTAATTGCATTATGAAGGTGCCCTGCCGCTGTACTAAAAAGTGTGGCACCTGGGACAAAATACATTTTATCTCTCCCAGGAGCCACTGGCTTTCAGTCATGCAGGCGTGTCCAGAATAATTACAGTCACAGCACACAGCAGTGAGAGCAGCAGCTGTAAGCATGCCCTGGCACTATGACTGACAGTCGGCTGCACACTGATGCACAGCTGGCTGTCAGTCAAGGTAAGATTGCAGCAAACAGGGACCAGGCCCACCCACAAAAGTGACTTCACTATCAGGGGCAGGGCTGGTCTCTGCTCTCCCAGTTTCCTGCTTACAATGCGCTATTACAGTGCTCTCTCTTTCCGGCACATCACTTCTCATTAGAGCTGGCAAGGTTGTGCACTGTCACTGTGCTCTGAGAAAAATATTGCATAGTGACAAGGGAAGTCCTACTGAGCATACATCAGAATTGACAAATGACACATGCTCAGTAGAGCAGGGACTAGCCCAGCCCCTGAAATGTATGTCACTGATGATGCCATTGGCAGACACAAACAGAAAAGGGCCCCTGTGCAAGAGCAGTATATGGGCCCTTTGCAGTCCAATAGCTCATCATAATGCACAATTCCACCTGTTTTGGAGGTGGAAATGGGCCCCCAGACCTCTTAGGCTACTGTGCGGCACCACAGGTTACATCAATGATATGTCCACCCCCTGAATGACACTTCGTTTCAGGGTGCAGAGGCTGTGAACTGACTGCAGCCTCTGCCTCCTGATGACAACTCGTTTGAGTATCCCAGCATGCAATGGGGATTTTCAAACAGAACATCATCAAAGAGGAAATAGATAAAAAAAATATCTAAAGCAGTTAGATTAGAGAGGCAATAATAAGGGGTTTCTAATTAAAGTATACTAGAAATGCTATTCAATTATAAAAAAAAATAGTAATTTAGGATGAAAATCATTATTAGCTTCATTGACTGCACCAAAATATACCATTAAAGGGAACATGTCAGCTGTCCTAACTCCCTAAACCGCCATCATGACTGTATTAGCCCCTTTTTGTTGCTTACTGATTGATGATAAATGTAAAATTAAAGGGGTTGTCCACTACTTGGACAATCCCTTCTAAATCACTATTGCTCTATTCCTTCCAGTAAAAAATATAACACTTTTACTCACCTCCGGTGCCGATGACGTTCCAGGTGATCCCTGTAGCAATTCAGCAGCTTCTTCCTCCCTTCCTTTGGACGTAACTTGCATCCAAAGAAGGTGAGAAACCAGACCCAGCTCTCACTTTCTCTGCATGTCTGGATGTGTCCAAAAGCAAGAAAGAGAGGAGAGTCTTCAATTTAGACCCCTTTAAGCTGACTGGCAGCAATGGCGTCATGCCCTCCTTCCTCCTTTATTTACTGAATGCGGCTAGGAAGAATCAGAGGTCAGATCACCACTGAATTAAATCCCTGCACAGTGTAGAATCTTTATAGAACAATTGGGGCATCAGGGGGAAGGTTTGCCCTTCCCTGGGAAGAAGGAGAGGCCTACAGCTGACACCAACCCCTCTAGCATGTGCCAGAATTGCCAGATGGCCAGTCCTGTCCTGATATCCATGCCTGCTGTGCCAGCCAGTGTATCATTCGTGCCTGTCCGCACTTGCCTGCCTGTATACCAGCTGTGACTGCCAGCACCTGCCTGCTTGTATACCAGCTGTGCCCACAGCACCTTCCTGCCTGTATACCAGCCGTGCCTGCCTGCCAGTATATCAGCTGTGCCTGCCAGCACCTGCCTGCCTGTTTGTCAGTTGTCCCAGTCACTATACCTGCCGTGCTTGCCAGTCCACGCATTCCTGGCCGATCTAGCCTCCTGTCCCTTTGGGGTCAGCTGCTGTGCATCCGAGGTCAGTCATGGTGTACACATGGTTCCGCATCCTTGGATCATGGTATCATTAGCTGCCGTGCATCCGAGGCCAGGCTTGGTGTGGCACCTAGTTACCCTCCTCCAGGTTCTCCTCAGGCCATGGCACAATGGTTCCAGTTCATAACAATAGTCTTGTTAGATGAGACCAAAATAGAACTCTTTGGATGCCATAATACACACCATGTTTGGAGATCGAAAGGCACTGCATATCACTCCACCATATCAAAAGTGAAGTTTGAAGGTGGGAACATCATGGTGTGGGGCTGTTTTTCAACGTATGGCACTGGCAAACTTCATGTAATTGAGGGAAGGATGAATGGACAAATGTACCTAGACATTCTTGATAAAAACCTGCTGCCATCTACCAGGATGATGAAGATAAAATGAGGGTTTACATTTCGACAAGACAGTGATTCCAAACACACAACCTAAGAAACTCTCATTAGGTTTCAGATTAAAAAAAAATAAAGCTGCTAGAATAACTCAGCCGATTACCTGACATGAACTGAAGAGAACATTTATGGAAAGAACTAAAGCTCAGAGTTCATAAAAGTAGCCCACGGGATCTTTAGGATTTGAAGAGGGTTTGTGTGGAAGGATGTGACAAAATAACACCTGAGCAATGCATGCAAGTTATGGCATTATTATAGCTGTTTACCAAAACATATTCAAGATACAATTATATAATCAATCTGGGCTTAAAGTGTTGAGTCTCAGCTTAAGGCCACAGCCCAACTATCAGTATTTGGTCAGTATTTTTTCCCAGGAGTGGGAGCCAAAACCAGGAGTGGGTGATCAAAGCAGAATTGGTGACTTGTTTCTATTATACTTTTTCTCTGATTGTTCCTCACCTGGTTTTGGCTCCCACTCCTGAGAGAAAATACTGACCGATTACTGACCAAATACTGATAGTGGGGCCATGGCCTTAATTTGAGGGTATTCACATCCTATATGAAGTAAAGGTTTAGCAATTACAGCTTTTTAGTGTGGATCTGACTTTTTCAAGAGACCAAAAGTAACTGGACAATTATCTTAAAACCTCCTTCATTGGCTGTATGTGCTCTTCCCTCATTAATCTACTATCAATTAAGCAGGTAAATGGTCTGGAGCTGGCCAATTCAACAATTTGGTACATTATGAAAAAAAAGTGTACTGGTGAGTTTGGGAACACAAAAAGGCATTGACGTCTGTAGAACAGGCAAGAAAGCTTGTAAAAGGACTTCAACATGACGTTTCAAGGATGGAGCGAGACTGCCATCTACTGGCCAGATACAGTTAAGCGGAACCAAAATATGCAAGGGAAGTTGCAGGGAGAACAGGTTCAGACGCTGGACCCGATCAGGTGACTTCCAGGAAGGAGTTCCAGGAGATAAGAGGCCAGCGCGCCAAACCTGAGGGGTCTTTGGCGCCAAGCAGCAGAAAGGAGCAGACGTGCTCCCTGCGTCCTGAGAAACCCCGCGTGACAGGCCAAATCCAGAGGTCTGAGAGGTGCTCCAGCCGGTCACCGGTAAAAGAGCTCCGGATCCCTCACAGTTGTGACCCAAGTGCTGTGCCTGCTGAGGATACTAGGAACATGATCGCGGTGCTGAGTGAGTTCGCGGAACCTGACGTCGCCCGCCGACAGACGAGGCCTGGACCCCCCTACCCAAGGCTCGAGAGACTGCCTCCAACGGCCAAGCAGAGAGGAGTTGAGAGACGGTTGCCCCAGGAAAGTCACGCCAGCGGAAGTAGAGCAGCTGCATACGTGAGTAGGGCCATCACTTCCACTGTTCACCCACGGTACCGGGGACAACTGGGTTTATGTACTCAGGTTGGGAGGGGAACGGTTGGGGCTAAAGTAGCACAACGTGATCTAATTGAATTTATCCGGAAGAGACTCACGGCCTAGCGGGAATAACCGGTGACCCCCGCTAGGGCCAAATGCACAGTTAAAGAACTTGTGTGGTGTCTCCCATGATTGAGGGCATCACCTTACTTTAACCACTTCGCGCCAGAGCCTGTTTTTGCCTTCGTGACCGGGCCAATTTTTTCAATTCTGACCACTGTCACTTTATGAAGTAATTACTCTGGAACGCTTCAACGTATTCCCCTGATTCTGAGACTGTTTTTTCATGACATATTGTACTTCATGATAGTGGTAAAATTTCTTCCATATAACTTGCGTTTATTTGTGAAAAAATCGGAAATTTGGCGAAAATATAGAAAATTTTGCAATTTTCAAACTTTGAATTTTCATGCCCTTAAATCAGAGAGATATGTCACACAAAATAGTTAATAAATAACATTTCCCACATGTCTACTTTACATCAGCACAATTTTGGAACCAAAATTTTTTTTTGTTAGGGAGCTATAAGGGTTAAAAGTTGACCAGCGATTTCTCATTTTTCCAACAAAATTTACAAAAACATTTTTTTAGGGACCACATCATATTTGAAGTCACTTTGAGGGGTCTTTATGACAGAAAATACCCAAAATTGACACCATTCTAAAAACTGCACCCCTCAAGGTGCTCAAAACCACATTCAAGAACTTTATTAACCCTTCAGGTGCTTCACAGGAATTTTTGGAATGTGGAAAAAAAAAATTAACATTTAACTTTTTTCACAAAAATGTTACTTTAGACCCAATTTTTTTTATTTTCACAGGGGTAACAGGAAAAAATGGACCCCAAATTTTTTTGTGCAATTTCTCTTGAGCGTGCTGATACCCCATATGTGAGGGAAAACCACTGTTTGGGCGCACTGCAGGGTTCGGAAGGGAAGGAGCGCCATTAGACTTTTTGAATGTAAAATATGTCTGAATAATTAGCAGACGCCATGTTGCGTTTGGAGAGCTCCTGATGTGCCTAAACAGTGGAAACCCCCCACAAGTGACACCATTTTGGAAACTAGACCCCTTAGGGAACTTATCTAGATGTGTGGTGAGCACCTTGAACCCTAAGGTGCTTCACAGAAGTTTATAATATTGAGCTGTAAAAATAAAATTTTCACATTTTTCCCACAAAACCGTTTTTCATCCCTTAATTTTGCATTATCATAAGGGTAATAGGATAAATTGCACCATGAAATTTGTTGTGCAATTTCTCCTGAACACGCTGATACCCCATATGTGGAGGCAAATTACTGTTTGGGCGCATGGCAGGGTTTGAAAGGGAAGGAGCGCCATTTGACTTTTTGAATGTAAAATTTGTTTGAATAATTAGCAGACGCCATGTCGCATTTGGGGAGCCCCTAATGTGACTAAACAGTGGAAACCCCCCACAAGTGCCACCATTTTGGAAACTAGACCCCTTAGGGAACTTATCTAGATGTGTGGTGAGCACCTCGCACCCCCAGCTGCTTCACAGAAGTTTATAATATTGAGCCATAAAAATAAAATTTTCACATTTTTCCCACAAAACCGTTTTTCATCCCTTAATTTTGCATTATCATAAGGGTAATAGGATAAATTGCACCATGAAATTTGTTGTGCAATTTCTCCTGAACACGCTGATACCCCATATGTGGAGGCAAATTACTGTTTGGGCGCATGGCAGGGTTTGAAAGGGAAGGAGCGCCATTTGACTTTTTGAATGTAAAATTTGTTTGAATAATTAGCAGACGCCATGTCGCATTTGGGGAGCCCCTAATGTGACTAAACAGTGGAAACCCCCCACAAGTGCCACCATTTTGGAAACTAGACCCCTTAGGGAACTTATCTAGATGTGTGGTGAGCACCTCGCACCCCCAGCTGCTTCACAGAAGTTTATAATATTGAGCCGTAAAAATAAAATTTTCACATTTTTCCCACAAAACCGTTTTTCATCCCTTAATTTTGCATTATCATAAGGGTAATAGGATAAATTGCACCATGAAATTTGTTGTGCAATTTCTCCTGAACACGCTGATACCCCATATGTGGAGGCAAATTACTGTTTGGGCGCATGGCAGGGTTTGAAAGGGAAGGAGCGCCATTTGACTTTTTGAATGTAAAATTTGTTTGAATAATTAGCAGACGCCATGTCGCATTTGGGGAGCCCCTAATGTGACTAAACAGTGGAAACCCCCCACAAGTGCCACCATTTTGGAAACTAGACCCCTTAGGGAACTTATCTAGATGTGTGGTGAGCACCTCGCACCCCCAGCTGCTTCACAGAAGTTTATAATATTGAGCCGTGAAAATAAAATTTTCACATTTTTCCTACAAAAAATCTTTTTCATTCTCTAATTTTGTATTATCATAAGGGTAACAGGATAAATTGCACCATGAAGTTTGTTGTGCAATTTCTCCTGAACACGCTGATACCCCATATGTGAGGGAAAACCACTGTTTGGGCGCACGGCAGGGTTTGAAAGGGAAGGAGCGCCATTTGACTTTTTGAATGTAAAATTTGTTAAAATAATTAGCGGACGCCATGTCACATTTGTGGAGCCCCTAATGTGTCTAAACAGCGGAAACCCCCCACAAGTGCCACCATTTTGGAAACTAGACCCCTTAGGGAACTTATCTAGATGTGTGGTGAGCACCTTGCACCCCCAGCTGCTTCACAGAAGTTTATAATATTGAGCCGTGAAAATAAAATTTTCACATTTTTCCCATAAAAAATGTTTTTCATCCCCTAATTTTGCATTATCATAAGGATAACCAGAGAAATTGCACCATGAAATTTGTTGTACAATTTCTCCTGAGTACGCCGATACCCCATATGTGGGGGAAAACCACTGCTTTGGTGTACGGCAGGGTTCGGAAGAGAAAGGAGCGCTATGTTGGCTGGGATAGGCAGCAGACACCATGTCACATTTGAAGAGCCCCTGACATGCCAAAACAGCAGAAACCTCCACAAATGACCCCATTTTGTAAACTACACCTCTCAAGGAATTCATCTAGGGAAGTAGTGAGTATTTTTTAATTTTTTATTTTATACCATTGGGCAGTGAAAAAATCATAATTATATTTTTACCACAAAAAAATGTTTTACCCTCAGATTTTACATTTTCAAACAGGGCAATGGGTAAAAATGGTGCCAAAATGTGTCACACAATTTCTTCTAAAAGTGTCAATACCCCATATGTGGCTGTATCGTACCGCTTAGCCATACGGTGAGATCTGGGGGGGACGGAGTGCTATTTGACAATTGGAGAACAAATTATTGTAGAATAGGCATTTGGATTTGGGAGCACAAAATTTTCTGAATTTCTTTTGGGGGGCAAGGGTCATTTTGCTTTTCCAGAGCCTTTCTGCTACCAGTAACTTGGAAGTCCCTTATATTTTTAACAGATGACGGACCTGAGTGGGGACTAGCTTTTTTTGAGGACTGAGTTGAAGCTTTTATTGGGAACATTTTACGTAACATTTATCCGGCGCTCTAGGCTGAGCACTTACATCGGGGTTTCCATCTAAATTTCCAAGTGATGTAATTCAGATGAAACCCCTGCAGGATCCATTCACTGTAATGAGGCAGCAGAGTTACTCTGGACACCGTCTGGCCTCTGTGTAGCGGTGTCCTTTTTTTCAGAAGTGCACAAAACTGTGGCCAACCGCACTTTTATGCACGCCTAAAACAAATGACACCGTGGGATCCCAGGCTAGACGGCGTCCACAGTGGCCTATATCTGTTTCATTACAGGGAATCTTCCGTCATGGGTTCCGGCTGAATCATGTATTTCAGAGATTTACACGGAAACTCTGGTGTAAGTGCTCAGCGCAGAGCACAGGATAAATGTGGGCAGAGCCTTACTGGGATCTTTGGGGACATAATAAACAAATCAGTAGCAGGTGAAGAATTGGTTTTATTTATTTTTTACGCCGTTCCTAGTGTGATATAACTGATTAGATTACTTTATTCTTCGGGTCGGTGTGATTACAGAGATACCAGATTGATATCAGGTTTTTATGACTGACAGCTGTCACACACTAAAAGACGCTTTTTTTGCAAAATCTAGTTTTTGCATCACCATATTTTGAGAGCTATAATTTTTCCATATTTCGGCCGACAGAGTCATGTGATGGCTTGTTTTTTGCGGGACGAGTTGACATTTTTATTGGTACCATTTTTGGGGACGTGACATTTTTTGATCGCTTTCTATTCCGTTTTTTGGGAGGTAAAATTAACAAAAACAAACAATTCAGGAATTGTTTTTTGAGTTTTTTTTTTATGCCGTTCTGCGTGTGGTAAAAGTGATCAGGCAGCGTTATTCTTCGGGTCAGTACGTTTACAGCGATACTACACTTACTGTATTTTTTTTATGTTTTGGCGCTTTTACACAATAAAACTATTTTATAGAAAAAAATATTTTTTTTGCATTGCTTTATTCTGAGCGCTATAACTTTTTTATTTTTCGGCTGATGGAGCTGTATGGCGGCTTTTTTTTTGCGTAACAAGATGACGTTTTCAGTGGTACCATTTTTATTTCTATTTTGTTTTTTGATCGCATTTTTTTCCACTTTTTGTTTGGCAATATGATGAAAAAGCATATTTTTTTGCTCCGTTTTTTATTTATTTTTATTACGGTGTGCACAGAAGGAGTTAATTAGTGTGACAGTTTTATAGCTCGGGTTGTTTCGGACGCGGCGATACCAAATATGTGTACTTTTTTTGGTTTTGTAAAAATATACGGATTTATTGGTTTAATATTTTATTTATTTATTTTTATTTATTTTGTGATTTTTTTATTAATAGTTTAAAAACTTTTTTTTTACTTTTTTTCACATTTTTTCTTAGTCCCTGTATGGGACATTAATTTTTATTTTTCTGATCTCTGATCTCATGTAATGTAATAGACATGTATTACATTACATGAGATCTTCCCTGACTGTTTCAGTCAGAGTCTCCTGTCTGGCTACAGCTGCAGCTAAGCCAGACAGGACACCATATATGGCAGAGCTGGAGGCGGTCATGTGACCTCCAGCTGCCATAGCAACCCCAGGTCCTGGAAGGACTCGGAGGTCTTCGGAGAGGTAAGTTGACGACCCCCTCTCCTCCTGCTGTCTCCTATATGCCGCGATCACAATAGATCACAGCATATAGAAGACAGCTAAGGGTTAACATCACTGGGACCTGATCTAATCAGGTCCCGATGATGTCCCCTGTCAGAGCTAACGCTCTGCACCGGAATCGCAGCGCTTGCAGGACCCTGGGGGTCCTGAGCGCTGCGAGACCACCCACCGTTTTTAAATGTCGGCGCTGCACAGAGCCCGGCAAGCGCCGACGTTTATCTACAGTGGGCGGTCGGGAACCGGTTAAGAGACTGCGCCTTACTTTGAGAAATTTCGTATTTTTCTGATATTTCAAACCACTGTTCACTACCCTTTTTGCTAATCCCTTGTTTCAGTATACCTGTTGTATAAAACTGTTTACAAACATCTCTGACTGTTCTCGCCTTGTGTCTCTGTGCGTTGCATTCCGGCACCTGCATTACACGTCCACGGAAGAAAACAGTGGTAGATGATCGCAGAATCCTTTCCATGGTGAAGAAAAGCCCCTTCACAATATCAACCTAAGTGAAGAACACTCTCCGGGAAGTAGGTTTTTCAGCGTTTATGTCCACCATAAAAGAGAAAACTTCATGAGAGCAAATCAGAGGGTTCACCACAAGGTGGAAACCATTAATCAGACTTAAAAATACAAAGGCCAGATTAGACTTTGCAAAAAACATCTAAAGAAGGCAGAGAAACCCCCTGAGCCTTAAGCAGAGGGGGCATGACTTTGGGAGGGGTGGACCTTTAATGCCAACAGCTTTGTTTGTAGAGCTGTGTAGATTTTAAAGGAGTGATTCTGATCTAGGAGGAAGGATCACAGTACGCGTGGGGCTTATTGGCCTGTGGGCTTATTGTAAGGAGGGTGGGGCTGACAGGGGGGAGGGAGGTAATTCTTTCTTCTCTCTTTGTGTGATATCTCTTTCTCTCTGTGGACAAGATGGAGGATGGACAGGAGCAGTATCAGGAGAGTATAATACTGGGGCTATCAGATGATATTATACATTTCACATTTTGGGTATTCGCATAACACTGGGGGTTATTATCACCTCTCATTACAGATGATATGACCACATTCACCTCAGACACCATGTATTAGTGTAGTATCAGCTCCTACACCATATATCAGATCAATATTACCTCAGAAATTCATGTAGCCGCCATTTTCCTCATGTGACTGCTGCAACTTGCCTGGATGCTGCTCCTGTGTGACCTCCTTGCAGACATCGCTGATATAGCAAATATTACTCATCACGGATTACACACTGCTGTCATCTATACACGGATTACACACTGCTGTCATCTATATACTGATTGTACACTGCTGTCATCTATATACTGATTGTACACTGCTACCTTCTAGGAAAGCCGAGCGATGGCCATCACAGTGTAATAGTACAGGACAGATCATGGACACATACAGTGTCTGCCATTACAATGCTCTCTATAGTGGAGCTGGACAGACACATTTACTAGAGACTGGTGAGAGGGGGTCGGGGGATGGTATGTAAGAGGAGATGCTACACACAATGTCAGCACAAGGTATACTCATCCTGCTGTGGGCTGTTTTAGCCTTCCCCACCTTCAAATGTATGGAGTCTGGTCACTGGTATGTGACCTGGTGAGATACTGATAATGCTGTAGGGGTAATCTGTTATATACTAATCATGTTGTGTGTACGGATCCTGTGTATGAAGGTTATCATTCCTCATTATATATGGGTAATCTACCGGTGCAGTATTCTTATCTATACAGATCCAGTATATCCAGTGTATTATCCCCAGTATATACACTGCTCAAAAAATAAAGGGAACACTCAAATAACCCATCCTAGATCTGAATGAATGAAATATTCTCATTGAATACTTTGTTCTGTACAAAGCTGAATGTGCTGACAACAAAATCACACAAAAATCATCAATGGAAAATAAATTTATTAACCAATGGAGGCCTGGATTTGGAGTCACCCCCAAAATTAAAGTGGAAAAACGCACTACAGGCTGATCCAACTTTGATGTATTGTCCTTAAAACAAGTCAAAATGAGGCTGAGTATTGTGTGTGGCCTCCACGTGCCTGTATGACCTCCCTACAACGCCTGGGCATGCTCCTGATGAGGCTGAGTATTGTGTGTGGTCTCCACGTGCCTGTATGACCTTCCTACAACGCCTGGGCATGCTCCTGATGAGGCTGAGTATTGTGTATGGCCTCCACGTGCCTGTATGACCTCCCTACAACGCCTGGGCATGCTCCTGATGAGGCTGAGTATTGTGTGTGGCCTCCACGTGCCTGTATGACCTCCCTACAACGCCTGGGCATGCTCCTGATGGGGTTGCGGATGGTCTCCTGTGGGATCTCCTCCCAGACCTGGACTAAAGCATCCGCCAACTCCTGGACAGTCTGTGGTGCAACGTGACGTTGGTGGATAGAGTGAGACATGATGTCCCAGATGTGCTCAGTCGGATTCAGGTCTGGGGAACGGACGGGCCAGTCCATAGCTTCAATGCCTTCATCTTGCAGGAACTGCTGACACACTCCAGTCACATGAGGTCTGGCATTGTCCTGAATTAGGATGAACCCAGGGCCAACCGCACCAGCATATGGTCTCACAAGCGGTCTGAGAATCTCATCCCGGTACCTAATGGCAGTCAGGCTACCTCTGGCAAGCACATGGAGGGCTGCGCAGCCCTCCAAAGAAATGCCACCCCACACCATTACTGACCCACTGCCAAACCTGTCATGCTGAAGGATGTTGCAGGCAGCAGATCGTTCTCCACGGCATCGTCAGACTGTCACGTCTGTCACATGTGCTCAGTGTGAACCTGCTTTCATCTGTGAAGAGCACAGGGCGCCAGTGGCGACTTTGCCAATCCTGGTGTTCTGTGGCAAATGGCAAGCGTCCTGCACGGTGTTGGGCTGTGAGCACAACCCCCATCTGTGGACGTCGGGCCCTCATACCACCCTCATGGAGTCGGTTTCTAACCGTTTGTGCAGACACATGCACATTTGTGGCCTGCTTGAGGTCATTTTGCAGGGTTCTGTCAGTGCTCCTCCTGTTCCTCCTTGCACAAAGGCGGAGGTAACGTTCCTGCTGCTGAGTTGTTGCCCTCATACGGCCCCCTCCACGTCTCCTGGTGTACTGGCCTGTCTCCTGGTAGCGCCTCCAGCCTCTGGACACAGCCATCCTTCTTGCCACAGCTCGCATTGATGTGCCATCCTGGATGAGCTGCACTATCTGAGCAACTTCTGTGGGTTGTAGAGTCTGTCTCATGCTACCACGAGTGTGAAAGCACAACCAACATTCAAAAGTGACCAAAACATCAGCCAGAAAGCATTGGTACCGAGATATGGTCTGTGGTCCCCACCTGCAGAACCACTCCTTTATTGAGGGTGTCTTGATAATTGCCAATAATTTCCATCTATTGTCTATTCCATTTGCACAACAGCATGTGAAATTGATTGTCAATCAGTGTTGCTTCCTAAGTGGACAGTTTGATTTCACAGAAGTTTGATTTACTTGGAGTTATATTCTGTTGTTTAAGTGTTCCCTTTATTTTTTTGAGCAGTGTATGTATTTTCTCACTATATATGTATGATCTGGGTACTCTGACTATATATGTGTAATGGGTATACAAACTCCAACCCTATTCTATATACTTATGTTTACAGAGGCAGTATTCTCACTATATACTTTATGGGTCCAGGCGCCATCCCTGTGTGGTATAATTATGGATACAGAGAAAGTATATCAAGGGTATATATTCTCTCACTATATACTAAATGTGTTATATGGGTCCAGCCTCGATCCCTGGGTGGTATTCTTCTGTATACAGAACCAGTATATCAAGGGTATATATACTCTCACTATATGCTATTGTTTTAATATGGTTCTATGCTTCATCCCTGTTCAGTATACTTATGTACACAGAGACAGTATATCAAGGGTATTCTCACTATACTATATACAGAGCCAGTATATCAAGGGTATTCTCAGTATACTATATGTACACTATATACTGTATGTGTAATATGGGTACAGGCTCCAACCCTATGTGGTATACGTATCATATAGGCAGAGCCAGTATATCAAGGGTATTCACACTATATACTGTGTGTGTAATATGTGTACAGGTGCCATCCCTGTGTGGCATATGTATCATGCATACAGATACTGTGAATCCAGTTAGTCACTCCTCACTATACATTTTGCATGTTTATGTGACCTCCATCTATGCTATATACGGTTCATGTTGTATATACTGATCCTGTGATACAGGTTATTCCCCTATATACAGTTGTGCTCAAAAGTTTACATACACCTGCATAATTTTTGCTTTCTTGGCCTTGTTTCAAAGAATATGAATGATAACAAAAAACTTTCTCCACGCATGGTTATTGGTTGGGTGAAGCCATTTATTGTCAAACTACTGTGTTTTCTCTTTTTACATCGTAATGACAACCAAAAACATCCAAATGACCCTGATCAAAAGTTTACATATCCCATTTCTTAATAACATGTATTGCCCCCTCTAACATCAATGACAGCTTGAAGTCTTTTGGAGTAGTTGTGGGTGAGGTTCTTTAATTTCTCAGATGGTAAAGCTGCCCATTCTTCTTGGCAAAAAGCCTCCAGTTCCTGTAAATTCCTGGGCTGTCTATCATGAACTGCGCGCTTGAGATCTCCCCAGAGTGGCTCAATGATATTGAGGTCAGGAGATGGAGATGGCCACTCCAGAACCTTCACTTTGTTCTGCTGTAGCCAATGACAGGTCGTCCAAGTACGTCCCATGCGCAGCTTCCGGGCTGATGAGTGCAAATTTGCCTCCAGTATTTGCTGATAACGTGCTGCATTCATCTTTCCTTCAACTGTTTCCAAGTTTCCTGTGCCTTTATAGCTCACACATCCCCAAAATATCAGCGATCCATGTCCGTGATTTACTGTAGGAATGGTGTTCCTTTCATCATAGGCCTTGTTGACTTCTCTACAAATGTAACGTTTATGGTTGTGGCCAATAGGTTCAATTTTGGTCTCATCACTCCAAATTACCTTGTTCCAGAAGTTTTGAGGCTTGTTTCTGTGCTGTTTGGCGTATTGTAATTGAGATACTTTGTGGCATTTGCACAGTAATGGCTTTCTTCTTGATTCGACCATGCAGCCCAATTTTCTTCAAGTGCCTCCTTATTGTGCATCTTGAAACAGCCACACCACTAGTTTTCAGAGAGTCTTGAATTTCAGCTGATGTTATTTGTGGGTTTTTCTTTGCATCCCGAACAATTTTCCTGGCATTGTGGCCGAAACTTTGGTTGGTCTACCTGACCGTGGTTTGGTTTTTACAGAGACCCTGATGTTCCATTTGTTAATCACAGTTTGAACGCTGATGACTGGCATTATCAATTCCTTGGATATTTTTTTGTATCCCCTTCCTGTGTTATACAGTTCAACTACCTTTTCCCGTAGATCCATTGACAACTCTTCTGCTTTCCCCATGACTCACAATCCAGAAACTTCAGTGGCTGGATGAAAGATGCAAGAGTCTGTCTGGATACAAGAAACTCACTCAGCTTTTATGCACACACACTGATTACAAGCAAACAGGTCACAGGTGAGGATGTTACCTTTAGTAGCCAATCAAACCCATTTGTGTCAAATTCTGTGCATGTTATCAGGCCAAAATTACCAGGGTATGTGAAATTTTGATCAGGGTCATCTGGATGTTTTTGGCTGTCATTAAGATTTAAAAAGATAAAACACAGTAGTTTGACAATAAATGGCTTCACCCAACCAATAACCATAAGTGGAGAAAAAGTTTTTTGTTATAATTCATATTCTTTGAAACAAGGCCAAGAAAGGAAAAATTTTGCCGGGGTATGTAAACTTTTGAGCACAACTGTATATATATACAGGGCTGCCACCAGGAATTTCAGGGCCCCACACTGGCAAAATTTTCGGGCCCCCTTGAGAATCCGCCCAAGCTCCACCCAAACTCCGCATCCACCTCAGCTCCGCCTCCACATCTCAAAACTTCCAAAGTCCCACCCCTCACTCTTGGAAAAAGTCTATTTCTGCACCACGTCCTCACCAAATCACATATTAACAGTTCCCATCGAACACCAGATCACATACATAGCCAGCAGCTTTTGTTTTGGCCAAGAGATTTTTGAAGCCGCCACCACAACAAGGGGACTCTTCTGGCTGGGTCCTACTCTACTCTAACCTATTAAATATCCAGTACTCTTTTTAGGTATATTTGTATTTATTTTTCTTTAAGAGAATGTGTCACGTACATTTTTTAAAATGACCAATAATATCACATACAAGGGACAAATACCGTCACACCATGGCCACCACATAGTGACCGAACAACACCGCATATGACTCGCCCCCTGGGCCGGGGGGCACTCGAATCCGGGCAGTAGGGGAACGATGGGAGTAGTAGTGGCAACCCGGTTCCGTGGCTCAGGGTGGTCAGGCCAGTCATAGTCCGTTATGTGCTGATGATTATGTCCGACTACGCCACACGTGGATTGCGGTTATTAGGAACCGCCGCTGCATGCAGACCACTGGGGCTGATGAGGTGTGCAGCTAGGGTAGTGTGACTCCCCACGGGAAGAGTGCGGCCCCAGGGCAGTATAATGGATGGTGGGAGTGATGGTAGTGAGAGTCCCAGTGCTGATAGTGCTGGAGGAGCAAGGAGCACACAGACAACAGGTTGCAGTCCAGGGTCTTTACTAGAACAGGTAAACTGACCCACAAACAGTCCCGGCTAGGAGGGGACCTGGATGTCTGAGAGCAATGGGGAAATTGGCCCTGGTCAGGGTGAGGGTGTAGGCCTACCGTGCTTTCTGCGCTCCTTCTGGCTATCTCCTCCTGATAGGGTAACAGCCCACGTTTCCGAGCTTTCCGTGTACTCTCGCCTGTATGGCCTGCAACGTGAGTTCCTTTCTGCTAGGCCAAGGAATATACAGTCCCCTGCGGACTGGTTATCTGCTGGGGGATGTGGAATCCTCCCAGCCTCAGACACCAAAGTCTGGTAAATTAAGTCCTTTATCTGCCAAGACAGACTCACTTCGCCTCTTGTCTCTGGCTTGTGGCTCTCCTCCTGACACACTTCCTCTTAGGTGCAATACAACTTTCTGTCCCTGCTCTGCTCCGGGACACGTCTCAGTGCTGAGACAGGCCATCCAGTTCTCTCTAACCCTGCCCCCAGTACCAGCTTTTATAGGGGCAGCCAGCTCCCCCTACTGGCCTGAGACAGGAGGCATTGCATGCTAATGTTCCCCTGACCAGAGAACCTCCCCCTTGCTCTCAGACACAGCTTTATTACATTTTGTGGCATCCAGGCCAGGGTGACACATTCCCCCCTATTAAAATTTAGTACTCCGGGACTAAACAATAAACAGAGACAATATGCATAACCATAAAACATTAATAGACAACGACGCACAGATTGAGTTCTTAAGGTCACAGTGTGGTCTGTGACCGGGTGTCCATATCACCAATACAACGGGGAGCCTTAACCAGGTGGGGGTCTGTCCTACCCCAAGTCCTTTACAGTCTTAGTTCATTCCTGGGTTAGGCTCCGAACGCAGTCCATACAAGGTCCCGGTTATTAAAAGTCCATAACCTTCGAGTCTGTACGGCAACTGTAAGGAACTGAAACACACAATTACTAATCTCGCATGTAACTTGGCAAACAATTCAACATTTGGCAACAGGGTTATTTACAATTTTAGTACACTCTATATTCTCCAGCGAGCGGGTATTATTATTATTATTATTATTTATTGTTATAGCGCCATTTATTCCATGGCGCTTTACATGTGATAGGGATATACATAACAAAAGCATTTACATAATCTTAACAAAAAAAGTCAGCGACTGGTACAGGAGGAGCGAGGACCCTGCCCGCGAGGGCTCACAGTCTACAAGGGATGGGTGAGGATACATTAGGTGAGGGTAGAGCTGGTCGTGCAGTGGTGTTTACTGCAGGTTGTAGGCTTGTCGGAAGAGGTGGGTCTTCAGGTTCCTTTTGAAGGTTTCCACAGTCGGCGAGAGTCTGATATGTTGGGGTAGAGAGTTCCAGAGTAGGGGGGAAGCACGGGAGAAATCTTGTATACGATTTTGGGAGGAGGAGATAAGAGGTGAGTAGAGAAGGAGATCTTGTGAGGATCGGAGGTTGCGTGCAGGTAAGTACCGGGAGACTAGGTCACAGATGTATGGGGGAGACAGGTTGTGGATGGCTTTGTATGCCATGGTTAGGGTTTTGAACTGAATTCTCTGGGCAATGGGGAGCCAGTGAAGGGATTGACAGAGAGGAGAGGCCGGGGAATAGCGGGGGGAGAGGTGGATTAGTCGAGCAGCAGAGTTTAGGATAGATTGGAGAGGCGCAAGAGTGTTGGAAGGGAGGCCACGGAGCAGGAGGTTGCAGTAGTCGAGGCGGGATATGATGAGGGCATGCACCAGTGTTTTTGCAGAGTCTTTGCTGAGGAATGCACGGATCCGGGAGATGTTTTTGAGTTGGAGTCGGCAGGAGGTGGAAAGGGCTTGGATATGTGGCTTGAAGGAGAGATCAGAGTCAAGGGTTACCCCAAGGCAGCGAGCTTGTGGGACTGGGGAGAGTGAACAGCCATTGACGTTGATGGATAGGTCGGATGGGGGATGTGAATGAGAGGGTGGAAAGATGATGAACTCTGTTTTATCCATGTTGAGTTTTAGAAATCTGTCGGAGAAGAAGGATGAGATGGCGGACAGACATTGTGGGATTCTGGTTAGTAGGGAGGAGATATCGGGTCCAGAGAGGTAGATCTGTGTGTCGTCAGCATAGAGGTGATACTGAAAACCGTGAGATTCTATGAGCTGTCCCAGGCCGATGGTGTAGATGGAGAAGAGCAGAGGTCCTACAACTGAACCTTAGGGGACACCGACAGATAGGGGGCGAGATGAGGAGGTGGTGCGTGAGTGGGAGACGCTGAATGTCCTGTCTGTTAAGTATGAGGAGATCCAAGATAGAGCCAAGTCTGTGATGCCAAGAGATGAGAGAATCTGGAGTAAGAGGGAATGGTCCACTGTGTCAAAGGCAGATGACAGGTCCAGAAGGAGGAGGATGGAGTAGTGTTGCTTGGATTTGGAATTTAGTAGGTCGTTGGTGACTTTGGTCAGGGCAGTTTCAGTCGAGTGATGCGGTCGGAAGCCAGATTGTAGACAGTCGAAGAGGGAGCAGGAGGAGAGGTGGGAGGATAGTTCAAGGTGGACATGTTGTTCTAGAAGTTTTGAGGCAAAGGGGAGGAGTGATATGGGGCGGTAGCTAGTCAGAGAGGAAGGGTCAAGGGAGGGCTTTTTGAGGATGGGTGTGATTGCGGCATGTTTGAAACATGAGGGGAAGACTCCGGTTGTTAGTGACAGATTGAAGAGGTGGGTTAGGGTTGGGATGAAGACTGTGGTGAGGTTAGTGATGAGGTGGGATGGGTTGGGTCAAGTTCGCAGGTGGTGAGGTGTGATTTGGAGAGTAAAGAGGAGACTTGACCTTCTGCAATGGTGGAGAAGTGGGGTTTGGAGGAGGAGGGTTGAGTAGATATGAGGAGGGGTTGTGTGGACTTTAGGCAAAAGTTTTGTCTGATGGTGTCAATCTTCTGTTTGAAGAATGATGCAAAGTCGTCGGCTGAGATGAGAGAAGAGGGAGGAGGTGCTGGGGGACGAAGGAGAGAGTTGAAAGTGTTAAATAGCTGTTTAGGGTTGTGAGATAGGGAGGATATGAGAGATGAGAAGTAGGTTTGTTTTGCTGTAGTGAGTGCGGACTTGAAATTAGTGAGGGATTGCTTGAATGCGATGAAGTGCTCGATGGAGTGAGACCTTTTCCATCTCTGCTCCGCAACCCTGGAGGTATCTGTCCCTTTGTGCTCCTGGTTGATCTACGTAGCCCACTGTCTGGTGGTGGACTAACCTGGCTTTCCCCACTAGCGTTAGGGGTACAGCTACCAGCTGGGTGTACAGGTAGGGCAGGCAGCTGTCTGCGGGTCCTTTGGCTTACCGCAGGCATGGCAGGCTCACTGTCAGCAGAGGGTTGACTCTCCTGGGCTGCTGGTACAGGCTCTTCTGCCTCTGGAACCGCTTGCTCCTCTTCACCTTCCGGCTCTGGTGTTGGTTGTTGCTGTGCCGGTTGCAGGAAATGCAGGACGGGTACCACTATGGCATCATTTTATGCGAGTCCAGGACTGAGGGAACTCTCCGAGAACGGTGCTGATCATTTCTTCCTTGTCCTCTGCGGGTTCAAGGTCACTCTGGTCCTCTTCTGCACTATGGAGTTGCTCGGGGAATCTTTTGAGGTGGTCTCTGGAGACGGTGCTAGTGGTTTCTCCTCCGTCCTTGGTGATCACGCACACCTTCGGGTTGTCGTGATCAGACTGCAGTACGGTGTAGGGTTCCCTTTCCCACTGGTCGTCCAACTTATGTAGCCTTCTCTTCCGCTTCAGGACCTGCTCACCAGGTTCTAGGGGACCAGCAGGGGCGTGTTGGTTGAAGAGTCTTTCTTGCCTTTCTTGACCTGGGCCAGGCTCCTCTCCACACTCTCCTGTACCTTCTTGTACTGCAGTTGCCTTTCCGTATCCCAGTCCGCATCCGGGGAGGTGTCCTCAGGCGTTAGGACTCCCATCTCCAGGTCTACGGGCAGCTTACCTGGTCTGGCTCGCATCAGGTAAGCCGGGGTGCAGTTGGTAGCATTCACCGGGATATGATTGTACAAGTCTATCAGGTCCGGCAGTTTTTCTGGCCACAGGCTGCGTTCCTCCAGGGGCAACGTCTTCAGGAGATCAATGACTATATTGTTCATCTTCTCACACATCCCGTTGGTTTGGCGGTGGTAAGGCGTTGTACGAATCTTCTTACAGCCATAGAGGTTGCAGAACTCCTGGAAGATTTCAGCTTCGAACGCTGGACCCTGGTCTGTCAGGACCTGTTCCGGATACCCGTGTGGACGGCAGAAGTATTGCTGGAAGGCTCTGGCCGCTGTTTGGGCTGTCAAGTCTTTTACCGGGACCACCACGAGAAAACGGGAATAGTGGTCCACGATTGTCAGGGCATAGATGTATCCTGACCGGCTTGGAGCCAATTTGACGTGGTCCAGAGCTACCAGCTCGAGAGGCTGCGTGGTGACTATGGGCCTCAAGGGTGTCTTCTGGCTGGTGCGGTCCTTCCTCCTTAGGTGACCAGGGCCACAGTCTCTGCACCATTTTTCTACAGCTCCTCTCATGCCGACCCAAAAGAACCTTCCTCTTAGCAGGAACTCCAGTTTCTTCCAACCGAAGTGTCCCGCTCTGTCATGGTAAGCTCCCAGGACCATAGCTGCATCCCGCCTTGGGACCACGACTCGCCAGGTCAGCTCGTGCGTCCGGTGGTTGACAATCTTTCTGCACAACTTGCCTTCGTAGAGGAACAGCTTGCTCTTCTCTTTCCATAGCTGCTTAGCTTCCTCTGGAGCATCCGGATCCATGCGGGCATCTTCCTGGGTCAGCAGATCTTTCACCAGGCGGATGGCAGGGTCACTATCTTGGGTCTCAGCCCAGCTGCGGTGAGGTAGGGGATTGATCATCACGGTTGTTAGATCCTCCTCCTTCACGCGGTGGGAGTATTGAGCGGCTCCATACCGGTGAAACGCGGGGAGTTCTACCTCCTCCAGCTCTTCTGGGTCTTCGTCACCTTCAGTTAAGTGAGGCATCCTCGATAGGGCGTCAGCGTTGGCATTGGTTTTGCCTGCCCGATATTTGATCACGAAGTCATAGTTGGAGAGACGGGCCATCCACCGCTGTTCTAGGGCACCTAGTCTTGCATTGTCCAGGTGTGTCAACGGGTTGTTGTCCGTGTACACGGTGAACTTTGCGGAGGCCAGGTAATGCTTGAAGCGTTCCGTCACGGCCCACACCACCGCCAAGAATTCTAGCTTGAAGGAGCTGTAATTCTCCGGGTTCCTCTCAGTGGGCCTCAGCTCCCGGCTGGCGTATGCGATCACCCGTTCTCTGCCCTGTTGGTTTTGGGACAGTACGGCTCCCAGTCCCACATTACTGGCGTCTGTGTGGAGAATGAAAGGCTGGCCATAATCAGGGTAGGCCAGGATCTCTTTAGCTGTCGGAAGGACCCCTCTTCCGGTTTATCCCACTTGAAGGGTGGCTTTTGACTTCTGGACTTAGACTGTCCGATCAGGAGGTCCTGCATAGGAGCTGCCATCTTAGTGAACCCGGGGATGAACCTTCGGTAGTAGCCTACCAACCCGAGAAACTGTCTCACCTCTTTGATGTTCGAGGGGCTTGGCCAGCTCTTGATTGCCGTGACCTTGTCAGGGTCGGGGGCTACTCCTTCCGCACTTACCACGTGCCCTAGGTACTGGACCTTTGGTTTCAGCAGGTGACACTTCGATAGTTTCACCTTCAGGCCATAGCCTGCCAGGGCTTCGAACACCTCGGCCAGGTGCTTCAGATGGTCCTCGTAGGTCTTCGAATAGACGATCATGTCGTCCAGGTAAAGGAGGACCGTCTCGAAGTTTCGGTGCCCTAGACAGCATTCCATCAGCCTCTGGAAGGTCCCTGGTGCGTTGCAGAGCCCGAAGGGCATACAGTTGAACTCACTCAGTCCCATCGGGGTGGTGAAGGCGGTCTTCTCCTTGTCAGCCTCTGCCACAGGAACCTGCCAGTAGCCGCTAGTAAGGTCCAAAGTAGAAAAGAAGTTAGCTGATTTTAGTGCGGCTAAAGACTCCTCTATTCTAGGCAGTGGGTATGCGTCTTTATGGGTGATACCATTGATTTGTCTATAGTCTACGCACATTCTCATGGTGCCATCTTTCTTTTTCACCAGAACCAAGGGGGCTGCCCAGGGGCTACAGCTATCTCGAATGACCCCAGCTTCTTTCATTTCTCTTAGCATGCCCTTTGCGTTCTGATAGTGTGCAGGGGGTACAGGTGTGTGTCTCTCTTTTATTGGTGGGTGGCTCCCTGTGGGGATGTGGTGTTCTATCCCTTTTACACTGCCGAAATCTAGTGGGTGCTTACTAAAGACTCTCTCATACTCCTGTACCACCCGGTAGACTCCTTGTTTTTGGTGCAGGGGAGTGGAGTCAGCACCCACGTGGAGTTTCTGGCACCAGTCCTCCTTTTGTTTCTGGGAGCCATTACCCTCCGCCTGTGGAGATGGAGGCAAGGGTTCCACGGCCCTGATAGCTTTGTGTTCGACAACAAACAGTTTGGCGAGTGTAGCGTACCTGGGTAAGTGTACTTCCCTCTCCCCAATGTTGAGGATGCGGACGGCACCCTCCCATGACGGACATCAACCACCCCCCGGGCTGTCAAAATGGTGGGCCTGCTGTCTGAGTACACGGGTTCTACCATGGCTTGGTAGTCTCTACCTCTCAACCCGATTGCAGTCCGACACCAGATCATCATTTCACTTTCGGGAGGCATGGAAATGGGGAATGGGTCACTCAGTCTTACGCTACCGATCTCACCACCAGACAGTTCTACCTGCTGCCGTCTCATCAGGGCTTTTATCTCCTTGTTGAATACTCTCTGTTGGCTGGAACTAGCATTCACCGCCACCTGTTGTAGAATTACAATTACCTCTGAAAGACAATTTTCAATCACGTTAGTACCCACAGTTATTTTAGGGTGACTTTCACGACGGTCAATGTCCACAATAATCACTCCCTGTGCCGGTAGTTCAACTTTACCAATTTTAATGGTCATCTCCTTGAACCCCATCTGCGGCACTGGTAAGCCATTACTGGCGATGATGCTCAAGTTACTGTCTGGATACCGTGTGATATCAGCATCAGTCCAATACTGCTTAAAAAGTACATAAGGGATAGTGGTTACTTGCGACCCAGTATCCAGCAAGGTGCTCATGGGGATACCGTCCAGCACCACGGGTAAAACCGGGCGCCCCCCAACGTACTTATCACGCCAATTATAAGGGCCTGGTGATCTTATGCCTGGGGGTTGGCCCTATGCCCCAGGTTGGACCCGTTTAAATTACAGTACCTGGAAATGTGTCCGGGCTGGTTGCATTGACGGCAAATGGGCTGTCCATCCTCTGCGTAGCGGTCTGTGGGCCTCCCTCGAAACGACGGGATCCTCCTCTGTCGACGCCACGGGACATCCTCCGGACTTGAAGCCAGCTCTATGGGTCTTGAAGGGTCCACTTGCAACGGCTGGACGGTCCTGGTCAACGCCGCAACGCTCCTGGTCAGCTCCTGGACTTGGTGGTGCAGGTCTTTCGATGGGGCTTGGTTCAGGGCCTGTGCATCAGCCCCCACGGGGTCCATAGAGGAGGGCGCCGCCTCCTGGTGGTAGGTGAGAGCAGGGCGCCGGGGGTTTATAGCGCCACTGGTTGCAGATTCACGGAGCACCCTTATGGCCCTGTCCTTAAATTGGGCAAAGGTCAGGTCGGGGTTCTGAAAGAACATGAGGCGCAGTTGGGCCCTGTGGGCGCTAGACAGCAGACCTTCTATGAATTGTTCTGTTAGCAGCTTATCCGTTTCCTGCACACTGCCAGGGTCAGTTTGTTGAATAGCCCTCAAGGCTTCCTGCAGATTTAGGGCATAGTCTCTGATGCTGTCCTGTGCCCGCTGCTTACATCCATAGAACCTCATTTTAATTTCAGCGGAGGTACGTGTGTCAAAGGTACCCCGCAGCCGGGCCAGAATACCCTTCACAGTCCTTTTCTCCTCAGTGGGCCATGATTTTACCTCCCTTTGGGCTGCGCCAGTTAACTGCCCTGTCAATATGCTGACCTTCTGTTCCTCTGTCAGGGAGTAAACCTGGAACAAACTGTACAGCCTTTCCTTAAAGTCAGTTAGGGCATGGGGCTCCCCTGAGTACTTGTGCAGCCAGGCCGCTCCAGGGATGTAGGGCAGGGAAAAGGGCATCACCGCTGCTGCAGCTGCGTTGGTGGTAGTTGGCGCCTCTGTATCCGACATCTTCCTCCCCCCTAGTTAAGCGTGGCCTATCTTCCGACGATCCTCTTCTGTAGGCCGCTGCTCCGCTGCCGCTGCTCTGGACGAGGACCTTGCGTCGCGTCCTGATGACGTCAGCGTCGCTCTCTCTCCCTTCCAGGACCTTGCGCAGCGTCGGTGCGTGGGGCGGAGCTTCAGGGCTCGCGCGCTTTTGGCGTCCACGCCCCTCTTCTTCCCGCGCGGCTTCCTGGATGGCGTCCGACGGCGGGAAAACGACTTCGGATGGCGGGAAAACAGCTGAAGATGGCGGGAACCGACTGAAGATGGCGGGAAACGGCTCCGGATGGCGGGAACCTTCACCACGGTAGGTATGACAGTCTTTTGAAGGCACGCAGTACCCGGTGGTTGCGGGCACGAAATCCTGCCGACTACGCCAAAGCTGACTCGCCCCCTGGGCCGTGGGGCACTCGGATCCGGGCAGTAGGGGAACGATGGGAGTAGTAGTGGCAACCCGGTTCCGTGGCTCAGGGTGGTCAGGCCAGTCGTAGTCTGCTATGTGCTGATGATTATGTCCGACTACGCCACCCGTGGATTGCGGTTATTAGGAACCGCCGCTGCATGCAGACTGCTGGGGCTGATGAGGTGTGCAGCTAGGGTAGCGTGACTCCCCACGGGAAGAGTGCGGCCCCAGGGCAGTATAATGAATGGTGGGAGTGATGGTAGTGAGAGTCCCAGTGCTGATAGTACTGGAGGAGCAAGGAGCACACAGACAACAGGTTGCAGTCCAGGGTCTTTACTAGAACAGGTAAACTGACCCACAAACAGTCCCGGCTAGGAGGGGACCTGGATGTCTGAGAGCAATGGGGAAATTGGCCCTGGTCAGGGTGAGGGTGTAGGCCTACCGTGCTTTCTGCGCTCCTTCTGGCTATCTCCTCCTGATAGGGTAACAGCCCACGTTTCCGAGCTTTCCGTGTACTCTCACCTGTATGGCCTGCGACGTGGATTCCTTTCTGCTCCCGGCCTGGTACGGCTGTGCTGGTCCCTTCTGTTGCGGCAGAGCCTCCAGGCTTCTTAGGCCAAGGAATATACAGTCCCCTGCGGACTGGTTATCTGCTCGGGGATGTGGAATCCTCCCAGCCTCAGACACCAAAGTCTGGTAAATTAAGTCCTTTATCTGCCAAGACAGGCTCACTTGGCCTCTTGTCTCTGGCTTGTGGCTCTCCTCCTGCCACACTTCCTCTTAGGTGCAATACAACTTTCTGTCCCTGCTCTGCTCCGGGACACGTCTCAGTGCTGAGACAGGCCATCCAGTTCTCTCTAACCCTGCCCCCAGTACCAGCTTTTATAGGGGCAGCCAGCTCCCCCTACTGGCCTGAGACAGGAGGCATTGCATGCTAATGTTCCCCTGACCAGAGAACCTCCCCCTTGCTCTCAGACACAGCTTTACTACATTTTGTGGCATCCAGGCCAGGGTGACACACATACAAGGAACAAATACCATCACACCATGACTAGACCACATATTACCACCACAAAGTAACCAAATAATAGGACATTCAAGGAACAAATACCACCACACCATGACCAGACCACATATTACCGCAACATAGTAACCAAAGGAGGGAAAAAAGAAAAGAATCACACAGGTGGACTATAAAGCAGGGGGGAGAAAAATGTAACAATCAAATCATGGGGACTAATACACACAGTACATAATTACATATATCCTTACTGATTCACAGCGACCAACATGATTTCAAACCAGCAATGTAGGGCTAGTAAAGTGTCCGTGCACAAAATTCATTGTTCATAAATATAAGAATAAATATAAGAATAATTATAGAATATATGATGTTAAAGAATACAATAGCAAAATCACGACCGCTATAAAAGTACAGCCAAGATGGAAAAAGTTACTATGGTTCAAATCTGCAACCAAGAGCAAATAAAGTGACAGTGCACACAAGATTCATAAATACCAGATATATTAAGATCATATGAAAGCTCAGATATGGCAGAGAACATAATACAGAGCAACATGTGCCGCCATGAAAAAACTAGCAGCAGCTTGGAAGTGAAGGGAAGTACATACCGTAGTGGTAGAGGAATGCCCCCATGGACGTCTCCAGCCGGGGGGGGGGGGGGAGGGGGCATTTCTCTACCACTACGGTATGTACTTCCATCACTTCCAAGCTGCTGCTAGTTTTTTCATGGCGACACATGTTGCTTTGTATTGTGTTTTCTGCCATATCTGAGCTAGGCATGAGCGAACATTTCAATGTTCGGTTCAAAAAAGTTTGCCGAACAAATTGATATTTGCCGAATTTATTTGCCAAATGTTTGTCGAACATTTCTGAATCCCACAGGAGTCAATGGGGGACCAAAAAAATGCATACACAACACCTAGAAACGGAACCAAAAGCTGCCAAAACACATCAAATTTGGTGTAGACGCCAGGGAAGTGCCATCAATTGACCCAGAGTACAAGTACTATAATTATTATTACTGTGACAGCGACATTTATTCGTTGCGCTTTACAATTCAAAAGGGGTCACCGACTGGTACAACAGGAGAGAGGACCCCACCTGCGAGGTCGCACTGTCACGGACGTGGTTTGTGGAACCACAGGGCCACGGACCCCGGAGAGCCTGGAGGGGGGTGACTAAGCACCGGACTGTTTACTAGAGCCTCTGATGGTGAGGTTACACTTGGCTCCCAATGAACACCAGGTGCCACTCCAGGACAGACCAACGGACACGCAGCAGCTGGATCCCATAAGATAGACTAGATGGTGCAGCAGGCAGAGTCTGTACCAGGAGTGCAGCAGGCAGAGTCTGTACCAGGAGTGCAGCAGGCAGAGTCTGTACCAGGAGTGCAGCAGGCAGAGTCTGTACCAGGAGGGCAGCAGGCAGAGTCTGTACCAGGAGGGCAGCAGGCAGAGTCTGTACCAGGAGGGCAGCAGGCAGAGTCTGTACCAGGAGGGCAGCACGCAGAGTCTGTACCAGGAGCGCAGCACGCAGAGTCTGTACCAGGAGCGCAGCACGCAGAGTCTGTACCAGGAGCGCAGCAGACAGAGTCTGTACGAGGAGCGCAGCAGGCAGAGTCTGTACGAGGAGAGCAGCAGGCAGAGTCTGTACGAAGAGCGCAGCAGGCAGAGTCTGTACGAGGAGCGCAGCAGGCAGAGTCTGTAACAGGAGCGTAGCAGGCAGAGTCTGTAACAGGAGCGTAGCAGGCAGAGTCTGTACGAGGAGTGCAGCAGGCAGAGTCTGTACGAGGAGCGCAGCAGGCACAGTCTGTACGAGGAGCGCAGCAGGCAGAGTCTGTATGAGGAGCGCAGAAGGCAGAGTCTGTATCAGGAGCGCAGCAGGCAGAGTCTGTACGAGGAGCGCAGCAGGCAGAGTCTGTATCAGGAGTGCAGCAGGCAGAGTCTGTACCAGGAGTGCAGCAGGCAGAGTCTGTACGAGGAGCGCAGCAGGCAGAGTCTGTACGAGGAGCGCAGCAGGCAGAGTCTGTACGAGGAGCGCAGCAGGCAGAGTCTGTACGAGGAGCGCAGCAGGCAGAGTCTGTACGAGGAGCGCAGCAGGCAGAGTCTGTACGAGGAGCGCAGCAGGCAGAGTCTGTACCAGGAGCGCAGCACGCAGAGTCTGTACCAGGAGCGCAGCACGCAGAGTCTGTACCAGGAGCGCAGCACGCAGAGTCTGTACCAGGAGCGCAGCAGGCACAGTCTGTACGAGGAGCGCAGCAGGCAGAGTCTGTACGAGGAGCGCAGCAGGCAGAGTCTGTACGAGGAGCGCAGCAGGCAGAGTCTGTACGAGGAGCGCAGCAGGCAGAGTCTGTACGAGGAGCGCAGCAGGCAGAGTCTGTATGAGGAGCGCAGAAGGCAGAGTCTGTATCAGGAGCGCAGCAGGCAGAGTCTGTACGAGGAGCGCAGCAGGCAGAGTCTGTATCAGGAGTGCAGCAGGCAGAGTCTGTATCAGGAGTGCAGCAAGGACTGGTACGCAACCTTACACAACTTAGACTGCAGAACAGGAAGGTTCCACTACAGCCAACCCAATAGATGGAGACCCAATCAGGATTCCCCACATTTAAAAAAAATAGTGGAAGACACTAGCAATGTCTAATCAATTTCACTACAGAAGAAAGAGTGTAAATAAGACCCACACCTCTTCCAGTACAGCCAACCCAGGAGATGGAGATCTAACCAGGAGTGTTCACATTGCCCTAAATGAGGGCCTAACACCACCAAGTGGCATCAATGTCATCAGACTACAAGTAGTTTAATGCAGACCCATACCTGTCCCACTACAGCCAACCCAGGAGATGCAGACTCAATCGGAAGTGTTTACATTTTAAAAAAATAGGGCCTAAGACCACCATTTCCGTGGCCAACAGATTGGAGATGGTGGAGTTCAACCTCTTAGCTTTGTCGTGTAGGATGATACAATCTTTTACGTGACCACAACAGTGGGATTGAGGGCTGGCTGCAGTGCTGAGAGAGGGCAGAGTACGGTGAAACGGACAAACCGATAAACCGTGAGTGAGGTGCAGGTGGAGATGTTACGGTGGATTGAGAAACGTGTGGTGTGCTCAGAGTGACACAGCAGGCATGTCTGCTTCACTTACAGCTGACGGGCTGTCACTCAGCCTAACTTCAGCGGGTATACAGCTGGTTCTGTCGGACACCTGCGTGACACAACTTGGAACGGTAACAGAGGAGGAGGAAGAAGCAACAGAGGTGTTTGATGTGGCGGCTGATGGTTGTTTATTGAAAATCAATTTAGAGTTTATCATGTTTGCGTACCCGTTTGGGGAGAACAATATCTGCACCAAATGCTCAATTTCACTACAGTATAACTATAGAAATGCATGGAGACCAAAACCTCTTCCACTACAGTCAACCCCATGGATGGAGACCCATGCAGGCTTCCCTACCTTTCCAAAAATTAGCGGCAGACGCCAGGAAAGTGTAATCAATTTCACTACAGTAGAAATAGTGTAAATGAGACCCACATCTCTTCCAGTACAGACAACCCAAGAGATGGAGACTTAACCAGGAGTGTTCACATTGCCCTAAATGAGGGCCTAACAAACACCACCGAAGTGGTATAAGTATTGCAAAGGCGGCCCAAACAAGTTCCACTACAGCCTACCCAATAGATGGAGACCCAATCATGATTCTCCACATTTCAAAAAATTAGTGGCAGACACTAGCAATGTCTAATCAATTTCACTACGGTAGAAATAGTGTAAATAAGATCCACACCTCTTCCAGTACAGCCAACCCAGGAGATGGAGACCTAACCAGGAGTGTTCACATTGCCCTAAATGAGGGCCTAACACCACCGAAGTGGCATCAATGTCATCAGACAACAAGTAGTTTAACGCAGACCCAAACCTGTCTCACTACAGCCAACAAAATGGATGGAGACTAGTGATGAGCGAGTATGTTCTGTTAACCCTTTCGGCGAGTATGCTCGGGCCGAGCTCCGAGTATTTACAGCTGCTCGGTGATATGTTTGAATCGCTCCCGTGTACATGATTTGCAACTGTTTGACAGCTTTAGTACATGTGAGGAATGTCTATTTCTTACACATTCCTCACATGTATTAAAGCTGTCAAACGGTCGCATACTCGGCGAAAGGGTTAACAGAACATACTCGCTCATCACTAATGGAGACACAATCAAAATTCTCCACATTCCCAAAATTAGGGCCTAAAACCTGCAGCAGCAACAAGAGCAGGCACAGAAGCTATATCACAGACTGCAGTTTCAAGAGATCAATGCAGCACACTTAAAACGACAACATCGCCTACTCTGTACAGTCTGCAATTGGGGTGCAAAAGTCCTTGGAGATCCATGACTTGTTCATCTTGATGAAAGTTAGGTGGTCTACACTTTCAGGGGACAGCCGGGTCGCTTATCCGTTAATACACTACCAGCACCGCTGAAGACACGTTCAGAGAGAACTGGCTGCCGGGCATAATAAAACCTCCAAAACGTGAGAGGCCATTCATCCATTTTTGAAGACCAAAATGTAAAAGGGTCAAAATCCTCCCTGATTGTATTCATATTAAGCTTTAGATACTCCTCCACCATCCTCTCCAGTCATTCACCACATGTCAGACTTGTACTGGTGCAAAAAATGTGTGAAAGGACTCCCAGAAATAGCTTCTGCCACTTACTATGGTGCTGCTGCTAATGTTTTCGCATTGACAAACTGACGTGCGGGAGGTTGAAAGACTACAGCGGACTACAGCTGTGATGCACACTGTGTGCCTCACTGTTATCTTGAGGAAAACCTCTACTAAGGTTGCTTAAAAGCTTATTTCGATACTCCAACATAAGCGGGTCCCTTTCCAGGGCAGGAAGCATCTGGAAAAATTGACTTTTATAACGTGGATCTATCAGAGTGGCAACCCCGTAGTCAGCATTATTTTGAATCCTAGCTATACGGGGATCATGTTGCAGATAGTGTATCAAGAAGGCACTCATATGTCGGGCTCTTCCAGGAGGTCCAATGCCAGGCTGTATTGTGGCCTGCTTAACACTGATGCTTGTTTCCTCCGTCCCCTCCTGCCAACAAAGTTCAAACGAGAGGGAATGATTATCCTCTTTATCCTCTGACAGCTGCCCATCACCTCTTCCTCCTCCATTAGTTCCTCGGCTCTTGCACCTTCACTAACAGTTTGCCTGGTATCACCAAACCCTGTCGATCACTGTAATCCACCATCACTTGGCATCCGCCTGTGTGATGACAGTCTGGAAATTTGAGACATTGGTATCCCTTCCGCATCCTACTCTTCTTCTGGGGCCACCATCTACTGCCACAGGTTATTCAAAGTGTGCTCCAGCATGTATATGACCGGAATAGTCATGCTGATGACGGCATCGTCAGCGCTAACCAGTTTAGTAGCCATTTCAAAACCGTGCAGAAGGGTACGGAGGTCCTTAATCTGTTCCCACTCCACAAACGTGATATGCCCAAAGTCCGTACTGCGTTGCCCCACGCTATATGTCATGACATATTGCGTCAGAGCTCGTTGCCGCTGGCACAGCATGTGCAGAGTGGAATTCCACCCCGTCGGCACATCGCAGATCAACCTGTTAACTGGCACTGACACAGACCTCTGTACTGATGCAAGTCGATGACATGAGGGGTGCGAACGGCGTAAGTGAGCACATAGCTTCCGTACTTTGTGAGGCAGCTCATCCAGGCCAGGATAGTGGCGGAGAAATCGCTGTACCACCAGATTGAGGATGTGAGCCATGCAAGGCACGTGTGCGAGCTTACCTCGGCCTAGGGCCGCTAACAGGTTCGCACCGTTATCGCACACGACCTTCCCTGGCTCTAGGTTCATCGGAGACTGATATTGCTCAAACTGAGCCTGGAGAGCTGCCCACAACTCTTCACCTGTATGACTGCAATCTCCAAGACATATTAATTTGAAGACTGCCTGATTACGATGAGCCCTGACTGCGCAGTACGGAGGTGGTGTTTATTCGCTCCGCACCCTTGGAACGCATGTCTCATTAAGGCAGAGGTTGAGTGCGCAGGTGGAGGCCCTAGAGGAGGTGGAGGACGCAGAAGCAGAGGAGGAAGTAGGAAATACAGAGGTTTCTTCTGCAAGCCTTGGGAATTCCAAGATTTGTGGAGCAGCCCCTGACCCCACAGCCACCAGAGTCACCCAGTGCAGGGCCGGCTCCAGGTTTTTCTGGGCCCCGGGCGAAAGAGTCTCAGTGGGCGCTTTTAACACATACACGATTCATGATGCACAGATACGGCGGAGAAATATATATATATATAGTACACAGGGCCCAGCCTGCCACCTCATCCTTCACATATGCAGACATGCGCACGCACACATGGTACGCACACACGGTACGCAGACACATGCACGCACACACGGTACGCAGACACAGGCACGCACACACGGTACGCAGACACAGGCACGCACACGGTACGCAGACACAGGCACGCACACACGGTACGCAGACACACGCACGCACACACGGTACGCAGACACACGCACGCACACACGGTACGCAGACACACGCACGCACACACGGTACCCAGACACGCGCACGCACAAACGGTACCCAGACACATGCACGCACACACGGTACGCAGACACGCACGTACACACGGTACGCATACAAACGCACGCACACACGGTACGCAGACATGTACACATACAGACATACACATATTTTTACACAAATTCTTAAAGACATATATAAAACAAACAAATATATATACACAGTCATACACACTGACATTCACATACATGCACTCACACAGACCCATTACAAGTATTTTTAATATGGGGATTGGGGAAGCCTCACTCACCTGTCCCCGGTCCAGTGTCCTGTCCAGCAGCTCCTCAGGTATGGGGCAGTGCAGGGCCCCCGGCGTGTCAGACTTCATGGCCCTGGAACATCAGAGGGGTCCACTTGCGGTCGGGTCTGGGCCGCTCCCCCCCATCTGTGCAGGACCTCCGCTCCGACGGTGTTTGATTGCCGGCACTCCCCCCAGACATGGCCGCGCGCTGTGCGGCTGTGTCTGCTAGTAATGACGCGGCAGGGGCGACACACAAGCACAATTAAAGGTGCAGTGCCATTGATCCTGCCGTGTCATTACTAGCAGACACAGCCGGACAGCGCGCGGCCATGTCTGGGGGGAGTGCCGGCAATCAAGCAGCGCCTGCGTCCCTGAACACGTGCCGAGGATGCGGCCAGGGCCCCGACAGTGAGTGGGCGGGTGGGTGTAAGGGCCCGGCCCCGACAGTGAGTGGGCGGGTGGGTGTGTGGGCCGGGCCCCGACAGTGAGTGGGCGGCTGGGCCCCTCTGATTTTCCAGGGCCGCGGCACTTGCCCGGGTACGCCGGGTGCTGACGCCGGCCCTGACCCAGTACCCAGTCAGCGAGATGTAATGCCCTTGGGCCATGCTTATCCGTCCAGGTGTCTGTGGTGAAATGCACCCTGGCACACATAGATTTAGACAAAGAACAGGTGATCTTGTCTGCGACATGCTGGTGTAGCCAGTAGTCAGTCCACTTGGTGCAACAGCTCTCCAAGGTGTGATCACTCCATTTTAGATGCAGACTAACGAGCAGATCTAATTTGATGCAGGTGTTAGTTTTGGAAATTAAAATTTACAGGGTGATTCCATAATTTTTTCCTCAGAATTGAGTGATTCCATAATTTTTTCCCTCTGCTTGGTCCCGAAAAAAATTACCCTTACTGAGTACCACATTTTTTTTCTTGATTTCTTTTAGTGTTTCTTAAAGCCATAAAGTTGCCATTTGAAATTACTTTAGTTTTGTGCCATGTCTGTGATCTGCTTTTTTTCAACAACATTAAACAACTGAATGAACATCCTCCGAGCCCAGTGATTCCATAATTTTTGCCAGGGGTTGTAGTAGTCAAATTACTGCAGTTTATCCCTCTACTGAGTTTTTTATTGCAAAGTTTGCAGATAACGTGAGTTGTCTCATCCTTTGCAGCGACAAAAAAGGCCCATGCTAGGCAACCCTTGCTGCCCCTGCAAGCTGCAGATCCGTGACCACTGCTGGCCACAGCCACGGATATGGCTAAGGATGTAGTGCTCCTCGTGCTTGCAACACTCCATGTCTGCGCCATAGGGCAAAATGTAACCTCCTCGTTTTCCTCCTCCACCTCCTCGATGAGCTACTCGGCTGCGTGACTCTGGGTTCGCACCAAGTAGGATCTTCAACCTTGTCATCATCCAATGTGTTATCCTATTCTTCACCCTCAGAGTGCCCCCTCTCTTCTTGTTGCTCTGACAGCACAGTACAGTCCGCATGAGCCTCAGGTATCTGAGTCTAATCGGGATCACCTCTCTCCTCTGAGGTTAACGTCTGGTGACGAGGGTCAGGAACCTGCTCGGACCCTACTTCGTCCTGCCCCGAATCCAAGCTAAAAAAAATTTTGGGCATCGGGGCAGATGCTTTCCTCCCCGTGACTGTTTGAAGTACACTTCTGATGCCCATAGTGTAGAATGGGTAAAGAGTTCTACAGACTCACCCATCTGTGGTTCGCTACAGTCAGCTGGGCAGTTGGCCAGTTGTGACGCGGGGGGAAACATGAGTAATTGGGGTGCCACCTCTGAGGACTGTACTGCGTGTGATGTTGAGGTGGAGGAAGAAGAGGAGAGGCCACTGGAAGCAGAGCTTGCCATCCACTGGGGCACCTGCTCTTTCTAGGCCTTATCAACAAGGCGTATTGCTGTGCGGCTGCCAAAGGAAGGGAGTGCAGTAGGCCATCCACTAACATAAGTTGTCAATTGTCTTTGGATAGGACCTGTTTGTGTTGGTTCACTAGTGCTTTCACTAACATTATCACATACCCCACGTACACCTTGAACACCAAGCCTATTCCCCCTTCCACCATGCCCTCTCTTTTTCCCACTCATGTTGGTCAGATACAGTGGTAGGAGCACGCAATTAACTAAAGAAAAATACGTTTTTTTCCTGTGCAATAGCTCAGCACACACCTGAATTTCAGTGACACTAAATGACAAGGTAAGATATGGCCTGCCGTATAACATTACTAACAGACAAAAGAAATTTGTTAGTGTGCATGAGGCCGATAAAACCTACGAGATGTTCTCCAAACAATTTCAAACTGAGATGTCCCCTGCTGTATTACTTTAGGAACAGAAGAAATTATTTTTTTTGAATGTGGATGAGGCCAGTATGACATAGAATATATGCTCCAAAATATTTCAAACTCAGATCTAGCCAGCTGTATCACTTTACTCAGAGCAAAAAATATATTTCGGTTACTCTGCATAAGCTCTGCGTCCAGCTGACTTTGACCACCACTGACGTAGTAGCTGGTTTATAGCACTCTATGACTTTTGGCACAGGAAAAAATATTTTTTGGACTGGGCCAGGTAAGAGAAGTTTTTGGTTTTTTTACTGTGAAACCAGGACAAGTTCAACTCCACTAAAATAGGATCTGCCTTTTAACAGACTGGATCAACTTTGCCACAGTAAAAAACTTTTGGTGGACTCTGCCTGCCAACCAAAAATAAATATAGGTTTGACTGTGCGTACAAGCTGAATTTGACCGCCACTGACGTAGTAGCAGGCTTATAGCACTGTATGACTTTTGGCACAGGAAAAAATATTTTTTGGACTGGGCGTAGCATGAGTAAAAATGTATTTTTTTACTCTGAAACCACCTGAAGTTCAACTCCACTAAAATAGTATCTGACACTAAAAAAACTTTAGTGCGCATAGCTTTCAATATCACAATAGCAACAGAAAAATAGCAGAGCACAATGTCAACCCCACTAAATGAAAAGGTGCACTGCGCTTACTTGATCACATTAGCAAGAGCAAAAAAAGATTCAAGGTATACTGAAACATGGAGCTCTATACCAGCGGTGCACAGCACTATTGTATGGCATTGGCCCTCTGTTTCTGTCAGAATCTCAGTACTTGCACAAGAACACCAAAATGTGCTGCACCAGCGGTTGCAGAGGTACACAGGCCAGGAATTATCTACACTATCTGACTACGATACAAGCGCCCATCTATCTAGCTAATATCTCTCATTACACAGGAGAACACTGAGCTGCGTCTGTCTCCAGCAGTGACATGGATATAATGGCGCTGAGGGAACATGGCCACTTTTTATATTGAGAGGACATGTGATTTCAGCAGCCAATCGCAGAAACCCTTATGTCTGGACAGTGTAGATGCTTCCTGCACTATGATTGGCTGGCTGTGCTTTCTTCAGTTAAAGTTACCGCCCACCGGAAAAAAGAAAAAAAAAGTGACCTGTTCTAAGCTCTCCACAGCCCCCACACTCACCTGGCACATATCACGGCCCATCATACACTTGCACTATGCGAGCAAAACATTTAAAAACGCCGTGGTTGCCCTGTATTCGCAGTCCCGTGCAAATTCTTAAACTTTTCAGATTTTAAGAAAGTTTGCTCGCCTTTGTGATCACGAATCCGAATGTGCCATATTCGTGCCGAATTTGAAACTTTCGAACATCCGCCGAACAAATTCGATCAACACTAGTGACGACCACGGTTTTAGGCTGTGGCCTTTTAGTATAGTATTGTTCAGCGACCAAGTGTGAATAAGTTCAACAACACACAGGCTGACTTTAAATCGAGTCTATTTGGTATGCTCCACAAAATGTCTGTATTATTATGGCAGTAATATGGGATCAGGTGTGACGACCACGGTTTTAGGCTGGAGCCTTTTAGTATAGTATTGTTCAACCACCAAGTGTGAACAGGTTCAACAACACACAGCTGGCTGACTTTAAATAGAGTATATTTGGCACGTCGACAAAATGTCTATTATTACATCAGTAATATGGGATCAGGTGTGATTATGGAAAATTGTCTCTGCTTTACAATACAGCAATGTGAATAAAATAAAAAAAAATGCCTGTATTCTGCTAACAAGCATATGGAGCAGCAAAATGGTGTACTGTATCGCTTTTTAAGCTACTAATCAGGATTAAGATAAAAAAAAAAAAATTAGCCCTGGCCCCTGATATCTGGGGCCATGTTTACAGATATCTGTAACAACAGGAGCAGACAGAACGTGCAATGGACCCTATTGTGCTGTATAGTGTCCACAAAACCTGCCTGCCTAACTCCTGCTATCACCACTGAATATATGCAGCTGGATTAGTCCTCAGAAGGACTGTTAGTTCAGATGGATATCTATCTTGGTGTGAAATACCTATACCTAACTATTACACTGCTAATTCTGTCCTTCACACAGCAACACCTCTCCCTACTCTGCCTGTTTCCGGGTTAGACTGTGATGAGCATAGGGGCACCAAGTCTTATATATACCCTATGACGATATGCGGCCTGCCAATCACTCTAATGCCACAACCAAGATGGCTACGGCATTACAGTGAGTGTCAGACAATCCGTGCATGTTCTTTGGCTCTCTTAAGAGCACCAGACATGCAGGGCAGGGACCCGAGCTCCCGCCCAAGCATCCCGGAAATACTCGCCAAGCATGTCGAGCAGTGAGATCCTCAGGCGAGTACGGAGCAGTGTCGACACGCTCGCTCATCACTACTTCTGACCTTTGGGCACCACCACATCCACATCCCCGTTCCTTAACGTCACCCTTTCCCATATTGAATGCTTTATGAAAAAAAAATCCCTGTCTTTATTTTTCACAAGTAGCCTCACAGATGTGTTATGTATAAATTCCCAGTATGTAGTAATGTGTGGGTAATTTTTTTTAGCTTTATTAGACACGGCAACAGCAGACTCAGGAAAATTACTGGTAAACAGTGACGTTTGCGTATCTCAGCAGGCTTTGCGCCAGTCACACAACTGCTAGATAAATATACGCTATTTCAGCAATAGGCCAGGAATATTATTTAGCTGAAAAAATTGTTTAGTATAAGCTGGTACTGAGGAATATTATTTTTCTCTAAAAAGAGCTGTTTTGTATATTATGGTACTTGATCTGAAACCCTGCCTCTCTCCGTACTCCCATAATCTGTTGCTACATTATACACAATGCACAACCTACAAAAAGAGTGGCGTGACAGAGCCCAAAAAAGAGTCAGGTCAACACCATAATGATTCCAGATAAAAAAATCAGTTTTATTGTGGATTAAAAATATAAAAAGGAGGTCCCACGGACACTCCTAAATAGAGCACAACCAATAAAATAGTAGGTCATAGATGAAAACTACGCAAAGGACAGAGAGACAACCATGTGAGTCCACAAATATGGGTACATGAAAAGAAGTGACAATATTATCAATCCAAGTATCAATAAATCGAGTTACTAAGTAATTGGACAACGTAACTTACAAGCACAGTATACAATCATGCATATGTGTTATCCTGGCCTCATAACAGTAAAGACATGTTTAACCTTCTATGATGTCCAGAAATATACTGACATTGCCTGAGAAGAGAAATTGACACTGACATAAAGATGAGTCATAACATACCCATAGTGCTGAGGCCCCGACGTGCGTTTCGTGTGAGGCTCTTCGGGGGGCGTTGTGCACAACGTTGTGTCAGGAAAACACATATGCATGGTTGTATACGGTGCTTGTAAGTTACGTTAAACAACCAAAATATCCAGATCAATATATACTAAACGTCAGGACAAAGAAGAGATACCAGCTGCATATAAAAGGTAGGTGGTGACAGATAAGGTAATTAATTTATCTACCCATACCTTATCCACATCTCAACTAACACTCTTAGAGAAGGGCCCTACCTATTCTCCCTCTCATCACCTAGACCAGTTCACGACGGTGAAAGATACACATCTAATTGCAAGGAAACTCATTTACAAAAAATTACATTACAAAACAGCGTTACATGACCTATTTCCTACCAGAGAAGAAAGGGAAGCATTGGAAACCCTGGAATCTCTGGAGGCAGAAAGTAATTCAGAGGTTAGTGACTTTCCCCGTAATCTATGTAACAAATCTAAGAAATTTCCAGCCCTCAGCCTATGTCCTGCCATTGAGGTATTCACTAAGTTGGTCACTTTGGACATTGAGAATTTTTCCCAATGTACGCCTTGGAAATCTAACCTAAGTAAAATGGAAAAAATGGAGGATAAAGGGGGAAACCTCGTTGTCTGGCCCGTCAGTCTTTACAAAAAGCAGGCATATAAACTTCTGAATAACCCCCATTGTTATAAAAAAAACTCTCTCATAATCCCCTATCCTCTTTCCAGGATGAATTGGTGTCTATTCTCGAAGGGGCATTAAAACAGGGTGTGATACCAAAAGAGCTGTTGGATATGGTGCGCAAACTGCAGCCCCGTTTGGCCACCTTTTAGTTAATTCCAAAACATCACAAAAATACGATTGATCCGCCAGGTAGGCCAATTATTGCTGGTAAAGGCATTTGTGTGAAATTATATCTAGTGTAATTGATCACTACTTGAAGCCCTTGGTCTCTGGCCTGCCCTCCTACAAGATACCACGGCCGCCCTACAAAGATTGGATCACCTCTACCTCGGTGACCATATAGTCATGGTCACTGCAGACGAACAGACACTTTATACGTCCGTCAAACATGAAGATGGTATTAGGGTGGTTTCGTGGTATCTGAGATCAAGTGGTCTCAAGCTGTCCCTGGCCGAGCTGCTCATGGTCCTCCTGGAATTTGTCCTTCGACATGTGTTTATTTTCAAAAAGAACATCTACTTACAACAACAGGGCTCCGATATGGGGCCTCCTGTGCCCCCTCCTACGCCAACCTTTTTTGGGGGGCTTGGGAGCAGGATATATTCCAGGGGGATACCACTGTTGAGATGGACTCGGTCCAGGGAAGGATGAGATACATAGATGATATATGGTTTGTGTGGGAGGCTACGGCCAGAGATTTGGATAGGCTTATAACCAAGCTGAATGATATCAATTTGAATATTCGGCTAACATATAAATTCGGAAGAAGTCTAGACTTCTTGGATTTAAAAATCAGAGTATCTGAGAATGGTATTATAACTACTGACATATTTAGGAAACCAACTGCGACAAACTCGTTGTTACAGGCAGAATTGGCACACCCACCCTCCACCATAAGAGGAATTCCAATAGGTCAGTTCCTTAGGGCCAAGAGGATATGCTCTAATGAGAAAACATTTGAGGAACAAGCAATAGAACTGGCTAATCGGTTTGAAGAGGGGATATAGCCGCAGGTTAATCAGACGGGGTTACAGGATAGCTGCACGAACCCCAAGAGATCAATTAATTTATGGCAATAAAAAAAACCATCAACAAATCGGAGGAGGTACGATTTATTTCGGTATATAACAATCAGTGGCCTGAAGTGAGATCAATTTTACAGAAGCACTGGCAAGTTCTATTAACAGGTCCTATCCTCCGTCAAATCCTCCCCCCAGCACCCTCAATGGTGGCGAAGCAAAGTCCAAACTTAAAAGATCTGTTGGTCCACGGTCACTATGGTCTGGAGAGATGTAGAGAAAAACAGGATAACAGGAAAGAGATTAATGTTTTTTTCTCATGCGGGCTTTGTAAGGCGTGTGGTTATTTGGAGAAGGCAAAGAAGTTTGATAATTTTGGTGGCTCCAAAGCATTTTGTTACGGGTCCGGGTGGTGGAACCTCTGTGCCGAGGTGCAAGGAGGGACCCAGAGGGGCGTGACTAAGTATCCACCCGAACCGACCCTGGTCGTACGACAGCTAACGACACCGTGACCAGGGAGGATCCGAGCTGAGGGACCAGGTGCTACTCTGGGGACGACCTTGTAAGAGAGCAGGTGGCTCCCACGGGTCAGATGGCTGGGACTGACCGGTATGGCGGATGGACACGGCAAGCAGGCGGAAGTCTCTGGTAGCAGACAGGTGGTCACAGTTCGAGAAAGCAGGGCAAGTAGCAGTCTTTAGGTTTACCAGGAAGGTGGTCACAGCAAGTGATGGCAGTGTCTCCAGGCAGGCTGGCAGGAAACAGGCAGGTGCTCCCAGGTGAGCGGGCAGACAGACGAGGCGGGTAACTGGCAGGTAACTGGTGGGCGCTCCCAGGTGAGCCGGCAGACAGACGAGGCAGGTAACTGGCAGGTAACAGGTGGGCGCTCACAGGTGAGCGGGCAGACAAACAAGGCAGGTAACTGGCAGGTAACTGGTGGGCGCTCCCAGGGAGCGGTCTGACAGACAAGGCAGGCGGATGCTCCCAGGTGAGCGAACTGATAGCCAAGGCAGGTAACAGGCAGATAACAGGTGAGCGCTCCAGGTGAGCAGGCTCGGCAGGTAACGGGCAGATAACAGGCTGGCAGGCAGGACGGGAAGTCAGGCTAGCAGCGGAACCTGAGGGCTGAAGCACAGATCAAACACAGTGCAAACAACTTTGCTCGGGCACCTCCATTTTGGAGGAGGTGCCTTAAATGTGGGAAGTCCTCTGGCCATTGGCCGGGGACTCTTTATTAAGACGCGCGCTGTCCCTTTAAGAGGGGGGAAGTGCGCGCGCCCTAAGCACTCTGCTGGAGGAGGAACGCGCGCCGGCCACAGCAGGGAACGGAGCACAGGGAGAAGCCGCGCCAGGAGCCGGGGGGCGGGAGAGACGGTGTCCCTGTCTGACATGGGGCAGGGACGCCGCTGCACCGACAGAGACAGGAGCGCTGGAAGGACCCACGTGAGGAGCGCGGAGGTGAGAGGGACGGCGTCCCTGCCTAGCAGAGGGCAGGGACGCCGATGCTACAGTACCGCCCCCTCCTCTTTAGGCCAGAAAGAAATTTATCAAGGATGAGCGGGGCATGGATGTTCTCCCGAGGCTCCCACGTTCTCTCCTCAGGACCAAACCCCTTCCAATCCACTAGAAAAAAGGTCTTTCCTCTTACCCTCTTGGTGGCCAGAATGCTCTCTACCTCAAACTCGTCTTCAGCGGAAACCGGAGCAGGAGGCGTACCTGAAGACTTGGAAAAAGAGTTAAGTACCACGGGTTTGAGGAGAGATACATGGAAGGAGTTGAGGATCCGCAAGTTGGCCGGGAGTTTCAATTTATAGGCCACCGGGTTGATTTGCTTGATAACTTCCAGTGGGCTGATGAACCGGGGCCCTAACTTGTAGGAAGGAATCTTGAGCCGGACAAATTTGGACGAGAGCCAGACCTTATCTCCAGGACGGAATTGGGGCGGATCCAGACGTCTCTTGTCAGCCTTTCTCTTCATCCGCTCGGAGGACAGAAGAAGTGCGGATCTGGTACTCTCCCAAATGGTGGAGAATTCGCTAACAAGAGATTCCGCGGCCGGGTTGTTCACCGAGGCGGAGACGGGATCCGGGGATGTTGGCCGCAGACTGTAAAAAACGGGGATTTGGAAGAGGATTCGCTCTCGTGATTATTGTAGGAGAATTCGGCCCACAGTAAAAGATCCACCCAATCGGAATGGTGGGCATTAACAAAGTGCCGGAGGTAACTGGTTAAGATTTGGTTGATCCGCTCTACTTGACCATTGGACTGTGGGTGATAAGCAGAAGAGAAGTCCAAGGTGACCCCCAGCAGTTTACACGTGGCTCTCCAGAAGCGAGAGGTGAACTGAACCCCTTGATCGGACACAATGTGGAGAGGAAGACCAGGGAGACGGAAAATATGATGAATAAAGTCCTTAGCCAACTCAGATGCAGACGGAAGACCCGGCAGGGGAATGAAGTGGGCCATTTTAGAGAAGCGATCAGCGACCACCCAAATGACCGTACAACCAGCAGAGACAGGGAGATCCATTATAAAGTCCATGGCGATGTGTTGCCATGGGGCAGCAGGTACGGGAAGAGGCAGAAGGCGGCCGGCTGGCAGATGTCTAGGAACCTTGTTGCGGGCGAAGGACGCACAGGCCGAGACAAAGTCTATTACCTCCTTGCACAGGGTAGGCCACCAGTAATGCCGGGCAATAAGCTGGAGGGTCTTCTTTTGGCCAGCATGGCCGGCTAGCTTAGACGAATGTCCCCAGTGCAGAACCTTCTCTCGATCAGGTACTGTCACAAACGTCTTACCAGGTGGAAGACGATTCAGATCCAAGGGAGCCACTTGCATTACCTTGGCGGGGTCGATGATGTGCTTAGTCTCCTCCTCTAGATCAGAGAACAGAAAGGATCGGGACAAGGCATCGGCTTTGATATTTTTGTCTGCTGGGTGGAAATGAAGAATGAAATCAAAGCGGGCGAAGAACAAGGACCACCGGGCCTGGCGCGGGTTAAGTCTTTGGGCACTCTGGAGGTAAGCCAAGTTTTTGTGGTCCGTATAAATTATTACCGGGTGAAGAGCCCCCTCGAGCAGGTAACGCCACTCCTCCAGTGCCAATTTAACGGCTAACAATTCTCGGTCTCCTATAGAATAATTGCGCTCAGACGAGGAGAAGAGTTTGTAGAAGAAGCCGCAGGTTACCATTCTCCCGGATGGCGACTTTTAGGTGAGCACCGCTCCGGCTCCGGAGGAGGAAGCATCTACTACTAAGAAGAATTGTTTGTTGCAGTCCGGACGGTGCAGCACAGAAATGGAGGAGAAAGCTTGTTTCAAAGAAAGGAAGGCCTCTTCAGCCTCGGGCGGCCATTCTTTGGGACTAGCGCCCTTACGGGTGAGCACGGAGATAGGGGCAGTCCGGGAAGAGAAGTGCGGAATGAAGAGGCGGTAGTAATTGGCAAAGCCCAGGAACCACTGAAGAGCCTTCAACCCCTCCAGTCGGGGCCACTTCAGGATGGCAGAAAGTTTCTCAGGATCCATTCGTAGGCCGGTCTGGGAGATGACATAGCCCAGAAATGGAAGCGAGGACTGCTCAAAGAGGCACTTCTCAAATTTTGCGTAGAGGTGGTTCTGCCTGAGCCTGAGCAGGACCTGACGAACGTCCCTCCGGTGTGGGAAGATCCGGAGAGAAGATCAAGATGTCGTCCAGGTATAACACCACGCAGGAGTAGAGAAGGTCACTGAATATGACATTGACCAACTCTTGAAAGATGGCAGGAGCATTACAGAGGCCGAAGGGCATTACGAGATATTCATTGTGGCCATCCCGGGTGTTGAATGCCGTCTTCCATTCATCCCCCTGGCGGATATGGACCAAGTTATACGCCCCACGGAGATCCAGCTTGGTGAAGATTCTGGCACCCCTCAGACGGTCAAATAATTCAGGAAAAAGCGGAAGGGGGTATTTATTCTTCACCGTGATCTGGTTAAGGCCTCTATAGTCTATACAGGGACGGAGTGAGCCATCTTTCTTTTTAACAAAGAAGAAGCCTGCTCCCGCCGGGGAGGTAGATTTCCAGATAAATCCCCGGGCCAGATTTTCCTTGATATATGCAGACATGGCCCGGGTCTCGGCAGCGGACAACGGGTAAATACGCCCACGGGGTGGAGTAGCGCCGGGTACCAGGTCGATTGGGCAGTCGTATAGTCTATGGGGGGGGGGGGGTAATGTCTCTGCTTCTTTCTTGTTGAAAACATCAGCATAAGACCAATAAGGAGCCGATAGGCCAGGTAGATTGGCTGGAGTAGGAGAAGGACGAGCAAGACGAACAGGAACTAAACAAGTCTTATGACAGTCCTGCCCCAAGCGAAGGACCTCTCCGGTCTGCCAATTCAGCACGGGTGCATGTCTCTGGAGCCAAGGAAGGCCTAACAAAAGGGCGTGAGAGAGTCCAGGTAGAACATGGAAGAAGATCCTCTCAGAGTGCAGCATTCCCACCTGCAGAGTCATGGGTTCGGTGATGAGTTGGATGGTTAGTGGTAAGAGCCCTCCATCCATGGAGACGACAGATAAGGGTTCAGCCAAAGGTTTAGTGGGAATGCAGTATTTCTCTACCAGGGACTGGGAAATGAGGTTTCCGGTAGCTCCAGAATCGAGTTGAGCTAGTTCAAAGTTGCGGTTCTCCCCGCAGATGATAGAGACCGACAGCATTAGAGATGGAGGGGGTTTACTTTTGTCTAGGACGACCTCTCCGAGCGATCCTAGACACTGGCATTTCCCGGCCTCTCCGGGCAGGAACGGATCCGGTGCTCCTTACTGCCACAGTATAAACAGCTCCCCTCGGCATGGCGTGACTCTTGACGGGTTTTGACCATCTTGGTCTGGTCGAGCTGCATTGGCTCTGGCGAGTGCGCCCGGGGAGTTACAGAGGAAGAGACGGGTCTCTGGAAAGTGGGAGCAAGGCGGGGAAACCTCCTCTCACGGGTGACCTCTTTGGTACGCTCCTGGAACCGGATGTCAATCCGGGTGGCAAGTGTTACTAAGTCATCCAGGGAGGTAGGAATGTCCCGACCGGCGAGTTCATCTTTAATCTGGCCGGATAGGCCTTCCCAGAAGACGGACACTAGGGCCTCGTTATGCAGGCAAGCTCGGAAGCAAGGGCACGGAACAGTATGGCATATTGGCCCACGGTGAGACTCCCCTGGCGGAGGCGTAGCAGAGAGGAGGCAGATGAGGTCTTTCGTCCTGGTTCGTCGAAGACTTTCCGGAAAGCTGTGAGAAAGGCTGGCAGGTTGGACACCAGGGGGTCTCCTCTCTCCCATAGGGGATTTAGCCAAGCCATTGCCTCCCCAGTGAGATGGGACATGATGAAGGCCACTTTGGCCCGGTCGGAGGTGAATTAGTGTGCCAAAAGTTCGAAGTGCAGGGTGCACTGATTAATGAAGCCTCATGCCAGACCGAGGTCTCCATCAAAACGAGGCGGGGCGGATAGGCGGGGACCGGGAAGGGATGCCATGGTATTGATGGGCAGCGACGCTGCCGGGGTAGGAGTCGTGTGACTGGAAGCAGGTCCCGATGAAGCAGTCAGTGTGTCCAGGCGGGAGTTAACATTACGCAGGTGGCTCAGGATGGACTCCTGTTGGGACCTCTGACGGGATAGTTCATGGCATAGGTCCGAGAGCGAGGGAGCTTGGGTGCCACCGGGTTCCATGGCCCGAGCAAACTGTTACGGGTCCGGGTGGCAGAACCTCTGTGCCGAGGTGCAAGGAGGGACCCAGAGGGGCGTGACTACGTATCCACCCGAACCGACCCTGGTCGTACGACAGCTAACGACACCGTGACCAGGGAGGATCCGACCTGAGGGACCAGGTGCTACTCTGGGGACGACCTTGTAAGAGAGCAGGTGGCTCCCACGGGTCAGATGGCTGGGACTGACCGGTATGGCGGATGGACACGGCAAGCAGGCGGAAGTCTCTGGTAGCAGACAGGTGGTCACAGTTTGAGAAAGCAGGGCAAGTAGCAGTCTTTAGGTTTACCAGGAAGGTGGTCACAGCAAGTGACGGCAAGGTCTCCAGGCAGGCTGGCAGGAAACAGGCAGGTGCTCCCAGGTGAGCGGGCAGACAGACGAGGCGGGTAACTGGCAGGTAACTGGTGGGCGCTCCCAGGTGAGCCGGCAGACAGACGAGGCAGGTAACTGGCAGGTAACAGGTGGGCGCTCCCAGGTGAGCGGGCAGACAGACGAGGCAGGTAACTGGCAGGTAACTGGTGGGCGCTCCCAGGTGAGCGGTCTGACAGACAAGGCAGGCGAATGCTCCCAGGTGAGCGAACAGATAGCCAAGGCAGGTAACAGGCAGATAACAGGTGAGCGCTCCAGGTGAGCAGGCTAGCAGGCTCGGCAGGTAACGGGCAGATAACAGGCTGGCAGGCAGGACGGGAAGTCAGGCTAGCAGCGGAACCTGAGGGCTGAAGCACAGATCAAACACAGTGCAAACAACTTTGCTCGGGCACCTCCATTTTGGAGGAGGTGCCTTAAATGTGCGAAGTCCTCTTGCCATTGGCCGGGGACTCTTTAGGAAGACGCGCGCTGTCCCTTTAAGAGGGGGGGGGAGTGCGCGTGCGCCCTAAGCACTCTGCTGGAGGAGGAACGCGCGCCGGCCACAGCAGGGAACGGAGCGCAGGGAGAAGCCGCGCCAGGAGCCGGGGGGCGGGAGAGACGGTGTCCCTGTCTGACATGGGGCTGGGACGCCGCTGCGCCGACAGAGGCAGGAGCGCTGGAGGAACCCACGTGAGGAGAGCGGAGGTGAGAGGGACGGCGTCCCTGCCTAACAGAGGGCAGGGACGCCGATGCTACACATTTGAAATAAGGGCACATTTAAATTGTACCTCGAAGGGCGTAATTTATTATGCCCAATGTCCTTGTTAACCCCTTAAGCCCCGGAGCATTTTTCGTTTTTGCATTTTCGTTTTTGCTCCCCTTGTTCCCAGAGCCATAGCGTTTTTATTTTTTGGTCAATATGGCCATGTGAGGGCTTATTTTTTGCGGGACGAGTTGTACTTTTCAACGCCATTACTAGTTTTATCATATCCTGTACGGGAAAACGGGAAAAAAATTCCAAGTGCGGTAAAATTGCAAAAAAAGTGCAATACCACAGTTGTTTTTTATTTATTTTTTTTACCATGTTCACTGAATGCTAAAACTGACCTGCCCTTCTTATTCTACAGGTCATTACGAGTTCATAGACACCAAACATGTATAGGTTCTTTTATATTTAAGTGGTGAAAAAAAATTCCAAAATTTGGTAAAAAAAAAAATAGCGCCATTTTCTAAGACCCGTAGCGTCTCCATTTTTCGTGATCTGGGGCTGGTTGATGGCTTATTTTTTGCGTGCCAGGCTGACGTTTTTATTGATAACATTTGGGGTAGATCCGATGTTTTGATCGCCCGTTATTGCATTTTATTGCAAAAAACGTAATTCTGGCGTTTAGAATTTTTTTCTCGCTACGCCGTTTACCGATCGGAATAATTCTTTTTTTATATTGATAGATCGGGCGATTCTGAACGCGGCGATACCAAATATGTGTATGTGGTTTTTTTTTTTATATATTTTATTTTGAATGGGGCGAAAGGGGGGTGATTTAAACTTTTATATTTTTTTATTTTTTTTTATATTTTTAAAAACTTTTTTTTTTTTACTTTTTGCATGCTTCTATAGTCTCCATAGGAGACTAGAAGCAGCAACTATCCGATCGCCTCTGCTACATACAAGGGACGAGCAGGTCCCCTGCATGCAGCAGAAATGGTCCTGTGCTATGAGCGCCGACCACTAGGTGGCGCTCATAGCGACAAGATCATGACAACCACAGGCGTCTGCTGCAGACCCTGGGTTGTCATGCACGCCCATCGGCGACCCGCGATCACGTGACGGGGTCGCCGGTGGGCGGGGCTTATGACGCGCTACCCGGAAGCGCGCGTTAAATGCTGCTGTCGGAGATTGACAGCGGCATTTAACATGTTAACAGCCGCGGGTGGATCGCGATTCCACCCGCGGCTGTTGCGGGCACATGTCAGCTGTAAGAATCAGCTGACATGTGCTCTGTTCAGTGAGGGCTCTGCGCAGCAGCCCTCACTGAACGGGCAGTACGCAAATATGCGTACTAATACGTCCCCGGTAAGTAAGGGGTTAAAAGATATATGTCGGACTTACTACTAAAGTATTAAAAATTTGAGTAAGAGAGCATGTTAGTGACATTATCAAAGCCAAAACGGTGGAAGACCCTAGCACTCTCAAAACTTTACCACGCCATTTTTTACATCACCATCAATGCAGCCCAAGAGAATTCCGCATCATAGATATTGATCAAGTCACCATGGGAGCAAGAGGAGGAGACCTGGGGAGGATTTTATCACAATTAGAGAGTAAGTGGATCTATCGACGGGGTACCCTAGCACCGGCAGGACTTAATGAAAGCTTTGGGATCAGTTCCTTCCTATAATAGAGGCTAATGAGTAGATGGGGGTTTCTTTTAATATCTTATGGTTTTATTGTATATGTATTGGTGCTTGTTTTTAATTGTTTTTATTCATCCTTAGGAAAGCTTTTGCCAGGGTTGATGGGTCGTGCGGGATGTCCGTTTCCAGTGGCTGGGGGACCAGCTCAACTGTACGAGCAAGGCAGTTGAACGTCTATCCTCGCGGATGACCCTATACGTGTGGGATAGAAGACAACAGTGACAATATAGTCGTCTATGTGAATTATTGTATCACTATGTTAGATGTGGGTTTTAAATGTATAGGTGTTATTTTATACTAATATATACAGTGGGTACGGAAAGTATTCAGACCCCTTTACATTTTTCACTCTGTTTCATTGCAGCCATTTGGTAAATTCTAAAAAGTTCATTTTTTTCTCATTAAAGTAGACTCTGCACCCCATCTTGACTGAAAAAAACAGAAATGTAGAAATTTTTGCAAATTTATTAAAAAAGAAAAACTGAAATATCACAGTCTGCAGTTTACCTGTATTCATAGGCCTGTTTTACATCATGACATAGCTATCCATTACCTGTATGACCATCATAGTCACTGAAGCACTGGCACCTTAAACTTTGGCATTTTAGGCTGTATTTTTTCATTAGGATAGTCTCTTCAGTATTGATTTAAATTAAGTTATGTTACCATCATGTGTATGATTCATGTCACTTAGTAACAAATACATTGTATGAATATGTATATGGCATTATATTAATTAATTTCTTGTTTACTAGTGACGTTCATTTTTTTGGCCTTTTTTGGGGGTTAATTTTCCCTCCCAGCTCATGTATGTGTTGCTCCTTTATAGAGGTTGTTGCCCTGTCTTGTTAATTGGTTTTATCAATTTGATGAAATAAAATATATACCTTTTATATGCAGCTGGTATCTCTTCATTGTCCAGACGTTTAGTATATATTGATCTGGATATTTTGGCTTTTTATTCATGTTGAAGTGTCCAGGAATGGATTAACATAGGACATTTAATGTAATTAATTGTAAGTTACGTTGCCCATTTACTTGGTAACTGGAATTATTGATACTTGGATTGATAATATTGTCACTTCTTTTCATGTACCTATATTTGTGGAGTCACATTGTTATCTCTCTGTCCTTTGTGTAGTTTTAACCCACGATATACTATTTTATTGGTTGTGCTCTATTTAGGAGTGTCCGTGGGACCTTCCTTTTATATGTTTGATACACAATCAAACAGATTTTTTATCTGGAATCATTATGATGGTGACCTGACTCTTTTTGGGGCTCTGTCACTCCACTCTTTTTGTAGGTTGTACTTTATGGGAGTGCCCACATATGAACTATGGTTTATCTATACCGCCATGTTCTTCGGTTTATATGCTTCTGACTATACACAATGCAACCTAGCAGAGATCTGCAGCATGTACTTGCAATGCTAACACCCTGCCTCCCTTTTCCTCTCCCTCGTATTAAATCTCACCCTACGCTATCTCAACCTAACAGAGAACTAATCTTCACTCTAAGTAGCTCTTAAAAGAGCTTTTTGGACTCAGAAACACTCCCTATACGCTGCTTCCACTCTCCCTATGCTCACACTACGTTGATTCCGCATGTAACATGCGCAAGATGGCGCCGGCAGGGCTTAAATATCCCCTACGATGCTGTAAGAACAGCCAATCACAGTAATGCCACAACAAAGATGGCAACGGCATTACTGTGATTGGCAAGCAAGCCCAGCATGTTCATTGGCTGCAAATAAAGCGCCAACCATGCTGGGCGGGTCACTCGAATATACCGAGGTGAATAGCTAATTACTCGTCGAATAGCCTGAATTGTGTACTATTCGTGAGAGTAACAAATAGTGCCGAATGTATTCGCTCATCACTAGTAAAAAGACATAAATCCAAGTGACACATTCATTCCTGCTCTGAGTGTCAAAGGTTGTCATAACTTTGTGTCTCTGAGATTTGAAGTTACCTTTTAATACAAGCAATTTCATGTCCATGATGCTGTGATCAGGGATACAAAAATGTTTGGCCACAGATAGATCTATTCTTTTTTTCTTTTATTTTGTGGCGATGAGAATTCATCCTTGTTCTAAGTTTTTGCCCCATCTTCCCTACATACAGACCCCCAGTTAGACATTTTGTACATATAATTAAGTACACTACATTAGATGCTATGCAGCTGAAAGTACCTGGGATCTTGTAATTCTGATGAATTGGGAATATTTATCTTGTCCGTGGTCATTATAAATGGACGGGTTTTACATTTACAGTTGGTGAGGATGAATTTTGTAAGTTTCACCACAAAGGTGAAACTATCCTTCCGGTCAGTTTGCTTTCCCTCCTAGTACCTTTTCATTCTAACAATGTTAGGTTTCTAGGAGATTATACTTGTTCCTTTTATTTTTGGTTCTCCTTAGCTTGCCTACTTTGCCCTATATGAATGTGTTTTAGGTTCTCACTCAGGGTTTTCGTATTTTTCTTCATACTTTCCTTTCCCCTGGTTAACAGTGTGTTGTGGCCTCCCCTCTGGTTCCTCAGGAGGTATGAGAAACTCCTCAATGGCCTATTAGAGTTAGGTCCATGGCATTTTTAGTTGTGCAGCTAGGGCCTTTCTAGTCTGTATAGAGACTAGTTGGGTGTAGTTGCGGCATTCTCCTTTGTGTGGGTTCTCCGGTGGCTATCAAGATGCGCTTTCTGGTTAAAACATTTCCCACATTTTGAACATGAAAATGGCTTTTTCCCTGTGTGAGTTCTCTGATGTTTGATAAGCGTTGATTGCTCTGTAAAACAGTTCCCACATTCTGAACATGAAAAATGCTTCTCGCCTGTGAGTTCTCTGATGTTTGATAAGATTTGATTTCTTTGAAAAACATTTCCCACATTCTGAAAATGAAAATGGCTTCTCCCCTGTGTGAGTTTTCTGATGTTCGATAAGCGTTGATTGCTCTGTAAAACAGTTCCCACATTCTGAACATGAAAAATGCTTCTCCCCTGTGTTAGTTCTCTGATGTTTGATAAGACTTGACTTCTGTACAAAACATTTCCTACATTCTGAACATGAAAATGGCTTCTCCCCTGAGTGAGTTCTCTGATGTTCGATAAGATTTGATTTCTTTGCAAAACATTTTCCACATTCTGAACATGAAAATGGCTTCTCCCCTGTGTGAGTTCTCTGATGTTCGATAAGCGTTGATTGCTCTGTAAAACAGTTCCGACATTCTGAACATGAAAAATACTTCTCCCCTGTGTGAGTTCTCTGATGTTTGATAAGATTTGATTTCTGTACAAAACATTTCTCACATTCTGAGCATGAAAATGGCTTCAACCCTGTGTGAGTTCTCTGATGTGCAATAAGATTTGATTTCTCTGTAAAGCAGTTTCCACATTCGGAACATGAAAATGGCTTCTCCCCTGTGTGAGTTCTCTGATGGGTGATAAGATTTGAATGATTTGCAAAATATTTCCCACATTCTGAACATGAAAATAGCTTCTCCCCTGTGTGAGTTCTCTGATGTGCAATAAGATTTGATTTCGCTGTAAAGCAGTTCCCACATTCTGAACATGAAAATGGCTTCTCCCCTGTGTGAGTTCTCTGATGTCTGATAAAATTTGATTTCTTTGTAAAACATTTCCCACATTCTGAGCAGGAAAATGGCTTCTCACCTGTGTGAGTTCTCTGGTGCCTAACAAGATAAGATTTCTGATTAAAACATCTCCCACACCTGGAACAAGAAAATGTATTCTTCGCTTTGTGAATTGTTTCATGTTTAAGAAAAGACTTTTTGAGGGGAAAACTATTTCTATATTCTGACTGTGAAAATGGCTTCTTTGCTTTAGGAGCAATTTGTTTTTTAATGCTTATTTTCTGACTTTGATTTTCCTTAGTAGTCGGTAATGAATCAGAAGACAGGACCTGTTTCAAAGGATCAGATGACAGATCTTTGCTGTGAAGGGATGATGGTAAATCTGGAGTAATGGCATTCATTGCAATTGTATCCTGTGAGATCTGAAAATTATCTGATTTGAAAATTGAAGATGTCAGGTGTTCCTCTGATCTCCTGGTACAGATATCTGCAAATAATAAAACCAATTATTATTTTTTAATAAAAAATCCTTGTAATTATATATTTAACATTTCTACTTAAACTGTCCGTAAAAATGGGAAGTTATGCAAAAAAATTGAATTATTCACCAAGACAATGACAGTTCACAGTCTAATAGAAAAACCTCATCGCATGAACCAGAAGAGTGTGTTTTCAATTGTTTGTTCATTCTGCTTCCCATATATGGAATAAAAAGCCACCAAACAATGTTATGTAGGTGAAAATAATACCAAGAAAAACTTCTACTCACAACAAAACAAGTCCCCACTCCGGTCCATCATCTGTCAATGGAAAAACAGAGGTTTCCACATTATTAGTGGCTCAAAGGCTCTTGATAATCAACATGGCTTCCATAAACCAATCTAGCAATATCTGCTTTTCCGAATTCAAATCTCCCCCTCGCTTCTGAGCCTTGCACTGTGCCCAAACCACATTTAGCATCCATGTATTTGGCATTACTATAGTGAGAAGAACCCACTTAATTTACGCTGTGTGTCTCCTGGAGCACAATCTGGGCACTATGTGTTGGGTTATAAAACGACAAATGTGCAATTTTCACTCTCCATCATCCACTGCGTGCTAATTTCAGGAAAGTGGCTTTGGAGTCAAAATAGTCACTACTCCTATAGATTAATTCACTGAGGAATATAATTTCCAAAATGGAGCCACTTTATGGTGATTTCTACTGCTCTTGTTTAATGCCATTTTGTCATATAAGGGCTTCTGCAAATGGTGTGTCCCATCTCCTCTGGGATCTCCTACTGCGACATCTGCTTCTGTCACCAGGAGCCACCTTTTTCCTTGGGAGCCCCATGACAGCACCATACGAGAGAGTAGGATCCACCCCTATTACTAGACAGGAAGCCCTGATCACAAAATAAAAAGGCAACTCCCACTTCCTCCTTCAATGTGGTTTCATGTCCCCAAGGATGTAGAAGCCTGGAGCTCACGGCTGGAGCAGCCATAAATCATGGAACACCAGTGAATCATGGAACACCATGCTGTGTTCTATAGAAACCTCTAGTGAGTGGCAATGAGCAGGGGCCCAGTTGGGCTCTGAAATGCTAACATCAGTCTGGAAGAATCTACATTTAATGATTCCGTATCTACCTATATTTGTTTGGCCTAGGCCTCATGGCCTGTGTATTGAGCCTCATGGTTAGGGCTCATGGCTAGCGTATTGAGCCTCCCGGCTAGGCCTAATGGCTAGCGTATTGAGCCTCACGGCTAGGTCTCATGGCTTGCGTATTGAGCCTCACGGCTAGGCCTCATGGCTTGCGTATTGAGCCTCACGGCTAGGCCTCATGGCTTGCGTATTGAGCCTCACGGCTAGGCCTCATGGCTTGCGTATTGAGCCTCACGGCTAGGCCTCATGGCTTGCGTATTGAGCCTCACGGCTAGGCCTCATGGCTTGCGTATTGAGCCTCACGGCTAGGCCTCATGGCTTGCGTATTGAGCCTCACGGCTAGGCCTCATGGCTTGCGTATTGAGCCTCACGGCTAGGCCTCATGGCTTGCGTATTGAGCCTCACGGCTAGGCCTCATGGCTTGCGTATTGAGCCTCACGGCTAGGCCTCATGGCTTGCGTATTGAGCCTCACGGCTAGGCCTCATGGCTTGCGTATTGAGCCTCACGGCTAGGCCTCATGGCTTGCGTATAGAGCCTCGCGGCTAGGCCTCATGGCTTGCGTATTGAGCCTCACGGCTAGGCCTCATGGCTTGCGTATTGAGCCTCACGGCTAGGCCTCATGGCTTGCGTATTGAGCCTCACGGCTAGGCCTCATGGCTTGCGCATTGAGCCTCAAGGATAGGCCTCATGGCTTGCGTATTGAGCCTCACGGCTAGGCCTCATGGCTTGCGTATTGAGCCTCACGGCTAGGCCTCATGGCTTGCGTATTGAGCCTCACAGATAGGCCTCATTGCTTGCATATTGAGCCTCATGTCTTGTGTAATGAGCCTCATGGCTTGTGTATTGAGCCTCATGGCTAGACCTCATGGCTTGTGTAATGAGCCTCACAGCTAGGCCTCATGGCTTGTGTAATGAGCCTCATGGCTTGTGTATTGAGCCTCATGGCTTGTGTATTGAGCCTCACAGCTAGGCCTCATGGCTTGCGTATTGAGCTTCACGGCTAGGCCTTGTGGCTTGCTTATTGAGCCTCGTGGCTAGGCCTCATGCCAATTCAGGTGTGGGTTTATATCTAATGTTGGCCTGTCTGAAGGTTTTTTCAGACAGCTTCATAGTTGGGAAAAACCTGCCACGTTAGGTCTAGAATTTTCCTCAGCTGTCTGCCTCACGGGGGGGTTGCCCGGCTAGCCAGGCAACTTGGGGCTCGTAGATGAGTTTCACTAAGGTTTCAAAGCTTCACTACCCTTTACTAGCAATATTACTGATATTGGTAAGGAAGGTTTCTGGACGATGCCCTCGGTCTGGGGTGATTCTATTAAATACAGTCCAAAGGATAGCTGCTGAGTAACAGGTCCAGTCAATCCCTCATACTTGGATAGCATATTGAACTAGTCTGTGTTTAACATCTATGTCTCAGTGGCCTTCTTGGTAAAGGTGTGAATGGGGAAACTAAAAGAATAATACCAATTTAAGTCCAGTTGATCTTCACAATCTAAGATCAATAGTAACGTAACATAGGTTGAATAAAGACCTAGGTCCACCAAGTTCAACCCTTTCCTATTTTAGGTGCTGGAATCGCCTTTCTTTCACCCTTAATGAGTGCCCCTGCCCCCCCCGCCCCCGCGCTAAGCTTAAAAGAAACCACTATAAGTCCACTTAAAACTCCTACCTGGAGTCTTCGAATGACCTTTTGGACGCTAAGTGATTAAACTCTCTATACCCGATATCCCCGATAGGAAATGGTAGGAGGAGCTGCGAGTTGTACTCACCAGTGGGGGGCTGAAAATACAACATTTGCCCCAATCTACCCTCCTGGTTTAGAGTGATAAGAAACTTGATCGTGCCAAGAGGGCGGCACTATACCGGTCTGACTTCTTAAGGGATGTAAGAGTTGGTTGATAGACCACCAATTGCTTCAATCTACCCTACTGGTATGAAATGGTAAGATGAACTTGATTGTGCCAAGTAAGGCAGCACTATACTGGTCGGCCTTCCTAAGGAAAGTGCAAGCTGGACTCACTTGTATCGATGGTTGATAAACCAAAAATTGCCTCAATCTACCCTCCTGATTCGGAATGGTAAGATAAACTTGATTGTATTGAGTCGGGCAGCACTACCTGTCTGCCCTACTAAGGGAGGTACGAGTTGGACTCGCCGTTATGGGACTGACGAACCAGTAAATATCCCAGTCCATCCTCCTAATGGAGTTGCCCGACAGACGATTATACGGGATCTGGTAAAATCATTTCAAGACCAGTGTATCCTCCCAGTTAGAAGTGCAGATGGAGTAATTGGAAATTAAGTCAATGGAGCCATATTACACTATGTATTCTTGGGATTAAAGTCAAACTGGTAGACTCAACTAAGTGGCGAGTTGGTTAAATATCCAGTAAGTGCGTTTTTGGAGTGATAAGATGGCAACTCTGCAATAAACCTATAAAAGGAGGAATCAGTGGATGAGTTAAAATGTCCCCGTATCCGTGAGACTCCTGTGGTGAAGGAGAAGCATCTTTGCTAGTTAAGACGAATGCCTTCACACTGAGGTAAGACTGTTCTGATTATTACTCAAGCACAGGATGATACGTACTTAAGGTACATGTTTAACGGGAAGGGATGCTACTACCTTAGCTTAAGACCATCTTGAGTTTTGACCAATACCATAAGAGATCTAGATCTCTTTCTGAATGAGTTGCTTCGGAATCAGAGGACATGGTTAGCACTTGGTTTACTTAGTTTCTGTGCTTGAAAACTAAACTATTTTGCATTTGAACTATTTTCATCTAACAATCTCCATGGTTGGATTATAAAGTTGCAGAATTTATGCTATTATAGGAGAATAGCGTAAAAACGGTGGATTGTGACTTTTCTTTTGAATTAGCTCAGATCTGTGTCTTACCCTTTCTAGTTGTATAGCTCTTGGTACTTGGCTAGATTGTGGTAGCTAGAAACTCCCCAGGATGGAAATCTCGAACTATACGTTTCCGTTCGGCTTAAATACATTTCTTGGGGCGACTTAACGTTACAACCTAAGGGATATAAAGTAATAAATATTTCTGCTGGTTTTGAAACCCCCATTTTGGCAATCTCGAATGCTCTATCTACTCTTGGTAGCATAGAGTTGGGTAGTTTTGAACGATTATGTGATCGTTGACCCTAAAAAAGGTTCTTACAGCCCAGATCCTGGCCTTAAGTGGGGCCTTCAATTGAAAATGCCAACAATATTAAGGTAGAAACCCTAGTCAAAGCCTGGTTAAGGTTACCAGGTTCCCTGACTCGATTAACTTCTGCTTCTATTACACACCGAGTCTTAGTACCAGTTCTTATATACTTCAGTTGTTGGTTAGTTGATTTAATGAGAACAGAATATCTAATCAAATCTGTGAAAGATATTCAACCATGTATATAAGTGAAGTCTCTAAATATAGACCATTCTCTGAGAGATAAAGAGGAAAGAGTGTTGTAAAAATCCTTTTTACTCTTGTTGGCGCTTTTGGTTTAAGCTCCAAATCGATAGACATTATGTTGATTGTGAATTTTTTAGATATCATTCAATCTTGAAGCACTATCTGTTAAACTAGGATATTCTGGGTATCTTTCTTCAGGTGTAAGATCCTACAGGGGTGCTCCCTCCCTATTGAAGGACTCCGTTGCTATCGTCTCTCGTATGGTGCTGGCATGGGGGGAAGGGAAAAACGATAATTACTTACCGGTAATTTGATTTTCCTGAAACCCATGACAGCACCCTAATTTTCCCTCCATCTGGCTTTTGGTTGATGGTTCTTAGTCTTCTCTTCTCACAATGAAGAATGTGCTTGAGTGAATGTATAAATAAAAATTATGATGAATTGGGTGACTCTTACTTGACTCCTGGAAACCACATTGAAGGAGGAAGAGGGGAGTTGCTTTTTTATTTTGTGCTCAGGGCTTCCTGTCCAGTAATAGGAGCGGATCCTACTCTCTCATATGGTGCTGTCATGGGTTTCAGGAAAATCAAATTACTGGTAAGTAATTATCGTTTATTCATTCTGCAGGCAGTGCTGGTGATGGAAGAGACGTTGGAAGAAGCCCTGGGCGGCGCTGGCTCTGTCCAGCCACTAATAGCCCCAGCCCCCTGAGGAAGCCAGACATGGCGAAACTTGTTGGGGTGGCTATGTATATATTTTCGGTAGCGCTAGGGAACCTGTGTATGTCCTAGTAAATAATGTGATCAACTAATCTATGAACTGCAGACATAGAGGAAAACTATAATAAATATAATGAGCTCATGATATCAGATGTATTCTAATACTATACAGTTTCTAGAGACTTAATATCATAATAAGGGCACAGACAAACTAGTGTAGTTTTAATTTACTTCTTTACCACATTTTAGTAAAGCAGTAATAAAAGACGTTTTTTTATACACCCCTCAACCAGGTTTTTTTCTACCCTCTCGGTAATTTGTCAATACGCATATGACAGAAAATACCCAAAAGTGACACCATTCTAAAAACTGCACCCCTCAAGGTGCTCAAAACCACATTCAAGAAGTTTAGTAACCCTCCAGGTGTTTCACAGGAATTAATGGAATGTGGAAGGAAATTTTTAGGCTTCCTCCAAAATTTGTTGTGCATTTTCTCTTGGGCATGCTGATACCCCATGTGAGGGAAAACAACTGTTTGGGCGCATGGCAGGGCTCAGAAGAAAAGGATCGCCATTTGACTTTTAACATGTAAAATTTTCTGGAATAGTTAGCAGATGCCATGTCGCGATTGGAGAGCCCCTGATGTGCCTAAACAGTGGAAACACCCCACAAGTGACACCATTTTGGAACCTAGACCCCTCAAGGATCTTATCTAGAAGTATGGTGAGCACCTTGAACCCCCATGTTCTTCACAGAAGTTTATAATGTTGAGCCGTGAAAATACAGAAAATCAAATTTTTCCCACAAAAATGTTTTTTTGCCAGAATTTTGCTTCTTCACAAGGGTAAGAAGAAAAATTGCACCACACAATTTCTTGTGCAATTTCTCCTGAGTACGCAGATACCCCATGTGTGGGAGAAACTACTGTTTGGGCGTACGACACGGCTCAGAAAGGAAGGAATGATGTTTCTTTGATGGAATGGTCTGCGGGTGTCATGTTGTGTTTGGAGAGCCCCTGATGTGCCTGAACAGAGGAAAACCTCCACAAGTGAACCCATTTTGGAAACTAGGTCCCTTAAGGAATTTATCTACCATATTATTTGGACTATAAAATGCATTTTTTAACAAGAAAAACTCTTGTTAAAAAGTGTGGGCGTATTATAGTCTGGAGGCAGCTTCCTGTGATGGAGGAGAAAGCCGATACCGCATCCTCCCCAATCACAGAAAGAGCTGTTGTCTATTCTTCTGCTCTGCACTGATCTATGTGACCGGTGAAGAGCAGGAGAGGAAGCTTACCGACAGAACAGAGGCTGCAGGAGCTAAGCAGCTGAAGGACCTTCTGCAACAGGAATTCCAAGACCTTTCAGGTCTGCGAGTGTCATGTCGCATTTGGAGAGCCCCTGATTTGCCTAAACAAGTGACCTCTTTTTGGAAACCTGACCCCTCAGGGAACTTATCTAGAAGTGTGGTGAGTACCTTGAAACCACAGGTGCTTCACAGAATTTTACAACGTTGATCTGTGAAAATTAAAAATATATTTTTCCCACAAAAATGTTGTTTTAGCCAGATTTTGTTTCATTTTCACAAGGATAGGATAAAATGGACCCCAAAATTTGTTGTGTGATTTCTCCTGAGTATGCTGATACCCCATATGTGGACGAAAACTACTTTTGAGGTACAGTGCAAAGCTCAGAAGGGAAAAAGTGCCATATTGGAGTTCAGATTTTGCTGGACTGGCTTGAGGGTGCCATATCACATTGGCAGAGCCCCTGAGGTGCAAGAACAATAGAACCTCCCCCATAAGAGACCATATTTTACAAATTAAACCTTTCAATGAATTCATCTAGGGGTGCAGTGATCATATTAACACCACAGGGGGGTCACTGAACTTTATACTATTGGGCAGTGAAGAAAAAATAATAACATTTTTCCCACTAAAATTTTGTTTTAGCCCTAGATTTTACATTTTCACACTGGGAAATGGATAAAAATGGCACCAAAATTAATCTCACAATTTATGCTCAAATTGGAAATACCCCATATGTGGCTGTACAGTACTGCTTAGCCACACAGCGAGACTCGGGAAGGACGGAACACTATTTGCCTCCTAGAGCGCAGGACTCCATATATAAAGCCCCTTAATGCTAGAAGAGCAGAATCCCCCCTCAAGTGACCCCATTTTGGAAAATATACTCCTTTGGGAATTTATCTACAGGTGTAGAGTAGATTTTCACTCCATGGTTTTTTTTCCAGAAACAAGCAGCAGTGGATGTTGCTGAGTGAAAATTGCAAACTACCTTTGTAGTGCCTAGTACGTTGTAGTGATCAGTAAGTTGTAGTGCCTGTACATTGTGCCTAGCTCATGCTTCTGGAGACATGCACCCGTTAATTAGGCCGACTTTCATCGCTACAGAAATGCCAAATATATGGACGCTAACTGTGGTTTGGGCACACCGTGGTGCTGAGAAGGGATGGGAGCATTTGCATTTCGGAGAGCAGAATTTGATAAATTTCTTTTGGGGAGCGAGAAGCCATTTTCACTATTCCAGAGCCTCTGTGCTACCAGAAAAGTAGATAGTCCCTCATTATAAACTATTGACAGTGAGACAACGTCGAACTAGTAGGAGACGCCCTCTAGTGGACGTGCTCATTATTAATGAATATAGGTGATACCATGGAAAAGAGAATATAGTTTCTCTCACCGGTGACAAATTAATAAATTAGAACCAGTGATGAGCGAGTATGTTCTGTTAACCCTTACAGCGAGCATGCTTGGGCGAGCACCGAGTATCTTCAGCGTGCTCGGTGTTATGTTTAAATCACTCCTGTGTGCATGATTTGCAACTGTTTGACAGCTTTAATACATGTGAGAAATGCCTGCTTCTTAAGCATTCCTCACATGTATTAAAGCTGTCAAACAGTCGCAAATCATGCACACAGGAGTGAATCAAACATAACTCCGAGCATGCTGAAAATACTAGGTGCTCGCCCGAGCATGCTCGTAAATCTCGAGTAACGAGCATGCTCGCTCATTACTAATTAGAACATGTCAGTAAGAAGATAGATAACACTCATCTTGAGACCCGTAGAACTATTCCAGCAAGATCTGCATTCAAATAGCTAAGTGGCGTGCCTTCCCTTCTTAACCTGCCATGTGCCCAGATAGTAGTGTACAGCTGTATATTGTGTATTGTCGGATTTGGCTGTGTAATGCGTTCCAACAGCAGGAAGACTGTGTACTGAGTGGGTGGAGTGCGTTACAGAACAGGGGAGTTTGCGTTCCACTGTGGGATGAGGGATGGACGCCGTGCAGGACTATAGGACAAAAGAATAATAAGCCTGGAAATATCACAGGAGGAGAACAGGTGTAAGTGGATCAGCCTGTGGGCCGTGGAGGATGATGATCAGTGATTAAAATAAGGAGAAGCCGTTCTGCAACATAAAGAATACAAAATAAATACCATGATAATGAAAGAAAATTAATCTCTAAAATGACATGCAAATACTGTATCTCAAAACACATATAAGCAGGGTCGGACTGGGGTGCCTAGGGCCCACCAGGGGAACTGACTCTAGGGGCCCACACTACAGCCCACCATAAACTGTTTTATTACTTGTTATGCTTTTCTATAATGCACTATAGTTACATGATTGGCCGCGCGGTGGAGCACCAAGCGGCAGGACTTGGTTCGAACAGTCATTCCGTACTGCCAGAGTCTCTTTAATGGTAACTTGTCACCTTGAAAAACGCTATTTATCTGCAGATATAGGGGTAATCTGCAGGTAAATAGGGTGTAAAGCCTGGTTAGACGGCTTATTGGAAAAGCATTGGCTAGACGGAGAAAATTACATTTTATTCTCCCTGTCGCCACTCGCTTCCTGTCATAGGATCGGTGCAAGGAGGGAGACTTTACAGTCACCGCGAACTACAAAGTGAGCGTGCTGCAATAATGTCCGGCACCTTGATTGTGACACTTCCATGGAGCCCAACCTCAGGCTGAGCTTCATTGAATGACTAACATGGCAGCAGCACCTGGCAACCAGTGCTGAGCGAGCGTGGTCGGATAAGGTGTGATCCCAGCATGCTCGGGTGTTATCTGAGTATCTTGTAGTGCTCTGCTACTATGCTCGAGTCCCCGGGGTAGCATGTTTTGCGGGGGTAGACAGACGCAACACATGCAGGAATTGCCGGTTTGTTAGGTAATCCCTGCATATGTTGCTTCTGTCTACCGCCGCAAAACATGTTACCGCAGGGACTCGAGCATATTAGCAGAGCACTACAAGATACTCGGATAACACCCGAGCATGCTGGGATCACACCTTATCCGACCACACTCACTCAGCACTAGTTGCCAGGTGCTGCTGCCATGTTAGTCATTCAATGAAGCTCAGCCTGAGGTTGGGCTCCATGGAAGTGTCACAATCAAGGTGCCGGACGTTATTGCAGCACGCTCACTTTGTAGTTCGCGGTGACTGTAATGTCTCTTATCCGACCACGCTCACTCAGCACTACTGGCAACCCATCAGCAACCTGCATCTGCATCACAGGGGGCAGAAGGGAGCAGGTGACTGCATGCACCGGCCATTGTGCTATCTAAATGCCGCTGTCAGTGATTGACAAGGGCACTTAAATACTCAAAACATCAGCAATTAAAGCGAGCTCTGATCACTGCTGATACAGGCAGACGCCAGCTATGTAACACAGCCGACATCTGCCTGGTATGGAGCAGACTCAGCTCCTGAACCCGCTCCATACAAGCACATCCCAATGGTGACAGTTATGACAAGGTTAGCAAATTTCACTTGTCTGTTCCTAAATGTGGAAAGACAAATGGAATTCCCTAACACATGTGAAAGAGACCTAATAGATTTAATAAAGGTGCCCCAAGCATATGAATGTTACTACACACCACAATGCACAGTTACATACACGCATCTTACAAAAATACATATTATTACAGATACGCAGACGCGCACAAACACACAGACGCGCGCAAACACACAGAAGCGCATAAACACATCAGTACATGAATACATCATCGGAACCACCATCATTTGTAATGTCAGGTCAGACCCATATATGTTTGTATCGCATAAACCTACAACTCCCAGTATGTAATTAACAATAGAGATACTGGGAGTTGTTATCAGTCATCATACAGGAACCACAGTACTGATGAGACACAGGCAGGATCACAAATGAACATTTACATCCAGGTATCTTACCTGAGACGTCTTCTCTGATTAGAGTCGTTCTCTTTCTGTTCTTCCTCTTGCCCAGACTCCATGATGACTTTTCTCATACACAGCTCGTCTCTGCAGACTTCCATCTTCTCCGGTCTTCTGCAGCTCATCCCCAAGCGGTGCCCTTAAAGATAGCAGAGTTATTATAATGCTCCTGAATAAAAAATATCTACACTGAGCCCCTGAATAAACCTAACTCTCACAGTGCTCCCTGCACAAAATATGACATACACTCTACCACTGTTAGGGTACATGCTCGCCACACTGTCCTCTCCTTACCAAACTGGGCCCCCTGTTCACATTGTCCTCTCACACTGTGTCCCCCCTATACTGCCCAGTGTCTATACTGTGCCCCTTCATCACACTCCCCCCTCCTCAGCATACTGTTCCCCCCATTCTGTGCCCTCACACTGTTTCCCCCATACTGCCGCATCTCTATACCTTCCCCCACACTACCTAGTCTCTGTGCTGTGTCACCTCACACTTTTCTCCCTCCATACTGTCTCCTCACACTATTCCCCCACTCTCCATACTGTTTCCTCACACATCCCCCTTCCCCATTCTGCTCCTGCACTCATTCCCACCCCTCCTCTGGTTCACCATACTGTTTCTTCACACATCTCCCCATTCTGTCTCCTAAAATTTCTCTCCCCTCTCTCCCCAAATATAATAAATCTTCGGAAGACCACACAGACATGCAGAAGCGCGCTTACACACACGAAAACAAGTGCACACAGACACATACTAAGGGCTCTTTCACACGACAGTACATGCGGTGACAGTTTCCACACGTACCAGAGACATTGGTACACGTAGACACATTCAAATGAATGTTTTTACCTGCTGCACCTCCCGCAAAACGTCCCGCACACTGATGACAGCGCTCTTCCTAAGCACCGGGTGCTGAACGCTGCTCTCATCATAGATCCCTGCCGGCGCTGCGATCAGCACCAGCAGAGTCAATGATGAGAGTAGTAGTCTACTCCCGCCGTGTAGAGCTGTAAAAATAGGAATAAAATAAAAAAATCCTTATACTCACCTCTCCTAAGCATCACCCGCTGTAATCCGTGCAAGCGCTCACGCCAAGGAGAATGACTCCTGCAGCGAGCGGGCCCCGGAGCTGCGCTCAGTGATTGACAGGGCACCCCTTGTTGAGCGCAGCTCCGGGGCCCACTCGCTGCAGGAGTCATTCTCCTCGGCGTGAGCGCTTGCACGGATTACAGCGGGTGACGCTTAGGAGAGGTGAGTATAAGGATTTTTTTTATTTTATTCCTATTTTTACAGTTCTACACGGCGGGAGTAGACTACTACTCTCATCATTGACCCTGCTGCTGCTGATCGCAGCACCGGCAGGGATCTATGATGAGGGCAGCACTCAGCACCCGGCTCTTGGGAACAGCGCTAACTGTACACTGATTCCCAAGCGCCGGTACGTGTCACACGGATGACACACAGGTGGACACGGATATATCCAGTCCCGTAAATATCAGAACATGTGAAAGAGCCCTAATATACACACACAGATACACATACTCACAGAAATGGGGACACGTACACACGCAGGCAAGCACACACAGAAATGCACACGCAGTCATGCTCAGACACACTCAATCACACACAAAAATGCAGACACGCAGGGAAGTACGCACACACGTGTGAAGACACATATACACACGTAGACATGCAGGCACTCAAATAGATACACACAAACACATGCAGGCATATACAGTACACACACTGTAAACACACAGGCATATACACACACATGCATGCATATACACACACACTGTACACACACATGCATGCATATACACACACACACATGCAGACATATACACACATGCAGGCATATACACACACACACAGGCATGCAGGCATATACACACACACACACAGGCATGCAGGTATATACACACACACACACATGCATGCAGGCATATATACACACACACACACACACACACACACGGCCATATAACTCACCCATAAAAACGTTATTGACTATTTGGCACGGTGCTCTTGATATGAAATTGAAGCAGTGAGAGCTGTAGGCCTGCAGCCTTGTTTCCAATTCCAGGCCAGGCCACATTCCACATATCCAGCCCCGGAGCCGGTATTAAAAAGCCCAGAGTCAGAGCAGGAGAGAAGAGGGCGGTGCTCCGGTGCCACCACCTGGTCGGGAGCCGGTATTACTACAGGGGAGCAGGCCAGAGCAGATATGGAGCTGGGAAGGGACTGTATGAGAAGCCTGGGAGCAGGGAGAGCAGAGCGAGACGTCGGCTTCGGTGGCCCCGGCGTATCATAGGACGGCCCCGGAGCAGAGAGAAAGCAAAGCAGAGCGCGGCCGCAGCGTATCAGAGGCCAGGAGAGAGCGGCGTCAGCGTCAGTCTCACCTGACACCACACCAGTCTGCCAGCCAGCGGGAAAGCAGAGCGCGGTGCGTGTCACCGCCCAGAAAGAATCCATCCTCTTAGTGTCAGGGACTCACGTGGTAAGTATGCTGCATGCACGTCACTGCAGGCCCGCTGTCACCAATGAATGTGCCGTGCGCGCGACGCTACATTTGATTCAGCCGCGCTTTTAAAAGGCTCACACTTTTAAAGGGCCCCCGCCACCAATTCTCTCACTCTCATGTCGGGGCCCACCGGGAAATTTCCCGATTTCCCGCCAGGCCAGACCGACCCTGCATATAAGTACACTCCAACAGTGAAAAACTCAAGGTTAACAAGAACAATGTGGTACATCTTATGCAGTTCTCCCTAAAATTATCACAGGAATGACAATAAATCATAATCCCTATTGAGCCCCCTGGGGGTAAGAGTTTGAAGTTCATGGATCCAAAAGGCCTCCCTTATCTTCAGTAGGCGTACACAGTCACCTCCGCGTGTAGGGGAAGCACCTGTTCAATGACCTGGAAGTTGAGTTGAGATACTTATTATACCGCTATTATGTGCTCTCTATTGTAATGTTTTGCATTTTCAGATGATTATGAATTTCAGAAATACCATATGACAGTTTGTTTCTAGTACTTTTATGTTTTTGTCTGATATTTGTAGTTTTTATTTTTTTGTGTTTAAGCTGCAGTACACACTGATGAAGGTCTTGAGGACAGAAACGTTTGTACCTGTGTTGGACTGCAATTAAATACTTTAAAATTATGCCTGTTTGAGTGCCAAGTTTCATTTGCTATTTGAATGGTTTTGGACCCTACTTCCGCACCTATTCCAGCAGTGTTGCGTTTTTCTACACTATTATCTACTCCAGTACGTAAGCACGCTGAAGTGTCATGTTCTCTTCTACGTTCTCGTATAATGCTGGGGAAACATCCAATATCATTGCACAATCTAACCTACCATGTGATTTCTTAAAAGTCCCCCCGAAGGAGACGTGAGGACATAACTTAGAGTGAGAAATTCACCACCTCACCAGCATCGAGTTGCATTGTGCCACATTGACAGAATATTGCAGAGTACAAAGGATCCCAAGGGGATTGAGGGTCCCAATTCGTCCATCCCTGTTTAGCAATCAGTCTGAGTACTGCATAAAATGAACATATCCTTAATAAATGCTCTTTCGATCTTATGACCCTAACAGAATAGCCTTCTGTAAGTAGTCAACTATCTATCAAGGAACAGGTAAAAAATATTAAGACTCAACTTGCTGCAACTATCTCTACAGAAGAACTCAGCACTAGTGATGAGCAAGTATGTTCTGTTAACCCTTTCGCCGAGTACGCTCGGGCCGAGTTCCGAGTATTTACAGCTGCTCGATGATATGTTTGAATCGCTCCCGTGTGCATGATTTACAACTGTTTGACAGTTTTAATACATGTGAGGAATGTCTATTTCTTACACATTCCTCACATGTAATAAATCTATCAAACAGTTGCAAATCATGCACACGGGAGTGATTCAAACATATCATCGAGCAGCTGTAAATACTTGGAGCTCGGTCCGAGCATACTCGGCGAAAGGGTTAACAGAACATACTCGCTCATCACTACTCGGCACTCTACAAAACAAAATCAAGACGAGCATCGACCAGCGTCAACGAGATACGGAGAGCAAGAAAAGGAATACGTTTGCGAGAGATACCGAAGATTACGAGCAAGACTGGGTCTATAGATGGCAAAACAGATAGACCTCAAGAAATTATGCTCCAGATTTACCAAATCCACTACAGATTCTTCTACCTCCAGTTCGGACACGGACAGGAGGGACCTTTTTACCACTTCTGCTCCTTTTTTAGGTCAACGAAAAAGATATTCCCGATGCAGAAGACCAGAAGAGGTGGCCAACACAAGAGGAAACGTGGACTTCATTCGAGTGATCCGCTCCCAGGCACAGCATGGTTGGTGGTAAATATCTTCTCTAGGACTTTGAGCATTGCACAACTTTCTGTACTACAGAAGGGGTTATCTTTTTGTCCCACTAACAAGTACAACACATTAAATATTGATATGCAGTTACAGTGTTTTTATCTCTCACTACGCCTTAGGACACACTTTGCCAATGACACACTAGGCAATACCTTTTCTATTCCCTCTACCCTCTCTGATATTAATACCTCCATCACGGCTGCTAGTCTCGGCCTACGTCCCAAAAGTTCATACAGACCTCCACATGGCTTATATGCGCTCGAGACTTTCATTGGTTTCATGGATAGTGCCTTTCAGGACTTGCATTCCAAGGTAGACAAAGGGCTTCTTTATTATCAGTCCAATATTTCTGCCCTTAACAGTCAGACCCGCAGAAGCCTTCAGGAAGAGAGCAATCTTATCATCAAACCAGCAGACTAAGGCAGCGTCATAGTAGTGATGTATAAAGGGGATAATCTCCTGGAAGTCAATAGACAACTTAACGATAACTCCACATACCAACGACTACCCCATGACTACCCCATCAAGTCAGGACTGCAATAGCATCTGTGTTGGAACATTTTCTCTCCAGAGGAGTGATTGATAGTAAGGCACGTGATTTTCTCACTAAGCAACATCCCATCACACTTGTCTTTTATGTGCTCCCCAAAATTCACAAAAGCCTTGACCATCCTCACTGTCGTCCTATAGTAACCTCAACAGATTTGCTTCTTTCACCTTTATCAATTTTCTTAGACAAAATATTGACACCTTTGATTAAAAAAAGTCCCTCCTTTTTACTAGATACAGGAGCTTTTCTCAGTTTTATCACTGACCTAAAATGTGTCCCCCCTAAATGCATCTTGGTTTCTTTTGATGTCAACAGCCTCTGTACGGGCATTCCACACTCCGAAGGTATACGTGCTTTACACAGTCTGTTGCTTGAGTCACAGACAGATCCCCTTATCATTGAACTTTGCATTGAACTCCTGATCTTAGTTCTTAACAAAAATGATTTCTTGTTTAAGATACTTACTTCCTGCAGACTAAAGGGACAGCGATGGGCTCTGACATGACCCCCCCTTATGCCAACTCTCATATGGCCACCTTCAAGGCCCAAATATTTTACTCCAATCCATTCTTCCATACTCACTCCATCGCATGGAAAAGTTACATCGATGACATTTTTTGCATATGGGGGGGGGTGTCCACAGGAATCTCTAAATGAGTTCTATGACCTTTTGAACTCCTCCTGGACAGACCTGGGCTTTACCATGACTCACAGTTCTCATCAAATCAGTTTCCTGGATACCATGGTCCTCAAGGACCAACAAGGATTACTAACCACTGACATACACAAAACCTACCGATCAAAACGGTCTCTTACACTTTACGAGTAATCACTCTTTACAAATGAAACGGTCAATTCCAAAATCCCAGTTCCAGAGGGTAAATAGGATAGTGAGTAATGATCGATTACACTCACAGACGCTATCGGAGAAGAGCCACAAATTTGAGGAAAGGGGTTATCCCCCTGAAATCCTACACCAACATAACACACCTTCAGCTCACACCCATCCTAAAACCATGAACCAGATTCTGTTTGTCCACACTTACCATCCGTTCGCATACATCTTGCACAAAACCATCCTGAGACATTGAAACATTCTACAATCTGCTTATCCCCACATCCCAGAGTTTCAACAACCATTTTTCCATGTTTCAAACAGGCACCCAATCTCAAGGATTCACTAGTTCGTGCCGACGTGGGCCTCACACATACCTGGGTTAAACAACGTTTTTTACAAATTCCTAAGAGGTGGACCTTCCCCTGCTTGCAGTGCCACCAATGCAACAACGTCCTACATGGGAACACCATTTACCATCCCCATACTGGTAAACAATACCCGGTCAAAGGGTATTTTACCTGTTACATCAACTTCATATTATACTTCATTAAATTCCCTTGTGGTCTGGCATACATTGGTGAAACAACACAACCACAAGCATAAGTCCACAATTAGATGTAAGAATCTACTACTACTCTTGCTACAACATTTTGTTACATTAGGCCATAACATATCTCAACTCAAGTTCCAGGTCATTCACCAGGTGCTTTCCCCTAGACGCGGAGGTGACCGTGCACGCCTACTGAAGATAAGGGAGGCCTTTTAGATCCATGAACTTCAAACCCTTACCCCCAGGGGGCTCAATAGGGATTATGTTTAATTGTCATTCCTGTGATAATTTTAGAGAGAACTGCATAAGTTGTACCACATTATTGTCAGCCTTGAGTTTTTCACTGTTGGGAGTGTACATATATGTGTTTTGAGATACAGTATTTGCATGTCATTTTAGAGATTAATTTTCTTTCATTATCATGGTATTTATTTTGTATTCTTTATGTTGCAGAACGGCTTCTCCTTATTTTAATCACTGATCATCATCCTCCACGGCCCACAGGCTGATCCACTTACACCTGTTCGCCTCCTGTCATATTTCCAGGCTTATTATTCTTTTGTCCTATAGTCCTGCACGGCGTCCATCCCTCATCACACAGTAAAACGCAAACTCCCCTGTTCTGTAACGCACTCCACCCATTCAGAACACAATCTTCCTGCTGTTGGAACGCAGGACACAGCCTCTGACATGCACGTCCTGCACCGTGGAACGCACGTTCGCCCTCAGTTTCTCCAGTCACACCTCCTATGCCTTCAGGCAATTGATAGCAGCGCTTGACACGGCGTCACTTCCGATGACGTCACTGCTATCCAGACACCGCCTCCTAACGCTTCAGTCCACTTCCAGGAACGTTACACCAGCGGTTCACCCTGATTGGTCTCCTGGGACATTAGTTCCCGCCACATATACTAGGCTTTCTCCTCCCTTAACATGGCGACCTTAGGAACCAGCCGCGGATACCATGTTCCACGCCTGTCATACTTCCTGCTCTCACTACTGGGTATGTTTCTACATATATCTGCTGGTACCGATTGGATAATTCCCTATGAGGCTGGTGTTCTTATGGCTGTTTGTCTCCCTAGATCCTGTCTTCCCACTGAGACACTGTGTCCTTCCTGCTTTCACCTTTAACTATATTCCTAGCAGTCTGGTAGGACTTATTATACAACCATTATGTGCTCTCTATTGCAATGATTTTGATTTTCAGATGATTATGAATTTCAGAAATACCTTATGACAGTTTGTTTCTAGTACCGTATTTTTCGGACTATAAGACGCACTTTTTTCCTCCAAAATTTTGGAGGAAAGTGGGGGGTGCGTCTTATAGTCCGATATACATAAAATACTGTGGCTGTGGGTGGTGGGGGATGTGGGGGAAGCGACAGTGGCGGAGTAGCGGTGCACAGGAGGCAGCAGCCGCCTGCTGCAGCCTACACTGTGCCCACTACTAAAGAAAATTAACATTCACTGCTCCCCACGCCCATGGCAGTGAATATTAATTTTCCTTAATAACCGGCACACTCTGCCTGCAGCGCAGCTCCTGGTAAGTATGGCACCCTGTATGTATGCCCCCCCTCATCCCGGTATGCATGGCCCCCTTCATCCCTGTATGTATGGCCCCCCTCATCCCTGTATGTATGGTCCCCTTCATCCCTGTATGTATGGCCCCCCTCATCCCTGTATGCATGGCCCCCTTCATTCCTGTATGTATGCCCCCCCTCATTCCTGTATGTATGGCCCCCTTCATCCCTGTATGTATGGCCCCCTTCATCCCTGTATGCATAGCCCCCCTTATCCTTGTATGCATGGCCCCCTTCATCCCTGTATATATGGCCCCCTCATCCAGGTATGCTTGGCATCCCCTGATCCCCTTCAAGCTGCACAGAAAAAAAATAAACTTTCATACTCACCTTCTCTCTCCTCCAGTGCTGTGTCCAGCTCTGTGCCGGAATAGTCACTGCTCCTCACGCTGGGACTCTGTGCGTGGGGAGCAGTGAGCATTCATTCTCCCTAATAGCGCGCACACTGTAGCCGCAGCGCGGCTCCTGCTGCGCTCGGCTGTCAGCGTCCCCGCTATTAAAGGCCATGAATATTCACCACAACTTAACAGGGCTTCATGACCACATTTTTTGCTTACATTTTTTTTTCTATTTTCCTCCTCTAAAACCTAGGTGAGTCTTATAGTCCGAAAAATAAGGTACTTTTTATGCTTTTGTCTGATATATGTAGTTTTTAATTTTTTTGTCTTTATGCTGCAGTACACACTGATGAAGGTCTTGAGGACCAAAACAATTGTACCTGTGTTGGACTGCAATTAAATACATTACAATTATGCCTGTTTGAGTGCCAAGTTTCATTTGCTATTTGAATGGACCCTACTTGTTCACCTATTCCAGCAGTGCTATATTATCTGAGAAGAATCTGTGACTTCTCTGCATTTAGTGGTTACTACTCACCTGGACGGTTATCTGTAGGAATCTCCTCTTTACACCGCTCATCACCCCTTACATATGTCTCTGTAGTATTAATATGGGACAGATCTTCACCCTGAAACAAATATTGTAGAAGTCACAAACAGATGAGAAGTCCCATCTATGATCAGCTCTAATCCTGCCATCTCCACCGTTCTCATTACACAAGTATAAAACATATAATACTGGTGGATAAAACAAGACTGAACACAAGACCTTCAAAGCCTTCTACACATCATAGGGGAGATCTCATTACACCTTCTCTCCATCTACCTGATGATTCTGAGGAACATTGGGATCTTCTTGTTTACAGTCCTGTGGAAGAAGAGGACGGGGACATCTCTCTGGTGTTGTCCTCTTACTGGACAGATCTGGAGGAAACACATACAGGGACTGAATTCATTCTTTACATACAGATAATTATAGGCCGTGTGTATTTAGTCCTGTCTATTACCTGGTGATGTGAGGGGCTGGGGAACCTCCATCATGGCGTCCTTGTACAGATCTTTGTGTCCTTCTAAATACTCCCACTCCTCCATGGAGAAATAGACAGCGACATCCTGACACCTTATAGGAACCTGACACATACAACGATACAATCATCCCCCGATCCCTTCAGAGTGTTACTGTATAATGTCCCAGCAGTGTCACCTCTCCAGTCAGCAGCTCAATCATCTTGTAGGTGAGTTCTAGGATCTTCTGGTCATTGATGTCATCATGTATCAGGGGGTGAGGTGGAGGCTCTGTGATTGGGCTCAGGGGTCTTCCCCATCCCTCAGACACAGGGGCCTGGCAGCGCTCACTAGAGGTCTTCTTCACTACTGTGTAATCCTGGTTATGGAGAGACACATTAATAAATCTCCCTCCAGACATCTCCAGAGTCCTCACCTCTCCAGTTCTGTCCATCTGTTATTCCCATAGATAAGAATGATGTAATGTGACGTCATCAGATTCTCTCACCTCTCCAGTAAGACGAAAGAGGATCTCTAGGGTGAGGTGTAATATCCTCTCCGCCATCTTGTCCCTGTCCAAATCCATGTTTAATGGATGAATCAGAAAAATTTTCTTATTTAAAGGATCCGATATTGTAGAGATCTGAATGAGAAGATGATGAGCCGATGTAAATTCATAAAAATCCTGTGTAATAATACAATTACTGGAGATAATAAGGGGAAACATAGGAGATTTACTATTTTATACTATTTAGTTTTCTTCTTTACATCTAGTAATAAAACCTATATATTTTAGGCCACAGACAACAAGCAGTTTCTTCCTTTGAGTCTGTAGCTGAATACGTTTCTCATAGACTCATCTTCCTTATTGCTAAGTCTTGTCTTATTTACCGACACTGGAATCGGCATTAGCAATACTGCAGGAGATATTCATTACACGTGACATGAGGAATAACTACTTCATGATGAGGACGAAATCTTCATCTTCTACGGCTCTAGAAACATATTTGGCCAGAGTCCTGTCACCCACTACATCACCACCGGCCGTCTATATGAATGTTTCCGGACTGTAATCTTCTATCCCGTTAGATCTCAGGTCTGATTCACACACAGAAGTTTGAGACATTTATAAAAGCTTGTTTGTAAGAACACCAACACAAGAGGTATTTGATGCCAAATTCTCCATATACAATGTATTTTTTTTCTCTGGATATGATAGGAGTTTTTTAGCATTTTCATGTACCGTATTGGCGTATAAGACGACTTTTTAATCCCTGAAAATCTTCTCAAAAGTCAGGAGTAGTCTTATACGCCGGGTGTCATCTTATAGGGCGTATACCCTTATACTCCGAATGCTGTGGGAGGAGGGGGTATATATATATGATGTGTGGGGTGTGGGGGGAGCGGGGCACAGGAGGCTGCAGCCTACACTGTCCCCGCTGCTAAAGAAAATGAATATTCAGTGCTCCCCATGCTCATGGAGCGTGGGGAGCACTGAATATTCATGCTCTTTAATAGTGGTACACAGTGTAGCCACGCTGCTGGCTCCTGCTGCTGCCGGAATTGCCTGTGCCAGCTGTTAAAGGACATGAATATTCAACCTCTTTCTACGCCCATGGGTGTGGGGAGAGGGTGAATATTCATGCCCTTTAATGAGCGGGCCAGGAGATAGCCGGCAGCAGCAGGTGCCGCAGCGCGGCTCTGCTGTGTGCAGGCTATGAAGGAGAGTGAAGTCACTGCTCCCCGCGCACACAGTCCTGGCATGGGGAGCAGTGACTTCCGGCAGCTGATCTCTCCTTGTGAGCCGCGCATGGCAGTGACGTCATGGGCGGCTCACATGTAGAGATCAGTGCAGGCAGACAGGATGCAGCTCTGGAGGAGAGAGAAGAAAGATGAGTAGGAGTGTTTATTTTTTTTTATGTGCAGCATGATGGGGATTAGGGGGACCATGCATACCAGGACAGGGATGAGGGGTGCCATGCATACCGGGACAGGGATGAGGGGTGCCATGCATACCGGGACAGGGATGAGGGGTGCCATGCATACCGGGACAGGAATGAGGGGTGCCATGCATACCGGGACAGGAATGAGGGGTGCCATGCATACCGGGACAGGAATGAGGGGTGCCATGCATACCGGGACAGGGATGAGGGGTGCCATGCATACCGGGACAGGGATGAGGGGTGCCTTGCATACCGGGACAGGGATGAGGGGTGCCATGCATACCGGGACAGGGATGAGGGGTGCCATGCATACCGGGACAGGGATGAGGGGTGCCATGCATACCGGGACAGGGATGAGGGGTGCCATGCATACCGGGACAGGGATGAGGGGTGCCTTGCATACCGGGACAGGGATGAGGGGTGCCTTGCATACCGGGACAGGGATGAGGGGTGCCTTGCATACCGGGACAGGGATGAGGGGTGCCTTGCATACCGGGACAGGGATGAGGGATGCCTTGCATACCGGGACAGGGATGAGGGGTGCCTTGCATACCGGGACAGGGATGAGGGGTGCCTTGCATACCGGGACAGGGATGAGGGGTGCCTTGCATATCGGGACAGGGATGAGGGGTGCCTTGCATACCGGGACAGGGATGAGGGGTGCCTTGCATACCGGGACAGGGATGATTGGTGCCTTGCATACCGGGACAGGGATGAGGGGTGCCTTGCATACCGGGACAGGGATGAGGGGTGCCTTGCATACCGGGACAGGGATGAGGGGTGCCTTGCATACCGGGACAGGGATGAGGGGTGCCTTGCATACCGGGACAGGGATGAGGGGTGCCATGCATACCAGGATGGACGGGTTCCAGGCATACCAGGATGGAGGGATGCACGTATAAAAGGAAGGGGGGGGCATATATACCAGGATGGGGGATATTGTCAGAATTGGGGGACATTACCCCTATACTAGTGTCAGCAGAAGACCCCCTCCCCCTTAAAAGTACATCGTGAACATATTTTTTGCTTACATTTTTTTCTATTTTCCTCCTCTAAAACCTAAGTGAGTCTTATGGTCCGGTGCGTCTTATAGTCCGAAAAATAAGGTATTTATGGTAATTTATAAAAAGAAAAAAAGAGAGGGGTCGCTCACTGGTCTATTCGGGTGCTCTGAAGAAAAGAGTAATCTCAATTGCAAAAAGAACTTCGGCACTCCATACATGAATATATAAGAAATATTGTATCTAGACTAATGTCACTTTGAAAAATGAAGGTTATGCCACTCTTGGCCAAATTATGCGCAAAAAACCTTCATTTTTCAAAGTGATATTAGTCTAGATACAATATTTCTTATATTTTCATGTATGGAGTGCCGAAGTTCTTTTTGCAATTGAGATTACTCTTTTCTTCAGAGCACCCGAATAGACCAGTGAGCGACCCCTCTCTTTTTTTCTATTGATCATTTTTGGGATCCCGCTCCTGGAGCATTGCAGCAGGTACGTGTTCACACTATTAGAAGTTTGACAGCCTTTTTTCTGACCATGTGTCCCTCCCATTCAGTCACAGGTGGTTTTAACTAGCTCTACCAGCCCATACATTGTAGGTTAAAAGCCCAAGCAGAGACATATTGTCCATACAGGCTTACAGCCCAAGAGTGGCATATCCAGTGGTAGCGTAGCGTAGTTTCCCATCATACGAAGGTGACCTTGTCGTGGTTGATGGGCACACATAAATTGGCCAAATTATGCGCAAAAAACCTTCATTTTTCAAAGTGACATTAGTCTAGATACAATATTTCTTATATATTCATGTATGGAGTGCCGAAGTTCTTTTTGCAATTGAGATTACTCTTTTCTTCAGAGCACCCGAATAGACCAGTGAGCGACCCCTCTCTTTTTTTCTATTGATCATTTTTGGGATCCCGCTCCTGGAGCATTGCAGCAGGTACGTGTTCACACTATTAGAAGTTTGACAGCCTTTTTTCTGACCATGTGTCCCTCCCATTCAGTCACAGGTGGTTTTAACTAGCTCTACCAGCCCATACATTGTAGGTTAAAAGCCCAAGCAGAGACATATTGTCCATACAGGCTTACAGCCCAAGAGTGGCATATCCAGTGGTAGCGTAGCGTAGTTTCCCATCATACGAAGGTGACCTTGTCGTGGTTGATGGGCACACATAAATTGGCCAAATTATGCGCAAAAAACCTTCATTTTTCAAAGTGACATTAGTCTAGATACAATATTTCTTATATATTCATGTATGGAGTGCCGAAGTTCTTTTTGCAATTGAGATTACTCTTTTCTTCAGAGCACCCGAATAGACCAGTGAGCGACCCCTCTCTTTTTTTCTATTGATCATTTTTGGGATCCCGCTCCTGGAGCATTGCAGCAGGTACGTGTTCACACTATTAGAAGTTTGACAGCCTTTTTTCTGACCATGTGTCCCTCCCATTCAGTCACAGGTGGTTTTAACTAGCTCTACCAGCCCATACATTGTAGGTTAAAAGCCCAAGCAGAGACATATTGTCCATACAGGCTTACAGCCCAAGAGTGGCATATCCAGTGGTAGCGTAGCGTAGTTTCCCATCATACGAAGGTGACCTTGTCGTGGTTGATGGGCACACATAAATTGGCCAAATTATGCGCAAAAAACCTTCATTTTTCAAAGTGACATTAGTCTAGATACAATATTTCTTATATATTCATGTATGGAGTGCCGAAGTTCTTTTTGCAATTGAGATTACTCTTTTCTTCAGAGCACCCGAATAGACCAGTGAGCGACCCCTCTCTTTTTTTCTATTGATCATTTTTGGGATCCCCTCCTGGAGCATTGCAGCAGGTACGTGTTCACACTATTAGAAGTTTGACAGCCTTTTTTCTGACCATGTGTCCCTCCCATTCAGTCACAGGTGGTTTTAACTAGCTCTACCAGCCCATACATTGTAGGTTAAAAGCCCAAGCAGAGACATATTGTCCATACAGGCTTACAGCCCAAGAGTGGCATATCCAGTGGTAGCGTAGCGTAGTTTCCCATCATACGAAGGTGACCTTGTCGTGGTTGATGGGCACACATAAATTGGCCAAATTATGCGCAAAAAACCTTCATTTTTCAAAGTGACATTAGTCTAGATACAATATTTCTTATATATTCATGTATGGAGTGCCGAAGTTCTTTTTGCAATTGAGATTACTCTTTTCTTCAGAGCACCCGAATAGACCAGTGAGCGACCCCTCTCTTTTTTTCTATTGATCATTTTTGGGATCCCGCTCCTGGAGCATTGCAGCAGGTACGTGTTCACACTATTAGAAGTTTGACAGCCTTTTTTCTGACCATGTGTCCCTCCCATTCAGTCACAGGTGGTTTTAACTAGCTCTACCAGCCCATACATTGTAGGTTAAAAGCCCAAGCAGAGACATATTGTCCATACAGGCTTACAGCCCAAGAGTGGCATATCCAGTGGTAGCGTAGCGTAGTTTCCCATCATACGAAGGTGACCTTGTCGTGGATGATGGGCACACATAAATTGGCCAAATTATGCGCAAAAAACCTTCATTTTTCAAAGTGACATTAGTCTAGATACAATATTTCTTATATATTCATGTATGGAGTGCCGAAGTTCTTTTTGCAATTACGGTAATTTATAAGCCCTCCCTGTCTCCAAGACTATCAGGGCAGTAGCACATCCCTCTGGACCGCCCTTGTATCCTATTACTGGTACCTCCTTCTCCGCCTCTCTGATCTCGCTCCTGAGGACTGCAGTGACGAGGTGAGGGGGCGCCTCACCGGGAAAGTTTAAGTGAAGCAAGCTGCAGGCATCCCCCTCACCTTGTCACTGTAGTCCTCAGGAGCAAGATCAGAGAGGCAGAGAAGGAGGTACCAGTAATGATACAAGGGCCAGAGGGATGCGCTACCGCTCTGATAGTCTTGGAGACAGGGAGGGCTGGGCAGGCAGGGAGAGCTGACCAATCCAAGCAGGATTTGTATACAACTACCAGCCAATCGTCGGTAAGGTTCATCACTTTAAAATTACCATATTGAAATCAAATAGATTTTTTTTAAATTTTTACCGTATTTGCGTTAGAAGAGGGGTAGTCTTATACGGCGAGTATATCCCAAACTCTATATTTTAACTGGAAAAGTTGGGGGTCGTCTTATACTCCGGCAAATACGGTAGGTTTCCATATATTACATGAAAAACACCCCCAAAAAATACAATTGGGGATGGAGGTAGTATGCGGACATTATACAGTGTGTGGGTGGATGGCGGTACTAGAGGGAACAGTATACTGTGTGTGGGGACCATGAAAGGGGCACTGTACTATGGGAGCAATACATGATTCCTTCACAAAATCACTATAAATATAACATTTTTAAAACAACCCCATAATTTGTGAATCTTCAGGGTAAATCGCTTTCTAACCATTTGATTAGAGCTGATACTATTAAGCTAAAGTGTCTAAACAGACTTTCTTTCAAATCCATAAAGGGGCACTTTTACGTGTTTGTCATTCCAGAACTGTGTGAGGATTATTAGAGGTGATAGTTTTCCCACCAATTAGAAGGGACACCTGTGGATATTGGTGGTTTTTACTGGCTATATTTCTGGTGTGAATTACTCGGTAAAGTGCCCTTGTGTTAAAGGGGTTGTCCACTACTTTATATGATCCCTCAATGTATTCCCCCAGGGCCCATAAGTGTTTCTCTAAATACTCTGTGGTGCCTTTTCTGCCTGTGAGCGGCGCTATCACTGGCAGCTCACAGGCATCACGTGACCTCCCGGTTCAGCCGGCTCTGACATCTGATGTCACGTCATGTTCCAGCTGCAGCAGGGGGTACTCACTTCTGAGTTCCACGGTGGATGCTGGGCTGTGGGTGGGGTTACCCTGCGCATCACACCCGGTATCCACCGCGCACTCTCCCTCTCCTCATTCACTGGGAAAGCACGCGGTGGATCCTGGGTGTGATGCACGGGGTAACCCCGCCCACAGCCCAGCATCCACTGCGGGGAGCGCGTCACTGATGTCACGCCTCACTTGACGTGACATCAGTGACGGGTCACGTGATGCCGCTGAGCGGCCAGCGATAGCGCCGCTCAGAGGCAGAAAAGGCACAGCAAGGTATTTTCAAAAACATTTCTGGGCCCCGGGGGGGATACGTTGGGGGGGTTCATATAAAGTAGTGAACAACTTCTTTAAAGTGGACATTGGACAAACACCATGATCAATTACAATCAGACTGAAGGAACATCGCTCCTCTATTCGGCTCTAATGAGTCTAGGATGAAATCCACTGCGGCCGCTGCAAAAAAAAAGAATGAAGAAGAGCAGTAGTTTGGTGAGACCACCGTGGCCAGACAATTCTCAGAGTTGGTGATAAAAGTTCTGAACTCCGACGGTCAGTGTTAGAAGAGACGACCGCAGCGGATTCACAATCACAACGCAGTAAACTTCTACAGAGACATGTTCTGGATTTACTCCCTGGAATCACTTTCTCCCAAAGTGTTAAATGACGTCTGTAACTTCAATGTATTTCTATGAAGCTTCTTCTCTGAACTTTATTCTTCTGTTGTCTGTCGGGGAGTTGTTTTCTAAAAAAATATTTTTGTGTGTTTTTTTTTCTTTTAGTTTACTGGGTTTGTAATGGGGGTGTCTGATAGACGCTTCTCCAATACTAACTGTTAGGATTGATAACAGTTGACAATACACAGCTGACGTAAACCCAAAAAATATTACCCTGGTTGCCAACATACCAGGGCAATTGGGAAGAGGCAGGCAAAGTGCCAAAATTTGTCGCATCAAATTGGATTTTCCAATTCTGGGGCTGCTGCGAACTGGTATTTTTAGGCTGGAAGGGGCCAATATCCATGGACCTTCCCAGCTGGATAATATCAGCCCCAAGCTGTTTTCTTTACCTTAGGTGGTTATCAAAAATAGGGAGGGGGACTCCACATCATTTTTTTAAATTCATTATTTATTTAATAGGTTTAAAAAAGGTGAAATACATCCTTTACTGCCAGATGGAAGGAACTAAAGGGTGCAACTTTATAATATTTAGGGGGAGGGAGAGGACATTAATCTAAGCACTCCCTCCTATAACAACTCTCCTTGAACTACCGTACTTTCTGAGGACAGTAGGCCGAGCATCGCATTGCGGGGTCTTCTGTAAGACCCAAGAACTAGTGATCAGCGAATGGTCTTTAGATAAGGGGTTAACCGAGCACGCCCGAGCATAACTGAGTGTCATCGGAGTGCTCGTATATCATGTTCGAGTCCCTGTGTCTGCATGATTTGCGGATGTTAGACAGCCTCAACACATGCAGGGATTGCCTGTTTGTTAGGGAATCCTCACATGTTGAAGCTGTTTAACAGCCGCAAATCATGCAAACGCAGGGATGCGAACATGATATACGAGCGCTCCTATGATACTCAGTTATGCTCGAGCGTGCTCGGTTAACCCCTTATCGGAGCACGTTCCCTCATCACTACCGATAACAAGATGCGGCCGGCCAATCGCAGTAATGCCAGTAGAAAACATGGCTACAGCACTACAGTGTATGGCAGGCAATGCCCAAATGTACATTGTCTGAATAACAGACACAACACATACGGGGCGCGGTCTAGAACTCCCCCGATACTCGATCCAGTAATGGAGAGAAATCACCAGTATCTACATTACTGCGCTGGAGCTAGGAGAGGAATAATGGCGTTGTGTGAGGACTTCTCTGGGCTTCTGTCCTTCATCCTGCAATCGTCTGAATGGATCTAATGTGGACGGGAACCAGCTAAGCCGCATTCTGTCCACAGCTGTTATCTCACTGTTCACACCACACAATACCCCAAAAGAGTCTCTGTGCTGAAGGGGTTAATGCCCCCTGCGCCCAGTAATGGGGGATCTCCACATACCTCCACCTGCAGAGCCACCACCACATATATGGCTGCTCTGTGCGCACAGGACCTGTGATGAGGTCACAGAAGGGGAGGAGTCAGGGGTCACATGATCAGGGGCCTCAGTGGATGCAGGACTCTGCTGTGCTGGTTGTCATGGTGCTGGATGAGCTGAAGTTTATGTGTGGGGTCACGAGGGGTTTACAGTGTGGATGTAGCAGAGCCGTGTGTGTGCGAGGTGTACGGAGCGGGGCCGCGTGTGTACGAGGCGTACGGAGCGGAGTCGCGCGTGTACGAGGCGTACGGAGCGGAGCCGCGCGTGTACGAGGCGTACGGAGCGGTGCCGCGCGTGTACGAGGTGTACGGAGCGGAGCCGCGTGTGTGCGAGGTGTACGGAGCGGAGCCGCGTGTGTGCGAGGTGTACGGAGCGGAGCCGCGTGTGTACGAGGTGTACGGAGCGGAGCCGCGCGTGTACGAGGTGTACGGAGCGGAGCCGCGCGTGTACGAGGTGTACGGAGCGGAGCCGCGCGTGTACGAGGTGTACGGATCGGAGCCGCGCGTGTACGAGGTGTACGGATCGGAGCCGCGCGTGTACGAGGTGTACGGAGCGGAGCCGCGCGTGTACGAGGTGTACGGAGCGGAGCCGCGCGTGTACGAGGTGTACGGAGCGGAGCCGCGCGTGTACGAGGTGTACGGAGCGGAGCTATGTGTGTACGAGGTGTGCGGAGCTGTGTGTGTATGAGGTGTACACAGCGGAGCCATGTGTGTATGGAGCCGCGTGTGTACGGAGCCGGGTATGTACGCTGTATACAGCTCTATACTCCCAGGTTCGGACGGAGACACCGCGGCTCTTTATCAGACTGTAGAAGAACTGACACTGGACACTCGGTAAAACTGCGTTCGGACATCTCTTGTTTCTCGCACAGATATTGATAACATAAGATGGAGTCAGACGAACCCTCCTACAAAACCTGATAACAAAGTCATTACTACAGGACTGGATGAGAAAGGGATTTATTCTACAAGAAACGCTGGGGCCACAAATGAGAGAATCCGGGCCCCGTGGCTGGATACTCTGGACCCCCGGTGTGTTAGGACCAGACGGGGTCTTTGTCCCTGGAGCTTCTCTGTTCGGTATAATGAGACTCTGATCTTGTTCTTATAAAGAGGGTTGGAGTAAAATAGAAGCTGCCTGAATATGAGGACCTTGTCTGATCTCTATGTCCTTGTGTACAGAGCTATGGAGATAGCGCTATTCTCTGTATAATAGATGTGATGTCGCTGGAGCCCTAATATTTATGTACAGGGGTCTCTGTAGTACAGTGTCCATTTTAGGATATGATCAGATATCAAAAATCAGAATGATGTCAGTTTGAGGTTAAATACCATGACTGACAAGTGATCCTGACAAGTGATTCTGAAAAGTGATTTTGACAAGTGACTTTTACAACTGTAATAATAATGAAACTCATTGGGACTTATGCACAGACTGCAAGCAAGCCAAATTCAAATGATGTTTGATTTTGATGTGTGAGTCTGATGTGTGACTTTCTTCAAACTTCAGAATGAGAATCACAATGACTTTTAGTCACCCTGAGTATTTTCATGGTGAATCTCATAAGACAAGAAAAGCTGCCAGTTCCTATCACTTTCCTGGATAGCTCAATGGTAAGGCATCAGCCTCTGAAACTAAAGTGTAATTGTTCAAATCCCATTAGGAATATTATTATTTTTAAATTATGCCTGTTTAGCACACAAACTACAGGGGTGTTTTACTTTTAATATCTGACATTTTGATTGTCATCCTGACGTGTTAAGAGTTTCAGACAAGCTGTCTATTTGCATGGTAAATTACATAGCCAAACTAAATTGGGAGGCACTAATTTACTACATATCTATTTCCAAGTGACTGTACATTTACATAATTTCTTAAAGGGGTCTAATGATAACATTTCTTTATTGTCAATTTTTCTTTCCATCCACCCAAGAACTGGCTGCAAACTCCCAATTTACTTTTGCTATGTAATTATTATTATATATCACTACCTAAATAATCAAATAATGAACCTACAGTGTAATGGTAAGGCATCTGTGTCACATAGTTTTGGTTTGAAAGGATAATAATAATAGTCATAGTAATAATAATAATACATTATTAGTAATAATAATAAAAAGTTGAGTGTCCCTACTGGGACTTGAACCACCCAAAAGCATATTTTTCCCAGTCAACACACTTACCAGTGAGCTATACACTTATTAAAGAGAATTAAGCATTGTACTTGGGTATGTTATTTCAAGTGTAATCAGGACTTTCACACAGTCATTGTCCAAACCAAATTCAAATGATGTATGAGTTTGATGAATGAGTTTGATACCTGACTTTCATCACACATCAAAATCAGAAGGACTTCCAGACACCATGAATATTTGCATAGTAAATATCATAAACCAAGAAAAAACATCTGGCAGCATCATTTGAGCTTATGGCAGAATGGTAACTCTCTAGCCTCACAGAGTGGGCGTTCTGAGTTTACATCGCTGGTGCAGAAAAAATAAACTATTGCTTTTTAAATGATGCTGGCGGGCACACAAACTTCACTGATGCTTGGCTTTGATATCTGACTTTTCTCACACATCAGAATAAGAATCACAATTACTTTTAGACCCCCTGAGTATTATCATGGTTAATCTCATAAGCCAAGAAAAACCTGTAGGGACACTGAACTTTTTATTATTAATTATTATTATTACTACTATTATTATTATTACTATTATTATTATCCTTTCAAACCAAAACTATGTGACACAGATGCCTTACCATTAAACTATACGTTCATTATTTGATTATTTAGGTAGTGATATATAATAATAATTACATAGCAAAAGTAAATTGGGAGTTTGCAGACAGTTCTTGGGTGGATGGAAAGAAAAATTGACAATAAACAAATTTTATCATTAGACCCCTTTAAGAAATTATGCAAATGTACAGTCACTTGGAAATAGATATGTAGTAAATTAGTGCCTCCCAATTTACTTTGGCTATGTAATTTACCATGCAAATAGACAGCGTGTCTGAAACTCTTAACACGTCAGGATGACAATCAAAATGTCAGATATTAAAAGTAAAACACCCCTGTAGTTTGTGTGCTAAACAGGCATAATTAAAAAAATAATAATAATATTTCTATAGGGATTTAAACTGTGACGCGGTGGCTTCAGAAGCTGATGCCTTACCATTGAGCTATCCAGTCAAGTGATAGTAGCTAGAAGCTTTTTTTGTCTTATGAGATCAACCATGAAAATACTCCGGGTGACTAAAAGTCATTGTGATGCTGATGTTTGAAGAAAGTCACACATCAGACTCACACATCAAAATCAAACATCATTTGAATTTGGCTTGCTTGCAGTCTGTTCATAAGTCCCAATGAGTTTCAATCAGGTTTGCACTGAAAATCATATAACCAAATATAACTCTTAGGTTATTTTAACTGAGTTAATAGCTTAGTGCTTAGTGCGCTGGTTTTTAGAAACAGAATTTTGGGTTCAAGCCCCATCAGCGAACCGTGACACTTTTTTTTTTTTTTTTATTATTATTATTATAGTTGTAAAAGTCACTTAAAGTCACTTGTCAGAAACACCTGTCAGACAGGGTATTTAGCCTCAAACTGACATCATTCTGATGTTTGATTTTGATATCTGATCATGTCCTTAAATGGACACTGTACTTGTGTGTGATGTCGCTCCTCTCTTCCCTTTCTGGGTGTTTGTAACAGGATAAGAGAGGATGAAATTTAGGATCACAGTGTGGAGCCATTTTGTTGGTGACTGCCAGTGATACTGACGAGTACAGTGTCACCGAGGACTGCCGGCAGCCCCACTTCTGTTAGTGCTGCTCTCTGTGTCATAAGCTGGGGTTAGATGCTGTTGTGGTAGCCCTTCCAAGAATTTGGATTGAGATAATTATCTCCAAATCTGCCATTTTTGGTTCAAATTAAATAAATAAATACGATGCATCGGAGAAATAAAATAACATACAGCCAGTGTCTGAGTGTATAATTCTTGTCTGCCCTCAGAACCCGGGCAACAAGTACTTTATTACACCCCCAGAAGAAAGCGGATGGCTAACATTATCTAAGAAAGAAAGTATTTTAATTGGAAATAACAGTCCTTGAAAGCTAGCTCTGTCTAATTTACTATACTTTTAAAAACAAAGAAGGAAAGCTTAACACGAAGACAGCTCTATATTTCATACAATGCCGTGTTATTGCTTTTATGAGTAACACTTATAAGACTAATATTAAAATATTAAATTATCAAAAATATATAGGTAGATTTAATTGTTTAAAATAATAATCAAAGTAAAGTATAAATATTTACCATAACAATACGCGGAGTGTTACACACACTGGGATTATTCACAGCACATGATACACTACACATATCTAGATATAGGGCTCAGTGTAGTGTATCACATGATGGGATTAGATACACCAGTCCGGGGCGTATCGCACACGATGAAGGGATTAGATACACCGGTCCGGGGCATATCTCATACGACGACGGGATTAAATACACCGGTCTGAGGAGTATCGCACATTTTGTTGGTGACCGCGAGCGATACTGACAAGTACAGTGTCACTGAGGACAGCCGGCAGAGCTGATCCTGATAGATGGTGCTGCTTGCTGTATCATAAACTGGGGTTAGATATGTGGAATGTATCACATGCGCGATTAGATACGCTTAGAGTAACACATGCTGCTATTAGATACAGGACTAAGTGTAGTGTATCACATTATGGGATTAGATATTGAGCTCAGCAGAGTGTATCATACAGGATGGGATTAGATACACAGTTTCTAATGTATGGAGCAGGGTCACACATTACACCACTGCTCCCATAGAAGTGGACGGAGAGGGGTCACACCTTACACCACTGCTCCCATCGATGTGGACGGAGAGGGGTCACACATTGCACCACTGCTCCCATAGAAGTGGACGGAGCGGGGTCACACATGACACCACTGCTCCCATAGAAGTGGACGGAGCGGGGGTCACACATGACACCACTGCTCAAATAGAAGTGGACGGAGCGGGGTCACACATGACACCACTGCTCCCATAGAAGTGGACTGAGCGGGGTCACACATGACACCACTGCTCCCATAGAAGTGGACTCAGTGGGGTCACACATGACACCACTGCTCCCATAGAAGTGGATGGAGTGGAGTCACACATGACATCACTGCTCAAATAGAAGTGGACCGAGCGGGGTCACACATGACACCACTGCTCCCATAGAAGTGGACTGAGCGGGGTCACACCTTACACCACTGCTCCCATAGAAGTGGACTGAGCGGGGTCACTTTTATGGGGGGAGGAGAGTTTTTGCTAAAAAAAACAAACAAAAACCTGTTGTCCAAGTATCAGGAATTCCACATATTCACAAGGATCAAATGGAATCTACAGGACGGTGAGGAGTGTGTCTCCCAGCATACAACCACGTGGAGGTCTGCGGAACACAGAAAAGCCACAAAGGACCATCCATTGACGGTTGAATCAATCCAGGAGGGGAAAAGCCATTCCATAAGTGAGAAATGGATTTTATTCTTGACTATTCTAAGAAAAGTAACATATAGTTTACGTTTGTTCATAGTCATACAGATGCACAATTATGGTCTATTAGTATAGCCAATGTGAAGCAGAGAATCTTAGTATTGATAAAAGGTTTCTCTCTGTAAAAAAGTTAGAGAAAACTTCAAAATGTGATGCATATGGTCCGTGTGTACAATAATTTAGTCTTCGAAAAAACAGGTGGACACACAAGAGACCAGTCATACTGAGACAGAAGACACTGATGGGGATTACTTTGATTGTCCAAATTGTTTGATTTTGGCAGAACATATTGAACAATTGGAGGATCAAATTGATACTCAGACAGAGTTAAGGCCCCGTCACACTAAGCGATGCAGCAGCGATCCCGACAACGATACGACCTGTCAGGGATCGTTGCTTCCTCGCTAATACATCGCTGGTGAGCTGTCAAACAGGCAGGCTCACCAGCGATGAGGGGAGCAGCGATATCGTGGAAAGAATCGTTCCACGATGTCCTGCTCCCGTTCCCAGCCTGCTGCTTAAGCAGGAGCAGGCTGGTAACTATGGTAAATATCGGGTTACTAAGTGCGCGTGTGCCCCTAGTAACCCGCTGTTTACCATGGATACCACTCTGCTACGGTGCGCTGGAGCCTCCGCTCACCGTAGCAGAGTGGTATCTATGGTAAACAGCGGGTTACTAAGTGCGCGCGTGCCCCTAGTAACCCGATATTTACCATGGTTACCAGCCAGATCGTTGGTCCCGCTGGTCACACACAGCGATGTGTGCTGGCCAGCGGGAGGCCAACGACCAAAAAAATGGTCCAGGACACTTTGCAACGATCAGCGACCTCACAGCAGGGTCCTGATCATTGCAAAGTGTCACACATAGCGACATCGCTGGTGAGGTCGCTGGTGAGTCACCAAAACCGTGACACAGCAGCGATCTCGCTAGCGAGATCGCTTAGTGTGACGGGGCCATTATTGTCCAAATTACACCAAGACATAAAAAAGGTTTCTGTTTGTACAAGATCCAATAGTAAAAGTGAAGATAATACCTCCACATCATTCGTACCAGACACACAAAGTCCAGATGTTTCAGGAGAAGCTTTACAGGGAAATGAATTACAAAGGAAAAAATTACATGACAGAGCCGCACGAATCAATCTTAAAATACACGATCAATTAATGAAAATTGTAAAAGACATTCCAAAGTACAATGAGAAGATGGATGATTTTGATAATGCTGACATTTTTGAATCAAATAAAGATAAATTCAATTTTAATGATGAACAGAAAAACAAGACATTTAGAGTTTGGTTACCCTCACATATGGCAAAAAGATTTCAGACCACACCCAGACTAAATGAGGATGATGAGCTGACACATACTACAAAAGAAGACAGACTTAGACAATTGCTATTATTTACCACAGGAGACATGCCCTCTCTTGACATTTTGCATCAATTGAGTGCGAGTGTCCATGATGACCCGTTTGCTTTTTTGGTCAAATTTGAACAGGTCTATAGAATGGTGATGCCTATTGTGGGGCCTAATGAGGAACCAACATCGATGATCAAATTTTATGTAACAAAATTCAAGTATCTAGATCCTGTTTCAGTGCAATTGGCTAGTGCTCTGACATCATTGCAGGAGGCAACAACTTTTATCGACACAATTAGGAGATCCATGAAGCGGAATCAGGTCACGGCAAAAATAGCTGTAGTTGATGAGGAAAAAGATAGACAACTGACATCAGAGAAAACTCAACCAAAACCTAAACCCACATTAACATCCAGGAATAGAGAGAGATTACACTGAACATAAAGGTAAAAATATCACACAAAGGAACAATATTCATTGTTATTTTTGTGGTATACCTGGACACTTAAAGTGGCAATGCAGAAAATTTTTGAGAGCAGAATCAGAGGCAGGTACATCGGGAAAAGGTAAGCTTGGAAGGAAAAACGGACTCATACCAGAATCATCCATCAAACCTTCTGCCCATCCATTCAATTCTCCCACATCCCCTCACACTGACAATACTCAAACATAGTCACAATAAGCTCCATTAATCAGACAGAGCAGAGAGATGACAGTGAAGAAGTCAAATTCCTGGGACAGTGCTTGTAAAAGAGACACTGGTCTGCTTCCATCTCCTCCATCTT